>NC_141010.1:21092288-21700675 GCF_052327205.1 Somniosus microcephalus
GAGAGAGAGGAGGAGGAGGAGAGAGAGAGAGAGGAGGAGGGGAGAGAGAGAGAGGAGGAGGGGAGAGAGAGAGAGGAGGAGGGGGAGGGAGAGAGAGGAGGAGGGGGAGGGAGAGAGAGGAGGAGGGGGAGAGAGAGAGAGGAGGAGGGGGAGAGAGAGAGAGGAGGAGGGGGAGAGAGAGAGAGGAGGAGGGGGAGAGAGAGAGAGGAGGAGGGGGAGAGAGAGAGAGGAGGAGGGGAGAGAGAGAGAGGAGGAGGGGGAGAGAATTGAAGGGGAAGAAAAAGAAAGACTTGCATTTCTATAGTGCCTTTTATGACCACCGGATGTCTCAAAGCACTTTACAGCCAATGAAGTACTTTTTGAAGTGGAGTCACTGTTGTAATGTTGTACTGTTAAAGAGAGAGAATGGGGGGGGGGGGGAAAGAGGTCAGGAACTCGGGGGGCGAGTAGGTCAGGAATTCGGGAGGGGGTAAAGAGCACGGAGAGCACAGTAGGGATGGGGGACGAACATAATCCAGGTCTAAATCGGAGGGTGGGGAATGAGAGCGAGAACATGATCAAGATGGTAAGATGGATCACATTCTTTCAACCCCACCCCCTTTACACCCGCACCACATTCTCCCTGTCTTCCCCCTAGACCTGATTTCTCGGAAAGCATGTGTGGCAAGTGATATTATTCAACTGGACGAAATCCAGAAGTCATGACACTGTCACTATTCACTTCATACCGAATAAACCAGTTAACAATCCATGACCCACACAAATTGCCCCATATATGGGGGAGGGAGAAGGTCAGGAACTTGTTGGGTGGGGGAGAAGGTCATGAACTGGGGTGGGGTGGGGGAGGTCAGAAACTTGGGCAGGAGAAGGTCAGGAACTTGTGGGCAGGGGGGGGGAAGGTTAGGAACTTGTTGGGGGGGCAGGAACTTATTTGGGGGTAGGAGAAGGTTTTCTCCTGAAAGGATGAGCCCTGTCTGTTCGATGTGTGCTCTCTTCTGTCTGGAGCCTGGCAGTTAGAATGGCTCAAATTATACTTTGCAAAGTACTTGATTACTTAGACAGGCAGGATCTAATTACACACTCCAGAGAAACTGCTGGGTGTGTCTTGTCCCTCCAAGGGGCTCAATCAGAAATCAGGCCTGACATCCAGTTAACTCCAATCATTCGCAGGAATTGTTTTGGACCCAGCCATGTTACCCCTGAAAGAAAGAAAAAACCTAGAAATTACTGATGCTGCTATTAGTAGACAGACACAGACTTGCATCCTTAGTCCACTATTTTAATACAGGGTTTTTGGTTTTGCTATAATCGCAGAGAGGTGAGTGTCATACAAACTTGATACATGTTCATGTGCTAATATTGCCAACGGTAATTTCTAGTTTTTTTCTTTTCTTTCAATGATGATGAAAGAGTTAAAAGGGCTAAAATAAGGGAATTTAGGAACCAAGCATATATCCAATGTACATGTCCCATAGGGAAGTATGGTGGAATGTGGCCAAATGGTCAAACTGTCAGTTGCTAGCTGACTAATGGGCACAAACCATCAGCTAATAATTGAATAATGTGGTCAAATGGTTAAACTGTCAGTTGCTACTTGAATAATGTGCACAAACCATTAGCTACCAATTGAGGAATGTGGTAAAGATAACATATGGGGTCACAGGACTATGTAACAGTCAAAATGTGCACACGGGTCACAAGAATTTGCACCCGAAATCAACTGTATGATGTAAGCCACGACTTAAAACAAAAAACTGTATATAAGGCAGGGGATCTTAGCGATCAGAGAGCATTCATCCCAGCATGAGTGTCTCCCCTGTCGGCTTGTAAATAAAGTTGCTTTACTGAACGAACCTCCTGACTCCGAGTGATTGCTTGGGAATAAGGCGGACGTCGACCCTTTATATCAGAGGGTCCGTCACGGGGAGAAGAAGCTCTCCCGGTTTACCCTTACAGATGATCACTGAATTATACAATGCTTGGGCCCACTGTGTTATGTGAACCTTAATGCTTTACTTTTTATTCAGATCCACTGCTGCTGTGTGAATCTCAGAAATCCACCGGCGGCTCTCACTCAAAGTAGTTCTTGCAAGTTCAAAGTCATTACACTCCGCTGCCACTCGCAGAATTGGAAAAAGCGAACTGATGATGTTTTGACTCGTTATTGCACACTGAGGGGGGAAACAGAGCAGAGTTAGTGTGTCAAACACAGCGTCGTCCAGCCACTCGCAGCGATCGGTGGGCGGTAGATACTTACCTTCATTAACAAGTTGGAAGAGGAATTGAACAGAAGTTGACTAGTTAAAGCACGCGAACAAATCATTTTTTCTAATTCAGGATGCTTCGCAAGATAAAGATGGGAGACCTCGAAATGCAAAGCAACTTTCTCTGCTTCGGATACCAGGCCTGCAAAAAGGTCATCCTCAAATGGGAGAAGTTCTGGAAAACAAAACAATGATGCCTAATAATTACTGCGAATGATTAAAAAGCAAACTTAGGATAAACAACTGCCAAGTGTTTTTTGCTTTTTTTTCACAATTTGCGACTCATATAAAGATTTGCTGGTTTGGTTTTACAGTTACAACGCATTGGGGTTACTGAACCCTGGAGTACCAAAAATCAAACTCGACCTTTATGAAGCACTGGTGCCACCAGATCGCACAAAGCAATCGATGAAAATCTTGGGCCGGATTTTCCTGTGAGCAGCGAATGAATGGTGTCGGCTGTTCGTTAGACTTGCACATGCCCATAGACATATGGCAAGTTGCTGTCAGCGGGACATCCAAACGGTGCGGCGCCCTCTACAGGGGATCTGGAACCTGTGTGAACAGGGCAACCAGTGGTATATCTCCTTAACCAATCAAGTTGAAGACTCGGTGCTGAGACAGAGTCTGAACCAGAAAGTGTGAGTTAGAATAGTTAATTCAACGCCAAATCATGTACAGATAGTGAAATAAAGAGAGGGAAAGAAAGATGGGATTAAAAGAGCGAGAGAAAAGAGACAGAAAGAAAAATTTCTGAGGGACAGTATTAATCATCATTTAGAAAGGCACAGATTAATCAAGGACAGCCAGTATGTATTTAATAAGGGAATGTCAACTAACATGATTGAATTTTTTGAGGAGGGTCAATGAGGATAGCGTGTTTGATTAAGGCGACATAGATTTTAGCAGGGCTTTTGACAAGGTCCCACATGGCAGACTGGTCAGAAAAGTAAAAGCCCATGGGATCCAAGGGAAAGTGGCAAGTTGGATCCAAAATTGGCTCAGTGGCAGGAAGCAAAGGGTAATGGTCGATGGGTCATTTTGTGACTGGAAGGCTGTATCCAGTGGGATTCCGCAGGACTCAGTACTAGGTCCTTTGTTTTTTGTGGTATATATCAATGATTTAGAATTCAATGTAGAGGGCATGATTAAGAAGTTTGCAGATGATACAGAAGTTGGCCGTGTAGTTGATAGTGAGAGATAAGAGACAGAAAGAAAAAGTTTGTCCTGATTGGTTGAATGAGTGGATGAGCGATTAGCTCCCTCTATTTGTAATATTTGCATATCGAATTGTGATTGGCCTGCAGGCATCTGTAAGACTGCTATAGTTTTTTTAAGATCCAGGTTAGGGGTCCTGAGGGAAGTCATTTTGTTTTCTGCTGATGTTGTGATGATGCAGTAAGTAAATCAGACTTTATACCAAATAAACCAGTTACTTGTTGAACTCTGTTGTCCTTCAATTTAAAATATACAAAATAATACACTATTGGTGATGTAGCGTCGTGTGTGTACAGGTCATGCTCCCATCACATGGAACATCAGCAAAAATGTACTCACCTGTTGCAATCGTGCTGATCGACCGCAGTTCGACACAGAGATGAATGCCCTTTATTTCTCTGCATAGAACAATGCCACGTTTACCGTCGGGTGTGTGGAAGCATTTTACCCCAGGTATTAAAGATGGAAAGACTGTGTACATGTGCAAACACTGTAGAAAGCCATATGTAAAGAATGCCACAAAGGTGCAGCAGCATTTATCCAAATGCAACAACTTCACTCAAAGCTCACAGCAGTCAGCCCAGAGTTCCTCTGCTTCCATTCAAGAAGATGATGGTTCTCAGTCAGCATCAGGCTCCTTATCATCAGCAACTCCTGGCCCACTTGGAAGGTTCTTTGATACAATGGATAACCATAGCCTGAAGAATGCAGATGAGTGCCTTGCTCGAGCTGTATATGCAACAGGCTATTACGTCTATTGGGTGCGCAGCTCATGGGCTTAACCTGCTCCTCAAGGACATCATGGGTTTGAGAACCATGGAAGCACTGTACAAGAGAGCCAAGCAAGTTGTTAAGTATGTCAGGGGAAAACAGGTAGTTGCAGCAACCTACAACTCCAAGCAAATGACAAAGAACAAGAACACCACACTGAAGCTGCCCAACAACACTAGATGGGGTTGTGTTGTCACAATGTACAACAGCCTTCTGGAGGGTAAGGAGTCACTGCAAGAAATGGCAATATCCCAGTCTGGGGATATGGAAACCACCATCAAGAAAATACTGCTGGATGATGTGTTTTGGGAGAGAGTGGTTAGCAGCCTTAAACTACTCTCACCAGTAGCATCTGCAATTGCTCAGGTTGAAGGAGATGACGCTGTCTTGTCAGATGTTCTCAGGCTTTTTACTGATTTAAAAGAACAAATCAGCATTGCCCTACCCACATCTCTGCTGCTCAAAGCAGAGGAGAAGGCAATTGTTCAATTCATACAGACGCGTCAAGAATTTTGTGTCAAGCCGATTCATGCTGCAGCATACATGCTGGACCCAAAGCATGTTGGGAGACCAATACTTTCTGGAGAACAGATCAACAGCGCTTACAGTATGATTTCTACCCTCTCACACCATCTCAATCTGGATGTGGGCAAAGCTCTGGGAAGTCTGGCAAAGTTCTCTACCAAGCAAGGTCTTTGGAATGGGGATGGGATATGGGAATCATGCAAGCATATCAGTGCACATACCTGGTGGAAGGGACTTTGTGCATCTGAGGCCCTGTCACCTATTGCATCGGTGATACTCCAAATCCCACCTTCATCAGCGGCCTCTGAACGAAACTGGTCACTTTTTGGGAATACGCATACAAAGGTGCGCAACAGGCTGACTAACAAGAGAGTGGAGAAACTGGTGGCTATCCGGGCGAACCTACAACTTATTGAGCCAGATACAGAAGTGTCCACCACACAGCTAGACACTGACACAGAGGAGGAAATGGACCCGTCAGAGCCAGAGTCAGAGAATCAGGAGGAGCAATGAGGAGTAGAAGACTCAGAAGACTCATGAGTAGAAGACTCAAAGGGACAAAATAAGGACAAATTACAGGCTAAATAAGCTGACGCTCTTTTTATTTTATTTTAGATGGGTCTTTTTTGTGGGGGTTCAATAAAGTTCAAAATTATAACCTAAATTCCCATGGAAAGTTTCCTCTTTTAAAAATTCCCAGAATTTTGCAACCCTAATTCCACCCAAAACATTTTAGTGCAAAATGGAGGATAATATTTTGCAATAACTTCTATCTGATTTGCATGGTCATCTAGTTCAAGGGCAAGGTGTTTTCCACCTGTGAGTTTCAGTTTTAATAATGCTCTCGCCCATTTACTGTAAAGTTAATCTTAAGGAATTTCATATCTGAATCTCAAATTCTGAAGCTAACCTTTGCACGGTTATCGTGACGTGCTTTTTATTATAGAGTCAAAGGGCTCAATTTTAATTCCTGAGGTGGTTTGGAGTCGGGTTGCGTGGTGGGCTGGTTCGGGAGCCGTTTTTTTTTTATGGGATCAGAGTGTTGCTGCCAAGACCAGCATTTATTGCCCATCCCTAGTTGCCCTTGAGAAGGTGGTGGTGAGCCGCCTTCTTGAACCATTGCAGTCCGTGTGGTGAAGGTACTCCCACAGTGCTGTTAGGGAGGGAGTTCCAGGATTTTGACCCAGTGACGATGAAGGGACAGCGATATATTTCCAAGTCAGGATGGTGTGTGACTTGGAGGGGAACTTGGAGGTGGTGGTGTTCCCATGCGCCTGCTGCCCTTGTCCTTATACAGTAGGTGGAAGAGGTCGCAGGTTTGGGAGGTGCTGCTGAAGAAGCCTTGGCGAGTTGCTGCAGTGCATCCTGTAGATGGTACACACTGCAGCCACGGTACGCCAGTGGTGGAGGGAGTGAATGTTTAAGGTGGTGGATGGGGTGCCAATCAAGTGGGCTGCTTTGTCCTGGATGGTGTTGAGCTTCTTGTGTGTTGTTGGAGCTGCACTCATCCAGGCAAGTGGAGAGTATTCCATCAATGGCGGGAACAGCTGCAGATTTGTGATTTTTATTAAAGTACCTTGTTAATTTCATGGAGGCAGGCTGGCCGGTCCAATGAGTGGGATCGGGTCGGCAGGGTTATCCTGACTTTCTTTTTATTATGTATAATAATTGGTATTGTGCATATTTATGGACAAGAAAATCAGGAGCTTGAGTGGGAGTCCAAGCAGTCTCAATGTTTTTATGGCCCCAAATTTCTGAGGGGTTCGGCCAGACTCCAGCAGGAATCTTTTGCATTAAACTCCCCAATGCCCTGGTTGACAAAGAAGAAAACAAAAGACTTGCATTTATATAGCACCTTTCACTTTCACCACCTCAGGACATCTGAAAGTGCTTCACAGCCAAATTTTGAAGTGTAGCCTTTTGTAATGAAAGAAACATGGCAGGTAATTTGCACACAGCAAGCTCCCACAAACAGCAATGAAATAAATGACCAGATAATGGGCTATAAAATTTGATAAGGCCCAAAAACGGGCATAGGGAGCACGAAGCGCTAACAACCCGCGCTCATTCAAAGTAATGCTGGCAGCACGTAAACTTTGTCCTGTCTGTTAATTTACATGATAGCAGCACACAGCACAGTGCTGAGTGGCTGCTGAGTGTCTGTGCACTCAGCAGGGGGCCGAAGTTGCGAAAGGCTAGCTCTATTTAAAGCTAGCCTGCACCTCTTAAAGTCAGTCTGCGCCTCTTAAAGGCAGTCTGCACCACTTAAAGGCAGTCTACTCCTCAAAGGTGAACTGCATTCTGGTTTTCAAAAGATCACAGAATCACAGAATCACAGAAACCCCACAGTGCAGATAGAGGCCATTTCGGCCCATCGAGCCTGCACCGACACATATCCCACCCGATCCCCATAACCCCTACACCAACACATATCCCACCCTATCCCCGTAACCCCACGTATTTAATCCCCCTAACACTAAGGGTCAATTTATCATAGCCAATCAACCTAACCCGCACATCTTTGGACTGTGGGAGGAAACCGGAGTACCCGGAGGAAACCCACGCAAACACGGGGAGAATGTGCAAACTCCACACAGACAGTCGCCCGAGGCCGGATTCGAACCCGGGTCCCTGGCGCTGTGAGGCAACAGTGCTAACCACTATGCCACCGTGCTGAAAGTCTGAAAGACTTTCTGACTAAACCAAAATAGTTCACCAGCCCAGGGAAAGGGCATCAAGGTTCTCAGATGCAGCACGTGAGGCCTTGGTGCAGGGGGTGAGAACATGCAGAGAGGTCCTGTAGGGGGTGGTGTGTGGGTCAGCTTCCCCTCTGACTTCTGAGCAGTTCGAATCGCTCCCACTCCCTTGATTCTAGACCTTGGGCTTATTTGAGGGTTGTGACAAAAGTGCAGCAGACAACTGGTTTTGGTGCAAGAAACTTTAATCTTTATTCAAGAAAGAAAATATAACACAGCAATCTTCTCCTCTAATAAAAATGGGGAACACTTCAATACATACAAGGGAAAATGCAGTAGAAAAAATACCTCACCCCTCCCAATCCCACTTCCTAGCTAAGTTGGACTCTAGAGGACCAGGGATAATGCTCACCAAAATGAATCCTTGACAGTTGAGCTGGTTCGCGGTTTCGGGGTTCGCTGGATGTGTTTGCTGGTGTCTGCCGTACCTCATATGCAGTAGAGGACTTCGACTATCTGCTGGTCAGTCTTTGCGAGTCCGCAGTAGGGTGCGTTTTGGATCTATGGGGTGAGTACCCACTTTTCTTCAGTAGAGATAGGGTTTAGAGTTCCTCTTAAGTAAAACTCTTACCCGGGTAAGTCAGGAATAGATTGTAGAGTGGAAACTTTCGAATCTTTGGTTTTTCTCCTGAGTTCTTTTTCTTTGGTTGCGGTGGTTCAATATTACCGGATTGGTTGGTGCCAATATTTTGTTGGTAGTTTCGTAGCCACGGGGTGTCCGATGATGTCCTGGGTCACTGAAGCTGTTGAACTTGGGTGTACGGTAGAATGCTGCCCCGTTTCGATGCTTCGGTTTCTCTTGTGTATTGCTTCTGGGGCGAGCTTTCTGAGAGAGAACTTCTTGAGTTGTCTCCAACTTCTGGAGAGTTGACTTTCTTTAGAAAACAGGCCTTTAATTATACTAATTGGGGCCTCAGAATCTGCGTGCCAAATCAGTCCCGGTTTATTGTTTGATTTGGGCGGGCTCATTAAGGTAACTTGATTTTAAAAATGTGAAAAATGGTTTTGGGGTGTTGTACTGTTTAGTCAATGAGTTGTTGATCGCCTAGTTCATTGTCCTAGTTATATTCAGGTTTCGAGTATCCTGTCTGAGCCTGAGATTTCTATGTAAGTTGGTGAGGTGATTTGTATTATGCAAGTTTTGGATGGGTCCTGTTTTTTGGGTGGGGACTGCTCCTTCGTGGATCGATTGTTAGGATGAATTGAGGTTACACAGTTCTCCAGACAATTTGATTTACTCCAATATCCAAACTGTCTTTACAGAGGTTGATCCCATGTCCTGTTGCAGCCTTTTCTTGAGGTTATGCAGTTCCCCAGACAATTCGATTTTACTCCAATATCCAAACTGTCTTTACAGAGGTTGATCCCATTTCCTGTTGCAGCCTTTTCTCCCTGTACAGGTCCAAACGTGTCTTTTTATTTTATCATCCTGAAACTTGTTTAAAAGGAGTCCAAAGTCATTTTCCTTAGGGTTTTCTTCTAGCTTTGGGGGATCTGTGAATTTTGAGAATCTTACAGCCCCCCCGTGATATTTTACTTGCTAGAGTGTCATACTAAGTGAGCAAAAGTCTTGATCCCCGAGAGCCAACATTCCCCCTGTAGTTTACCTATCTAAGACCCACAGCATACATTCCCCTTTAAATGTAGTGTTCAGATGCATACACAGGTAAAATTCAGTTACATTCATATCCAAGCACGGAGTGGGTCCAACACCCCTGCACCACTCGGAAAATACGATACATACATAGTAAAATAATATGCAGTCACAAACTTTATTACAATGACGATTAAGGCTAGTCCAATACATGATCAAAAACTTTATTGTAATGCTTGTCCAATACCCTCTCATGTCGGGATCGGAGCTTTCTGCCCCTCCCCTTGCACTTTGTGCATAGTAAGTAGAAAACTATACTGAGCTGGCAGACCAGTAAAATATGGGAGGCCATTCTGATCCAGGAAGGGACCTCTATATTTTCGAAAATATCCCACCAGCGTGGAACTATGATATCCAAAATCTCGCCCCCTATCTCGACTGTTTTTTGTTCTATAGTATAGAAATGTTTTTGTGATACTTCTATGGCTTTGAGTAGGGCGGTAAGATGTTCGGATAGAGGGGGAATTTCATAGCCAAAGTGGGTAACATAGTCTTGCAGGTTGGTTATGTTTTCTGTTAAAGTGAGGTTAACAGTGGAGGGTTCAGGAATGGGGACAATCCATTCCTGGGCCACTTCAACTTCTGCCTTGGGTTTAAAGCAGAAACTGCTGTCACTTATCGGACACCAGATGTGCTGTACAAGCTGGTAGTGGGGCGCACTTGTGGTGACACAATATGCCCCACCCCCTAAGTATGCTACCTGTGGGGAATCATGGCCTTGTGCCATTACCTCCATGGTACAGTTTATAGGTTGTGCGCCAGCAGTTTAAAACCCGCATTGTGGTCTAGAATAGGCGTTCAAGTGCTGGGGACACAGTATTATGTGTACACCCGGCTCTGGCACCCGGAGAGGTCTGTACCTGTCATAGCGTGCTCCCACTTTATGACATAAGGTGGGACCACTGCGAAACGGACGTGTGCACCCCCTTGAATGATTCCAATGTTCTCCACCCTGTATACCGGTACGGGTCGGGCTGTCCCACCCATGACCGGCATCCTCACTACTATCGCCATGATAGTGTGATTGGAACATCCACAATCTACTGGGACAGGGTAGCCTTCAGAGGCTAGGCGGAGCTGACACGGGCTCAGTGAATTGCTAAACGGGTGGAGGGCTGCGAGGTGCTTGTTGCTTATCCAGGAGGAGACTAAACCTTGTTTTAAATCCTCCAGGTTGCTGTGGTCCTCGCCCAGCAACCATGCCCCATATAGCACACACACCTCATTCTGTGCAGCCTGATCCGAAGCATTCCTATCCTCCCGTATGAGTGCATTTACTGTTTTAGCGTGTCTCTCTAGCTCAGCAATGATTCCTTTTAAATGGACCGTCATAGCTTGGTCCTCGTGCAGCTCTGAGCCTACCACTGTGTTCTCCTCTGTTAGGATCTTTCGTAATTGGGTTTTTAAGCCATTTATCTGTGTTTGCAGTTCTATATCGTCCAGGCTATTTATTACAGAGGATCCTGTATTATAAGTGGTGAAAATATCGTTCCAGGTTCCCCTTCTTTGTCTCCCCGCGCCCATAGTATGCTCAGCGTGTAAAGTGTACAGCTCTGCTTTGTCTATGTTGGCAAAGTAGAATTCGTAGTATTTCCTAAACATTTCTTTTAGTAGGGCCTGGTATAGCTGTTCTGTCTCCTTAGGGCACCATTCAGGTAAGTGTACTTCGGTAAGGTTTAGGATCACTGAAGCTATTGCATAGTGTACCCCCTGGTATAGTACCTTTTCGGGGTCAGCACTATTATGTCCGTGTATAATTGAGACACGGACTGCAGGAGTTGATTATAACAAGTATTTACTGAATGGAGACAACCTGGAAACTGAAACTACAGAAGTCTGCTAGGGCCTTTTATACAGGGGTGGTCACTGCCGGTACTGCAGTCTGAGACCAGTTATTCCCTTAAAGGTACATGCACAACAATTCCTCCCCTTTTAGATAAACAGCTCCTGCCCCAAGAACCGAAACACCGACCTCTCCCCCCACGTTAGACTCAGTCGTAGCTGCGATCCGAGCTTTATTAAATGGCCCAGGGAAGGTAGCCACCGCCACTGGTGTTTTAACCCCATCTGCCCCACACATCCTAGACCTATGACTAGAACCAGCGCAGCCTGTCTACCTGTGTCCCCTTGAAAGACGCGCCCAGGAAGAGACCTCCCGTAATATGGGGGAATACCTGTGGTGCCAGGTTACGGAAGCCAGGTTAAATGAGCAGGCCTTACGGGAGGAGAACGCAAGATTAACAACGAGAGCTGACGGTTTGGAGGGTCAGCTGAGGGACATTAAAATAGCTCATAAGGTAGCTAGAAGTAGGGGTTATGAAGACTCTGATCAGGGTCCCTGCGAAGAAATGATTAAAAAATTGACCCAAGCCTTGTCTGAGGCCAGAGGCATGGTCTGTTCAATGGCACCAGGGGAAACCCGGGTGGAGTGGGATGAGGAGTGTCAGGAAGCAGAGGATAAGGTTAAAGATAGAGATCCTCAGCCAGCAGCTGTGGCAGACTCACAGACCGCACCGGTGGGGGCAGTGGCTTGTGTCACTGGAGGGGCCGTCCCACCTATTATTTGGGACTCGGACACACCCCCAGTAGCCGGAGCCTTAAGAAAGTCTTGTCGCATGCCACAGCCTAAACTACCGTGGTCACCAGCGTATCAGTTTAAATGGTTCAGCCCCGGAGGGGCCGCAAACCAAAAAAGAATGCCCAAGGTCAGGGATCAGTCTAGAGATAGGGATCCCTAGCCTGCAGCCTTCAACGGTGAGGGACTCACAGGAGAGGTAGCGGTGGGCAAAGAGAACGAGAGGGGTCCCCAGCCTGCGGCCTCAGGCTGCACGGAACCCACAGGACAGGATAGGGACACAGCAGCCACACAGAAGGGGGTAGTGTGCTGCAGTACAGGCGGGCACACTCCCCCGATCATCTGGGATTCAGGGAAACTCCCAGTTTTAAGAAGGACTCTTCGGGTCCGGCGGCACAGACCACCTTACGCCTAGGCGTACAAGCTGCCCAGAGGCCACAAAAGACAGAGGTCGAACAGGAATTAGCCTGGCTGCCCGGAGACAAGCGACGGATGTACATACAGTTTTCTGAAGTATTTAGGTGTGTTTTACAGTTTTGGTAGCTTTAGGTGTATTTTATTCAATTATTTTACAATAAGTAAGTTTAAATTTTGAGACTCGATGACTTGTCAAGCCAGAGAACCCTCTCGGGACATGGCTATCTGTTTTGCGTGTCCCTACAGAGAGGAAATCGGCATAGGAGGTATTATGTCCGTGTATAATTGAGACACGGACTGCAGGAGTTGATTATAACAAGTATTTACTGAATGGAGACAACCTGAAAACTGAAACTACAGAAGCCTGCTGGGGCCTTTTATACAGGGGTGGTCACTGCCGGTACTGCAGTCTGAGACCAGTTATTCCCTTAAAGGTACATACACAACAATTCCTCCCCTTTTAGATAAACAGTACATAACATTCATTTAACAACTAAATAATAACTAATTACAATTACAATTACGGTTGCTAGATACATTGGTTGAAGTTAAGCAATTATAAGTTCAGTCTTTGAGGAGGCTTCCTGATTCTGTCTGGATAACGCCTCTTTAGGATATCAGGTTCTTCTGGCAAGGTTGAGTCGGGATCAATGTCGTTGTTTGGTTCGTCTGCTTCCAATATCACCGATTCTGCGGTAGATGCAATTGGTACTTCGGTTTCATCGCCAGGTGTATCAGATCGTGGTGTGGATTTGACGTTTTCCAGTGACTCTAGAATCTGGTCAGCATGGCATCTTACAATGCTCTCTCCAACGTCCACGGTATACATTAGCGGTCCTTGCCGTGTACAGATCGTTCCTGGCTACCATTTCTCTGTGCGGTAGTCCTGGGCCAAAACTGGTTGACCTATCTTAAAACTCCTGGTCGGCCTTACATTCATATTCTGAAACTGCCTGTTCTCCACATCTCTTCTGACGTTTGTCTTAACCAAATCCAAGCGGCATCGTAGTCTTCGATTGAAGAACATCATGGCTGGAGTTTGGTTGGTAACCGCATGTGTCGCATTCCGGTAGGCAAACAAGAAGCTATCCACCTTGTGTTGTAGGGGTATATCTTCATTACACATTGCCTTGATAGCCTTCTTGAATGTTTGAACAAACCTCTCGGCCAATCCATTAGTGGCTGGATGATATGGGGCGGATGTGTAATGCTTAACACCATTGTTCTTAAAGAACCTCCGGAACTCTTCAGACACAAACTGTGGTCCATTGTCAGAGCAAATCTGTTCAGGCAGCCCATTCCTGGCGAATATGGTTTGTAAGACTGTGATAGTTTTTTCTGTGGTGGTTGAGGACATTTTTATTACCTCTGGCCACTTTGAATGTGCATCCACCGCAATTAAAAACATCGAGTCCATAAAGGGACCAGCAAAATCAATGTGCACCCTTTGCCATGGAGATGAGGGCCACTCCCATGGATGTAGAGGGGCTTGTGGTGGGGCGTTTTGGACCTTCTGGCATCCTGTACAGCTCTTGGTCATCTCTTCGATTTCTCTATCGATTCCCGGCCACCACACAAACGCTCTGGCTAAGTTCTTCACTTTTACCCCTCCCAGATGACCCTCGTGAAGCTCATTGAGCACTCTATCCTTCAATTTGGGTGGAATTACTACTCTGGATCCACACATCAAGGTTCCTCTGCACACTGACAGCTGTTCTCTTCTCGGCGAGAATGCTGGCAGCAGTGGTTCGCCATGTGCTGGCCATCCCTTCACTGTTAAATCATAGACCCAGGAGAGTGGCGGGTCATTTCGTGTTTCCTTTTCTATGTTTGCATTCGTCACAGGGAGACATTCGACTATAGTCGAGTGGAATAACTCCACTGGATCCACTGCCAGTTCTTCTTCCACCGTCGGCAACGGTAGGCGTGACAATCCATCAGCATTCCCATGCTGTTTAGTTCCTTTGTACTCGATGTCATATTGGTGTGCCCCTAGTAAAAGGGACCACCTCTGTAGCCGTTGTGCCGTCATTATCGGTACGCCGTTCTGAGTGTTGAAAATGGAGACGAGAGGTTGATGATCAGTTAGTAAATTTCTGACCGTGCAGGTAGTGATTGAACTTCTTCACCCCCCACACCAGGCTGAGGGCCTCTCTGTCAATCTGGGCGTAGTTACGCTCGGCTGAAGTTAACGAGCGTGACGCAAAAGCTATCGGCCTCTCTGAACCATCAAGGAATTTATGTGACAGTACTGACCCAATGCCGTAGGGAGACGCATCACACGCCAGTCTTATCGGTAGTGATGGGTTGTAGTGAGCCAATACTTCTCTTGAAGTGATTAGGTCCTTACTCTTCTGAAAGGCCCGCTTACATTCATTGCTCCATTTCCATGCTACTCCCGTTCGTAGTAGGGCATTCAGTGGATGCAGAATTGTGGACAAATTCGGCAAAAACTTATGGTAGTAATTCACCAATCCGAGGAATGACCTCAGTTGCGACACATTTTCAGGCGCTGGAGCCTTAACTACCGCTTCAATTTTGTCAGGGGACTTATGCAACCCCTCTTCATCAATCACGTGGCCACAATACGATATCTGTTTCTTAAAAAACTCGCACTTGGGACAATTGGCTCGTAGCCCATGTTCACGTAGTCTAGTGAGCACCTGCTCTAGGTTGGCAAGGTGTTCACTGTCACCTTCACCTGTCACTAGGATGTCGTCCAAGTAACACTGAGTCCCCGGAATCCCTTGCAGGACTTGTTCCATCACTCTTTGCCATATCGCCGGAGCTGATGCTACTCCGAATACCAGTCGATTATACCGGTAAAGACCTTTGTGAGTGTTTATCGTGAAATACTTCCTAGAGGATTCTTCAACCTCCACCTGCAAATATGCTTGTGCTAGGTCAATCTTTGTAAAACGCTTCCCTCCAGATAGTGAGGCAAAGATATCTATCCTTGGAAGAGGATATTGTACTGCGTGAAGGACTGGGTTCATCGTCACCTTGAAGTCCCCACAGATGCGAACCTTCCTTGGCTCCTCAGACTTATTGTTTAATGTTTTCTTCATGACAGGAACGATGGGTGTCGCCCACTTGCTCCAGTCTACCTTAGATAACATGCCTGCATTCTCCAGATTCTCCAGCTCTGCCTCGATGGCTGGGCGAACTGCATATGATACCGGTCTTGCTTTGAAAAACTTGGGAATTGCATTCTCCTCTATTTTTATCGAGGCGGTTACGCCTTTAAGAGTGCCCAGTTCTTGTTGAAATACCTCTTTGGCGTCAGCTAAGATTGTTGACAATCGTCCAGGAGTGACGTCGTCATCCTTTTTACCAGCCACCGTCAGTGCCTGAATGGAGTGCCAGTCTAAACTTATCTTTCTGATCCATTCACGTCCCAATAACGGTGGTCCACCATCTTGCAGAATGTAGAGATACAATTTCCGTATTTTCTTGCCGTTGTATTCGACAGGCACCCTTATTTTTCCTCTGGGGTATACTTTTTGCCCCGTATACGTCCTTAAGACAATGGATGTCTCTCTCACGGGTATGTGTGAGAATAGCCGCTCGTAGTCTCGTCGATTCATGATGGTTAGAGCTGATCCTGTATCCAATTTCATTTTGACTTGGGACCCTGCTATCGTGAGGGTGACCCAAATGGTTCGGTGATCCTCTTTTGCGATTACGTTGTGAAGTTTGAGACAGCTTAGTCTCTTGTTCCTGGATTCACTATCGCTCATCTGGTCTTCGGAACTACTGTCCGTCATCTTTTGTACTTTCCTGTACGGTTCCTTAGTAGCCTTTTTGTTGTCGTTGGTCTTCTTCCCAGACCTGCAAACTCGTGCAATGTGTCCCATCTTTCCGCATTGTCTGCATATTTTGTCCTTGGACCAGCAGTCCTTCTGGTCATGGTTTGTTCTGCCGCAGCGATAACATTTTGCAAATCCCCGTGTCATTTCGTGGGTGCCGTATTCCTGTGGCTTTTGTTGTATTTCCGCAGCTCCCCTTGCTGCTGCTTCGTACGATACTGCCATGCTGAAAGCCTTATCTAGCGTCAGCTCTTTCTCTGAGAGTAACCTCTTCTGGGTTCCTTCACTCAGGAGTCCACAGACAAATTTGTTCCGTAAGGTATCTGCCAGTCCTGCTCCGAACTGGCAGTGCTTTGATAGCATGCGTAGTTCCGTAAGGTAATCAGCATTGCTCTCATTTTTATGCTGATTTCTCCTGTGGAATTTAAATCTTTCTGCTATCAGCAGCGGTGTAGGATTTAGGTGCTCCTGTAGGATAGCTACAATTTCGTTAAAACTCTTCGCCTTCGGTTTGGCTGGAGTAATCAGGTCCCGCAATAGGCCGTACGTTCTTGCGCCCATTAAATTTAGCAATACCGATGCCTTTTTCTCATCGACTATTTTGTTTGCCTTGCAATATACCTCGACTCTTTCCACATACGTGGTCCAGTCTTCTATTGTATTATCGAAGGCAGTGATATCGCCAGTCTTTGGCATGTTGAAAATCTAAGATGGTGCCTCCCGCGCTTTGCCTTCGTCCCCGATGGATCAAAATGGCGCCTCCCGTGCTTTTCCTTCTTCCCCGCCGAGTTAAGATGGCGCTTCCCGTCGCCAGTATTATGTCTGTGTATAATTGAGACACGGAATGCAGGAGTTGATTATAACAAGTCTTTACTGAATGGAGACAACCTGGAAACTGAAACTACAGAAGCCTGCTAGGGCCTTTTATACAGGGGTGGTCACTGCCGGTACTGCAGTCTGAGACCAGTTATTCCCTTAAAGGTACATACACAACAAGTACTAACACTAACCCATTCCCTGGTCCCTTGGTGGTGGTAGGACACCTCTCTATTACTGTCCGTGATGTCGGGGTCGTGGGCAGGGGCTTTCGGGTGTGTGCTACGAGTTCGATGGCATTGACTGGGATTGGGGAGTGTGGGAGCACGCACGCATGCAGGCTAGAATCCCACCCCATCCCCTTCCCGGTATCTTGCCATTGTCTGGAGAAGATGATGGATATGCCTGTGGGGCAGGCTCTCTCTGATTCCCACATGCAGATATAGATTCCCTGTTCTGACTCCCACCACTTATCCCAACACACACTCACACCCCCTTGGGTCCCTGTGATCGTCCTTTGGGTGTCGTTCATCAGTCGTTCCCAGTCGGCTGTACGGTCCCCTATGTCCCTGCTCAGCTTCCTGAGCCACCACCACCGAACCAGGGGAATCCGTCCCTTGCATGTAAGACACATACATTTCCCCTCAGTGACACTGACCCTTATAGCAACGACCTGTACCCTGGGGCATGGGATGGAGGCCTCCCCGTAGGTGCACCTGGTCTGGCTGGAGTATTGTGTAGAGTTAGACCCAGACACCCTGGCCATCTTCCCTCATGGAAGTAAATAGCGAGCTCCTCCACATCCGGTTCACCACCCCCAGCGGTAACGATCGGCGCTCTCTCTCCCGAGCACCCATAAATGTGGGAGTCCTCTACGTCACCTCGGTCACCGATGCTCACCCCTACCAGGGCGAGCAGGAGCAGAACCCTCCTGTTGTGTATGTACCTTTAAGGGAATAACTGGTCTCAGACTGCAGTACCGGCAGTGACCACCCCTGTATAAAAGGCCCCAGCAGGCTTCTGTAGTTTCAGTTTCCAGGTTGTCTCCATTCAGTAAAGACTTGTTATAATCAACTCCTGCAGTCCGTGTCTCAATTATACATGGACATAATACTGGCGACGAGTAAGAAACGAACTTACCTGCAACTCGGCAGCACCTCAGACGACGTTACTGAAGGTCGAAGCCAGAAGAAAGAAGAAAAAAAATAATAATCCAAAGAAACTCGAGAAACGGGCGTCGACCGTGGGCAACCGCCCTCCAAATCATAGAATTGAAAAGTGCAGGAGAGACTGTCGAGAGCCAGGCTTGGTTCTTCAGTCTGTGGTTTCCCAGCTAATCGGGCTGGTGGCTGGTAGTGCACTGATCCTTCCTGGGCTGCGGCGGGCTAGCGCTCGATCGGGTGGCTCTGCAACGGGGCCGGGCAGCGAGTCGGGAAGCAAAGAGAGAGAGAGAGGATGGAGCACACAGGGCGCGGCCGGTGCTTCGAAGCCGGGCAGCGTTCGGACCTAAGAAGAGGGAGGGAAGTGTCCCAGAGGGTCCGCTCCACGACGGGAATGGTTCTTCAATTAACAGAGCAAATATTGAAGCGCGATAGAAAAATAAAAATACCGCGGAGAGCGGCGTTGGCAGCAGCGATCGGGGAGGCGCAAAGACCATAGGACGTCGCCATTACAGGATAGTAAAATAAATATAATCGCCAGCAACAGCGTTGGCAGCAGCGGTAGTGGCGGGAAAGCGCGGGAGGTGCCATCTTAACTCGGCGGGGAAGAAGGAAATGCGCGGGAGGCGCCATTTTGATCCATCGGGGACGAAGGCAAAGTGCGGTAGGCACCATCTTAGATTTTCAAGATGCCAAAGACTGGCGATATCACTGCCTTCGATAATGCAATAGAAGACTGGACCACGTATGTGGAAAGAGTCGAGGTATATTGCGAGGCAAACGAAATAGCCGATGAGAAAAAGGCATCGGTATTGCTAAATTTAATGGGCGCAAGAACGTACGGCCTATTGCGGGACCTGATTACTCCAGCCAAACCGAAGGCGAAGAGTTTTAACGAAATTGTAGCTATCCTACAGGAACACCTAAATCCTACACCGCTGCTGATAGCAGAAAGATTTAAATTCCACAGGAGAAATCAGCATAAAAATGAGAGCAATGCTGATTACCTTACGGAACTACGCAAGCTATCAAAGCACTGCCAGTTCGGAGCAGGACTGGCAGATACCTTACGGGACAAATTTGTCTGTGGACTCCTGAGTGAAGGAACCCAGAAGAGGTTACTCTCAGAGAAAGAGCTGACGCTAGATAAGGCTTTCAGCGTGGCAGTATCATATGAAGCAGCAGCAAGGGGAGCTGCGGAAATACAACAAAAGCCACAGGAATACGGCACCCACGAAATGACACGGGGATTTGCAAAATGTTACCGCTGCGGCAGAACAAACCATGACCAGAAGGACTGCTGGTCCAAGGACAAAATATGCAGACAATGCGGAAAGGTGGGACACATTGCACGAGTTTGCAGGTCTGGGAAGAAGACCAACGACAACAAAAAGGCTACTAAGGAACCGTACAGGAAAGTACAAAAGATGACGGACAGTAGTTCCGAAGACCAGATGAGCGATAGTGAATCCAGGAACAAGAGACTAAGCTGTCTCAAACTTCACAACGTAATCGCAAAAGAGGATCACCGAACCATTTGGGTCACCCTCACGATAGCAGGGTCCCAAGTCAAAATGGAATTGGATATAGGATCAGCTCTAACCGTCATGAATCGACGCGACTACGAGCGGCTATTCTCACACATACCCTTGAGAGAGACATCCATTGTCTT
The DNA here is from genome assembly GCF_052327205.1 of Somniosus microcephalus. Lineage (NCBI taxonomy): Eukaryota > Metazoa > Chordata > Chondrichthyes > Squaliformes > Somniosidae > Somniosus > Somniosus microcephalus. The sequence goes on from NC_141010.1 coordinate 21,111,926, forward strand.
GAGGACGTATACGGGGCAAAAAGTATACCCCAGAGGAAAAATAAGGGTGCCTGTCGAATACAACGGCAAGAAAATACGGAAATTGTATCTCTACATTCTGCAAGATGGTGGACCACCGTTATTGGGACGTGAATGGATCAGAAAGATAAGTTTAGACTGGCACTCCATTCAGGCACTGACGGTGGCTGGTAAAAAGGATGACGACGTCACTCTTGGACGATTGTCAACAATCTTAGCTGACGCCAAAGAGGTATTTCAACAAGAACTGGGCACTCTTAAAGGCGTAACCGCCTCGATAAAAATAGAGGAGAATGCAATTCCCAAGTTTTTCAAAGCAAGACCGGTACCATATGCAATTCGCCCAGCCGTCAAGGCAGAGCTGGAGAATCTGGAGAATGCAGGCGTGTTATCTAAGGTAGACTGGAGCGAGTGGGCGACACCCATCATTCCTGTCATGAAGAAAACATTAAACAATAAGTCTGAGGAGCCAAGGAAGGTTCGCATCTGTGGGGACTTCAAGGTGACGGTGAACCCAGTCCTTCACGCAGTACAATATCCTCTTCCAAGGATAGATATCTTTGCCTCACTATCTGGAGGGAAGCGTTTTACAAAAATTGACCTAGCACAAGCATATTTGCAGGTGGAGGTTGAAGAATCCTCTAGGAAGTATTTCACGATAAACACTCACAAAGGTCTTTACCGGTATAATCGACTGGTATTCGGAGTAGCATCAGCTCCGGCGATATGGCAAAGAGCGATGGAACAAGTCCTGCAAGGGATTCCGGGGACTCAGTGTTACTTGGACGACATCCTAGTGACAGGTGAAGGTGACAGTGAACACCTTGCCAACCTAGAGCAGGTGCTCACTAGACTACGTGAACATGGGCTACGAGCCAATTGTCCCAAGTGCGAGTTTTTTAAGAAACAGATATCGTATTGTGGCCACGTGATTGATGAAGAGGGGTTGCATAAGTCCCCTGACAAAATTGAAGCGGTAGTTAAGGCTCCAGCGCCTGAAAATGTGTCGCAACTGAGGTCATTCCTCGGATTGGTGAATTACTACCATAAGTTTTTGCCGAATTTGTCCACAATTCTGCATCCACTGAATGCCCTACTACGAACGGGAGTAGCATGGAAATGGAGCAATGAATGTAAGCGGGCCTTTCAGAAGAGTAAGGACCTAATCACTTCAAGAGAAGTATTGGCTCACTACAACCCATCACTACCGATAAGACTGGCGTGTGATGCGTCTCCCTACGGCATTGGGTCAGTACTGTCACATAAATTCCTTGATGGTTCAGAGAGGCCGATAGCTTTTGCGTCACGCTCGTTAACTTCAGCCGAGCGTAACTACGCCCAGATTGACAGAGAGGCCCTCAGCCTGGTGTGGGGGGTGAAGAAGTTCAATCACTACCTGCACGGTCAGAAATTTACTAACTGATCATCAACCTCTCGTCTCCATTTTCAACACTCAGAACGGCGTACCGATAATGACGGCACAACGGCTACAGAGGTGGTCCCTTTTACTAGGGGCACACCAATATGACATCGAGTACAAAGGAACTAAACAGCATGGGAATGCTGATGGATTGTCACGCCTACCGTTGCCGACGGTGGAAGAAGAACTGGCAGTGGATCCAGTGGAGTTATTCCACTCGACTATAGTCGAATGTCTCCCTGTGACGAATGCAAACATAGAAAAGGAAACACGAAATGACCCGCCACTCTCCTGGGTCTATGATTTAACAGTGAAGGGATGGCCAGCACATGGCGAACCACTGCTGCCAGCATTCTCGCCGAGAAGAGAACAGCTGTCAGTGTGCAGAGGAACCTTGATGTGTGGATCCAGAGTAGTAATTCCACCCAAATTGAAGGATAGAGTGCTCAATGAGCTTCACGAGGGTCATCTGGGAGGGGTAAAAGTGAAGAACTTAGCCAGAGCGTTTGTGTGGTGGCCGGGAATCGATAGAGAAATCGAAGAGATGACCAAGAGCTGTACAGGATGCCAGAAGGTCCAAAACGCCCCACCACAAGCCCCTCTACATCCATGGGAGTGGCCCTCATCTCCATGGCAAAGGGTGCACATTGATTTTGCTGGTCCCTTTATGGACTCGATGTTTTTAATTGCGGTGGATGCACATTCAAAGTGGCCAGAGGTAATAAAAATGTCCTCAACCACCACAGAAAAAACTATCACAGTCTTACAAACCATATTCGCCAGGAATGGGCTGCCTGAACAGATTTGCTCTGACAATGGACCACAGTTTGTGTCTGAAGAGTTCCGGAGGTTCTTTAAGAACAATGGTGTTAAGCATTACACATCCGCCCCATATCATCCAGCCACTAATGGATTGGCCGAGAGGTTTGTTCAAACATTCAAGAAGGCTATCAAGGCAATGTGTAATGAAGATATACCCCTACAACACAAGGTGGATAGCTTCTTGTTTGCCTACCGGAATGCGACACATGCGGTTACCAACCAAACTCCAGCCATGATGTTCTTCAATCGAAGACTACGATGCCGCTTGGATTTGGTTAAGACAAACGTCAGAAGAGATGTGGAGAACAGGCAGTTTCAGAATATGAATGTAAGGCCGACCAGGAGTTTTAAGATAGGTCAACCAGTTTTGGCCCAGGACTACCGCACAGAGAAATGGTAGCCAGGAACGATCTGTACACGGCAAGGACCGCTAATGTATACCGTGGACGTTGGAGAGAGCATTGTAAGATGCCATGCTGACCAGATTCTAGAGTCACTGGAAAACGTCAAATCCACACCACGATCTGATACACCTGGCGATGAAACCGAAGTACCAATTGCATCTACCGCAGAATCGGTGATATTGGAAGCAGACGAACCAAACAACGACATTGATCCCGACTCAACCTTGCCAGAAGAACCTGATATCCTAAAGAGGCGTTATCCAGACAGAATCAGGAAGCCTCCTCAAAGACTGAACTTATAATTGCTTAACTTCAACCAATGTATCTAGCAACCGTAATTGTAATTGTAATTAGTTATTATTTAGTTGTTAAATGAATGTTATGTACTGTTTATCTAAAAGGGGAGGAATTGTTGTGTATGTACCTTTAAGGGAATAACTGGTCTCAGACTGCAGTACCGGCAGTGACCACCCCTGTATAAAAGGCCCCAGCAGGCTTCTGTAGTTTCAGTTTTCAGGTTGTCTCCATTCAGTAAATACTTGTTATAATCAACTCCTGCAGTCCGTGTCTCAATTATACACGGACATAATACCTCCTATGCCGATTTCCTCTCTGTAGGGACACGCAAAACAGATAGCCATGTCCCGAGAGGGTTCTCTGGCTTGACAAGTCATCGAGTCTCAAAATTTAAACTTACTTATTGTAAAATAATTGAATAAAATACACCTAAAGCTACCAAAACTGTAAAACACACCTAAATACTTCAGAAAACTGTATGTACATCCGTCGCTTGTCTCCGGGCAGCCAGGCTAATTCCTGTTCGACCTCTGTCTTTTGTGGCCTCTGGGCAGCTTGTACGCCTAGGCGTAAGGTGGTCTGTGCCGCCGGACCCGAAGAGTCCTTCTTAAAACTGGGAGTTTCCCTGAATCCCAGATGATCGGGGGAGTGTGCCCGCCTGTACTGCAGCACACTACCCCCTTCTGTGTGGCTGCTGTGTCCCTATCCTGTCCTGTGGGTTCCGTGCAGCCTGAGGCCGCAGGCTGGGGACCCCTCTCGTTCTCTTTGCCCACCGCTACCTCTCCTGTGAGTCCCTCACCGTTGAAGGCTGCAGGCTAGGGATCCCTATCTCTAGACTGATCCCTGACCTTGGGCATTCTTTTTTGGTTTGCGGCCCCTCCGGGGCTGAACCATTTAAACTGATACGCTGGTGACCACGGTAGTTTAGGCTGTGGCATGCGACGAGACTTTCTTAAGGCTCCGGCTACTGGGGGTGTGTCCGAGTCCCAAATAATAGGTGGGACGGCCCCTCCAGTGACACAAGCCACTGCCCCCACCGGTGCGGTCTGTGAGTCTGCCACAGCTGCTGGCTGAGGATCTCTATCTTTAACCTTATCCTCTGCTTCCTGACACTCCTCATCCCACTCCACCCGGGTTTCCCCTGGTGCCATTGAACAGACCATGCCTCTGGCCTCAGACAAGGCTTGGGTCAATTTTTTAATCATTTCTTCGCAGGGACCCTGATCAGAGTCTTCATAACCCCTACTTCTAGCTACCTTATGAGCTATTTTAATGTCCCTCAGCTGACCCTCCAAACCGTCAGCTCTCGTTGTTAATCTTGCGTTCTCCTCCCGTAAGGCCTGCTCATTTAACCTGGCTTCCGTAACCTGGCACCACAGGTATTCCCCCATATTACGGGAGGTCTCTTCCTGGGCGCGTCTTTCAAGGGGACACAGGTAGACAGGCTGCGCTGGTTCTAGTCATAGGTCTAGGATGTGTGGGGCAGATGGGGTTAAAACACCAGTGGCGGTGGCTACCTTCCCTGGGCCATTTAATAAAGCTCGGATCGCAGCTACGACTGAGTCTAACGTGGGGGGAGAGGTCGGTGTTTCGGTTCTTGGGGCAGGAGCTGGGGAGTTCTTTCCTATGTTATCCTTCCACCTATTCCTACAGTCCCTTCTCCAATGCCCATTCGTCACCCGCACCCAAAGCAGTTACGCTTCGTGTTGGAAGGGTTACCCCTTTCCTGGTGCCACTCTTTCTTATTACTGGGTTTCATTTCATGAACCTTTCCTTTTGGTGGGTGTTCTTCTGTCCCTCTACCGCTCCGGTAAGCCAGGGTCAGTTGTCCGACCACTGTCTCCTCGGTGACCTGGGGGCCTTTTGGGTCAAACCACAGCTCAGCCTTGGTTCTGATCCGGGGCAAGCTGTTTGCCACTAGGCTTCGGAGCCAGTGGGCCAGCTCATCCTGATTCAGGTGAGCCCAGTTGAGATCCCCATTACAAGCACTCTTGTACACAGGCCACAGTCGGTCTGCGAAAGCCTGTGGGGTCTCCCCTGCTAGCTGTGTTGTCCTCTCCACCCGGGAGAAGGGACTACCATCGTTCATACCCATGGCCTCCAGAACTTCCTCCTGGATAGCAGCATACCCGCCCTGCCCTTTTTTACTCTCCGCAGAGAGGGACTGGTAGAGGTTGCCATCCAGGGAGAAAAGGAGCATTTTTGCCATCTCGGAGTCATCGCATTCGTTGATGCCTACTGCCTGTTCCACTTCCATGAAGTGGACCGAGCGGTCCCCCCTTTGGGTGAGCTTACTCAGGTGGCTTATCATGGCCCTAAGCTGTTGGGTGCCATGGGGAGCCACGAATTGGCTTTCAAGGGGTCCTTGACCCCCACCACCGCCGGGCGAGACAAACTTTTGCTGCCGGACAGGGCACATCGGCCCCGGCTCCGACCTTTCCTGCATTGGTTCGCCCACCCCTCTCTGCTGCCAAACCAAGTTAAAACGCGGCGCCACAGGCGGTGGTGGTGTGCACTCCCTGCCGGCCTCACAAATCGTCCGTCCCTCCTGCTGCCAAACCGGGTTGTTCCCCGGCGCCACAGGTGGCATCCGAACAGTTTCCTCTTGCACTTCCAGCTCCACCCGGGCCGCACCCAGGCTTATTAGGCACACCATGCCTTTTGCCCTGGACAGAGCAAGGTTCAAACTATCGATCTGCTTCTGACAGGGGCCGTGATCTCCTGCCTCAAACCCCCTAGTGCTTGCTATCTTGTAAGCTGCCTGTACGTCTCTCAACCTCTCCTCCTGTTCTTTTACTTGCCTGGCAAGGCGGGCGTTCTCTTCTCGTAATATTAGTTCATTACTTTTTGCTTCGGTGACCTGACACCGAAAGTATTCCTGTCTGTTCCTATGTTTCTCTACTATCTGCATCTTTCCCTGACTTTGGGCGTTTAATTCTGCCAATAATTTTTCCCCTGCTACTGCCCTTGCTTGAGACAGTTGAGCTGATTCCCGCAGCTCTTCTGTCAGTGCCTCGATGCGTTTATCTAAAAGCTGGATCTGTCGCTGGGAGCAGACCAACCAGATGGCTTTCTCCACAGACTTTTTATGATCCTTGCTCTCAGTCCATTTGGCTGCAGCATCCATCGGAAGCTCAGCGTGCAACCCATTTCTTTGTTATATTTACTTTCTCGAACACATAAGAGGAAATCCTCTCTTCCATCTTAGTTCTTGTTAAGTCTGTGTGTTCCAGTTATGGTTAATATGAATCACTGCACACAGACCACAAGAATAACTTTAACAGGTCTTTACTAGTCGAAGGTCAGGGCTGAACTGAATACAATATTATTACACTGTGCTTATATACCGGTGTGGTCACCACCAGTATTACGTATACAGCAGCCAAAGAAAGTAGTACCTTTCTTAAGGTGGACCAGGCTTAAGTTCTCTTAAGGTGGAACAGGTTACATACACCACAATCCTCCCTTTTTAGCTTAACAGTCATATCCCCAAATAAACATAAATATATACATATATAACTTCAGGTATAACAGTTCAAAGGTTCAGTCTCTCAGGAGGCTTTCTGATTCGGCTTGGATAACGCCTTTCAGTGGTCTCTGATTCTTGTTGTTGAGGTGCCTCCTCTAGTTGGTTGCCAATGTATTGGGTGTCATCATCATCAAATACATTCTCGGCCGAGGTAGATGCTTCAGGTTCATGAACGTCTTCCACAGCTGTCTCTGTCACAACCATGGGTTCGACCCTTGCTCTCGACTCTACCAGTTGATCCGCATGACGCCTTATCACATTATGACCAATATCTACGGTGTACATCAGAGGTCCTTGTCTGGCCCGGATTGTTCCGGACTGCCATTTGTCGTTTCCATAGCCCCTTGGTTATGGAACCACAACCCAAACTGGTTGTCCTACGTCGAAAGTTCGAGTGGTCTTGCTGTTAATATGCCGAAACTGTTTGTTTTCCACTTCCCTCCGCACATTTGGTTTTAACAAGTCCAACTTGGACCGCAACCTCCTGTTATAAAACATCATAGCAGGACTTTGGTTAGTCACGGCATGATCGGCGTTTCTATATGACATCAGGAACTTATCGACCTTGTGTTGCAGCGGAATCTGATCATCATTCATGGCCTTAATAGCCTTTTTGAATGTCTGGACAAATTTTTCAGCCAACCCGTTTGTCGCCGGATGATATGGGGCAGAGGTATAATGTTTAACTCCATTCTTCTTTAAGAATTGTTGGAATTCTTCCGATACAAACTGTGGTCCGTTGTCTGAACAGATCTGTTCTGGCAATCCGTTCCTTGCGAATATTGTTCTTAACACCGCAATTGTCTTTTCTGAAGTAGTGGTATTCATCTTGATGACTTCTGGCCATTTGGAATGTGCGTCCACCGCGATTAGGAACATGGAGTCCATGAATGGACCAGCAAAGTCAATGTGTACGCATTGCCATGGGGCTGAAGGCCATTCCCATGGGTGTAGCGGTGCAATCGGAGGTGCATTTTGCACTTTTTGACACCCAGCGCAGCTTTTCGTTAACTCCTCAATCTGTTGGTCAATACCCGGCCACCATACGTAAGCCCTAGCAAGACTTTTCATTTTAACTCCCCCCAGATGACCTTCATGTAGTTCTTTTAAAACTCTTTCCCTTAACTTGGGAGGAATAATCACTCTTGTCCCGTACATCAAAGTACCATGGCAGACGGACAGCTGGTCTCGCCTTGCCGAGAATGCCGGTAACAGAGGATCACCCCGTGTTGGCCATCCTTTCACTGTCACCTCGTAGACTCTGGACAGTGTCGGGTCGTTCCTGGTTTCTCTTTCAATACTTGCGTTGGTGACAGGTAAACACTCGATAATGGTCGAATGAAATAACTCAACAGGGTCAACTTCCGTCGTGTCTTCACCTTCAGGTAGTGGCAGGTGCGACAGGCCATCAGCATTGCCATGCTCTTTCGTACCTTTGAATTCTATCTGATATTGATGTGCCCCTAAGAAAAGAGACCATCTCTGGAGACGCTGTGCTGTCATCACCGAAACACCCTTCTTAGGGTTAAAAATGGACACCAACGGTTGATGGTCCGTCAGAAGTGTGAATTTTTGGCCCTGTAGGTAATGATTAAACTGCTTCACTCCCCATACAAGGCTAAGGGCCTCCCTATCGATCTGCGCATAGTTGCGCTCAGTGGAGGTCAATGATCTGGATGCAAACGCGACTGGCCTTTCCGTGCCATTTGGCAATTTATGTGAGAGTACGGCCCCAATACCATATGGAGAAGCATCACAAGCCAACCGAATAGGCAGTGTCGGGTTGAAGTGAGCCAACACTTCCTCTGAGGTGATCAATTCTTTGCTTTTGCGAAATGCCTTCTTACAGTTTTCGCCCCAGTCCCATGGTACCCCTTTCTGTAAAAGAGCGTTCAACGGATGCAGCACCGTGGATAGATTTGGCAGAAATTTATGGTAGTAGTTAATTAATCCTAGAAACGACCTCAACTGAGAGACATTCTCCGGAGCGGGAGCCTTTACAACTGCCGCTATCTTGTCAGGAGACTTATGAAGCCCCTCCCGGTCAATGACATGACCACAGTACGAGATCCGCTTCTGGAAGAACTCACATTTCTGCCGATTTACCCTAAGTCCATACTCTTTCAGTCTGTTGAGCACCAGTTCCAAGTTAGCGAGATGCTGTTCATCACCATCACCTGTGATCAGAATGTCGTCCAGGTAACATTGTGTGCCTGGAATTCCCTGTAATACCTGCTCCATGGCCCTCTGCCAAATTGCTGGAGCCGATGCCACACCAAAAACCAGCCTATTGTACCGGTACAACCCTCGATGCGTGTTGATCATGAGGTATTGGCGTGACTCTTCTTCAACCTCCATCTGCAAGTACGCCTGCGCCAGGTCTATCTTGGTGAAGTGTTTCAAGCCAGACAGTGAAGCGAAAATATCCTCAATCCGTGGAAGCGGATACTGCACCGTGTGAAGCACCGGATTAACGGTGATCTTGAAATCTCCACAGATGCGAACCTTCCCTGGATCTCCTGGCTTATTGTTCGCAGGATGTTTCATAACGGGAACAATGGGCGTAGCCCACTCACTCCAATCTACTTTAGACAGTACCCCTGAACGTTCTAGTGCTTCCAGCTCAGCTTCAACCGCAGGTCGTATTGCATAGGGTACCGGTCTGGCTTTAAAAAATTTTGGTTGTGCATGTTCATCAATCTTGATGTTTGCTGTAATTCCTCTCAGTGTTCCCAGTCCTGGCTGGAACACCTCTTTAGCCTCATCCAATATTCTGGACAATCGTTTAGGTTTGACAGCTGTTTCCCCGGAATCTACCGTTAGTGCTTTCAAGGAGTGCCAGTCCATATTCATTTTCCTAATCCACTCCCGTCCTAGTAGTGGTGGACCTCCTTCAGGTAGCACATATAAGTCCATTACTTGGCTTCCTTCGCCCTTGTGGACCACTTCTACCTCTATTTTTCCGATGGGGTACACTCTTTGCCCCGTGTACGTTTTCAATATAATCTCCGTATCCTGTAAGGGAATATGTTGGAATAACCTTCTGTAATCTTTCTTATTCATGACCGTCAATGCCGATCCAGTGTCCAATTCCATTTTTACTTGGACTCCTGCTATCTTAAGAGTGACCCAAATTGTCTGGAGGTCTGTATCCTTACCAACGTTGTGTATTCTTAAGCTATCCAGTTCATTACTGCTAGCGTCTGAATCTGACTTCTGTTCAGTCAAACTGTTCTTTGTCACCTTGTGTACCTTTGCATATTTTCCTTGCGGTGACTTTTTATTGCTGGTCTTCTTTCCTGACAGGCATACTTTAGCTATGTGGCCAAACCTGCCACACGTTCTGCATTCTTGGTTTTTAAACCAACACTGGTTCTGATCGTGCGTTGTCTTTCCACAACGATAACATTTGACAGAACTCAAACCCAATTTGTTTGTACCGAGTTCCGGTGGCCGTAGCTGCATTACTGCCGTGCCTCTCGCTGCGGCCTCGTGTGCTGCTGCCATAGTGACCGCCTTCTCGAGAGACAGCTCATTCTCCTCGAGCAGTCGCCTTTGTGTATCCTGTTTAAATAAACCACACACAAATCTATCTCGAAGTGCCTCTGTCAGTCCCATTCCAAACTGACAATATTTTGCTAGCTTACGTAATTCCATCAAATATTCAGCATTGCTTTCATTTTGCCGCTGTCTTCTGTCGTAAAATTTAAATCGTTCCGCTAGCATCAGCGGCGTGGGGCTAAGATGATTTTTTAGGACAGTAACAATCTGTTCGAACGTCTTATCCGCCGGTTCATCTGGTGATAACAGGTGTTTCAATTGCCCGTATGTCTTCGCACCCATTAAGTTTAGTAATGTTAGTGCTTTATCTGTCTCAGGAATTTTATTTGCCTTACAATAGTTTTGTATGCGTTCTACATACATAGCCCAGTCTTCTATATCACTGTCGAAGGCATTAATGTTCCCATGTTTAGGCATCCTTGCAATCTTCGTGAGAAACAAAAAAAAATTCTCTTTTATTTTAAAATGGCGGTTTCCCGCGCTTGTCTTCTTCCCCCGCCTACTAAAATGGCGGCTTCCCGCGCTTGTCTTCTTCCCCCGCCTACGAAAATGGCGGCTTCCCGCGTTTGCCTTTCTCCCCCGCTGGCTGTAATGGCGATTGCCGTATTGCTGCCGTTCGTGCCTCCCCAGCGGTTCTCAATTCGTGCCTCCCAGCCCCTCTTGCAGTCCGGTCCTTTCCACCGGCTGCGGCTGAGTTCTCCGCGGTTTTTTTAAATTTTCTCCCGCACCTTACGCTGTCCCGGTCGCTGCGCCTCGCGGCCTTGGTAGCTGCCCAGCCTTTTTCACCGGTCGCGGTCGAGCTCTCTCTCGACGCTGTTGCGTCTCCCAGCCCGCTTGCAGCCCGGTCTTTTACACCGGCTGCGTTTGCATTCACCGCGGCTCCCGTGCCTTACGCTGCCCCAGTCTCAGCGCCTCTGGCCCCGACTTCTGTCCGGCTCTTTTCCCCGGCCGTGGTCGAGTTCTCCGCCCTTATATCCTCCGTTTTCCCTCCCCTACTCCACAGCCAACGTGGCCGACTTGCTGCTCGTCGCTGATCGGCTTACCCACCACCGTGGTAGAAGGGATGATCACTGCCTGTCGCTGATGGAAGGCTTCGTGTCAGGATTCTTCCTTTGCTCTTCAGACCCGAGTCTTTTCTCAGCAGGATGATGAGGGCGGATGCCTCTTCTCGACGCCCGTTAAACTGCCTTGGATGTATCTCTGCCGCAGGGTAAGATCGTACTCGTCGCCACTGTTAAGTCTGTGTGTTCCAGTTATGGTTAATATGAATCACTGCACACAGACCACAAGAATAACTTTAACAGGTCTTTACTAGTCGAAGGTCAGGGCTGAACTGAATACAATATTATTACACTGTGCTTATATACCGGTGTGGTCACCACCGGTATTACGTATACAGCAGCCAAAGAAAGTAGTACCTTTCTTAAGGTGGACCAGGCTTAAGTTCTCTTAAGGTGGAACAGGTTACATACACCACAGTTCTCTCCTCAAAAACAGTGTCCACTGCATCACATCCCTTTTGCCAAGCTCCTGTCGCAGTCGCCATTCTGTAGGGGGTGGTGTGTGGGTTCAGCTTCACCTCTGACTTATGAGCAGTTCGAATCGCTCCCACTCCCTTGGTTCTAGATCGTGGACTTATTTGGGGGTTGTGATAAAAGTGCAGCAGACAACTGGTTTTGGTGCAAGAACTTTGAATTTTATTTGAGAAAGAAAATACAACACAATAATAACACTCTAATAAAATGGGGAAACACTTTGACATACACGAAGGAAAATTACAGTAGACAAATATCTCACCCCTCCCAATCCCACCTTACCAGCTAAGTTGGACTCTAAAGGACCAGGGATAATGCTCACCAAATGAATCCTTGACAACTGGGCTGGTTTGCGGTTTCGGGGTTCACTGGATATGTTGGTTGGGGCCTGCCGAACCCCGGACGCGGTAGAGGACTTCACCTAGCGTCAGCGGCGGCGGTGGGAAACACGAGTGGCGAGGCTTTAAAAGGCCCCCAGAGACCAGGTAGGCCTCAGAGCATCAGCGGCAGCGGCGGCGGCGGGAAACGCGAGCGGCGAGGCTTTAAAAGGCCCCCAGAGACCAGGTAGGCCTCAGAGCGCCAGCGGCAGCGGCGGCGGGAAACGCGAGCGGCGAGGCTTTAAAAGGCCCCCAGAGACCAGGTAGGCCTCAGAGTGTCAGGCAGCGGCGGCAGCGGGAAACGCGAGCGGCGAGGCTTTAAAAGGACCAGGTAGGCCTCAGGGCGTACTAATCTCCAATCTCAGAGAGGGAGAGAAGTAAAAAGTAATCGAAGTGTGGCGTCACCAGAAAGCAGGTATGTGATTGGTTGGTGAGTATTTCTTTCTTTTTTAAACTCTAACTCTGTGGTTTATAGTTTCTAGGGTCTCGGTGGTGTAGCGTGGACTGTTAGTAAACCAGGGCCCTAAAATATATCATTTATCTGTAGTGTAATTGGTGGGATTGATTTGATTTAATTTAATTTCAATTAATTAAAGGGTAAGTCATGGCAGGACAGCCCGGTGCCATGGTACGCTCCTCCTGCGCTATGTGGGATCTCAGGGACACTTCCTGTGTCCCTGACAACTACGTGTGCAGGAACTGTGTCCAGCTGCAGCTACTGGCAGACTGCATTGCGGTGCTGGAGCAGCGATTGGATACATACTGGACCATTCGCGATGCTGAGGACGTCGTGAATAGCACGTTTAATCAGTTGGTCACACCGCAGATAAAGGTGGCACAGGCAGAAAGGGAACGGGTGATCAACAAGCACAGTACTAGGCACAGGCAGGTAGTGCAGGGGTCCCCTGTGGCCATCCCCCTCTCAAACAGATATACCACTTTGGATACTGATGGGGGGGATGGCTTACCAGGGGAAGGCAGCAGCAGCCAACTTCCTGGCACCAGGGGTGGCACTGCTGCACCGGACGGGAGGAAAAAGAGGGGTAGAGCTATAGTAATAGGGGATTATATTGTAAGGGGAATAGATAGGCGTTTCTGTGGCCGCAAACGAGACTCCAGGATGGTGTGTTGCCTCCCTGGTGCAAGGGTCAAGGATGTCTCGGAGTGGCTGCAGGGCATTCTGGAGGGGGAGGGTGAACAACCAGTTGTCGTGGTGCATATAGGTACCAACGATATAGGTAAAAAATGGGATGAGGTCCTAAAAGCTGAATATAGGGAGTTAGGAGGTAAATTAAAAAACAGGACCTCAAAGGTAGTAATCTCAGGATTGCTACCAGCGCCACATGCTAGTCAGAGTAAAAATAGAAGGATATTTCAGATGAATACGTGGCTAGAGGAATGGTGCCGGGGGAGGGATTCAAATTCCTGGGACATTGGAACTGGTTCTGGGGGAGGTGGGACCAGTTCAAACCGGAAGGTTTGCACCTGGGCAGGGCCGGGACCGATGTCCAAGGGGGTGTGTTTGCTAGTGCTCTGGGGGAGGGTTTAAACTAAAATGGCAGGGGGTTGGGAACCTGAGCGGGGAAACAGAGGAAAGGGAAACAAGGATAAAAGCAAAAGACAGGAAGGAGAAAAACAAAAGTGACAGGCAGAGAAATCAAGGCCTAGAAATTCATTGACGCCACTTTTGGGGCGCTAAAGTGGGGCGTCCGCTAAAGTTTGCGGCCGCTGCCAAATCTATGCAACTTCTCCGATATTCATTAGCTTCACCCTACTAGTTCGGGCGAGCGCTAAAACTGCTGCTGGACGCCTCTCTTTGGGCGCTAAGCCGGAGGTGGTGATCGATAGCGCCGAGGCCGGGCGCAGCGCAGGTGCGGCCATCTCGTGATTGACAGCAGACACCCTGGCGCCGGCCAGCTCTTAAGGGGGAAGGGTCGACTGTGTCTGCTGCCACGCCCTGGATAGTGGAGCCCTCCAGCTAGGCCTGAACACTGCTGCTGGACCCAAATAGCGCCTGAAGACATGGAGAAGGCCTGTGAACGTGCGCAGCGCTTCTCAGAGCGTGATCTGAGTGTGCTGCTTGCTGCTGTGGAGAAGAGGCGCCATGTTTTGTACCCGGACAATGGCAAGAAGGCGACGGTCCGCGTCTACAGGAGAGCCTGGAGGCATGTCGCCAGCAAGCTGTCAGCCAACAGCGACGTCCCCAAGACCGGTGCCCAATGCCGCAAAAAGTTAAATGACCTCACACGCATTGTCAGGGTGAGTACCCTTTCCAATGACCTCCTCATCCTTGCATGTGCACCTCACATTATGGGCAAAGGGACCTGAAAGCTCTAATGGCCAGCCTTCATCCAGCAGCTATGGGACAGGCATGAGCATCAATTGCACATTCTGCACTTAACACACTGGCCAAGCTATTCCACCATGGGAGGCATTGCACACCAGATCATGGCGACACACTGGCCAGGCTATTCCACCATGGGAGGCAGTGCACACCAGATCATGGCGACACACTGGCCAGGCTATTCCACCATGGGAGGCAGTGCACACAAGATCACGGCGACACACTGTACTTAGAGGCCGTCCTTTCTCTTGCAGGCCAAGCTGGCGAATAATCGCAAGAGCCGGACTGCGACCGGGGGAGGCCGACCCCATATCCAGCCACTCACCGACCTGCAACATCGCGTGGAGCGCCTCATGGGTGGCCGGGTGATTGGGCCCATTGCATGTGGAGATGCCGACCCTGTTCTGGGCAGCAATGGTAAGGACATCACCTTTTGCACCTCTCTCGTCCCACTTGCGCATCAGATCTACATCCTTTGCCACTGTCCGACCAATGCGCTGAATGCCATCACTCATGCATCCCGCACTGATGCCCTCTCCTCACTCTAAAGCTACTCTTGTGCCTTCCTGCTTTCAGATGGTCAAGAGGAGGTCCCTCAACTCGCCAGTGACAGACCCTCTGAGGAGGAGCAGGAGGAGGAGCAAGAGGAAGGCGGCCCATCAGGGGAACCCTCAGCCGCGGCCACCCAGGCCAATGTAGGGGACACGTCTTCCCTGGAGGGCAGCGTGGCGGAAGTGTCGAAGGGGAGGGGAGCTCCTGGGACCTGCGTGCTGCAGAAAGGCGGGAGGGGGGTGGAAGCTCGGCGGCCTTCTCCCCAGAGGGGGGATGCGTCGGAGGGGAGTCCAATTGCTGGGCCCAGCGGCCTCCAGCAACACAGGAAGGGTCGGCCAGCTCGGCGGCCTTCTCCCCAGAGGGAGAGTCCGGCCTCCAGTCAGGAGATGCTCTTCGCCGAGGAGATGGAACGCCTCAAAGACTTATCCGCGGACTCGGAGCGCCGGCACACGGAGCTCATGGCGGCAGTGGCACGGTTGCCTGAGTCCATCGATTCCCTCTCTCGGAGTGTGGCCGAGTTCGGGCCCTTAGAGGCCACCAGTCGGGCGGAATACCGGGCAGATCTGTCAGCGACTGGCCAGGTGATCAGTGGTGCCGTCCAGTCACTGGCTGCTCTGCTGCGGTCAGTGAACAGGTCAACACGGGCACTCACTGCTGCCACACTCGCTGTGTCAGCCAGGCATCGCCAGGGCACCCGGCGCGCTGCAGCAGCACAGCGGTCTGTCCCTCGGCAGATTGGTGCGCATGCTGCAGTGCTGGCCCGGGCGAGTGCCAGTGTCTCAGGCGACCAGCGAGCGCCTGCCATCCGCCAGCTTGCCGCCATTCCTCCAGCCGCCACTGCCACTCCCCCAGTGGAGCTGCCAGGAGCTGCTGCAGCGACTGATGCTGGCCAGCCACAGCTGCAGCAATCAACAGCCGCCCGCTCGACGACCAGACCTCAACTAGGCCGACCCCCAAGGGCATCTGCCGTCAAGACATGTGCCCCTCAGGAGCCTGCCCCCAGCCTTGCAGCAGCCAATGGCCTTACTTTGAGGCGGAGCAGCAGGGCGGGCAGGGGCCACCCAAAGATGGCCAAGGCATCGCCCTAGCGGGCCAAATAGTCGAATGTGTGGCCATTTGTGTTTGTTTCTTGAGGCCGAGAATTGGATGTTTGTTTTTTGAAGGCCGATGATGTGATGTTTGTTTTTGACGAAGGCCGAGAATGACGGCCATTTTAGTTGCCCTATTTTGTTAATCCTCTCCAGGTTGTGGGAGCGAGTAATGTGTTTGAGTGTTTTTTGGGGGTTTCGTCTGTTTTTGGTTTTCATGTGGGAAGGGCCCAGAGTTTGTACAATAAAGCATTTTATTTATTCACATTGTCCATGTTTGATCTTTGAAGTGTTTGTTGCCTTAACCGGCTGAGGGCTTGCGTAGCGGCTGCAATCATGTTCTATCATTGGCACAAGCCATTCCCTGACAGGGGGCCTAGAAGTGACGTTCAATAAGCCGCCGACGGGCGGCCCTTGGACCTTGTGTGTCCCTCCTGGGCTGGTACTCCTCGTCCTCGTCGTCCTCATGCTCCTCCTGCTCCTCCTCCTGAGGTGGTGGTCCAACGTGAGGTGGCAGTGCCTGAGTCCTGCGGATAGCCAGGTTGTGCAGCATGCAGCAAACGACGACGAATTGGGAGACTCGATCCTGCGAATACTGGAGGGCTCCCCCGGAGCGATCGAGACAGCGGAACCGTTGCTTGAGCACGCCGATTGTTTGTTCTATGAGGTTCCTCGTCGCTTGATGGCTCTCGTTGTATGCCTCTTCAGCAGGGGTCGTGGGCGCGCGGAGCGGGGTCATGAGCCAGGTACACAAAGGATAGCCTTTGTCCCCGATAAGCCATCCTCTTGGGGGAGGCTGTGTCTGGAACATGTCAGCCACAGTTGTCTGTCGCAGGATAAAGGCATCGTGGCTGCTGCCTGGAAAGCGGGCATTGACAGCTAGGATGCACTGCCTGTGGTCACACACCAGCTGTACATTGAGGGAATGGTAGCCCTTCCGGTTGCGGTAATCCTCGGCATGCTCAAGAGGTGCCCGCAAAGCCACATGCGTGCAGTCAATGGCGCCCTGCACCATGGGGAAGCCCGCTATTCTTGCAAACCCCACTGCACGCTGCTGCTGCTTGTCCAGGGTCATGGGGAAGGAGATGAATTGATGTCTCCTTCTGAAAAGGGCTTCGGTCACCTGGCGGATGCAGCAATGCACGGCGAACTGGGAGATGTTAGCGATGTCCCCAGTAGCGGATTGGAAGGAGCCGGAGGCATAGAAGTTGAGAGCCACCGTCACCTTCACTGCCACCGACAGAGACGTCCTGCGCATCAGCTGTGGCTGCAGATCTCTCTGAAGCAGCCGGCAGATGTCTGCAACCACCTCCCTTCGGAATCGCAGCCTCCTAACACACATCGCGGCAGACATGGTCAGATAGGAGGTCTGCTGGCGGTATACCCTGCGTGGGTAAGGCCTCAGTTGGCGACGCCTGTTGCCCCCTCTGCGTCTAGCCAGGGCTGCCACTCTCGCACGGCGTCTGTAAGCCCTTCTGGCATAAGGCTGAAATTCAGCGTTGCCACCCAATGCAGCCCCCATTATATGCTGGCAAACACTGAGCTCTGAATGAAGGCAAAGATAATTGGTAAGCTCTGGCCTGAGCCAAAAATACCTGTCCAAGTGTTGGTCCAAACCAGTAAACTCTCCTCCTTGGTCTCTGTCCAAAAAACCGCTGCACAAGAGTGAATGCTGCAAAATGGCTGGCCTTTATACTGCTGGGTAAGTGCCCTTTAATTAGCGCTCCCCGCGGCCCGGCTGGCCTGTGTACCGTTCCACTTCACAGTCGCTCGGGCCGCCCGGCGCACAATGGGCCGGCGTGAGTGAAGTTCCGGTTTGGGGCGCACAAAGGGCGTTGCACTATTAAATGACGTCATGATCTGCGCGCGCAGCAGGGCGTGCGCTAAGACTTTGCGCCGGCGCTAAATGTGTCCTGAAGTTGGGGAGAGGCGCAGATCGCGCTGCGCCCGGGCGATAAGCGCCTAGCGCTCGAGATCTACTCCTCCTAAGGCGCTAACGGCTGGCGCGCCCAACTGAATTTCTAGGCCCAAGGGTTTAAAGCAAACATGGCCACAGTAAATAATAATTCTAAAAGATCTAAGAGCGTTAAAAAAACAAGCCTGAAGGTTTTGTGTCTTAATGCGAGGAGCATTCATAATAAGGTGGATGAATTAGCTGCGCAAATAGAGGTAAACGAATATGATATGATTGGGATTACGGAAACATGGCTCCAGGGTGGCCAAGGCTGGGAACTCAACATCCAGGGGTATTCAATATTCAGGAAAGATAGGCAGAAAGGAAAAGGAGGTGGGGTAGCATTGCTGGTTAAAGAGGGGATTAACACAATTGAAATGAAGGATATTAGCTCTGATGATGTGGAATCTGTATGGGTAGAACTGAGAAATACCAAGGGGCAGAAAACCTTAGTGGGAGTGATATATAGACCTCCAAACAGTAATGCGGAGGTCGGGGATGGCATTAAATGGGAAATCAGAGAAGTGTGCAATAAGGGCACAGCAGTTATCATGGGTGACTTTAATCTACATATAGATTGGGCTAACCAAATTAGAAACAATACTGTGGAGGAGGAATTCCTGGAGTGTATACGGGATGGTTTCCTGGACCAATATGTTGAGGAACCAACTAGAGATCAGGCCATCTTAGACTGGGTATTATTTAATGAGAAAGGATTAATTAGCAATCTTGTTGTGCGAGGTCCCTTGGGTCGGAGCGATCATAATATGATAGAATTCTTCATTAAGATGGAGAGTGAAATAGTTGACTCAGAGACTAGGGTCCTGAATTTAAATAAAGGCGACTACGATGGTATGAGGTGCGAGTTGGGTAGGATGGATTGGGGAATGTCACTCAAAGGGTTGACGGTGGATGGGCAATGGCAAACATTCAAAGATCGCATGGATGAACTACAGAATTTGTTCATCCCAGTTTGGCATAAAAATGTCTGCAACCACCTCCCTTCGGAATCGCAGCCTCCTAACACACATCGCGGCAGACATGGTCAGATAGGAGGTCTGCTGGCGGTATACCCTGCGTGGGTAAGGCCTCAGTTGGCGACGCCTGTTGCCCCCTCTGCGTCTAGCCAGGGCTGCCACTCTCGCACGGCGTCTGTAAGCCCTTCTGGCATAAGGCTGAAATTCAGCGTTGCCACCCAATGCAGCCCCCATTATATGCTGGCAAACACTGAGCTCTGAATGAAGGCAAAGATAATTGGTAAGCTCTGGCCTGAGCCAAAAATACCTGTCCAAGTGTTGGTCCAAACCAGTAAACTCTCCTCCTTGGTCTCTGTCCAAAAAACCGCTGCACAAGAGTGAATGCTGCAAAATGGCTGGCCTTTATACTGCTGGGTAAGTGCCCTTTAATTAGCGCTCCCCGCGGCCCGGCTGGCCTGTGTACCGTTCCACTTCACAGTCGCTCGGGCCGCCCGGCGCACAATGGGCCGGCGTGAGTGAAGTTCCGGTTTGGGGCGCACAAAGGGCGTTGCACTATTAAATGACGTCATGATCTGCGCGCGCAGCAGGGCGCGCGCTAAGACTTTGCGCCGGCGCTAAATGTGTCCTGAAGTTGGGGAGAGGCGCAGATCGCGCTGCGCCCGGGCGATAAGCGCCTAGCGCTCGAGATCTACTCCTCCTAAGGCGCTAACGGCTGGCGCGCCCAACTGAATTTCTAGGCCCAAGGGTTTAAAGCAAACATGGCCACAGTAAATAATAATTCTAAAAGATCTAAGAGCGTTAAAAAAACAAGCCTGAAGGTTTTGTGTCTTAATGCGAGGAGCATTCATAATAAGGTGGATGAATTAGCTGCGCAAATAGAGGTAAACGAATATGATATGATTGGGATTACGGAAACATGGCTCCAGGGTGGCCAAGGCTGGGAACTCAACATCCAGGGGTATTCAATATTCAGGAAAGATAGGCAGAAAGGAAAAGGAGGTGGGGTAGCATTGCTGGTTAAAGAGGGGATTAACACAATTGAAATGAAGGATATTAGCTCTGATGATGTGGAATCTGTATGGGTAGAACTGAGAAATACCAAGGGGCAGAAAACCTTAGTGGGAGTGATATATAGACCTCCAAACAGTAATGCGGAGGTCGGGGATGGCATTAAATGGGAAATCAGAGAAGTGTGCAATAAGGGCACAGCAGTTATCATGGGTGACTTTAATCTACATATAGATTGGGCTAACCAAATTAGAAACAATACTGTGGAGGAGGAATTCCTGGAGTGTATACGGGATGGTTTCCTGGACCAATATGTTGAGGAACCAACTAGAGATCAGGCCATCTTAGACTGGGTATTAATTAATGAGAAAGGATTAATTAGCAATCTTGTTGTGCGAGGTCCCTTGGGTCGGAGCGATCATAATATGATAGAATTCTTCATTAAGATGGAGAGTGAAATAGTTGACTCAGAGACTAGGGTCCTGAATTTAAATAAAGGCGACTACGATGGTATGAGGTGCGAGTTGGGTAGGATGGATTGGGGAATGTCACTCAAAGGGTTGACGGTGGATGGGCAATGGCAAACATTCAAAGATCGCATGGATGAACTACAGAATTTGTTCATCCCAGTTTGGCATAAAAATAAAACAAAAAAGGTGACTCAACCGTGGCTAACAAGGGAAATTAGGGATAGCATAAGATCCAAGGAGAGGACATATAAATTGGCCAGAAAAAGCAGTATACCTGAGGATTGGGAGCAGTTTAGGATCCAACAAAG
The DNA here is from genome assembly GCF_052327205.1 of Somniosus microcephalus. NCBI lineage: Eukaryota > Metazoa > Chordata > Chondrichthyes > Squaliformes > Somniosidae > Somniosus > Somniosus microcephalus. The sequence goes on from NC_141010.1 coordinate 21,132,590, forward strand.
GAGGACAAAGGGATTAATTAAGAGGGGGAAAATAGAGTATGAGAGTAAGCTTGCAGGGTACATAAAAACTGACTGTAAAAGCTTTTATAGATATGTGAAGAGAAAAAGATTGGTGAAGTCAAGCGTAGGTCCCTTGCAGTCAGAATCAGGGGAATTTATAATGGGGAACAAAGAAATGGCAGACCAATTAAATACATACTTTGGTTCTGTCTTCACAAAGGAGGACACAAATAACCTCCCAGAGATGTCGGGGAATATAGGGTCTAATGAAAGGGAGGAACTGATAGAAATCAGTATTTGTAGAGAAATGGTGTTAGGGAAATTGATGGGATTGAGGGCCGATAAATCCCCAGGGCCTGATAATCTACATCCTCGGGTACGTAAGGAAGTGGCCCTAGAAATAATAGATGCATTGCTGGTCATCTTCCAAAATTCGATAGACTCTGGAACAGTACCCATGGATTGGCGGGTAGCTAATGTTACCCCACTGTTCAAGAAGGGTGGTAGAGAGAAAACGGGGAATTACAGACCGGTAAGCCTGACATTGGTAGTGGGGAAAATGCTAGAGTCCATTATAAAGGATGTAATAGCAGAGCACTTGGAAAAAAGTGACCGGATCGGACAAAGTCAACATGGCTTTACAAAGGGTAAATCGTGCTTGACTAATCTACTGGAATTTTTTGAGGATGTAACTGGTGAAATAGATATGGGAGAACCAGTGGATGTGGTGTATTTGGATTTTCAAAAGGCTTTCGATAAGGTCCCGCATAAGAGATTAGCGTGTAAAATTAAGGCACATGGGATTGGGGGCAAGGTATTGACTTGGATAGAGAACTGGTTGGCAGACAGAAAGCAAAGAGTTGGAATAAACGGGTCTTTTTCTGAGTGGCAGGCAGTGACTAGTGGGGTACCATAGGGATCGGTCCTTGGACCCCAGCTATTCACAATATATATTAATGATCTGGACGAGGGAACTAAATGTAATATCTCCAAGTTTGCAGATGACACAAAGCTGGGTGGGCATGTGTGCGGTGAGGAGGATGCCGAGAAACTCCAGGATGATTTGGACAGGTTGGCTGATTGGGCAGAAGCATGGCAGATGCAATATAACCTGGATAAATGTGAGGTTATCCACTTTGGTGTCAAAAACAGGAAGGCAGATTATTATCTAAATGGCAATTGATTGGGAGAAGGGGAAGTGCAACGAGACCTGGGCGTCCTTGTGCACCAGTCGCTGAAATTAAGCATGCAGGTGCAGCAGGCAGTTAAGAAGGCAAATGGTATGTTGGCCTTCGTAGCGAGAGGGTTTGAGTACAGGAACAAGGATGTCTTGCTGCAGTTGTACAGGGCCTTGGTGAGGCCACAATTTGAGTATTGTGTGCAGTTTTGGTCGCCTTATCTGAGGAAGGATGTTCTTGCCATGAAAGGAGTTCAGCGAAGATTCACCAGGCTGATACCTGGGATGGCAGGAATGACGTATGAGGAGAGATTGGGTCAATTGGGCTTATACTCGCTGGAGTTTAGAAGAATGAGAGGGGATCTCATCGAAACTTATAAAATTCTAACAGGACTAGACAGACTAGATGCTGGAAGGATGTTCCCGATGGTCGGGGAGTCCTGAACCAGGGGTCACAGTCTAAGGATAAGGGGTAAGCCATTTAGGACAGAGATGAGGAGAAATTTCTTCACCCAGAGAGTGGTGAACCTGTGGAATTCTCTGCCAAAGAAGGCAGTAGAGGCCAATTCATTAAATATATTCAAGAAGGAGTTGGATATATTTCTTAAGGCTAAAGGGATCAAGGGATATGGAGAGAAGGCAGGGACAGGGTACTGAATTTGGATGATCAGCCATGATCTCATTGAATGGTGGAGCAGGCTCGAGGGGCCGAATGGCCTACTCCTGCTCCTATCTTCTATGTTTCTATGTTTCTGGTCAGTCTTGGCGAGCCCGCTGATGCGGTAGGATGTATATTGGATTTATCAGATGAGTACCCAATTTTCTTCTCTTAGAAATCTTACCCAGGGGTAAGTCAGGAATAGTTTGTAGAGTGGAAAAACTTGCGAATCTTCGGTTTTTTTCTGAGTTGATTTTCTTTGGTCGTGGTGGCCCAATATTACCTGGTTGGCTGATGGTAATGTTCGGTTGGTTGTTTCATAAGGCCCTTGTTGCCGCGAGGTGTCCGATGGTCACTGAAACTGCTCTGGTTTCTTCTTGTGTGTTACTTCTTCGAGGGAGAGAGAGAGAACTGCTTCGAGATGCTTGAACCCTACTGAACTCGAACTTGGAACTCCTCTGTACTTCTTGAACTCCCATCTTGCTGCACTGTGTTGCTTGAACTGTTCTCCCGAGAAAACAGGCCTTCAATTATACTAATTGGGGCCTCCTAAACTGCGCGCCAAATCAATCCTGGTTTATTGTTAGATTTTGGCGGGCTCGTTAATATTAAGTTGTTTAAAGTGGTTTCGGGATGGTTCCATGGGCTGTTGAAGTTTTTAAGAAGTGTGTGAAGTGGTTTCGGGATGGTTTCCTTAGCTGTCGAACCCTTACTTGATTGTAGTGAATTGTCCTCAAGCTTTGAGTTTCCTGTGGGGCCTGAGATTCTTTGTAGGTTGGCAAAGCGATTTGTTTTATGCATGTTTTTGGATGGGTCCTGTATTTTGGGTGTGGCTGTTCTTCCGTGGGTCTATTGTTGGAAAGTAAATTTCTTGATAGGGGCTGAGTGGCGTTTATAGTTCCCCCAGACAGCTTGACTAACTGATTAACTCCAATATCCAAACTGTCTTTACAGAGGTTGATCCCATTTCCTGTTACAGCCTTTTTCCAAACATGCCTTTTTTTAAATACCCAAATCTTGGTTTTTGACCTTGAATCTCCCTCTGTTAGGCCCAATATTTTATCACCCTGAAAATGGTTAGAAAAGAGTCCAAAGTCCTTTTCTTTAGGGTTTTTATCCAAGTTTTGGGGGACCCATGAATTTTGAGAATCTTACAATAGCTTAGTGACAGGTTCTCTGTTCACTCCACTGAAATTCACAGTCAGCCATGGGCTCTCTGTTTCCTCTCCCTTCTCTTTGGCCTTCCTAACCTCTCTGCATCTCTTCGGTATCTCCCCCTCAACTGCCTCAAGCCACCTCTAGCATTAAAGAAAAAGAAGAAAGAACTTGCATTTACATAGCATATTTCATGGCCTCTGGATTTCGCCAAGTGCTTCACAGCCAATGATTTACAGTTTTGCTCTGACCATGGGGCAAAGCATTGTGTCAGCCTTGGCTCAGTGGTCGCACTCATCACCCTCTGAAGGTTGTGAGCTCAAGACCCACTCCAGAGACTAGTGCACATAATCTAGGCTGACACTCTAGTGAAGTGCTGAGGGAGTGCTGCACTGTCGGAGGTGCCGCCTTTTGAGTGAGACATTAAACCGAGGCCCCGTCTGTCCTCTCAGGTGGACGTAAAAGATCCCGCAGCACTATTTGAAGAAGAGCAGGTGAGGTCACCCACCGTCCTGGCCAATATTTAACCCTTAATCAACATCACTAAAAAACTGATGATCTGATTATTTATTTAATTGCTGTTTGTGGGAGATATTGGCCTAGAAATTCAGTTGGTAGCGCCAGTCGCTAGTGCCTTAAAAGGGCGATAAGTGGGGCGTGAAGCGGCTAGCGCCCGGGCGCGGCGCGATCTGCGCCTCTCGCGAACTTGAGTGAAGAATTAGCGGCAGCGCAAAACTGCAACGCCCGCTCAGCTGCGCGCGCAGATCCTGACATCATTTCATGGTGCAACGCCCTTGGTGCGCCCCGAACCGGAACTTCAGTGGCGCCCCCCCCTTCTTTCCACCTGGCGCTCGCAGCGACTGGTTGAGTGGAACGGTTCCCAGTCGCTGTGGGGCTGGGGGGGGGTGCTATTTAAAGGGGACTCTGCCTGCAATATTTGTGGTAGCCATTTTGAACCACTCCTTCTGTGTGAGAGAGAGATTTGGAAAGAGACAAAGGGAGAGAGCTTTCTGCTTTGACTCAGCGCTCGCACAGGTACTTCTGGCTTCAGGCCAGAGCTTTGCAGTTGGATTGATTTTTCAGTGCCATAGCCTTGAGTCGCCACATATAATGGGGGCTGCAATGGGTGGAAACGTTGGGTTTCTGTATTGCATTGAAAGGGCTCAGAGACGCCGAGAGAGAATGCCAATCATGGCCAGACGGAGAAGGGCCAACAGGCGTCGGCACAGGAGGCCTTACTCACCCAGGGTCTACCGCCAGCACTTCTCCTACCTCAACATGTCTGAGGAGCAGTGCATTTGGAGGCTTCGATTCAGAAGGGAGGTGGTGTGGTAAACCACTGTTATACCTGTCTGTAGAGGTATGTGTATTCCACTAGGTACAGGTCTGGACATGCCTCGGCTGACTCCTCCCACTATTCCAGGTATTTAAGTGACTACCTCCCAGTCCCTTAGTATTCTGGACGGGTCGACCACTCGAGACAAGACCTTCATTCTTTAGTTAATAAAAGCCTGATTGTTACTCGCTCAACCTCAGTCTTTTGAGTAATTGATGGCGCATCAATTTTATTAACTAAATTTTTATAATGGAGAAGATCCTCACACCAGCATGCCTGGACCTGGACAGTCGGGAAGCGGACGCTTCCACCAAGTTTGCTCACTGGCTCATGTGCTTCGAGACATTCCTGACTGCCTCCACTGCGGTCACAACGGATGCGGACAAACTGTCTGTCCTGATCTCCAAGGTGAACCACCGAGTGTACTCAGTCATCCAGGACGCGACCTCGTACTCAGACGCCCTCCAGCTCCTCAAGACCCAGTACGCGCGCCCTGTGAACGAAGTGTACGCCAGGCACCTCCTGGGGTGTCACAAGCAACAACCTGGGGAATCAACTGAGGAATACCTCCAAGCACTGTCCGTGCTTGGCTGGGCCTGTGGGTGTAAGGCGGTAACGCCCGCTAAGTACACAGAGGAACTGATCCGGGATGCCTTCGTAGCGGGCCACAGGTCCAACTACACCCGACAGCGTCTGCTGGAGCAGAGCGACCTCAACCTCAACAAAGCCTCCGAAATCGCACTAACGCTGGACGCGGCCTACCGGGGCATGGATGCCTACTCCTCTGCACCGTGGACGCCGCGGGGAACGACAACCTGGGACACGGTAGGACAGCCCCATAGCACCGTGCCACCCCAGCCACAGCCCAACAACGGCCCAACTACCGCAGCAGTGTCCCAAAGCCAGACAGCAGTATCCCAAGGCCAGAAATGCTACTTCTGTGGCCAGGCCAAACACCCCAGAGCGCGCTGCCCGGCGAAGAATGCGACCTGCTCGGGCTGCGGGAAAAAGGGACACTACGCCAGCGTCTGCAAGGCCAAAGCCACCCCGAACGCCAGCAGCGCCGCGTGTGGGCCAGGCGAGCCGCCATCTTGGGCCCCCAACAGCGCCGCGTGTGGGCCGTGCGGGCCGCCATCTTGGGCCTCCCCAGCCATGTGCGAACCACTGCAGCAGCAGCCATCTTGGACGACTCCAGCCACATGGGAATCATGGACGCCGCCATCTTGGACACCAGCCGGGACGCAGCAGACCGCCAACCCCCCCCCATCTGATACCCGCAGCGACACACCGACCCCTACGCTGGCCTCTGTTATGCTGGACCAAACGAGACCGCACCAACTAGCTCGGTCCAAAATGGACGTTAAGGTAAACGGCTATGCAATAAACTGCCTTTTTGACTCCGGGAGCACAGAGAGCTTCATCCACCCCGACACGGTGCGGCGTTGCTCTCTCCCAGTCCTGCCTGCGCACCAGCGGATTTCTATGGCCTCCGAGTCCCAGTCAGCGGACATTGGCGGCTACTGCGTGGTGACACTAGTAGTAGACGGGACTGTATTCAATAATTTTAAACTCCTGGTCCTGCCCGACCTCTGCGCTGCCGTCCTACTGGGGTTGGATTTCCAGTGCCACCTCAAAAGCGTTACGATGGCGTACGGTGGCCCCCTCCCCCCACTCACAGTCCGCAGCCAGCAGCCTCCAAATTGCCCGCCGCGCACCAGATGCAACCTCTCCACACTCAGAGTCCCACCCCCCCGCACTGTTTGCTAACCTCACCCCCGACTGTAAGCCCATCGCCACAAAGAGCAGGTGATACAGTGCCGGGGACAGGGTTTTCATCAAAACCGAAGTGGAGCGACTACTGAAGGAGGGGATTATTGAGGGCAGCTCCAGCCCCTGGCGAGCCCAGGTTGTGGTCGTTAAGACCGGCGAGAAACAACGCCTGGTCATCAACTACAGCCAAACAATAAACCGCTACACCCTGCTGGACGCCTACCCACTCCCCCGCATAGCTGACATGGTCAACCAGATCGCGCAGTACCGCGTCTTTTCGACCATTGACCTGAAATCAGCGTACCACCAGCTCCCCATCCGCCCTGAAGACCGCCAGTATACTGCTTTTGAGGCAAACGGCCGCCTCTATCACTTCCTTAGGGTTCCCTTCGGCGTTATCAACGGGGTCTCCGTCTTCCAAAGGGAGATGGACCGGATGGTTGATCAAAACGCGCTGCAGGCCACTTTCCCTTACCTAGACAATGTGACCATCTGCGGCCAGGACTTGCAGGACCATGACGCAAACCTCGAGAAATTCCTCCGCACCGCCCAACTCCTGAACCTGACATATAACAAGGAGAAGTGCATATTCCGCACAGACCGCCTCGCCATCCTTGGCTGTGTTGTGGAACACGGGGTCATCGGTCCCGACCCGGACCGGATGCGTCCCCTTATGGAACTCCCACTGCCCCACTGCCTAAAAGCCCTGAAGAGGTGCCTAGGGTTTTTTTCCTACTACGCTCAGTGGGTCCCCTACTATGCAGACAAAGCCCGTCCGCTGATCAAATCCACCTCTTTTCCCCTGATGGCAGAGGCCCGCTCGGCCTTCCACCGCATCAAGGAGGACATTGCCAAAGCCACCATGCATGCAGTGGACGAATCCATCCCCTTCCAGGTGGAAAGCGATGCGTCCAACTTCGCTCTGGCCGCCACCCTTAATCAGGCGGGGAGACCTGTGGCATTCTTCTCACGAACCCTCCAGGGCCCGGAGACCAGACACTCCGCGGTCGAGAAGGAGGCCCAGGCTATTGTGGAGGCTGTGCGTCATTGGAGGCACTACCTGGCCGGAAAACGATTTACCCTGCTCACTGACCAGCGTTCAGTTGCTTTTATGTTCAACAACAAGCAGAGGGGCAAAATCAAAAATGACAAGATCTTGAGGTGGAGAATCGAACTTTCCACCTACAACTACGAGATCTTGTACCGGCCTGGGAAGCTCAATGAACCCCCAGATGCCCTATTGCGTGGCACCTGCACCAGCACGCAGATCGATAGGCTGAGGGCCCTCCACAATGACCTCTGCCACCCGGGGGTCACCAGGTTCTTCCACTTCATCAAGGCCCGCAACCTGCCTTACTCCATCGAGGAGGTCAGGACCATGACCAAGAACTGCCAAGTCTGCGCTGAGTGCAAACCGCACTTTTATAGACCAGACAGAGCCCACCTGATAAAAGCCACTCGCCCTTTCGAACGCCTGAGCGTCGATTTTAAAGGGCCTCTCCCCTCCTCCGACCGCAATGTGTACTTCCTCAACATCATTGACGAGTGCTCCCGTTTCCCGTTCGCTATCCCCTGCTCGAACATGACCAGTGCCACGGTCATTAAATCTCTGAACAGCCTCTTCACCCTGTTCGGTTTCCCCAGCTATATCCATAGCGACCGGGGCTCATCGTTTATGAGTGACGAACTCCGCCAGTACCTGCTCGCTAGGGGTATAGCCACAAGCAGGACCACCAGTTACAACCCCCGGGGGAACGGACAGGTGGAAAGAGAGAATGCGACAGTTTGGAAGGCCGCCCTACTAGCCTTAAAGTCTAGGGGCCTTCCGACCTCCCGCTGGCAGGAGGTGCACCCCGATGCGCTCCACTCGATTCGGTCACTGCTCTGCACTGCCACCAATGCCACCCCTTACGAGAAAATGTTTGTCTTCCCAAGGAAGTCCTCATCGGGGACATCGTTACCGCCATGGCTGACGTCCCCAGGGCCGGTACTACTGAGAAGACACGTGAGGGCCAATAAAACGGACCCCCTGATCGAGAGGGTCGACCTCCTCCACGCCAACCCCCAGTACACTTACATTGCGTACCCGGACGGGCGGGAGGACACAGTCTCCATACGAGACCTCGCACCCTCGGGGACCACTGTAACCCACTACCCATTACCACCCCCCCCACGACCCGATATCCAACCCCAGCAGCCGGCTCGCCTTGGACCGTCACCCACGAGGCCTACACTCCAGGGCCCCAGCCTACACGGGACGCGACGCCGGAAGTTCCACCACCCCTGCCGTCGCCACGTCGATCACAGCGGCAGACAAGACCTCCGGAGAGACTCCAATACACGAACTTTTAAATACACTTCACCCCGCCGGACTCATTTTTAAACAAGGGGTGAATGTGGTAAACCACTGTTATACCTGTCTGTAGAGGTATGTGTATTCCACTAGGTACAGGTCTGGACATGCCTCGGCTGACTCCTCCCACTATTCCAGGTATATAAGTGACTACCTCCCAGTCCCTTAGTATTCTGGACGGGTCGACCACTCGAGACAAGACCTTCATTCTTTAGTTAATAAAAGCCTGATTGTTACTCGCTCAACCTCAGTCTTTTGAGTAATTGATGGCGCATCAGGTGGTCACTGAGATCTGCCACCTGCTTCAGAGAGATCTGCAGCCTCAGCTGAGGAGCAGGACGTCTCTGTCGGTGGCAGTGAAGGGGACAGTGGCTCTCAACTTCTATGCCACTGACTCCTTCCAATCCGCTACTGGGGACATTGCCAATGGCTCCCAGTTCGCGGTGCATTGCTGCATCCGCCAGGTCACGAATGCCCTCTTCAGAAGGAGATGTCAGTACATTTCCTTCCCCATGACCCTGGACAAGCAGCAAGAGCGTGCAATGGGATTTGCAAGAATAGCGGGCTTCCCCATGGTCCAGGGCACCATTGACTGCATGCATGTGGCTTTGCGGGTGCCTCTAGAGAATGCCGAGGATTACCGCAACCGGAAGGGGTACCATTCGCTGAACGTGCAGTTGGTGTGTGACCACAGGCAGCTCATACTAGCTGTCAATGCCCGCTTTCCAGGCAGCAGCCACGATGCCTTCATCCTGCGCCAGACCTCTGTGGCAGACATTTTCAAAGCCCCGGCTCACCCAGGAGGCTGGCTTCTCGGGGACAAGGGCTATCCTTTGTGCACCTGGCTGATGACCCCACTCCGTGCGCCCACCACCCCTGCTGAAGAACGATACAATGACAGCCATCAAGCGACCAGGAACATCATTGAGCACACAATCGGTGATGTAATAAAAAGTCTCACACATCAAGGAACTTTAAAGTAAGCTTTAAACAACTTATAATTAAACTATATACAAGAGCGGTCTTCACCATGCCTCTAGGAGAAGCTCCTTTACTATACTGAGCAGTTCAGTATTTATACTAGTCCAAACACAGGAAGTGACGTATGCACAGGAAGTGATGTATGCACACAGTTCACAGTTCACAGTTCACAGGAAGTGATGTGCACATAACTTCCTCCGGAAGTTATTATTATTATTATATTCTTCCCTCCTGCGAGATTAGAAGGCTGTGGTCTTCCTTTTATTCCGCAGCCGCTGAACGAGGAAGAGTCGCACCCGTTTGGGTTCCCATCGTAGAGGGTCACTGGTTCGCTTACATGCGGTTGGCCATTGGTCAGAGTCTGTGTGGCCTGAATTACCCTGTGAAGGGTCGGGGAGATCATGGCTTCGTGTACGAGCCCCAATAGGTGCAGAGTCGGTCTGTCTCTGTTCAGAGGGAGGTGCAGAACTGGTCTGTGGCAGATCAGTACTTTGGTGCGCGGTACTGGGAGGGTCGCAACTTTGAGTACGGGGTTCTACCGGCACCAAGCTAGTTGGTGTCAGATCAGGATCCTGGCGAGGGGTACCCGGTAGGTTCCAAGAGGCTCCTGGTAAAATACCATCACTCGATGTCCCACTAGGTCCTGGTGGGCAGGGAGCCAAATCCCGTAATGATACGGTAGATTCTCGGCCGTCGGGATATCGTATGTATGCATAGGTGGGGTTGGCATCGGTTAGTTCGACCTCGTCTACGAGAGGGTCATTTTTAGACGTCCGAACGTATCTTCGGAGTAGTACAGGTCCAGGAGTAGTTAGCCATGACGGGAGGGATGTCCCATAAGATGAGCGACGCTGGAATCCAAAGAACCGCTCATGAGGTGTAGTATTTGTGGCTGTAGAAAGAAGGGACCGTATAGAGTGCAATGCATCCGGAAGCACTGCTTCCCATTGCTGGTTTGGTAGGCCCCGAGATCTTAAAGCAAGATGTACGGAATTCCAGATGATACCGTTATACCTCTCTACCTGCCCATTTCCGATGGGATGATATGGCGTCGTTTTGCTTGTAGCAATTCCCCGTTCTGAGAGGTAGTCCTTGAGTTCCCTTGACATAAAGGATGGACCCCGATCCGAGTGAATGTAAGCCGGCATGCCACAGAGAGAAAATACTTGCTCAAGGCAGCAGATTACTGTGGACGCCAGCATATTGGAGCAGGGGAAGGCAAACGGAAAACGTGAATATTCATCAATCATGGTGAGCAAATATGTGTTCCGAGTTGAAGAGGGCACTGGGCCCTTAAAATCGATGCTAAGCCGTTGCATCGGTTGGGTTGCGTGTATGAGCATACCATCTGAGGGGCGGAAGAACTGAGGTTTTAATTCTGCACAAAGCCGGCATTCTGAGCACATTTTCTTTACATCTCCAGTAGAAAAAGGGAGATTCCGTGATCGTACGAAATGTAGCATGCGTGTAACGCTAGGATGACACAATCCATTATGGACATCCATGAGAGTAGAGGGCGACATAGTGGAGCAGAATGCTCGTGTGAGGGTATCTGGGGCCACATTCTCCTTGCCAGGTCGATAGTGAATGGTGTAACCAAAAGAGGCCAGTTCCACCCTCCAAAGCTGTATTTTATTATTCTTAATTTTGGTTCGTTTCCGATTATCGAGCATGAAGGCGACTGATCGCTGGTCCGTGATTAATGTAAAGTGCTGGCGAGCTAGGAAATGGTTCCACTTCCGTACCGCCTCTATGATGGCTGTGGCTTCCTTCTCAAGCGGAGGATAATGTAGCTCGGCACCTTGTAAGGTCCTGGACATAAATGCTACAGGACGACCTTCCTGATTTAGAGTAGCCGAGATCGCCACCTCCGAGGCATCACATTCGACTATGAAAGGGAGATTCTCATCGATGGAGTGAAGAATCGCTTTCTCCAACTGTTTTTTGAGAAGGTTAAAGGCTGCAACAGCCGCTGTTTCCAATGGAAATGATCTAGCATGCAGCAAGGGTTGGATTTTGTCTGAAAAATGAGGAATCCATTTAGCGTAGTATGCAAACAGACCGAGAGCCCGACGTAAAGAAGCCGGATTCTTAGGTGACGGGAGCTCTTGGAGCGGGCGAAGTCTTTCTGGGTCTGGTTTAATGATACCATTGCCTACGCAGTAGCCAAGGATGTTGATGGTCGGTTGCGACTCAACAGATTTAGATTCATTCAAAGTTAAGTTACGGTGATGGAGAGCATCCCGAAATTTTTGGAGGTTGGTGTCGTGTTCCTGTTGATCGTGACCTGCAATAGTAATGTTATCAAGATAGGGAAAAGTGTCCCTTAAGTTTTCCTGCTTAACCAGGCCATCCATTGCCCGTTGGAAGACAGCCACTCCATTAGTAACCCCGAATGGGAGGCGACGAAATTGGTACAGCCGTCCATTAGCCTCAAAGGCCGTGTACTGCTTATCTGAGACCTTCAAGGGTACCTGATGATAGGCACTTTTCAAATCGTAAGTTGAGAACACTTTGTATTCGGCCAGTTTATTAACCATATCATCAATGCATGGCAATAGGTAGGCGTCCAAGTCAGTATATTGATTGATGGTTTGCGAATAATCAATGCATAGTCGTTGTTTGTGAGGTTTTAGAGGGTTCTTGACGATGACGATTTGAGCCCGCCAGGGCGACGAACATGGTTCGATGATATCCTCTGCTAAAAGTCGAGAGATTTCAGCCTCAATAAAAGATTGGTCTTCCTGACTAAAGCGCCGCGATTTCGTTATTATTGGTTTGCATCGAGGAGGAATACTGGCAAATAATGAGGGTTCATCAAGTGAAGCTGCTGATAATGCACAAAACGGTAATTTAGACAGTATATTAGAAATAGTAAGTCCAGGTTTGGATCCGCCGAACTCAATGGTGAGTTTCTTATGCTGTTTTTGAAAATTCAGCCCTAAGATGAGATCACTACATAAGTCCTTGAGCACCGAAAGTCGGGTGGAGGGATACATGCGACCATTAAGTGTCATATCAATAATACAAAAGCCGGAGATTCTGGTATTAAGTGATGACTGAGCCATCGCAATTGCCTGGTCCGATGGGAAGATATGTAGTTTCAATTTCGCAACAATCTGTTCTCTAATGAAACTATCAGTACTTCCTGAGTCAATTAAGGCATCTAAGGTATGCCCATTAACTGAAACTTTTGTAGCTGCATGAAACAGGTTCTGTGGGCAAGCAGCTGTAATTGGTGTGGTTGCACAGAGAGTGGCTGAAACTCTAGGTGTGCTTCTTCGGGAGAGAGCTCGAGAGGAAGCTTGATAGGTCCTAGCCGGAGCATCTTGATAGGCCCTAATTGGGGCAGTTCGGTAGGCCTTAGCTGGATAGGCCCTCGCAGAGGCTCTTGATTGGCAAACTTTTGCAAAGTGTCCCTTTTTATCGCAATAACTGCAGATCGCATTGCGAGCAGGGCAGAATTTCCTAGGGTGAAAAGAATCTCCACAAAAGAAGCATTCCTTCCTAGATTGCCAAGAGGCTGCTAAAGTGGGGTCATCCTCCTCTTCTTCATCAGAATTATCATCAGGATTAGATTCCTCCATGATAGAGTTCACCTGAGGCCACTTGAATCGTCTGGTCGCAGTTACAGCAGCAGATCGAGATCTGGGCAGCTGATAGAGGTCTGCATTTTTCTTTGCCAAATCCAGAGAACAAGCCAGGTCAAAAGCCTTTTGTAGCTCAAGTGTTTTACTTTCTAGCAGACGCTGGCGTATAAATGGAGAGGCAATCCCGCAGATGAAAGCATCACGAATCATTTCTTCGCGGTACAGCTCAGCCGAGGCTGCCTGAAAGTTACAATCTACACTGAGCCTGCGAAGTTCTTGAAGGAATTCGTTAATCGATTCCCCTGGCCCTTGTCAGGCTGTGGCCAGTAGATGCCTAGCATAGACCTCATTTGCGGTCTTGGCATATAGTTTTTTAAGTGCCCGGATCACCTCATCGTAATTATCCCATTCATCAACATATTCAAACACTGTTGGGGTCACATAGTTGATAAGTATCCTCAGTTTAGTAGAAGCATTCGCTTTACATTCATCAAGAAAATTCTCAAAAGTACGATACCAATGCTTCCATACCCTGCCAGCTGCAGGTGCGTTTGGGTCCAAGTCCAGATGAGTAGGTTTAAGGATGTTTTCCATGATGGGTGGTTCCCTGGATCCTTAACTCCGAGTTTGTCCGAAGGTCTAGTATTTGTGAGAGTAAATACTAAGTTGTTTAAATTGATGTAATAAAAAGTTTCACACATCAAGGAACTTTAAAGTAAGCTTTAAACAACTTATAATTAAACTATATACAAGAGCGGTCTTCACCATGCCTCTAGGAGAAGCTCCTTTACTATACTGAGCAGTTCAGTATTTATACTAGTCCAAACACAGGAAGTGACGTATGCACAGGAAGTGATGTATGCACAGAGTTCACAGTTCACAGTTCACAGGAAGTGATGTGCACATAACTTCCTCTGGAAGTTATTATTATTATTACAATCGGCGTGCTGAAGCAACGGTTCCGCTGTCTGGACCATTCCGGGGGAGCCCTACAGTACTCGCCTGAGCGAGTCTCCCATTTCGTTGTAGTGCTGCACAACCTGGCTATCCTCAGGACTCAGCCACTGCCAGCAGACATTGGAGCACCACCAGAGGAGGAGGAGGAGGAGGAGCACCAAGACGGGAGGGAGGCACAAAGTGCAAGGGCATCCGTCAGCAGCTTATTGCAAGTCGGTTCTAGGCCCCCTCTCAGGGAATGGCTTGTGCCATTGAAAGAACATGAATGGAGCTGCTCCGCAAACCCTGAGGCAGTCAAGGCAACAAATAGTTCAAAGTGCAAACATGCACAATCTGAATAAAGACAATTTTTTATTTAACAAACTCTGTGCCCTTCCCGCATGACAAACAAATACTGAGAAACCCCCCAAAAAACAGTCAGACACATAACTGGCTCTCACAACCTGGAGACAATGAACAAAACAGTAAAACAAAAATGACCATGATCCTCGGCCTTCATAAAGAACAAACACAACATCCTCGGCCTTCATAAAAAACAAAAACAACATCCTCAGCCTTCAGGAAAACAAACACAACATCCTCGGCCTTCATAAAAAACAAACACAACATCCTCGGCCTTCAGAAAAAAAGACACAACATTTTGCCACACCTCCTACTTTTTGGCCTGCGAGGGTGATCTGCCTCGCTTACGAGATTGGCCCCTTCCCACTCTGCAGCTCATCCGCAATGGGACCCCAGTGGCTGCAGCAAGGCTGGGGGAAGGCTGCTGAGGGTCAGATAGTGAGTCGGCAGATGCCCTTGGGGGACGGCCTGGACCAGCTCTGGGCCTGGAGGGCCCGGCTGCTGATTGCTCCAACTCTGCTTGGGCAGCAGCAGTCTGTCCTACGGGTGGTGACAGCTGCAGTGGAGGAGTGACAGTGTTGGCAGCAGGAATGCTGCCAACCTGATAGAGCACAGGCACTCCCTGGTCGGACGAGGCCCTGGCACTCGCACGGGCCAGCACTGAAGCATGCGCAGCAATCTGCTGGGCTGCTGCGGTGCGGCGAGGGCCCCGGCGATTCCTGGCTGATCCAGCGAGGGTGGCAGCAGTTAGTGCTCGTGTGGCCCTGATCTGTGTCTACATCAGATCAGCCAGTGACTGCTTGGCACGACTAAGCGCTTGGCTGGAAGCCGCATGTGATGCAGCAACGTCCTGCTGACTCCTGGCCTGTGATGCAGCGACGTCCTGCTGACTCCTGGCCTGTGCTGCCCTGAAGTCCTGTACACTCCTTGCCAGTGACTCTATGGAGTCAGGCATCCTTGCCACTGCAGCCATGAGCTCAATGTGCCTGCGCTCAGCCTGGGCGCCCATTTCACCAAGGAGCCGCACCTCCTCTGCGCTCACTGTAGCAGGACTGGAGGCCGCACTCACTCTCCGGGGAGAAGGCCACCGAGCTTCCCTACCCCTCCCGCACTGCTGCAGCCCGCTGGGCCCCGGAGCTTCACCCTCCTCAGACCCTTCCCCCCTGCTCCCCTCCAGAGAAGACGTGTCCCCATCATGGCCATGGGCTGCCTCGGCTGAGGGTGGCACTGATGGTCTGGCTTCCTCTTCCTCCTCCTCGCCTTCCAATTCACTCACAGTGCCAGCTTGAGGGCCCGCCTCCTCACCTGGCGAATCAGCATCTGAAAGCAGGGAGGCACAAGAGTTGCTTTAGAGTGAGGACAGGGCGGCAGCGAGGGAGGCATGAGTGCTGCTATGCACTGCATTGGTTTGAGAGTGGCAAAGGATGCTGGTGTGAGGCACAAGTGGAAAGAGAGAGGTCAAAAAGGTGATGACCTTACCATTGCTGTCCAGAACGGGGTCGGCATCTCCAGTGGCGACGGGGCCAATCAGCCGGCCTGCCATAATCCGCTCCACTCGCTGCTCCAGGTCACTGAGGTCTTTAAGTTCAGGACGGCCTCCCCCAGTCCATTGCTGCTGCCTCCTATTGTGGGCCAGCTTGCCCTGCAAGAGAAAAGACGGGCTCTGAGTACAGTGTGAAGCCCTGATCTTTCCTACACTGCCTCCCATGGTCGAATAGCCCTGACAGTGTCAAGCCCTGATCTTGCCTGCACTGCCTCCCATGGTCGAATAGCCCTGACAGTGTCAAGCCCTCATCTTGCCTGCACTGCCTCCCATGGTGGAATAGCCCTGACAGTGTCAAGCCCTCATTTTGCCTGCACTGCCTCCCATGGTCAAATAGCCCTGACAGTGTCAAGCCCTCATCTTGCCTGCACTGCCTCCCATGGTTGAATAGCCCTGACAGTGTCAAGCCCTCATCTTGCCTGCACTGCCTCCCATGGGCAAATAGCCCTGACAGTGTCAAGCCCTCATCTTGCCTGCACTGCCTCCCATGGTGGAATAGCCCTGACAGTGTCAAGCCCTCATCTTGCCTGCACTGCCTCCCATGGTCGAACAGCCCTGACAGTGTCAAGCCCTCATCTTACCTGCACTGCCTCCCATGGTCGAATAGCCCTGACAGTGTGTAAAGTGGTGAATGTGCATGTGATTTTCATGAGAGTCCCATAGGTGTTGGATGAGGGCTGGGCATTGGGGCTTTCAGGACCCTTTGGCCATAAAGTGAGGTGCACATGCAGGGATGAAGAGGATACTGGAAAGGGTACTCACCCTGACAACCTGAGTGAGGTCGTTGAACTTCTTTCTGCATTGCGTTGGTGTCCTGGGGACCATGCTGCTGGAGGTCACTCTGTGTGCCACCTCCCTCCAGGCTTTTCTATATTCGCTGGGCAGCAGCCATCTGCCACTGTCAGGAAAGAGGATAGGTCGTCTGCGCTCCACTGCGCCAACCAGAACCTTCAGGGCACCCTCACTGAAGTGCTGCGCTCGCTCCCTGGCCTTCTCCATGGTCGTGGGCGTAGCGTTGTCGAAGCAGGTCTGTCCAGGCCTAGAATCAGGGCTCCATTGTGCAGGGCGTGGCTGCAAACCAAATCGACCCTCCCCCTTTAAGAGCTGACCGGCGTCAGCGTGTCTGCCTGCAATCGATAACTCGCCGCACCTGCGCTGCGCCCGCCCTCGGTGGTAGCGCCTCGGCTCACCGGCTTAGCGCCTTATGATAGTCATGCACCACCTGCTTTAGCGCAGCAGCAACCTCTTGGGGCGATGCAACTCAATTTCGGCGAAGGTGGCGCTAAGTTGTGCCGGGCGCTAAATTTAGCAAACGCCCGGCTGTAGCGCCCCAAACGTGGCGATACTGAATTTCTAGGCCATTAAAAGTTAAAGGCCGCGAAATTCAGCTCAATAGCGGCCGGTTTTCCGCTGTTACGGGTGACGTTTTGGGACCAAAATGGCGTCTGCGCCACACACTTCTGGTGCGGGCCGCACCGAATGCCATTTTGGTGAGATCGTGATGTCAGTCAGCGTGTAAAGCTGATTTGATGCCAGCGCTGACATTTTCGACCTCAGCGCTCCAGCTAATGCCCACTCTTAAGCACACATGGCTGAACATATGGTCAGCAGCAGGAAGAATCCCCCACCAGTGCTAATTAAAGGGATCATCAAATCCTTACAGGTTAGTTGCTGATTGATTTCTACTTGCTGTTGGTGAGTTTGTAGAAGTGTTTAGTGGTTTGTTTTCTGATTTGAAGTTGCTGAAGTGGCCAAGGAGTGACGTGCCAGGTTACTTCAAAGCTTCTGCTCAGACCAGTTGATCCCAGACATGGTGGCTGTAGTTTGTATCCCCCTTGGCCTGCAGCATGATAGGGAGAATGAGCAGAGGCGACACAGAGGAGGACAAGCTGCTCAAAGAGGGAGGAGGAGGAGGAGGGGGAGAAGGGCTCTCAGCAGGAGGCCATGTCCACCCAGGGTCTTCAGGCAGCAATACTCCTACCTCAAGCTCAGCGAGGAACAGTGTGTGCGACGTCTCCGCTTTACTAAGGAGGTGCTCACTGAAATCTGCCACCTGTTGCTGGCAGGTCTGTAGCCTCAGAGCAGAGTGAGGACGGCATTACCAGTGGCTGTGAAGGTGAGCGTGGCCATGAATTTTCATGTGTTGGGCTCCTTCCAGGCTGGAGCAGGCGATATTTCCAACATATCCCAGTTTGCCTTGCACTGTTGTATAAGGGAGGTCACTGAGGCTGTGTATGCAAAGAGGTCAATACATTTCATTCTCTCTTGCCAGAGAGAAGCAGGCGGAGCGAGCATGTGGCATCGCCAGGATAGCAAGCGTTCCCCATGGTGCAGGGTGTCATTGACTGCACACACATCGCTTTGCAGGTGCCGCATTTGAATTCGGAGATGTACCGCAACAGGAAGGGATTCCACTCCCTCAATGTCCAGCTAATGTGTGACCATACCCGTCATGCAGGTCAATGCTCGATATCCTGGCAGCAGTCATGATGCCTTCATTCTGCGGCAGTCCGCTGTACCATCCACATTTGAGCCACCAGGACAAACCAGAGGGTGGCTACTGGGTGACAAGGGCTATCTGCTGACCACGTGGCTCATGACTCCAGGGCGCAGCCCAAGCACACAAGGGCAGCATGCATATAACGAAAACTATGATGCCACACGGAATGTGATCGAGCAGACCATTGGGGTGCTTAAACAATGCGACCATTGCCTGGACCGCTCTGGAGGAGCCCTGCCTGACTCGTCTGCTGCAGCCACTGGGGTAGCACTGTGTAGGAGCACTAGGACAGGCAAAGGCACACAGACCACAGGCACTAAGGGAATGCACAAGGGTGATTAGTTGACTTTGTTACGTAGTGTTGGAATGAATCATTTATAAATTATGTTTGTGATGTGCCTCAATAATTCCGAGACTCGATGTTAGCGAAACAAAACAAGGCTTTTATTAACTTAGAAGGTAACACGTAGTGGAGAGAGGTATCTTCCATCCGGAGGGCTGCAGTACTGGATATGAGGCCAGACTGAGCTTGCTTACATAGGGGCCAGGCACACAACACATTCCAATATACAATACAATGGTGAGGAAACGGAACTGGGGGAAGGGAAATGAAACTGAAACCGACCACAGTCACAGGCAGTGATGAATGGAATATTTCATCACAGTTTGGAATGTTTGTTTTGTGGTGGCTTTTATTTCAGCATTGTGACCAAGAGGACGCTGAGTAACAGATTTAGCGTGGTCTGCTGCATGCTGCACAACCTCGCCATCATGCGATAACAGCCCTTACCACCAGGTATACAGCGAAGAACTGAGGAGGACGAAGAGCAGGAAGAGGAGGAAACAATCACAGCCCCTTTCTGGCCGGGCTGTCCGTGATCGACTGATCCGACTGCAATACCAGTGAACACAGCCCCAATTCCCCATTCACCAATAGTCCCACACCTTACCTTCCCTCTGTTACTGACCATCACAGCGTCCTCGTGGTCACAATGCTGAAATAAAAGCCACCACAAAACAAACATTCCAAACGTAATTTATAAATGATTCATTCCAATATTACATAACAAAGTCAACTAATCACCCTTGTGCATTCCCTTAGTGCCTGTCTTCCGTGTGCCTTTGCCTGTCCTAGTGCTCCTATGCAGTGCTACCCCAGTGGCTGCAGCATGGCAGGTGGAAGGCTGCTGAATTTCAGTGGGGGAGACTTCAGATGGCATTGGAGGATGACATCAAGCAGCTCTGGCCTAAAAAGCTCGGCTTTGGACTGCACCACCTCGGCCTGGGCGGCAGCAGTCTGGGGTGGCTGGCCGACAGGCAAAAGCAAGGGCACTGGTGGACTGGCAGTGGTGGGAGGACAGATGCTGTCATCCCGAGAGAGGAAAGCAGGTTCTTCCTCCACGGAGCCACTGCCACTCCCCCGGGGTGGAGCTTCAGCAATCCTAGTAATCTGCTGGAGGACAGATTGATGGACTGCTGTGATACCCTGCAGGCCCCTTTCAACACAGGTAACTGCAGCCACGATGGCAGCAGTCTGAGCTTGGGTAGCAGCAGTCTGAGCTTCCACTGCAGCACACAGGCATTGGGTGGCTACTGCTTGTGCTGCAATGGAAGCTGAGACATCAGACTCTGCATCATGGTTGGGTCCACAACTGCACTAATGGAGTTGGCCATCACTTCCATGCTGGAAAGGATGGGCTCCAAGCTCTGAGCAAAGCCCTGTGCAAGGCTGGTTCTGAACTGCTCCATGCTCCTAGACATTGCACGCAGGCTTTCTGGCAGGCTTCCCAATCCACCAAGCATTTTATTGTGCATACCTATGAGTCTTCTTCTGTAGGCCGCCCCATCAAAGTCCTCATCTGAGTCCATTGCAGCAGAACTCGTGTGCGACCTCACGCTCCGGGGTGCTGGCACCTGCGCTACCCTTGCCCCCCTGCCCTGGCTGCAGGCCACTCATGCCCGGTGTCTCACCACAAGCAGATCCCGTGCCTAAGCTGTCCTCTAAAGTGCGCAGAATGTCAGTATCTGAGCTGGTGGCTGGGAGTGTGAAATTGAGTGACGGTACTGTGTCTTCAGCATCACTTCCTCCTTCCTCTTCCACTTCTTGCTCCTCCACCACTGCCTGGCCAGGTTGCAGTTCTTGGCTATCTGAAAGGAGAAAGGCACAAGGGTAGGGTTGCGGTGAGGGGAGGGGGGAAAAGTAAGAGGTGCATGCTTACACCATCTGCAGCTTGTAAATCAGAAGAGATTGTGGGATGAGGGAGAAGTGGGATGTGAGAAGAAGGATTAGGTATTGTTGTGTATGTAATATGTGTGCTACTTTGAACCTATGGACAGGACTGCACTACTTGTAGGGCGTAGTGATACGCAGTACCACTCCTGGCCATAGGGGTATAAATAGTACTGTGGGTACTGATCTCCCCTCAGTTCCCGCCTGTGGGCATGAAGTAAAGATCTACGTGTAGTCCCTACCTCCAACCAGTAAAGACCTGTTTGAGTTATACGTTTAAGTCTTTGTGTTAATTGTTCAATACAATACACATACTTAACACTGGCGACGAGTCAGGTTCTTACCCTGCGGCAGTTGAAGAGAGGTTTCAAACATCACCACCCCACTAGAAGCGACAGGCTTTAGGACTCTGAAGCCTCCATCAGCGAATGAGCACTGGAATGCAGCAGCCATCCTGACAGCTTCCAGCGACTGACAGAAGTCTTTCTGCAGTTTCCTTGTTCAATCTAGGTGGTGGGGTAAGCCGTGCAGTGTTGGCTGCAAAGACAGGGCTGGGGAAGTTGGAGAAGATAAGGGCGATCGCAATCCCTGATAAGAGCCGCGGTGAAACGCGCGAGCGGGTAAGCCAGAGCCCGGGAGGGAGCGAGCAAGAGCCGCTTCGGTCGGGAGCCACTTCGCGATCCAGCGATCGCATCCGCTGATAAGGGCCGCACTCGGGCGATCGCGGCGAAGATAAGGGCCGCACTCGGGGGCTGAAGGGAGACGGCGTCGGGGGACGGGTGAAGACCGCCAAGCGCGGGAAAACCGCCATTTTGTGGGCGGAGGACGACGGCAAGAGCGGGAAGCCGCCATCTTTGATAACAAGTAAAGAAAATAAAATCTGAGAAATTGCAAATCTACAATGCCTAAACACGGGAATATTAGCACCTTTGATAGTGACCTCGAAGATTGGGCCATATATGTTGAAAGAGTAAAAAATTATTGTAAGGCCAATAAAATTCGTGACCAAGATAAAGCTCTAACATTATTAAATTTAATGGGTGCGAAGACATACGGGCAATTGAAACACCTGTTATCACCAGATGAACCGGCGGATAAGACGTTCGATGAGATTGTTACTGTCCTGAAAGATCATCTAAACCCCACGCCGCTGATGCTAGCGGAACGATTTAAATTTTACGACAGAAGGCAGCTACAGCATGAAAGCAATGCTGAATATTTGCTGGAATTGCGTAAATTAGCGAAGTATTGCCAGTTTGGAACGGGACTGACAGAGGCACTTCGAGACAAATTTGTGTGTGGTTTATTTAAACAGGATACACAAAAGCGACTGCTCGAGGAGAATGAGCTGACGCTTGAGAAGGCGGTCACTATGGCAGCAGCACACGAAGCCGCAGCGAGAGGCACGGCAGTAATGCAGCTACGGTCACCGGAGCTCAGTGCACACAAATTGGGTGTGAGTTCTGGCAAATGTTATCGTTGTGGAAAGACAACGCATGATCAGAACCAGTGTTGGTTTAAAAACCAAGAATGTAGAACTTGTGGTAGGCTTGGACATATAGCTAGAGTATGCAGGTCAGCCAAGAAGACCAGCAACAAGAAGTCACCGCAAGGGAAATACGCAAAGGTACACAAGGTGGCCGAACAGGAGTCCGATTCAGACGCAAGCAGTATTGAACTGGCTAGCTTAAGGGTACTCAACGTTGGTAAGGGTGCAGACCTCCAGACAATTTGGGTTACTCTTCAGATAGAAGGAGTCCAAGTAAAACTGGAATTGGACACTGGATCGGCATTGACGGTCATAAATAAGAAAGATTACGGAAAGTTATTCCAACATATTCCCCTACAGGATACGGGGATTATATTGAAATCATACACGGGGCAAAGAGTGTACCCCATCGGGAAAATAGAGGTTGCAGTGGTCCACAAGGGCGAAGACAGTCAAATAATGGACTTATATGTGATATCTGAAGGAGGTTCTCCACTACTAGGACGGGAGTGGATTAGGAAAATGAATATGGACTGGCATTTCCTACAAACAATAACGAGTGAGAACTCGGTGAAGATAGTCGGCCCAGACTCTGGAATGGATGATGGTAAGCCCAACTCAGGTGCAAAAGACAAAGTTTCAGCACAGAATTCCACTGAGCAACAACAACATAGTTTAACTGTGGATTCTGAGTCTGGCAAGTCTACTGATGTGCCCATTTCTGAGGGACACCGGGCTCGAACTCAACTCCATTTCAAACTACAACAGCAATTAGAACAAATGCTTCGCCGTTGTGAGCAAGAGTTGAATGCAACGAAAGAGTTCTTTGATATAGAGTTGGAGAATCTGGAAAGACAACAGAAGCAGCTGATGGAGAAAATGGAGCAGGAGCACACAAAACGTCTGATGTCAGAGGAGTTAACGGTCAGCCAACTCCTGCATATGCTGAAGGACAGGACTCTGAAATGGGAAAAACTTGAACACGAACTTCAATATTCAAACGAAAGGGGTTCGGAGCTCTCAAAGGTTATTGGAAGAGCTGAGGTGGCAACACAGACTGAGATGACTGCAACAGAGCAGCCCTTGGATGCCAAAAGTACGCTGACTCACGTCAACGTAGAACAACAGACCGCTGAAACAGCTGCTCCGGTAGAGGGATTGAATAGTCCGATCAATCAATCTCCAAAAGAAGTTGAAGTAGTAAAATCTCAAATGAGGTCATTAGTAAACGACTTGCTGAAAGCCCAGAAAAAGCTGGATGAAGAGGTACGCATGAAGAAGTCTCTTCAGGAAAGATGTCTGGACTTGGAACAAAAGCTGGCTAACGCCCAGCTGGGTATGGAGGAAATAGAAGACCCTCTCGCTGGCCTAGATCAGGACGACACCGAATATTACTATGTCCTGTCCTGCCCAACTTGTAACTTCGACTCCCACCATACAGAAATCATGGAGGAGCACCGAAAGTCTACAGAACATCGGGAGAAGGTGGCTCTACTACGGAAAAAGGAGGAAGAGAAGGAGGAACTGCGCATGCAGCTGGCAGCTGACGGAGCCCAGAGAGTCTCCAAGAAGCAGAAAAGGAAAAGTCGAAACAGAAGATGACCCATCTGAACCATTATTACCTCTACCAGATCACACACGTGGTCCCTCCGAACGGAGCCAATTCAGTTCGGAAGTTCAAACTGTTAAATCCATGGAAGGACTATTGAATGAGTCACTCCAGCAACGTGAACCGACTACACCACAGAGATTGAATCTGTGAACTGTTTTCCGCAGAGACTGAATCTGTGATCTGTTTTGACATGAAGTTATCTATGTATCTATGTTATTCTGTTATGTAAACCTGAAGTTATATATGTATATATGTTATTACGTTATGTTAAATGGGGAGATGACTGTAAAGCTAGGAAGGGAGGAATGTTGTGTATGTAATATGTGTGCTACTTTGAACCTATGGACAGGACTGCACTACTTGTAGGGCGTAGTGATACGCAGTACCACTCCTGGCCATAGGGGTATAAATAGTACTGTGGGTACTGATCTCCCCTCAGTTCCCGCCTGTGGGCATGAAGTAAAGATCTACGTGTAGTCCCTACCTCCAACCAGTAAAGACCTGTTTGAGTTATACGTTTAAGTCTTTGTGTTAATTGTTCAATACAATACACATACTTAACAGGTATGAGGAAACCATCATCTTCGACTGTTTAAGCCGCACCGTTCGTCACGGGCTCAGCAATGGCCACTCCATTTATCTCCAGCACCATCTCCTCCATGGGGGTTAGGTCATGCAGGCGCGCCTGTCTCCCTGTGGGTAGCTCCTGCTGCCTCCGGTTATGAGCCACCTTGTCCTGCAAGAGAGAGGGAAGAGTGTCAGTGAGTGCGGTGCAATGTGTTTGGGTGATGTGCCTGTCATGGTTGAATAGCTGGCAGTGTGTGCAAGCTGTGAGATGTGGGTGTGAGGCTTACAGCAGTGCTAAGTGTGTGAGAGTGAGGTGAAGCTATGAATGTGAGGTGTGAGTCGTGATTGATAGAGATTGTTGGTAGGTGAGTGAAGAGGGGAGGGGTGGGGGAGTGAATTGAGCAGTGTGTGAACCTAGTGGTGCAGGTGTAAGGATATGGCATTTGAAGATGCATTCACTGACTTTGATCACTCGTGTGAGGTCATTAAAGTTCTTGCGGCACTGCATCCAGGTCCTCGGGGCACTGCATCCAGGTCCTCGGGGCGGCACTGCAGACATTGACTGAGACAGCTATCTGCTCCTATTACCTTCTCACAGTTTGTCTGGAGGGCCTCCTGGCCCTCTGTGGATAGAGGACCTTGCTCCACCTTTCACCTCCAGTGCTGCGTCGGAAAATCTTGGAGCCTGCTCTCTCCACTGTTATGCCATTAGTATGCCTTCTTCCTGCTCAGAATGTCTTCCCCAGTTACTTCCAGCACCTGCTCCAGCCAGGACGCACCTCCCCTTTAAGAGGTGCAGGCTGGCTTTAAGTAGTACAGGCCAGTTTTAAGTGGTGCTAGCCTCACACGAACCTGGGCCTCCTGCTGAGGCGTGCAGCCACTCAACAGTGCATTCAGCGCTGGACTGCACGCTACTATCATGTGAATTAGCAGGCAGCAGAAAGCTTGCGTGCTGCCTGCCTCGGAAGGAACGGGCGCGGGTTAATCGTGCATCACGATCCCCGGGCCTGTTTTCGGGCTTTGTCCAATTTCTAGGCCATACAATCATAGAATCATATAGCACAGAAGGAGGCCATTCGGCCCATTGTGCCTGTTCTGGCTCTTTGAAACAGCTCTCCAATTAGTCCCACTCCCCTGCTCTTTCCCCATAGCTTTGCGTTTTTTTCCCTTTCAAGTATATACCCAATTCGCTTTTGAAATCTGCTTCCACCACCCTTTCAGGCAGTGCATTCCAAATCATAACAACTCGCGGTGCAAAGAAAATTCTCCTCATCTCCCTATTTATTTATTAATAGTTCTTTGAAAAGTGCAAAAAATCTGATTTCATGGCACACAAAAAAATGAAAGATTTTAGCAAATTGTATATTAGTAATTTTTTTTCAAATTTGGATAAAATCGGCTTAATCTGATTAGCAGTGACTCTATAATCTGGGAATTTAATTCAAAAATCATTACATCTTAGTGTCCGAGGTCTGAGTTATGAGGAAAGATTGGAGAAACCCGGGCTCTCAGACTGGAAAGCGGCTGCCTGAGAAGTGAGATGATGGAGGTGTATAAGATCGTTAAGGGAATGGAAAAGGCAAATCTGGAATATTGCTTTTAATTAAATTGCAAGAGTTGGACCAGGGACATAGGTTGAAACTAGTAAAAAGGTAAATTTAGGACTAATATCAGGATTCCTCATCCATAATAATTATAATATATAAGACTTAGGAGCAGGAGTCGGCCATTCGGCACTTCGAGCCTGCTCCGCCATTCAATAAGATCATGGCTGATCTCCTACTTCAATTGCACCTTCCCGCACTATCCCCAAATCCCTTGATTCCTTTAGTATCCAAAAATCTATGTAATCTTGTGAATTGAGACTAAAGAATCTTAACCTCCCTCCACCCCTACTACCCTCCCTCAAACTCTGACACTGGCCTCTTGTGCATCGCGCCCTCCTTCTGGCTCCACCTTTGGCGGCCGTGCCTTCAGCCACATACACTCAACACTCTGGAATTTCCCTCCCTAAACACCTCCGCTTTGCCACCTCCCTTTCCTCCTATAGGACCCTCCTTAAAACTCATCTTTTCGATCTAACTTTTGGTCACCCCTCCTAATATCTCCTTCTTTGGCTCGGCATGCATTTTTTCCTTACAGCAATGCGAAACTGCCTTGAGACATGGGTTTCTACGATAGAGGCAGTTACAAATGAACGTGGTAGATGGCGTTGTACATTCGTCTGGTTTACAGGCAGAGGGCGCAGTCTGCATGCTTTGGTGAAATAGAGAGTGGCTTGAACATTCATTGGGCAGATTAGTGGCAGGTGAAATTCAATGCAGACTTGTGTAAAGAGCTGCACATAGGAAGGCAATATAGGCATTGCATGTATTCCATGAATGGTGTTGGTAAAGATGAAGCTGAAAGAGACCGAGGAATCTCAGTAAATTCAATTCTCAGCAAGTCCAAGGCTGAGCAGTAATGAACAAAGCCAATAAAATATCGAGCGACATAGCCAAAACTTCTCAAGGGCAAATAGGGATGGGGATAAATGCTGGCCTTGCCAGTGACGCCTACATCCCAGGAACGAATAAAAAAAATCTGTAGAATGTAGGTCAGAGGAGGTTGTGATTGAATTGCACAGTGCTCTGGTCAGACCACACCTTGAAAACTGCATTCAGCTGTGGCTGCCAAGGGGGAAGAATTTGGTTGATTTGCACCTTCCGTAAGAGGGCGCTAACAGGGTGCAAAGCAACTAGCGCCTGGGCGCGGCGCTGCCAACAGCTCTCGCGAAATTCAGCGGGAGGTTAGTGGCGGCGGTAACCGTTAGCGCCCCACTGCACTGCCGGCGATTACATCATCGCCGTGCGCAGCGCCCCGCTCGCGCCCCGGCCACGTTCTTCGGTAGCGCCCCCTGACTTACCGCCAGACGCTATGTTTGACAGGGTCAAGGGTGCCTACCTGTGGCCGGGGTGGCGCAAATTAAAGGGGAGGTGCCGGGCATCCATTTTTGTTGCTGGCCGCCTGCCAGCACCTGCCCCCTCTGCCGTCCCCGGCTTCCTCAGCAGCACCCCCGCGGAGTGCCGGCTGCGCTCCGTGAGCCCGGCACTTCTCTTGAGTGCTGGGCTCTTTTGCCGGCACTCCGATCCCTGGTGGCCCAGCTGGGCCCCGGGTCGCGCTGCGCTAGGCCCCTCCCCTTTAATAAGGGGAGGAAGGCCTGCAGTACCATGGTGCGACGTGCTGCAGAGCTTGGCGCTGCTGCACGTAGTGCCATGATATAAACTCGCAGCGTCCCAAGAGGGAGGCGGGGTGCTTCCAGTAGCGCCCTGCCTCCCTCTTGGGGCGCTACCAGTGAATTTCGGCCGCGGGGGCGCTAATTTTTTCGTAACACCCCGGCGAAATTAGTGCCCCAAAGGAGGTGCGACTCAATTATTTTCCCCCTTTTGCAAGACCTTCAAGTGCTTGATGCAGTGCATAGAAGAACCATGAGGCTGAGCCTAGCGTCAGAGGTCTGAGTTATGAGGAAATACTGGAGAAACTTGGGCTGTACAGCCTGGAAAGTAGACACCTGAAAAGTGGCCTTGTAGAGGTATATAAAATTGTTAAGGGAATGGAATGACTAAACCCAGGATATTACTTTATCCCCTTGTTCTACTCCCACAATTTACAGGTTCAAACTAGTAAAAGGTAATTTTAGGATTGATATCAGGAAATTCTTCTTCACCCAATGTGTGCGGATCGAGTAGTGGATGCGAAGACCTTGGAATCATTTAAGAAACAATTAGATGCCGCCATGGGAGGGCTTTAGACTCTTAATGGACAGATGAATTAAGTTGCGCTGAATGGCCTTCCTCATCCATAAGTATTTTACAATCTACTGTGTAACGGATCAACCACAGTCTCCATACATAGACCAGTCTGAGAGTTTCTACTTGTGTCGTACATTAAATCTGCTTGGTTTACCAGGGAATGATTCAGTCTGAGAGTTGCTTGTAACCGTGCAATATTAAGTTTGCCTGGATTGCGAGCATATTGCAGGCTAGGAGCTGCTGCTACCTGTTCATTATGTTAAATTTGTCCGGCTTGCAAGTGGACAGGAGGGTGTTATCTGATGGTCCCTGGTAACTGAATTGTAAAATATGTTCGATTTGCCTGGCCAGGCAGAATACAGTTTGAGAGTTCCGATTAACCATGCAGGGCTGTCAACATTATGGAAATGTTAAGAGTGAGTTTAGGATCAAAAAGAGTGGGATATATTGCCACTCATTTCAGCATGTGGATCTCTTTCTTTTAAGAATAGGTTACAATTTTAAACCAACATTGAGTAAGTCTCACTGCCCATGACTGAAACTTGACAGGTCTGGCAATATGTTAGATTTGCCTTGTTTCGAGGCAGAGAGCTCCTGTGTTCTACCACTGTGTGTCGGCCGTGGCTCAGTGGTGCACACTCACTCCTGAGTCAGAAGGTTGTGGTTTCAAGCCCCACTCCGGAGATTTGAGCACATAAAATAAAGCCATAAATATTGGCCAGGACACCGGGGAGAACGCCCCCGCTCTGCTTCAAAATAGTGCCATGGGATCTTGTACGTCCACCTGAGAGGGTAGACGAGGCTTCGGTTTTACATCTCATCTGAAAGACGGCACCTCCGACAGTGCAGCATTCCCTCAGCACTGCACCAGAGTGTCAGCCTGGATTATGTGGGCTGCATATAGTGACACCACTATTCCCAGCCAGAATGGAGGTGATGGAGTAATTCCCCCGTCAATCACGCCTGGAGACTGCACTGCTGTAAGTGACTGGGATTGATTTGATGCACATAATTTGCATTATCTAATTATCCTCCAGTCACTACATTTTGCTGGAGAAATCACCGTGATTTTATTGGGAGAATTTGCTGCAGTTTCGGTCTTGTGTGATTCTGGTTGTTGCAGTTCATAGAAACTCTTTTTAAATAGACTCTGTAAATAGACTTTGTTTGCTTTGCTGTTTGGTTTGCTTGTTGTAAAATACACTTGTTTGCTGTAAGTCCTGTCGTAAATCCCACCACGCCTCCAACTAATTGGCTGGCACATTGGTGCACCCTGAACATTTATCCCTCAACTAACATCACTAAAAAACAGATTATCTGGTCATTTATTTAACTGTTTGTGGGAGCTTGCCATGCACAAATCAGAAGTGCCGTGGGTGTAGGTGGGAAGAGACTGGAAAAGGGGAGAAAAAATAGAGTCGAGACAGGAAGAAATCAGTTGCGTGGGGAAAGAACAGGCTGAAACGATGGGACTACCAGAGCAGTCCTGTTTGTGGATCTTGGGAAGGAGATAGAAGCGGGCTGTGCGGGGCTGGGTGACTTATGAGGTTGGAGGCCGTGGAGGGAAGATCTCCAGAGGAGATGAGTGTTATGTCCGTGTATAATCAGACACAGACTGCGGAGAACGGTACAAACGGTGTTTACTCAACGTGGCTCAGACTGCAACTGAACTGTACAGATTACTACTCAATGTTATATACAGGTGTGGTCACTGCCGGTACTACAGTATACATGAGCTGTAAAAAGTAGTTGCCCCCTTAAAAGGTACATACATTACAATTCCTCCCCTTTTAGATTAACAGTACCATAACGCTCATTTAACAATTAAATATCAAACTAATTACAATTAACACTTTTGACATGCAACATTAGCTGAAAATAGTCTATTTATAAATTCAGTCTTTGGGGAGGCTTCCTGATCCTTTCTGGATAGCGCCTTTCCCGAGTGTCTTGCTCTTGGTGCAGAGGCGATTCTGGTCCCCTGTCGTCGGTTGGTTCATCAGCTTCCGATGCTACTGTTTCTGGGGTAGATGCTACCTGTACGTCGGGTTCATCACCAGGTACGTATGGGCGAGGCATGGGGTTGACTTGTTCCTGTGACTCTAGGATCTGGTCAGCATGGCATCTCACGATGCTCTCCCCAACGTCCACTGTGTACATTAGTGGGCCCTGCCGTGTGCATATCGTTCCTGGCTGCCATTTTTCTGTTCGGTAGTCGCGGGCCAAGGCTGGTTGCCCTACATTGAAGCTCCTTGTTGGCTTCTCATGGATGTGCTGGAATTGCTTACTCTCAACATCTCTTCGTACGTTTGGTCTGAGCAAATCCAGGCGAGATCTTAACCTTCGGTTAAAGAACACCATGGCTGGGGCCTGGTTGGTGACTGCATGTGTCGCATTCCGGTAGGCGAACAGGAAATTGTCCACCTTGTGCTGCAGCGGAATGTTGTCATTGTACATAGCCTTTATTGCCTTCTTAAAGGTTTGTACGAACCTCTCAGCCAATCCATTTGTGGCTGGATGATACGGGGCGGATGTGTAATGCCTTACCCCATTCTTTTTCAAGAACCTCCGGAACTCTTCGGACACAAACTGTGGTCCGTTG
Organism: Somniosus microcephalus; assembly: GCF_052327205.1. Lineage (NCBI taxonomy): Eukaryota > Metazoa > Chordata > Chondrichthyes > Squaliformes > Somniosidae > Somniosus > Somniosus microcephalus. Next base: position 21,163,243 of record NC_141010.1, read on the forward strand.
TCGGAGCAAATCTGTTCTGGCAAGCCATTCCTGGCAAAAATGGTCTGTAGGACTGCAATAGTTTTCTCCGTGGTGGTGGAGGACATTTTGATGACCTCAGGCCATTTCGAGTGCGCATCCACGGCTATTAAAAACATTGAGTCCATGAATGGACCAGCAAAATCAATATGCACCCGTTGCCATGGAGATGAGGGCCACTCCCATGGGTGTAGAGGGGCCTGTGGTGGTGCATTTTGGACTTTCTGGCATCCTGAGCAGCTCTTGGTCAGGTCCTCGATTTGTTTATCGATTCCCAGCCACCACATATAAGCCCTGGCTAGGCTTTTCATTTTTACCCCTCCCAGATGACCCTCATGAAGCTCATTGAGCACTCTATCCCTTAACTTGGGTGGAATTACCACTCGGGATCCACACATCAAGGTCCCCCGGCACACTGACAGCTGTTCTCTCCTTGTCGAGAATGCTGGCAACAGTGAGTTGCCATGTGCTGGCCATCCCTTCACCATCAAATCATATACCCGAGACAGTGTCGGGTCATTTCGGGTTTCCTTTTCGATACAAGCATTAGTTACCGGTAGGTATTCAACTATAGTCGAATGGAATATTTCGACAGGATCCACTGCTGGTGCTTCCTCCACAGTAGGCAGCGGCAGGCCTTATATTCAATCTCATAGTAGTGCCCTTATATTCAATCTCATAGTGGTGCGCCCCTAGAAAAAGTGACCATCTTTGTAGTCGTTGCGCAGTCATCACCGGAACGCCCTTCTTTGGATTAAAAATGGAGACAAGAGGCTGGTGATCAGTCAGCAAGGTGAATTTCTGCCCGTGCAGATAGTGATTGAACTTTTTCACTCCCCACACTAGGCTGAGGGCCTCCCTGTCAATCTGGGCGTAGTTACGCTCGGCTGAGGTTAGTGATCGTGACGCAAAGGCTATTGGCCTCTCTGAGCTGTCCGAGAATTTGTGCGACAGCACCGCTCCAATGCCGTAGGGTGACGCATCACATGCCAACCGAATTGGTAATGCTGGGTTGTAATGGGCCAATACCTCTTTCGATGTGATTAGTGTTTTGCTCTTCTGGAAAGCTCGTCTACATTTGTCACTCCACTTCCATGGCACCCCAATTTGCAGTAGGGTGTTCAGTGGGTGTAGTATTGTAGACAAATTTGGCAAGAACTCATGGTAGTAGTTTACCAGCCCGAGGAACGACCGCAGTTGTGACACATTTTCCGGTGCTGGAGCCTTTATTACAGCCTCAATCTTCTCTGGGGACTTATGTAACCCCTCTTTATCGATAACGTGGCCACAATACGAGATTAGCTCGGAGCCCATATTCCTGCAATCTAGTGAGCACCTGCTCCAGGTTGGCAAGGTGATCACTGTCATTTTCGCCCGTGACCAGGATGTCGTCCAAATAACACTGGGTCCCTGGGATCCCTTGCAGGACTTGTTCCATTGCCCTCTGCCAAATAGCCGGAGCTGATGCTACCCCGAATACCAGCCGGTTGTATTGGTAGAGACCTTTATGGGTGTTGATTGTGAGGTATTTTTTTGATGCTTCTTCTACCTCCATTTGCAGATACGCCTGGGCCAGATCAATCTTAGTGAAGCGTTTCCCTCCAGATAGTGAGGCAAAAATATCTTCAATCCGCGGAAGTGGATATTGTACGGTGTGAAGGACCGGGTTCACTGTTACCTTAAAGTCCCCACAGATGCGAACCTTCCTTGGTTCCCCAGGCGTGCTGCTCAACGACTTTTTCATCACAGGGATGATGGGTGTAGCCCACTCGCTCCAGTCTACCTTGGACAGTACACCTGAACGTTCCAGACTCTCCAGCTCTGCTTCGACGGCTGGGCGGATCGCATAAGGTACCGGTCTGGCCGTAAAAAATTTTGGACTTGCGTTTTCTTCAATTTTAATCGTCGCTGTCATGCCTTTTAGTGTTCCGAGTCCTTGCTGGAACACTTCTTTTGTGTCAGTTAGGATCTTTGACAGTCGTCCAGGTGTGACGTCGTCATCCTTTTTGTCAGCCACAGTCAGTGCCTGTATGGAATGCCAATCCAGTTGTATTTTCCAGATCCATTCACGTCCCAGTAATGGTGGTCCTCCATCTTGCAATACATACAGGTCTAGTTTTGGTGTTTCCTTACCGTTATATATAACGGTCACCCTTATTTTTCCTTTGGGGTAGACTTTTTGCCCCGTGTACATCTTCAAAATAATTTTTGTGTCTCTCAAGGGTATGTGTGAGAATAGCCGCTCGTAGTCCCGTCGGTTTATGACTGTTAGGGCTGATCCTGTGTCCAATTCCATCTTTACCTGGACTCCTGCTATCTTGAGAGTGACCCAAATGGTTCGGTGATCCTCTGTTGTGATCACATTATATAGTTTCAGACAACTCAGTTCCCTGCTTTCGGAGTCGTTATCACTCTTTTGTTCGTCTGAACTATTCTCCGTTATCTTATGTACCTTCTTGTACTTTCCTTTGGTCAGTTTTTTATTGCTGGTTTTCTTTCCCGACCTGCAGACTCGTGCTATGTGTCCTACTTTTCCACACTGTCTGCACACTTTGTCTATGAACCAGCAATCATTCTGGTCGTGTGTTGTTCTGCCGCAGCGATAGCACTTCTCTGTTCCATATGACATTTCGTTTGTGCCATATTCTTGCTGTCTCTGTTGTATCTCTGCAGCACCCCGTGCTGCTGCTTCATATGATACCGCAATGCTGAAAGCCTTTTCCAGCGTAAGGTCCTTTTCAGATAAAAGCCGTTTCTGGGTTCCTTCACTTTGAAGCCCACACACAAACTTGCCCCTTAAAGTATCTGCTAGTCCCGTTCCAAACTGGCAGTGTTTCGATAGCTTGCGCAGTTCCGTTAAATACTCAGCATTACTTTCATCTTTATGCTGGTTCCTTTTGTGAAACTTAAATCATTCTGCTATCAGCAGCGGTGTGGGGTTTAAGTGATCCTGTAGGATTGACACTATCTTTTCAAAATCCTTTTCTACTGGCTTCTCTGGGGTTACTAGGTTTCGTAGTAAGCCATACATTTTTGCACCCATTGAATTCAACAATACCAGCGCTTTCTTGTCATCTGGCACTTCATTCGCCTTGCACTATACTTCTATGCGTTCGACATATGTCGTCCAATCTTCGACTTCATTGTCGAACGCTGTGATACTGCCACTCTTCGGCATTTTTGGGTGTGGTTAGACTGGCTTAAAATGGCGTCTCCCGCACTTTCCTTTCTTCCCCGCTGCCGCTTAAAATGGCGTCTCCCACGCTGCTGCCAACGCCGCTCTCGGCGGTCCTCATGGCAAATGGCGTCACCCTGTGGGTTTCACGCGCTGCTCCTGCGCTGCTGCCAACGCCGCTCTCTGCGGTCTCGTGGCAATGGCAGCGCCTCGCGTTTTCCTGTGCGCCTCTCTCCCCCGTTGACGCTGCTCGGCCCTTGAACACCGGCTGCGCTCTGCTCTCTCTCGTCTCTCTCCCCCATTGACGCCGCTCGGTCCTGAACACCGGCTGCGCCCTGTGTGCTCTGCCCTCTCTCTCTCCCCCGTCGATGCTGCTCGGCCTTTTTCTGTGCCGCTCGGTCGGGCTCTAGCCCGCCACTGTCCGGGAAGGGTCTGCGCAGTACCTGTTGCCAGCCCATTTCGCTGGACCACCGTGACTGGAAAGCCAAGCCTGGCTCTCGACAGCCTCCCCTGCGATGCTCAAATCGCCGCTGGATGACTGGGCGGTTGCCCCAGGTCGACGCCCGTGCTTCTGGACTCGACCTTCTTCCACTGTTCTCCAGGAGCGAATCCCTGGGAGGTGATGCAGAGTTGCAGGTAGGTTCGAATCTGCCTCGTTGCCACTGTTATGTCCGTGTATAATCAGACACAGACTGCGGAGAACGGTACAAACGGTGTTTACTCAACGTGGCTCAGACTGCAACTGAACTGTACAGATTACTACTCAATGCTATATACAGGTGTGGTCACTGCCGGTACTACAGTATACATGAGCTGTAAAAAGTGGTTCTCCCCCTTAAAGGTACATACATTACAATGAGCTCAGTGACTTCGTGAAAACAATGGCTTGATGTTCGGTGGTGGGGTCATGGTCTAGGGGGAGGTAGGGGGAGGTGTTGAGAGTTGCCATTTAGCCGCCATTAGGTAAAGATCGGTTCCCCAAACAACAACAGTGCCACACTTGTCAGCAGGTTTAATGGCTGTTTCCTGCTCTCACCCCGAATTGGAAAATGTCATCAGCTTTGCCTCCAATTTCCACCCTTCCCTCGCCTTCACATGGCCCATCTCTGAATCTTCCCATCCCTTCCTCGATTTCTCTGTCTCCATTTCTGGGGATAGGCTATCGACCAATATCCAATATAAACCCACGAACTCCCACAGTTACCTTGACTACACTTCCTCCCACCCCGCTTCCTCTAAGGACTCTATTCCATTCTCCCAGTTTCTCGGTCTCCGCCGCATCTGTTCTGACGATGCCACATTCCATAACAGTGCTTCCGACATGTTTTCCTTTTTCCTCAACCAAGGATTCCCCTCTACCATGGTTGGCACGGCCCTCAACCATGTCTGTTCCATTTCCCACACTTCTGCTCTCACCCCTTCCCCTGCCTCCCAGAACCATGATAGGGTTCCCCTTGTCCTCACCTTCCACCCCACCAGCCTCCACATTCAATGGATCATCCTCTGCCATTTCCGCCACCTCCAGCGTGATGCCGCCACCAAACACATCTTCCCATCTCCTCCACTTTCAGCATTCCGAAGGGACCATTGCCTCTGCAACACCCTGATCCACTCCTCAATCATCCCCAACACCACTTCCCCTTCGCCCGGCACCTTCCCATGTAAGCGCAGGAGATGCAACACCTGCCCTTTTACCTCCTCCCTTCCCACTGTCCAGGGCCCCAAACACTCCTTCCAGGTGAACAGCGATTTACTTGTACCTCTTACAATTTAGTATACTGTATTCGCTGCTCACGATGTGGTCTCCTCTACATTGGGGAGACCAAACGCAGGTTGGGTGACCGTTTTGCGGAACACCTCCATTCGGTCCGCAAGCGTGACCCTGAGCTTCCGGTCGCCTGTCATTTTAATTCTCCGCCCCACTCCCACTCTGACCTCGGCCTCCTACACTGTTCCAATGAAGCCTAACATAAGCTTGAGGAACATAAGAAATAGGAGCAGGAGTAGGCCATTTGGCCCCTCGAGCCTGCTCCGCCATTCAATAAGATCATGGCTGATCTGATCTTGGCCTCAACTCCACTTCCCTGCCTGTTCCCCATAACCCTCGACTCTCCTGTAACTCAAATATCTGTCTATCTCCGCCTTGAATATATTCAATGATTCCGCTTCCACAGCTCTCTCGGGTAGAGAATTCCCAAGATTCACGATCCTCTGAGAGAAGAAATTCCTCCTCATCTCCGTTTTAAATGGGTGACCCCTTATTCAGAAACTATGCCCCCTAGTTCTAGATTCCCCCATGAGGAGAAACATCCTCCCTGCATCTACCCTGTTAAGCCTCCTCAGTATCTTATATGTTTCAATAAGATCACCTCTCATTCTTCTAAACTCCAATGAGTATCGGCCCAACCTGCTCAACCTTTCATCATACGTCAACCCCTTCATCTCAGGAATCAATCTAGTGAACCTTCTCTGAACTGCCTCCAATGCAAGTATGTCCCTCCTTAAATAAGGGGACCAAAACTGTACGCAGTACTCCAGATGTGGTCTCACCAGCGCCCTGTAAAGTTGCAGCAAGACTTCCCTACTTTTATACTCCATCCCCCTTGAAATAAAGGCCAACATTCCATTTGCCTTCCTAATTACTTGCTGTACCTGCATGCTAACTTTTTGTGTTTCATATACAAGGACCCCCAGATCCCTCTGTACCACAGCATTTTGTAGTCTCTCTCCATTTAAATAATAATTTGCTTTTTTATTTATCCTACCAAAGTGGATAACCTCACATTTTCCCACATTATACTCCATCTGCCAAATTTTTGCTCACTCACTTAACCTGTCTATATCCCTTTGCACTCGCTTTCCCACCTATCTTTGTATCATCAGCAAATTTGGCTACATTACACTCGGTCCCTTCATCCAAGTCATTAATATAGATTGTAACTAGTTGAGGCCCCAGCACAGAGCCCTGTGACACTTTAAATTAGGCACTTTACAGCCTTCTGGACTCAACATTGAGTTCAACAATTTCAGACCATAACCTCTGCTCCCATTTTTTCCGACCGCAGCTGTTGCTGATGATTCTGATATTCCCATTTACAGCTCCTCTAGACCCATCTTCTGTTTCTTTACTTGTCTCATTATCATCTCCTTTCGCCTTGCACCATCATCCCTTTTGCCATTTAATCTCTCCTGCCTTCCACCCTATCACAGACTTTGCTCCTATCCCCTTTCCCTGCCTCTGTATTTGCTTAAAAATCTGTTACATCTCTAACTTTTTCCAGTTCTGACCAAAGACCTGAACCTTTAACTCTGTTTCTCGCACCACAGATGCTGCCTTGACCGGCTGAGTATTTCCAGCATTTTCTGTTTTTTTTTATTTTAGATTTCCAACGTCCGCAGTTAGTTTTGGCTTTTTCTGTATGAGGAAATTTGTGTTGGGTTTGCCTGGTTTCCAAGGCAGAGGGTTCAGTCTGACAGAGCTCCTGCTGAGGGTGGAGCTCATTTTACCTGGCGATGTGTGGAGAGTCTCTGCTCACTGCACAGTTTAGATCTGGTTAAGTGCTCCTGCTGACTGTAGACAGAGGGCGCGCAGCCTGAGATTTCCTTGCTAACCTACTTGTGCAATCCCCACCCATCTGCCAAAGCCACAGAAGTGGGCGGGAGGCGCAGCTAGCTCTTCGCAAACAAGAGTTCTGGCAAAAACACTCTGATCTTTATCTCCGGACGGTTGTTGGTTTAAGGCACTTTCGAAAATGTGTTAGTGCCAGCGGAACGAGGGGCTTACCGCTCCCCAGCAGATCCATGGGTAATGATGACACCAAACATTGCCACCTTTGTGCCTGTTGTTAAATGCTGATTTTTTTTTAAAAGCCCAATGCAGCCAGTAGGATACTTGTGGAGCAGATCAACACAAAAAACAAACTACAGCTTCCCTGAGCCTTGTGGACATCAATTGGAGGAGTGATTTGCACGAAGTGACAACTGAGCCAAGAGTTGGTAGATCTGAGTGAGATTAAGTCTTTTGTTTTGTGTGTGTTTGAGTGTATATATATATCTATATATATATGTGCACACTTTAGGAAAAATGGCGACAAGAGTAGGCGGAGGATACCCCATGAACCCAGGTAGCCCTATGAATCCCAACTTGGGGGTGAACCCAATGAATCCCATGCCAGGACAAGCCGTCAGGATGCCCCTGAATCTTCAGCAGCAGTCTCCGGTCTTCCGGACCATGGGACCCGGCGGCGCTTATTCTGTGAGTATCCCCCCAACCCGCTTTCCACCCATTGCAACTTCTTTCAACGCAAAACTTTGCAACTTTTCTTCCTTTTCTTTTATTTATTAAATTGCATTGATCGATTGGAAGCTACTGAAACTGACCCCCCGTCCCAGAACCAAACAGCCAGTGTTTTTGATCTGGGAGAGAATAGTTCAATCTTTTAATCGGTGCAATTTAATTTTATTTCTTAACCTCTTATAACTAAATACATTTGCATCATATTGGAGTTTAAACTTGTATATACTATGGCAGGGCGGGGGTGATATTTGCTTTGGACACGTGCAAGAAAAATGAAACGGCTCCCAATGTGTTTTTATGTTATAAGGAGTTTGTATAAAGATCGCTCCCTCTCTAATATTGGGAATGAGAGCGGCTCTCCCTGCATTTATCCTGTTGAAATGAACAGAAACATGGCCTAAAAGCTCTTCCCCCCCCCCCCCCCCCGGGGATCCTTCCTGGTGAATGTGTGTTCTTCCCTTTCTCTTTACTTCCGCATTGAGTGTCGCATCTGAAAGCCTTGTTCACAGCTCGCCCAGAAGCCGCGGCTCCCGGAGCCCCGGGTAGGGGGAGCAGAGACTCCCCCGCGGTGGACAGGGCCCGGCCCACAGGAGCAGGGTGGGGAGGGAGGAGGAGGGTCGGTGCAAAGTGAAAATATCTGATCAGGACTTCCCACGTGGTCTGCCATACTGTAACTGACGAGAGGCACATGAGCGCCATCACATGCCTCGCATTATAGGGAGACTGGATTATAGGGAGACTGAATTATAGGGAGACTGAATTATAGAGACTGAGGGAGGAGACTGAATTATAGGAACTCGGAGAGGAGACTGAATTATAGGGACATTGGGAGAGGAGACTGAATTATAGGGAGACTGGGAGAGGAGACTGAATTATAGAGACTGGGAGAGGAGACTGAATTATAGAGACTGAGGGAGGAGACTGAATTATAGGAACTCGGAGAGGAGACTGAATTATAGGGACATTGGGAGAGGAGACTGAATTATAGGGACATTGGGAGAGGAGACTGAATTATAGGGAGACTGGGAGAGGAGACTGAATTATAGGGAGACTGGGAGAGGAGACTGAATTATAGGGAGACTGGGAGAGGAGACTGAATTATAGGGAGACTGGGAGAGGAGACTGAATTATAGAGACTGGGAGAGGAGACTGAATTATAGGGAGACTGGGAGAGGAGACTGAATCATAGGGAGACTGGGAGAGGAGACTGAATTATAGAGACTGGGAGAGGAGACTGAATCATAGGGAGACTGGGAGAGGAGACTGAATCATAGGGAGACTGGGAGAGGAGACTGAATTATAGGGAGACTGGGAGAGGAGACTGAATCATAGGGAGACTGGGAGAGGAGCCTGAATTATAGGGAGACTGGGAGAGGAGACTGAATTATAGGGAGACTGGGAGAGGAGACTGAATTATAGAGACTGGGAGAGGAGACTGAATTATAGGGATTGGGAGAGGAGACTGAATTATAGGGAGATTGGGAGAGGAGACTGAATTATAGGGAGACTGGGAGAGGAGCCTGAATTATAGGGAGACTGGGAGAGGAGCCTGAATTATAGGGAGACTGGGAGAGGAGCCTGAATTATAGGGAGACTGGGAGAGGAGACTGAATTATAGGGAGACTGGGAGAGGAGACTGAATTATAGGGAGACTGGGAGAGGAGACTGAATTATAGGGAGACTGGGAGAGGAGACTGAATTATAGAGACTGGGAGAGGAGACTGAATTAGAGAGACTGGGAGAGGAGACTGAATCATAGGGAGACTGGGAGAGGAGACTGAATTATAGAGACTGGGAGAGGAGACTGAATCATAGGGAGACTGGGAGAGGAGACTGAATCATAGGGAGACTGGGAGAGGAGACTGAATTATAGGGAGACTGGGAGAGGAGACTGAATCATAGGGAGACTGGGAGAGGAGCCTGAATTATAGGGAGACTGGGAGAGGAGACTGAATTATAGGGACTGGGAGAGGAGCCTGAATTATAGGGAGACTGGAAGAGGAGACTGAATCATAGGGAGACTGGGAGAGGAGACTGAATCATAGGGAGACTGGGAGAGGAGACTGAATCATAGGGAGACTGGGAGAGGAGACTGAATCATAGGGAGACTGGGAGAGGAGACTGAATCATAGGGAGACTGGGAGAGGAGACTGAATCATAGGGAGACTGGGAGAGGAGACTGAATCATAGGGAGACTGGGAGAGGAGACTGAATCATAGGGAGACTGGGAGAGGAGACTGAATCATAGGGAGACTGGGAGAGGAGACTGAATCATAGGGAGACTGGGAGAGGAGACTGAATCATAGGGAGACTGGGAGAGGAGACTGAATTATAGGGAGACTGGGAGAGGAGACTGAATCATAGGGAGACTGGGAGAGGAGACTGAATTATAGGGAGACTGGGAGAGGAGACTGAATCATAGGGAGACTGGGAGAGGAGACTGAATCATAGGGAGACTGGGAGAGGAGACTGAATTATAGACACTGGGGGCTGGATTTTCATTCAGCAGTCGGGAAGGAGGCGGGATTACAACTTTTGGGTTTTAGTCCCGCCTCCATCGACGTCTGGCCAATCCATGCGATTTTCCCTTGATTGACTTTGTTGAGCCCGCCCAGCGGGCTCACCAGGCCAATTAAGGGCCACCCGGCAACAGGTGACGTCACAGACTGAAATTTCATCTATCAGCACATGCTGACAGATGAAATATCAGTGTTTCACAGCTGTTTGAAGCTGTCAAGCACTGACAGTCTGACTTCTAACCTGAGTCCTTCTACACAGACTCAGAACTCTCACCGGCACTGAAAGCTGAAGGCTGTCACCTTTGACAAATTGCAGTCGTTCTGCTTTCTGTGCCGGCTGAGTGATGGACTCCCGACGCCTAGAGGAAGAAAGGCTGTTAAGGTAAGTACAGGCAATTTAAACTTCTTTACACACTTTAGACACACCAAACACACTTACCTTTGCACTCATGCACCCATCACTCACCTGAACACCGACATCGCGACCCCTCCAAGTCCTTCAACCCGACGGCCCGCCTGCTCTAACCTGGCGTGGTTTGGAGCCGTCGGGAATCCCACACGACACCCCTCAAAATAGGGATTAGGCTAAAAACTGCCTGTTAACTACCTGTTAACAGGCAGTTAATTGGCACTAATCCCTTTCCCGCCTCGGGTCAGCGGGTCCCAGTGCGGGGCGGGTACCCGCCTCCTTTGAAAATTACGTGGAGGCGGGTTTTGGGCGGGATGGTGTCAGGACCCCCAAATTCGGGATTTTTGCCCCCCGCATGCCTAAAAGCCCGCCTCACAGCACACTGAAAATCCAGCCCTGGGAGAGGAGACTGAATTATAGAGACACTGGGAGAGGAGACTGAATTATAGACACTGGGAGAGGAGACTGAATTTGTTACGTCCGTGTAATAATAAGAAAAGGACTGCAGAGAACGGTACAACAGGTGTTTACTCAACGTGGTTCAAACTGCAACTGACTGTACAGATCACTACTCAGGGTTTATATACAGGTGTGGTCACTGCCGGTACTACAGGATACAGGAGCTGTAAAAAGTAGTTCCCCCCTTAAAGGTACATACATTACAATTCCTCCCCTTTTAGATTAACAGTACCATTACACTCATTTAACAATTAAATATCAAACTAATTACAATTAACACTTTTAACATGCAACATTAGCTGAAAATAGTCTATTTATAACTTCAGTCTTTGGGGAGGCTTCCTGATTCTTTCTGGATAACGCCTTTCCCAAGTGTCTCGCTCTTGGTGCGGAGGCGATTCTGACCCCCTGTCGTCGGTTGGTTCATCAGCTTCCGATGCTACTGTTTCTGGGGTAGATGCTACCTGTACGTCGGGTTCATCACCAGGTACGTATGGGCGAGGCATGGGGTTGACTCGTTCCTGTGACTCTAGGATCTGGTCAGCATGGCGTCTCACGATGCTCTCCCCAACGTCCACTGTGTACATTAGTGGCCCCTGCCGTGTGCATATCGTTCCTGGTTGCCATTTCTCTGTTGGGGTAGTCGCGGGCCAAGACTGGTTGCCCTACATTGAAGCTCCTTGTCGGCTTCTCATTGATGTGCTGGAATTGCTTACTCTCAACATCTCTTCGTACATTTGGTCTGAGCAAATCCAGACGAGATCTCAACCTTCGGTTAAAGAACATCATGGCCGGGGCCTGGTTGGTGACTGCATGTGTCGCATTTCTGTAGGCTAACAGGAAATTGTCCTCCTTATGCTGCAGTGGAATGTCGTCATCGCACATGGCCTTTACTGCTTTTTTTAAAGGTTTGTACGAACCTCTCAGCCAATCCATTTGTGGCTGGATGATACGGGGCGGATGTGTAATGCCTTACCCCATTCCTTTTCATAAATCTTCGAAACTCTTCGGACACAAACTGTGGTCCGTTATCAGAGCAAATCTGCTCTGTCAAGCCGTTCCTGGTAAAAATGGTCCGTAGGACTGCAATAGTTTTCTCCGTGGTGGTGGAGGACATTTTGATCACCTCAGGCCATTTCGAGTGCGCATCCACAGCTATTAAAAACATTGAGTCCATGAATGGACCAGCAAAATCAATATGCACCCGTTGCCATGGAGATGAGGGCCACTCCCATGGGTGTAGAGGGGCATGTGGTGGTGCATTTTGGACCTTCTGGCATCGTGAGCAGCTCTTTGTCAGGTCCTCGATTTGCTGATCGATCCCCGGCCACCACACATAAGCCCTAGCAAAGCTTTTCATTTTCACCCCTCCCAGATGACCTTCGTGAAGCTCATTGAGCACTCTCTCCCTTAACTTGGGTGGAATTACCACTCGGGACCCACACATCAAGGTCCCCTGGCATACTGACAGCTGTTCTCTTCTGGATGAGAATGCTGGCAACAGTGAGTCGCCATGTGCTGGCCATCCCTTCACCGTCAAATCATATACCCGAGACAGTGTCGGGTCATTTCGGGTCTCCTTCTCTATACCAGCGTTAGTTACTGGCAAGCATTCAATTATAGTCGAATGAAATATTTCGACAGGACCCACTGCTGGTGCTTCCTCCGCAGTAGGCAGTGGCAGGCGAGATAGCCCATCAGCGTTTCCATGCTGTTTCGTGCCCTTATACTCGATTTCATATTGGTGCGCCCCTAGAAAAAGGGACCATCTTTGTAGCTGTTGCGCAGTCATCACCGGAACACCCTTCTTTGGATTAAAGATGGAGACAAGTGGTTGGTGGTCAGTCAGCAAGGTGAACTTCTGCCCGTGCAGATAGTGATTGAACTTTTTCACTCCCCACACTAGGCTGAGGGCCTCCCTGTCAATCTGGGCGTAGTTACGCTCGGCTGAGGTTAGTGACCGAGACGCAAAGGCTACTGGCCTCTCCGAGCCGTCCGGGAATTTGTGCGACAGCACCGCTCCAATGCCATAGGGTGATGCATCACATGCCAACCGAATTGGTAGTGCTGGGTTGAAATGAGCCAACACCTCTTCAAGTGATCAATGCTTTGCTCTTCTGGAAAGCTCGTTTACATTCGTCACTCCACTTCCATGGTACCCCCGTTTGCAGTAGGGTGTTCAGTGGGTGTAGTACGGTAGAAATTCGGCAAGAACTTATGGTAGTAGTTCACCAGCCCGAGGAATGACCTCAGTTGTGACACATTTTCCGGTGCTGGAGCCTTGACTACTGCCTCAATCTTTTCAGGGGACTTATGTAACCCCTCTTTATCAATAACGTGGCCACAATACGAGATCTGCTTCTGGAAAAACTCGCATTTGTGGCGATTAGCTCGGAGCCCATATTCCTTCAATCTAGTGAGCAGCTGCTCCAGGTTGGCGAGGTGATCACTGTCATTCTCGCCCGTGACCAGGATGTCGTCCAAATAACACTGGGTCCCTGGAATCCCTTGCAGGACTTGTTCCATTGCCCTTTGCCAAATAGCCAGAGCTGATGCTACCCCGAACACCAGCCGGTTGTATTGGTAGAGACCTTTATGAGTGTTGATCGTGAGGTACTGTTTCGAGGCTTCTTCTACCTCCATTTGCAGGTACGCCTGGGCCAGATCAATCTTAGTGAAGCGTTTCCCTCCAGATAGCGAGGCGAAAATATCTTCAATCCGCGGAAGCGGATATTGTACAGTGTGAAGGACTGGGTTCACTGTCACCTTAAAGTCCCCACAGATGCGAACCTTCTTTGGTTCCCCAGGCGTATTACTCAACGACCTCTTCATTACAGGAACGATGGGTGTAGCCCACTCGCTCCAGTCCACTTTGGACAGTACTCCTGAACGTTCCAAACCTTCCAGCTCTGCTTCGACGGCTGGGCGGATCGCATAAGTTACCAGTCTGGCCTTAAAAAACTTTGGGCTTGCATTTTCCTCTATTTTGATCGTCGCTGTTATGCCTTTTAGTGTTCCGAGTCCCTTCTGGAACACTTCTTGTGCGTCAGTTAGCATTTTTGACAGTCGTCCAGGTGTGATGTCGTCATCCTTTTTGGCATCTACAGTCAGTGCTTGTATGGAATGCCAATCTAGCTGTATCTTCCGGATCCATTCACGTCCTAGTAGTGGTGGTCCTCCATCTGGCAATACATATAGGTCCATTTTTGGTGTTTCCTTGCCGTTATATATAACGTTCGCCCTTATTTTTCCTTTGGGGTAGACTTTTTGCCCCGTGTACATCTTCAAGACAATCTTTGTATCTCTCAAGGGTATATGTGAGAATAGCCGCTTGTAGCCCCTTCGGTTTATGACTGTTAGGGCTGATCCTGTGTCCAATTCCATTTTCACTTGGACGCCATCTATCTTGAGTGTGACCCAGATAGTTTGGTGATCCTCTGTTTTGATAACATTATGTAGTTTCAGACAACCCAGCTCCTTGCTTCCGGAGTCTGTATCACTCTTCTGTTCGTCTGAACTACTCTCCGTCACCTTATGTACCTTCTTGTATTCTCCTGTGGAGATTTCTTGCTGCTGGTTTTCTTTCCCGACCTGCAGACTCTTGCTATGTGTCCTACTTTTCCACACTGTCTGCACACTTTGTCCTTGAACCAGCAATCATTATGGTCGTGTGTTGTTCTGCCGCAGCGATAGCACTTAACTGTTCCGTATGACATTTCATTTGTGCCATATTCTTGCGGTCTCCGTTGTATCTCTGCAGCGGCCCGTGCTGCTGCTTCATATGATACCGCAATGCTGAAAGCCTTTTCCAGCGTAAGGTCCTTTTCAGATAAAAGCCGTTTCTGGGTTCCTTCACTTTGAAGCCCACACACAAACTTGTCCCTTAAAGTATCTGCTAGTCCCATTCCAAACTGGCAGTGTTTCGATAGCTTGCGCAGTTCCTTTAAATACTCAGCATTACTTTCATCTTTATGCTGGTTCCTTTTGTGAAACTTAAATCTTTCTGCTATCAGCAGCGGTGTGGGGTTTAAGTGGTCCTGTAGGATTGACACTATGTTTTCAAAATCCTTTTCTACTGGCTACTCTGGGGTTACTAGGTTTCGTAGTAAGCCATACGTTTTTGCACCCATTGAATTCAACAATACCAGCGCTTTCTTGTCATCTGGCACTTCATTCGCCTTGCAGTATACTTCTATGCGTTCGACATATATCGGCCAATCTTCGACTTCATTGTCGAACGCTGTGATACTGCCACTCTTCGGCATTTTTGGGTGTGGTTAGACTGGCTTAAAATGGCATCTCCCGCGCTTTCCTTTCTTTCCCCGCTGCGACTTGAAATGGCGTCTCCCGCACTGCTGCCAACGCCGCTCTCGGCAGTCCTCGAGGCAAATGGCGACGCCCTGTGGGTTTCGTGCGCTGCTCCTGCGCTGCTGCCAACGCCGCTCTCTGCAGTCCTCGTGGCAATGGCAGCGCCTCGCGTTTTCCTGTGCGCCTCTCTCCTCCGTTGACGCTGCTTGGCCCTTGACCACCGGCTGCGCTCTGCTCTCTCTCGCCTCTCTTCCCCCGTTGACGCCGCTCGGTCCTGAACACCGGCTGCGCCCTGCTCTCTCTCGCCTCTCTCCCCCGTTGACGCCGCTCGGTCCTGAACACCGGCTGCGCCCTATGCGCTCTGCCCTCTCTCTCTCTCTCTCTCCCCCGTCGACGCTGCTCGGCCTTTTTCTGTGCCGCTCGGTCGGGCTCTAGCCTGTCGCTGTCCGGGAAGGGTCTGCGCTGTACCTGTTGCCAGCCCGTTTTGCTGGACCACTGTGACTGGAAAGCCAAGCCTGGCTCTCGACAGCCTCCCCTGCGATGCTCAAATCTCCGCTGGATGACTGGGCGGTTGCCCATGGTCGACGCCCGTGCTTCTGGACTCGACCACCTTCCACTGTTCTCCAGGAGCGAATCCCTGGGAGGTGATGCAGAGTTGCAGGTAGGTTCGAACTTGCTCGTCGCCACTGTTACGTCCATGTAATAATAAGAAAAGGACTGCAGAGAACGGTACAACAGGTGTTTACGCAACGTGGTTCAAACTGCAACTGACTGTACAGATCACTACTCAGGGTTTATATACAGGTGTGGTCACTGCCGGTACTACAGGATACAGGAGCTGTAAAAAGTAGTTCCCCCCCTTAAAGGTACATACATTACAGAATTATAGGGACATTGGGAGAGGAGACTGAATTATAGGGACATTGGGAGAGGAGACTGAATTATAGGGACATTGGGAGAGGAGACTGAATTATAGGGACAGATGGAGAGGAGACTGAATTATAGAGACACTGGGAGAGGAGACTGAATTATAGGGACATTGGGAGAGGAGACTGAATTATAGGGACACTGGGAGATAGGAAACTGAATTATAGGGACACTGGGAGATAGGAGACTGAATTATAGGGACACTGGGAGAGGAGATCTGAATTATAGGGACAGATGGAGAGGAGACTGAATTATAGGGACACTGGGAGATAGGAGACTGAATTATAGGGACACTGGGAGAGGAGATCTGAATTATAGGGACAGATGGAGAGGAGACTGAATTATAGAGATGGGGAGGTAGGCGATCTGAATTATGGGGAAATACTAAATCCAGATTATTTATGTATTTGTAAATAATAGCAGCCCCAAAACATGTGGAATACAACTCCGCACATTGTTCCAGACAGAGAATCGTGCTTTTACCCATACCCTTTTCTTCCTGCCCTGCATCCATCGCTCTGTACTTGTGGCCACTTTCTCCTTAATTCCATGTGCCATTATCTTTGCCATAAGTCTCCTGTCATATCAAGTGCTTTTTGTAAATCATATAAACCTTATTTAATTTATCTATCTTTCTTCAAAGAATTCTATAAAGTTAGTCAAGCATGTCCTGCCTTTAGAAATTCATGCTGATCCCAGCAGCGCCTTTATTTCCTAAGGAGGCTGAAGGGATGTAACCTGTCACCCCTGATCCTCTCTAACTTTTACCGCTGCACAATAGAGAGCATCATGACTAACTGTATCACAGTATGGTATGGCAGCTGTAGCTACTATGACCAGAAAGCCCTGCAGCGGGTAGTCAAAACTGCCCAACGAATTACCGGCACCCGGCTACCGACCATAGAGCACATATACCAGAAACGCTGTCTACGGAGGTCACGGTCCATCATCAAAGACCCTACCCACCCCAGCCACGGTCTGTTCGCCCTCCTGCCATCTGGGAGACGCTACAGATGCATTCGCACCCGTACGACCAGATTTAGGAACAGCTTCTTTCCCAGGGCTGTCATCCTACTGAACTCCACAAATAAACTCTAAAGCCTGCACATCTGCCAATGCACTTTATTAGGGTTATGTTTATGTTAATATACTACAAGCCAAATGTATGTTGAATGTTTAAATGTCTTAATCCAAATGTACACTCTTGGAAGCCGCAAGCCTGCACTTCGTTGTACTGCACTTGTGCACTAACAATGACAATAAAAGTTGATTTGATTTGATTTTGATTGGTCCTGATTAACTCATGTTTCTCCAAATGTTTAGTTATTTAACCTCATATTATAGACACTGGTAGTGTATCAACTGGAATAAGACTAACTGGCCTTTAATTTCCTGGCTTTATGCTTGCCTCCTATTTGAAGAGTCATGAGATCAGAATTAAAAAGGCATATATGTGATTTGAATTGTAGGGATATACGGGAGATATGAAAACAGAATTATAAGAACATGGTTAAAATATGAGAGCAGAATTGAGCAGCTATTGGATCCGAAGTTTGGGGGCAAGGGCACATATGAGATTTGAATTGTAGGATATAGGGGAGACGCAAGAACTGAATCAAAGTAGCATGGGTGAGGTACATGATCTAAATTATAAGAACGATAGGGCAGTAAGGGGAGAAACTTGACGAGAAATCATGCCATCAGCAAGGCCTCACATGCAATTGGTGACTTAGCGGAAATTCCTGTTTGCGCAAAGTGGATGGAGAATTGTGGACAGTGAAAATGCAATTTTATGATAAGCCACAGGGGGTGTGAGGCCCTGCCAAGGTCTCTGAAAATTTTGGCCATAGTATCTGAATTGTAGATTGTGGTTGGATAGTGTATCATAGAGGCCATGGGGAGGTAGTGAGATCCAAATTATTATAGGGACATGTATGAGATATGGGGAGGTTCTAGGCGATCTGTACAGTGGGGATAGAAACATATGGATGTTTCTAGACTTTTGGCTTTGAAGACACTAGGTAACCACGCATTATCCATACTTTTGTGATTTAATTGGTATGGAACTGTGATTTTGTGTGGCTATAAATTAGTACCAGGAATGGATATCAAAGGGGCATTGTGAAATACACAATGTAAACCTGTACTGAAGGCTTATCTGATCATACCCACATGTGGAATAAGTTCTGTACCCACAATTTCCCATTTATAACACTTGCAGACAGACTGATGGGTCAGCTTAATGATAGGCTGTGACAAACAAGTTATTAAATCGAGTTAAAGCATCTCACGTAAACATATAAAGCTGGGTTGGTTGGTCAATTGTCATAAGCAGGAAGGCCATGGATGGAAAGAGACATCACCCTTCCACTCTCACTTCTACCTGATAGAAACATAGAAGATAGGAGCAGGAGTAGGCCATTCGGCCCCTCAAGCCTGTTCTGCCATTTAATGAGATCATGGCTGATCATCCAAATTCAGTACCCTGTCCCTGCCTTCCCCCCCATATCCCTTGATCCCTTTAGCTTTAAGAAATATACCTCTGATACTTCTGTAAAGATGTTATCTATCAGAATAAGTGTATTGCCTGATTGTGACAATGTTTTGTATACTTTCTTGGTTTGCCCCTTCCTCTCACACCCCCCAACAGCGTCCAGGGATGCCACCAGGAGCTCGCATGGGAATGCCAGGAATGCAGATGGGCATGTCCTCTGGCCCATCGTTCATGGTGAGCTCTGCCATGAGGCCAGGTATTCCGCAGCCAATGATGGACCCATTCCGTAAGCGTCTGCTTCCACAGCAGCAACCTCCGCAGCCAATGCAGAATCGTGGGAGAAGGTAAGACAGCGGACCGGAAAGGAGGCCCAGGTCCCCGTGTACAGAAAACAAAGCGTTTATTCATTCCTTTCAGAGAGAACAGCCAAGTTAATGGAATGCTTTCCCAGTGGCTCTGAGTTTATCCAGTGCGTAGATGAGTCAAACACACCAAGAAGCTTCCAGCTTCATTGCCACGTCTATGCCGAGCTATCAGATCTCAGAATCAGCAGTGGTAGGGCACCGCAGTTGGTCTCAGCGTCACTGGGTTTTGGAGGAGAAAATTGGCCACGATTCCAATTCCTGACTGCTGCCCAGCGACCCTACAATATATATATATATATATATATATGAATATGAGACATGGGCAAGGTACTGGGAGAGCAACCAGCACCTGTGGAACCCTATTCCAGCAAGGAGTCCGTGTTATCAGAGAGGAGGGGACAAAATTGACAGAGAAAATTGGCAAGCAAAAGAAAAAAAATTAAAACAAGTAATAAGTTCCTCACCAGGGTACTGAATTTGGATGATCAGCCATGATCACATTGAATGGCGGAGCAGGCTCGAAGGGCCGAATGGCCTACTCCTGCTCCTATCTTCTATGTGTTTCTAAATAAAAGATAGGGTTACTTTAATTTTCTTTTGTGTGTATAAATGTAGGCCTCCTCCCTCTGCAAAGCCACATGGGAGAAATTTGCCTCACTGCTGTCTTCGCCCTCTGGACAGATATGATAGCTCAACATTCTGTGCCCCGCTCCTGAAACAGGTCTGGGCTGCAGGTGGGCTGGAATATGTGGTCGTAGTGGGGTGTTGACGCCGATGAAAAAACCTACTACAAACTTCCACACTTTCGTCTGGGCTTTTTTCTTCCCTCCCACACGATAGCTGTCCTTCACTCTGCCAGCGCCACTCACACTTCATCTAGAGCCATCCATTGTTCCTTGAATATCTCTTAATGTCTCTCAATGTCTCTTAATCTCTCCGGCTTTCTATCCTATCTCTGACCTTCTCTTTTGTTCTTTCATCCCCTCCCCCTTTTCCCAGCCCCCACTTGCTTTAAAATCTATCCCTTTTCCTGCTTTTTTTCCAGCTCTGACGAAGGGTCTTCGACCTGAAACGTTAACTCCGTTTCTCTCTCCACGGATGCTGCCCTGGCCTGCTGAGTTTTTCCAGCATTTTCTGTTGTTATTTCCCATTTGCTAAGTCTGGCCACTGGAGAGACTGAGTTTAAAAAGAAAGGGGAAAAAATTCAGTTTGGGGCGCCATTATCGGCCATGCGCAAAGTTTAGCGCCTGGCGCTAATTATCGCCTCCGACGGCAAACTTGGCTTTTATCACCCCGGAGGTGATTGGAGCGCTAAGTCAGGCGCTTCACACCTGTCTTAAGGCGCAAAGGCCGAGGAGCGAGGCGCTACCTCAGAGTGCTGGCGAAGCAAGGAAGGGCAAATCAAAATTAACCTGCAAAGTGCTGCTCAGTACTCAAAACTCCTTCACACAGCGTTGAATCTCTCCAGAAGTCTCTCTCTCTCTCAGAATGCGTGGTGCAAAAATGTCACCGACAAAAAAAGGCAGGAAGCGGTCGCCTTTAAATAGCGCTCCCCCAGTCCCTTTCTGACAGCAAAACGCTCCCCTCAACCTGCCGTTGCTAGCGGCAGGCGGTAAGGCAGGGGGCGCCACTCAATCTCCGGTCTGGGGCGCTAACGGGGCGTTGCGCACTCGACTGACGTCATGATCTGCCGGTGCAGGAGATCGTGGCGGTAGTGTTTAGCGCCGCCGCAAAATTTCTAGTTAATTTCGCAAGCGGCGCAAACATCGCCGCGCCCGGGCGCTAGTTGCTTTGCGCCCTTTTAAGGCGCTAACGGGAGGCGCAAACAACTGAATTTTTCCCCCAAAGGGTTTTCCCAGTGACCATACTTAGCAAATCTAGCAAGTTTACAGTGGGGTTGTTGCTTAGTTGCTAGAAACCCACGCATTGGGAACCGGTATCACTATCCCCCCTTTAAGACGAGTATAAAAGCAGCTGCACTGGAATCATGGTTCCCCTCCCCACCTCAGGACCCTGCCATTCTACGAGTATCGTTGATTATCACAGAGCAGCAGAAAGCTTTGCCCTGGTGCTCCTTGAACTTCTGCACTTGGTGAGCAGACCCCTAACATGCTTTGTCCTAATGTTTGGAGGATGATGGACAAGATAGCTAAATGGAAAACAGTTTATGGTAGAGTATTTCAGCAAGAGCAGTGGCCTAAGATTTAAACGTTGATCGTTCAATTTTGTTAGTGTGACCCACAATAACCCTTTGCTATTGTAGTAAATTGCCAGCATTATCTCTATTTTGTGGCCAACAGTACTTTACAACTCACCATTAAATTGAACCCGATAGGATGGTATTATGCTGCACTCTGAGTGGACATTCTGTAGTGTTTAGATAACTCTTAACCCTTTCCCCTGCTAGTCAGTTTTCAGTATGGCTTTTCACAATCCTGCCTCAAACTATAGCGCTATGTCAGTGGAAGGCCAGCTAGTCAAAAAGTTCTGTTTAAGATAGCTGGTGTGCATGATGTAAAATTATTGATTAATTAGAAAATAAAATCAATCCTTTTTGAAATCTGCTACAGCTGGTTCAGGTATTGATGGCTATTTCCAGCTGCCCTAAGAAGGAAAAGGTCAAATTGTACCCTGGATAGAAATGTAAAGGAGAAGGGAAAGCTTCAGAGTTGCTTGATGGGGCAAAAGGTAAAGTGAGCTGATTATAGAAGCGAGCAAAGAATGCCATGTCCCTGAAATGACTTCCTCGTTCTTGCACACACAACTTCATGATTAAAAAAAATGACTTCAAACAAGCATGAGTTGATATGTTCAGTTGATGTTTAAAAGGCATGCATTTAATCTTCAATCGGTATTGTTACCTAACAATGTCCCTTTGGTACCTGCAGTGTCAAGAGACGGAAGATGGCTGACAAAATTCTACCACAAAGGGCAAGTGTTTGATACTGCTGTTCTTTTGAGATTTACTTATGTAAGATTGTCTTGGGTGCCAAATGCAGAGTTCCTAGGTTATCCAATAGCGGCAGACTGTCCAGCAGGATGTTCTACATGCCCCACATGTCGGTTGACAATCCATCTAATGGATGGCACTGCAGAAGGCTGTTTCATGTGTCCAAATGGTTTCAGTGCCATGTGCTTGGCCAATAACACAAGTGGGTAGTTCTGGCACCCGGCACCCTAATGGTTACAGTGATGACTGCTTGTTACCATGACAGTGCCAGCTGTCGAGTATCCTGGGGGTATATTTTCTGCTGTTCGCTAATTTTGAGGAAAAACTAGAGGTGAGTATAAAGCGGGGGAAACTTGTTTTATAGTTATGTCTTTTTTACGCTAAACTCAGCAAAAAAAATAGAAAATATGCCCCATAGTGATTGTGAAGCCAGCTTCCTAAAGATATTATTTGTGTGGGCAAGTGTCAGTTTTTTGAATTTGAAGTTGGCCTCTGCTCAGCACCTCTCTGCGATAGAAGATTTTTGTCACTGACTCGTCAACCACGGGAAATAGTCTTTCCCTATCCGCCCTATCAAAACCCTTCATAAAAAGCTCTGTTAAATCTGCATTCTGTCTTCTCTGCTTCAGTGGAAATAGTCTCCAGTCTGTCCTCACAAATAGATTATCATCCCTGGTATCATCCTGGTGAACCTACATTGTACTCTGGCTTTAATGTTCTTTCTATAACTGGGCACTCAAAAACTACACACAGTATGCTAACTGTGGCCTGACCACTGCCTTCTACAAATTTATCATTACCTCCATGTTCTTGTACTCTATGCCTCTATTTAAAAACCCAAATTGCTATTGGCCTTTCAAGGAATTATGTATTTGAACCCCAGACCTGTAACTACCAAAATTTCTCTTTAGCGTGTAGTTCAAAATATTCTCTCCAAACAAGTTTGAAAGGACAAGATCTATAAATGTACCCCTGGACCTTCTTGAAATTTCAAGTGAATATAATCCAAAAATTTCACACATTCACTCTTACACCTTACTGAAATCAAAAGTGACAATGCAGCAGAGTACAGTGTGGCAACCATAAACCAAACGTCTCACAGGCATGTGTGTGTCAGCCATGGCTCAGTGGGTAGCACTCTCACCTCTGAGTCAGAAGGTTGTGGGTTCAAGTCCCGCTCAAGAGACTTGAGCACAAAAATCTAGGCTGACACTCCAGTGCAGTACTGAGGGGGTGCCGCACTGTCAGAGGTGCTGTCTTTTGGATGAGATGTTAAACCGAGGCCCCGTCTGCTCTGTCAGGTAGACGTCAAAGATCCATGACACTATTTCAAAGAAGAGCAGGGGAGATCTCTCCAGTGTCCTGGTCAATATTTATCCCTCAATCAACATCACTAAAACATCTGTTCATTTTGACATTGCTGATTGTTGGAGCTTGCTGTGCATAAATTGGCTCCCGCATTTCCTACATTATAACAGTGACTACACTTCAAAAAACATACTTCATTAGCTCTAAAGCACTTTGGGGCGTCTGGTGGTCATGAAAAGCGCTATATAAATGCAATTTTTTTCCCAGGCAACACCACAAGGAAACTAGTTACTGCACAATTGCTCTTGTTTCAGTCCAAAGCAGCCCTGATATGTTGTTACCCTTTAATTTTCAGATCCGAGAACTTGTTCCCGAATCCCAAGCTTACATGGACCTCTTAGCCTTTGAGCGCAAACTGGATCAGACTATTATGAGGAAACGGCTGGAGATTCAAGAGTCTATGAAGAAACCCTTAATGGTATAGCTCCTCAAAAAATCAATTCCGTTACATTTTTTTGGGGGGGGGGGTTCTAAACTATTTTCCTTTCAGGATTTAATAGATAGTCTCAATAGTGTCATTCTTTTCCCTCACTTCTGCATGGTCATACTCCTTCATTGTGCATCAGCAATGTCTTACAACTATTCAACAGTGTTTAATGAAAACAGGCTACAAAACAAAGGCCATGTACAACAACAACTTGTATTTATATAGCACTTTTAACATAGTAAAACGACTTGAGGTGCTTCACAGGAGTATGAACAGACAAAAATTTGACACCGAGCCACAAAAGGAGAAATTAGGGCAGATGACCAAAAGCTTGGTCAAAGACTATGGGGGGAAAATTCAGTTGGTTGCGCCACCTGTTAGCGCCTTAAGAGGGCACTAAGTGGGGCGCAAACCAACTAGCGCCTGGGCGCGGCACTGCCCTCGCCTCCCGCCAAATTCAGCGGGAGGTTAGTGGTGGCGCTGACCGTTAGCGCTGCGCCGCTGGCGATGACGTCATCGGTGTGCGCAGCGCCCTGCTCACGCCCCGGCCGCGATCTTCGGGAGCGCCCCCTGATTTACCGCCGGACGCTATGTCCGACAGGGTCAGGGTGGCGTACCTGTGGCCGGGGAGGCACAAATTAAAGGCGAGGTGCGGGGCGGACATTTTTGTTGTTGGCCGCCTGCCAGCACCTGCCTGCGCTCCCGTCCCCAGCCTCCGGAACCCCCCCCCCCCCCCCCCACCCTCACGGAGTGCCGGCTGCGCTCCAAGAGCCCGGCACTTCTCTTGGGTGCCGGGCTCTTTTGCCTGCACTCCCGATCCCCTGGGGCCCAGATTGCGCTGCACAAGGCCCCTCCCCTTTTAAGAAGGGGAAGAAGGCCTGCAATACCGCAGCGCGACGTGCCGCAGCGTGTGGCGCTGCGGCACGTAGTGCCACGATATTCACTTGCAGCGCCCCAAGAGGGAAGCCGGGCGCCTCCAGTAGCGCCCCGCTTTCCTTTGGGGCGCAACCGACCAATTCCTGGCGCGGGGGCGCTAATTTTTCCGGGGCGCTACTTTTAGCGCCCAGGCGAAGTTAGTGCCCCAAACGGGGCTATACTGAATTTCTCCCCCTTAGTTTTTAAGGAGTGTCTTAAAGGAGGAAAGAGAGGTGGAGAGGCAGAGAGGTTTAGGCAGGGAATTCCAGAGCTTAGGGCCCAGGCAGCTGAAGGCACGGCCACCAGCTCAAGAGGGCAGAATTAGAGGAGCGCAGATATTTCGGGGGGTGGGTGGGGTTGTGGGGCTGGAGGAGATTACAGGGAGGGGTGAGGCCATGGAGGGATTTGAAAACAAGGCATTGCTTAACTGGGAGCCAGTGTAGGTCAGCGAGCACAGGGGTGATGGGTGGCTCGAACTAGGTGCAAATTTGGACTCGGGTGGCCGAGTTTTGGATGACCTCAAGTTTACGTAGGGTAGAACGTGGGAGGCCAGCCAGAAGTGCGTTGGAATAGTCAAGTCTAGAGGTAACAAAGGCATGGATGAGGGTTTCAGCTGCGGATGAGCTGAGGCAGGGACGGAGATGGGTGATGTTACGGAGGTGGAAATAGGCGGTCTTAGTTATGCCGCGGATATGTGGTCGGAAGCTCATTTCAGGGTGAAATATGACACCAAGGTTGCGAACAGTGTGGTTCAGCCTCAGATAGATAGATGTTCGAGAGAGGGATGGAGTCAGTGGCTAGGGAATGGAGTTTGTGGCAGGAACCAAAAACAATGGCTTTGGTCTTCCCAATAGTCAATTGGAGAAAATTCCTGCTCATGCAGCACTGGATGTCGGACAAGCATTCTGACAATTTAGGGACCGTGGAGGGGTCGACAGAAGTGGTGGTGAGGTAGAGCTGGGGGTCTACATGTGGAAACTGACGCTGTGCTTTTGGATGATGTCACCAAGGGGCAGCATGTAGATGAGAAATAGGAGGGGGCCAAGGATAGATCCTTGGGGAACACCAACTATGGGGAAGCGGGAAGAGAAGCTGTTGCAGGTGATTCTCTGGCTACGATTAGATAGACAAGAATGGAACCAGGTGAGTGCAGTCCCACCCAGCTGGACGACGGTGGAGAGGCGTTGGAGAAGGATGGAGTGGTCAACCTTGTCAAAGGCTGCAGACAAGTCGAGAAGGATGCGGAGGGCTAGTTTACCTTTGTCACAGTCACAAAAGGATGCCATTTGTGACTTTGATGAGAGCCGTTTCGGTACTGTGGCAGGGCGGAAACTTGATTGGAGGGATTGAAACATGGAGTTACGGGAAAGATGTGCATGGATTTGGGAGGCGACAACACATTCAAGGACTTTGGAGAGGAAAGGAAGGTTGGAGATGGGTGGTTTGCAAGGACGGAGGGATCAAGGGTTGGTTTTTTGAGGAGAGGGGTGATGACGGCAGAATTAAGGGCGAGGGGGAACAGTACCTGAGGAGAGAGAACCGTTAACAATGTCATTGTAATCAAAACATTCACAGAATGATCTTTGTATTAGTTGTTTCACTTGTGTCTGAATTTGCTGCCAGATTAAAAGGTTTCCAGTAAACACAATCTACCATTGCGCCAGCCTAGTGTCTGGTTGGGAGGTCATTTGTGGCCAACCACAAGATTGTGAGTTTAAGACTGGGCTCCCTTCCACTTGGATTTGGTCACCTTAGTGATTGAGTTTCATGGCTTCCTCTTGCTTCTGTCCATTATTATGTGGTTAGGTCTGCGGACCGGCTGAATACATGACGTGCAGTGTTCCACCTCAGGTGGAGGAAAAGGAGACATCAGGTAATCACAAAATGGCCTAGGTGCAGCCATGGACAAGTATTTGGTCAAAAGCATCCTGCTGTCTTGACCAGAAGACACTGAATTGCACCAAGTGGTCCAACACTCCTAACTCAAGGATGATCTGGTCTATCATTGTATTCTCCTGACGAGAAGACAGTGACTGACTCAGACTGCCTGGCAATTCTATAGGAAGATCATCGAGATTTTGTGCAAACAATCTCCTCCTGTCTCCGCTTTGTCAGGATATGCAATAGCAAGTGACCTGCAAGAGGAGAAGATCTAGAGAAAAATGTCTAATCTCGTAAAGACCGCACGCTGTTTGTAGGATTAACAGATGGCCTGGCTATTTGCAGATGCCCTACATTGGAAAGTCTCTGAGACACTTTGTGTTTTCTTCATTTCAGCAAAAGCGCAAACTAAGGATCTACATCTCCAACACCTTCACTCTAGCCAAGTCCGAGGGCGAAGAGGGAGAGACTGTTGCATCATGGGAGCTTCGGGTCGAAGGAAAGCTACTTGATGATGTAAGTTGGATTTAGTCTGCCCTGCACTCGGTACCTGTACCTAATGATGGTATTAAATATATCAGTAGCAGAGATTATTTTATCTGTGGCAAATGCAAGGGCAATCACAGTGACGTACCAAAATGCTTGTTTTTAATAAATACCAGGATGCAGTATTTCTTTGAACGAGTACCTGAGAATGGAGCTATCGGAGGGGCTTGTACTATAGAACTCTTTTGTGAACACTACAGGTATACAAGTTTTTAAAAAACGTAACTAATACCAGGTCACAGAGAGGGTAGCGGATGCCTGACATGGGCACAGTAGGAGGCCATTTGGCCCATCGAGTCCGTGCCGGCTCTCTGTAGAGCAATCCAGTCAGTCCCATTCCCCCGCTCTATCCCCGTAGCCCTGCAAGTTTATTTCCCTCAAGTGCCTATCCAGTCTCCCCTTGAAAACATCGAGTGTTTCCGCTTCCACCACTTCCGCCGGCAGCGAGTTCCAGTCCTCACCAGTTGCTGCGTAAAAAAGTTTTTCCTCACGCCCCCCCCTGTATCTCTTGCCCAAAACCTTAAATATGTGTCCCCTAGTCCTTGTAACATCAACTAGTGGGAACAGCCTTTCCCCGTCTAGCCTATCCAAATCCGTCATAATCTTGTACACCTCTATCAAATCACCCCTCAACCTCCTTTGCTCTAATGAAAACAAATCCAGCTTCTCCAACCTGTCCTTGTAGCTAAGATCCCCCATCCCCGGAACCATTCTGGTAAATCTCTGCACCCTCTCAAGGGCCTTCACATCCTTCCTAAAGTGTGGTGATCAGAACTGGACGCAATACTCCAGTTGTGGCCTAACCAGCGCTTTATAAAGGTTCAGCATAACTTCTCTACTTTTGTACTCAATACCTCTAGTTATGAAGCCAAAGATCCCATAGGCTTTGCTATCCACTTTCTCAATATGTCCTGTTACCTTCAGGGATCTATGCAGGGTCACAGTGAGCGCATTGACTGTCTGGCAGAGGGTTATAAGACTTCCGTTCAGTTGAGAGATCATGATGTAGTCATAAATTGTAAGACTCAAACTGGCAATTAGCAGAACCTCAAGACCAAACTACCACCAGATATGTGTTCTTTACAGTATAATGTAGGGTTTATTTTAATATATTTATAAACTGCACCCTCTATTTTGTAAATCCTATAACCTGTCACCTGAAAGTGGAACACATATATATTTGAAGTAAATGACCCAATTCGATTTGTATACCATCTCACAGAATACAGTTGTTACAACCAATGTTCCTATTTTTTTTGGGTGCGTGGCCCCTTCAAAATACTGCGCATGCATGGTTTTTTGCATTGAACAGCCGGAAAGCTGGCTGCATGGGAAGTCCAGAAAACTGCGCGGCCACACAGCTTAAAGGGAACATTGATTACAACACTAAGATAAATACAGTATATAAATAACATGGTGGAGCAGGGCATAGGGATATAGTATACCAATACTACAAAGCTGTAAGGGCACAGTAATTACATCCACGATACTTGGTGCAGTGAGTTCCTTATCTTGGCTGTGCTGTCAGAGCAAGGCTTGGAGCACAATCTAAGCAAGATCGAGAAAAGGAACGATCGAGCCGCCCAAATCCCCTGAGCGGCAGGTAATCGAGCGGGGTTGGCCGCGGCTCAGTAGAGGGTTACATCCTGCCCTGGCAATGTGCCCGTTTATAAACAGAAGTGCGTTTAACCGAGTAACTGAAATGTGCTGATTGTCATTTTCCCTTTTCCAGCCTGGAAAGGTGAAAAGGAAGTTCTCATCCTTTTTCAAGAGTCTGGTTATCGAATTGGACAAAGATTTGTACGGACCAGACAATCACTTGGTGGAGGTAGGATCGGATGCTCGGCGATGAGTGGGTTAAATAACGTTGCGCTATCCTAGCCTCACCCCCTCTCCTCACCCCCGCACAGGAAGTACTAATTCTGTGAACCAGGAAATTTTCATTGTCAGAAAAAACGTTGAGGCCACTACAAGCTTAAATTTACTGCATCAACCTCCAGAGTACACACATAACATGCAGGGTCAGTCAACACAGAAACATGATACCACTACACAGCCCAGATAAACCAGTTCTACAGCAGGAGGCATACATAATGCAGCTGCTACTCCTTCGCTGCCCTTCAGACATCCGCTGCATGCATTTTTCAATATGTGTGTCTTAAATACCAGCCACCGTGACACCTTTCATAAAGCCCCGTTTGTTGGCTTTCGCCCTGTTTGTTTTGCCCCGTATAAAGCTAATCTGATCGCTCCGCACAAGGTGTGAATGTGTTTGACAGCTTCCGCTACGTGTATGATAGTGACTCCCACCTGTTCCTATTGTGGGAGTTGAGAAAGGCTGTGTGTTTTTTGTTGCTGCCCCTTTACTTTTTACCTCGGAGGAATCAAATGTCTCTCGGTAACATTAATACTGCACAAAGGTGCTGGCAGCCCCAGGCTGTGCCAAATCTTCCCTTTGTTACTATTTGTTGCTCTATATTATATTCCAAACTGTAACAGGGATTATAATAGCAACCCTGCAGTTTTCTGTATGGTTAACTTGTGTTTCATCAGCGGAAGGATTTGGACTGTTGAGTATCAGGTGTAGTAGACACAATCCTCAGTGTAGATGTACAGAGAGAAAAAAAAAAATGATAGATTATCAAGTAACACCAACGCTGAAACCATTAACGGACACAGTCTCAAGGTGATGTTTCCCATCTGTGCTACTCCTTCTCAATGGGGTGAATGCAACCTTATCGTCACACAAGGAGAACTCCTATTGCTTAGTATGGCTCCAGGGCTGCGATATTATTACACAATAAAAAGTTAAACTGTTAAAACACCGTTCAACTGAAATAGAATTGCGCTGTGTGGACCGGTCCCCAATGCCTCAGATTTAATACTCTTGTATTTATGTTTAAGGCCTTCCATTGCCTCACCCCTCACTTTCTGCGTTCCTGAAAACCCCGCTTCCCCAGAGTTTGATGGCCCTCCCTTGTGCAGCCCCCTCCCTTTACCCCACCATTGGCAACTGTGCCTTCAGACAATTAGGCCCTCCACTCTGGAATTCTTTCCCTAAACCCCCTCCGTCCCTCCATCTCCCTCCCTCCCTCTTCCTTTAAGACCCTCCTTCAAACCAACTTCTTTGACCAACCTTCTGTTCATCCCTTGTAATCTCTCTTTCCTTGGCTTAGCGTCTGTTTCCTTCCACTGTGAAGCGCCTCGGGACATTTTTCTTTGTTATAGTACCATATAAAACGCAAGTTGTGTTTGTTACAGGATAATTAAATGCAGTTCATTACATTTTGAGTAAATTCCTCCCCGGCCACTGACCACGCAAATGAGACTGGCAGTAGGAAAACCAGAGGCGCCATTGGCGTGTGTCCCAGTGGCGGCATTAACAGAGGCCTGAGAGATGGTCGCTTGCCTACTCGGGTGTAAATAGTTACAAGAGACCCAAAGGGGAGGAAAATCATTTAAAAAAAAAAAAAAAAAAAAAAAAAAAATGCTTTGGCATGACTGGCATGTTCTGTAACTTGCCTTGTAACTGGCGTGTAACTCTGGATTACAGTGGCACAGGATGCCTACTACCCAGGAGACAGACGGCTTTCAGGTGAAAAGACCGGGAGACGTGAATGTGAAATGTACCCTGCTATTGATGCTGGATCACCAGGTAGGAATTTCCTGATTCACTTGGAACAAAGAAACAGAAACAAAAAAGCTGCTCTATGCAGCACATGCTAATAATGTCTCTGGCTCCTTATGCGGGTAATTTTTCAAATTCATTCTCGGGACGTGGGCGTCGCTGGCAAGGCAGCATTTATTGCCCATCCCTATTTACCCTGAGCAGGTGGTGGTGGAATTTCTTGAACCGCTGCAGTCCGTGTGGTAAAGTTGCTCCCACAGCTTCCTATTTTGTAGCGGTTTGATACAATTGAGTGACTTTGCTAGGTCACTTCAGAGGGCAGTTAAGAGGCAGCCACGTTGATGTGACACTGGAGTCACATATAGGCCAGACCGGGTAAAGACGGCAGATTTCCTTCCTTTAATGACATCAGTGAACCAATTTTATTTTTAATGACAATCCAACAGCTTCACGGTCACTTTTTTTAACTTGTCCCAACTTTTTATTTTCAGATTTTAAAAACTGAGTTCAAGTTCTCAATCTGCTGGGATTTGTACTCCTGTGCTCTCGATTACTAGTCCAGTAATGTAACCAACTACTGTACCATACCCAACTTAACCAAAAATATGGTGATGTTGATATTATGGCTCGCACCCATTGTGTGGATTGGAAACCAGTATCTTAAAATTCCCTAATGTGTAATGAGCTAAATATAGCCATTGATCGCAGCAGGTAAAGGGTTCACGCCTTATCTGTAAGAAAGCTGCACAATGGAAATTGCTGTAGAATTGGTTCTAAAAGCTGGGAAACACAGACGGAGCGCTAGCTTAGGTTCGAGGATGAGAAAAAAAAAAGGCTGTAGGACAATTAAGGAAATCCGATAGCTTCACTTGCCATGAAAACAACATTCTAGCCATCTATGCAGTGAACAGAGCCGTTAGATCGTGTTACTGCTTGTAGCTCACCCAGCCCAGCTGCTGTAGTGTAGAACATATATTTTGTTTGCTGGCAAGGCGGTTGTCGTTGTTCTGGGTCTGCGGGGTGCTGGCCTTGTCAAGGTGGTGGCAGTTTTACTTCACGTGATTGTCTACTACAACAGGCAGGAAGTGCCCGTCATAGAGCTGTGTGAAACTGACCAAAATGTGCAGCCTGTGATTGCACATGATCTTGTCTTCCGCTTCAGCCCCCACAGTATAAGCTGGATGCCAGGTTGGCCCGTTTACTGGGGGTCCACACTCAGACACGGGCTAACATCATGCAGGCGCTGTGGCTGTACATCAAGAAGAACAGGCTGCAGGACAGCCATGAAAAGGAATACATCAACTGCAATCGCTACTTCAAGCAGGTAAGGAACACTCCACCCCAACGGAGAGCCAGAGTCCGGAGTTACACTATATGTGCAGAAGTGTAAGCCGTGATTCTTCCTCATGCAATCAGTTCCTCATCTCAGTGTTTTACGGGGAGAGCTGATGAGCGAGTACAAGGCAATTTCCCAGTGAGAGGGAAAGAAAATCAAAAATTGCTCTTTCAAATCTGCTAGATGGCAGTTCTTGGTATGGACAGAAGCTTGGAAGGACTTTGACGGCCTACTTTTGGTGAGCCGTCAACTCCGTCATTTAGCGCATAGCTGAAACATGAAGGAAATACAAAATCAAAAGCAATCGGACTCTCGGCGCATTCCATAGAGCTGACCCAATCGCTAGTGTTTCACAGTTTACTGTTGGAATAACAAATGATGTTCCTGTGTATATACTCAAGTCTAATCCTTCTCAGGAATCCGTCTAAAGCAGGTGTGTCCAACCTGCAGCCTTAGGGCCTCATGAAGGAAATATATATACAGGGCTATGGGGAAAGAGTGGGACTAATTCAATCGCTCTTTCCAAGAGCCAGCACAGGCACAATGGGCTGAATGGCCTCCTCCCGTGCTGTATGATTCGATGAAGCCCTGGGCCCTAACAATCTGGCCCTCAAAGCCAAGGCAACTCGGTCCTATTTGTGCTTATATTTATTATTTGCTCCGTTTATCAGCAGCTTGAGATATATGCAAATTAATGGTTTTAAATGTTAAATGCCTTCCCCCCCACCCCTCCGCAGTTTCATATGGTTCACAAACCCAAATGCTTGGACATTCCTGGCAGTGTTATGGTCTGAAGAGGAAGGTACCACTATATAATGAAGTCCTCTTTTTTAAGTTGAATCTCTCTCCCTTCACGCTGTTCTCCGAGAGCCTTGCACCAACTACAAACAGAGAGCAGGCAACTTATTCTAGGCCTCTTCTAGTGCCACGCTGGAGCCAGGCTGACAACTCCCCTCCCCTCAGTCTCCGTGTGTTATCACTCGCACAATAAGGCTGAAATTAGGAACTTAGCCTAGTGGGAATTAAACATCTGCTTGTCCATTCTATTCCACATGTTGGCATTCTTGTGCAAATTCAGTAGGTGTTCCGTGCTGTATTAGGTTATTTTGGACAGTGATAATTTATATACAATAATTGGATCAGTCCATATGAAATCTAACCGCATACACATATGGGAGACCATTTGAACTCTTCAGTAATCAATCCCAGCTCAGTAATAAATACCAATGCCTCAATAACCAAGTTGTCAGTAAAGCTGAGATCTGCCTTGAGAGCCTCACACAGTTACAGTTCCCTTTTACTGTGTCTCCTCTGTTAACAGTGAGTCTGTTTTCTTAGATCTTTAACTGCATGCGAATGAAATTCTCTGAAATTCCAATAAAACTGGCTGGCCTCCTGCAGCATCCAGACCCCATCATTATCAATCACATGATTAGGTAAGAGAAGAGGCGCTGGTGTTCTGACTCGCACAGTCAGGGTTGTGTCGAATATTTGATTCATCAATGACGTGATTAGTTGAATATTTTTTTTATTCGTTCCTGGAATGCGGGCGTCGCTGGCAAGGCCAACATTTATTGCCCATCCCTAATTGCCCTTGAGAAGGTGGTGGTGAGCTGCCTTCTTGAACCGCTGCA
This sequence comes from Somniosus microcephalus, assembly GCF_052327205.1. NCBI lineage: Eukaryota > Metazoa > Chordata > Chondrichthyes > Squaliformes > Somniosidae > Somniosus > Somniosus microcephalus. Next base: position 21,196,899 of record NC_141010.1, read on the forward strand.
GTCCGTGTGGTGAAGGTACTCCCACAGTGCTGTTAGGGAGGGAGTTCCAGGATTTTGACCCAACGACGATGAAGGAACGGCGATATATTTCCAAGTCAGGATGGTGTGTAACTTGGAGGGGAACTTGGAGGTGGTGGTGTTCCCATGCGCCTGCTGCCCTTGTCCTTCTAGGTGGAAGAGGTCGCGGGTTTGGGAGGTGCTGCCGAAGAAGAATGTATAGATCAACGCTGGGCAATGTTTTAAAGATGCACAGCGCTTAACGGTTTGGTTTTAACTTTGTTCTCATCGAAAACCACCACTGGCCACTTGATCTTTAGCCTGAAATGGAAATGCACCTTTCGATGTGCAGGAAGAGCTAGTTGCTGACAGCAAAGCAGAGCTGCCGCACCCCACAAAGGATTAGTGGCACCTGCAAAGATGATAAGGAAACAGTGAAGGGTCGCAGAGGGAGGGATTAATCTGCCAAAGGGTCGATGAAAGAGGGATAACCATGCCAAACCGTCAAAGAAGGATAGAGGAAAATACTGAATGACCAAGGATGGTGAGAGGCTGGGATAAATATGCTAAAGTATCGGTGACGGGAATTACTGGTGAGTTTTTCAGGTTGCCGAAACTGAAAAGTAGACTTCCCGCCCGACTAACAGACAATTCTCCATGAAAATATTGCAGCTGACCCCATGAATTGGATCAGTGCTGTGCTCAATTACTTCAACCAACTGATGTGTCTCAATACCCATGGTTTTATGTACTGGAAATGGAATGGCTGGCAGTGAGTTACAAGTGAAAATTCAATCAAGGGGTTCCTATGATATCACAAACTGGAGAAGCATTCATTTATAGCCTGTATTCGTGATTGTGTGCTGTAATATACAGTCGTTGGTGATTGGGTGCAGTAACAGATAGTCTCTTGGTGACGGGGTACGGTAGTGGAGTCTCCATTAGTGACTGGGTAAAGTAATATAGAAGTTGGGTATAATAATATACAGTCTCTATCTTGGTGACAGTACAGTAAGGAAGAGTGTATTAGTGAGTGGGGTTATATAATCTATGTTCGAGACTAGATGCAGCTATACAGAGACTGTGTTAGTGACTGGATTACAATAATACAGAATCTGTATTAGCGAGCAGATATGGTAATAAAGCTCTTACATGTGGTTAACTACAGTGTTGATCCTAATGATCAGAAGAAAACTGCTTGTTACGACATTGATGTAGAGGTTGATGACCCTTTGAAGAGTCAAATGAATAACTTCCTCCTTTCAACAACTAACCAGCAGGAAATCGCAGTCCTGGATATTAAGGTAAGTAATTATGAGGTTAAAGAATGTGAATTCCTTCTTTTTGATTTACTGAGGCTATGGGGGTGATTTTTCCCGGATACTTCAGGTGCTAAAGAGCCTCCAAGGTGGCCAAGTTGGGGTCTTGAGCTGCACGTTTAGGGCAAGATGCCATCTTGGTAAAGGAGTTGAAGCGCGCGTTAGGAACAGCTGCCCGGAGGATCATTAAGGGTCAATTAAATTGCCTGCTAGCTCTCATTAAAGAGGCTGCGTGGTATTTTGGTGACTAGCGCTTCAACTAACGCCCTCTCCTAACAGCAACCAGCTGAACAGGAGTAAACAGGTCATTGCTGAGGATTTTGAGCGCTACTTAAAGGCATGCTCAGCTTTCACTGTTCACTTGCGGCTGGTGGAGGTTTGAAGAGGACTTTTGAGACACATCGGGAGATTTTCTGGGACAGTTTGTCAAGACTTCACCAGCACTCTCAACATTTATTGTGGAAATTCTCTGAGGACTTCACCTAGAGAGAGTGAGTGCTGTGCGACTCTACCTTATTGGACACTTTATAGTAATCACCAGGAGAAAGGATGTGTGTGTGGTCATCGGCATCTTGCTAGGGGTCCCCCTTGGTCTGGAGGAGGAGTGGGAGGAGGACATGAGGCCAGGCAGAGCAGCACCAGCTACTGCAGGAGAGAAGGACCGGAAGCCGAGGTGGACTCCTTCCCCACCCCCCCGCTGCCGTCGAGACATCCCTCATCCTCTGGACCTCCTCCACCAGGACCTCCAGTGCCCCTTCCGAGAATCCGCGCACCCTCTCCCTCGGTCCCCTGAGCCACCCTAAAACGTGTCGTTTTCTGTCAAGTCAACGCACTCCACACCTTCGGTGGAAGTGGGTGTGTGGAGGCTGCATATAGTCGCTCCACGAAAAATTGCTTCTAATCAGTGCTTGAATGCTAAACCTGCAGGTGTCTTGTTTTAGCACCTCCAGGCTAGTTTAAATCATGGTAATCAGTAATTAAAACATTTGCGTGTTAAAACCAGACTTTCAAACAACTGTGTCTTATTAGCAAACCACCCACTTAGTGCCTGTTTTCACCCTTTCACCAAAATAACTCCCTATGAGTCCACATCTGCTCAGTGGCTGAAGCCTATTGCTGTGATCAAGCTTGACTTTCATTGGATTCCAGGCCCTTAATCTAGGAGTTATGTTTGTGGGAGCCACTATAAATAGGGATGTCGCAGTGACAAAATGAATCATTTTTGTCTAAGGTTTAGCTTGGTATGATATTTAATTCTGTCATGGTGCACAAGAGGGTTACAAACCAGCTTTACCCACTGAAATATTATCCCATCTTAACTTGATACCTTTGTTACAATAATTAGTCAGTTTTGTCTAAAGACAGGTGACTAAGGGAAGCGCCAAGCCATTCAATTCAATTATTATTAAAAAAAAATGTGGGACTTGTTCAAAAATTGGCAGCTCTTTTTGAATTTAACATAATTATTTTGACAGCATTTATCAGGCTGTCTTTTTTCAAATCAGAGACCCTGTCTGTAACCTTCAAAGAGAGTTAGTTAGGCCAGATAGATTGTGTCATTAGCGAGAAAAGCAAAAAGAACCACTATGTAAAAAAAAAATTAATGATATCATAGTTTTTTTTAATAGTATTTGCGATATACTAACAATTTCAGCTGCCTAGACCTGAAGCTCTGGGATTCCCTCCCTAGTCCTCTCTACACCTCTCTCCTTTTAAGATGTTCCTTAAAACCTACATCTTTGACCAAGCTTTTGGTCACCTGTCCTAATATCTCCTTATGTGGCTCGGTGTCAAATTTTGTTTGATAACGCTCCTGCGAAGTGCCTTGGGACATTTTACTACATTAAAGGTGCTATATAAATACAAGTTGTTGTTGTTATTTTACTATTGCAAAGACATATTAGCTAAGCTTAACAAATGCTGTAAAATATATGCTGTGTTAGTGCTACTATTTGCTGGTTCCATCGCTATTTGATAAATTGGTTTGGCAGTTCAAACCGAATCTTGTATCCCATAAATACACGGGATAGAAGCAGTAGTTAGAATGATCTGGAAAGTTTTCTCTTGTTTGTTACCCGGGCATACTATGAATTTTACCGAGATAGCAAGGCAAGTTAAAACATTCTGGGACATACACCTATGAGAGTAATCTGAAACATGGAAGCCAAAAACACCTCGATAGCAAAATATAAATCTCAAAACATATCCGTGGCAGGAGTAGTGGTACTAGTATAAGTAGGGATATTGCAGTGTGACTTTATTTCTGCTGGAGGACACTGTATTAGGGTAGGTATTCCCTCCTGTGATCTGATGGATGACTTTGGCAAAACTAACCGAACAATCCCTCCAAATGTCTTTCACAGTACACTGCATAATAAATGATCACTGCTTCTCAAGGAGTGCTTTAAGGATTATCAACTCAATGATCACTTCCACAGTGTCACACAGCGTTACTCTGACACCCTTCCTCTCACGTGCCCCAATCTGTCAATATTACGTGCAGCATATAAATTAGTAAAATGTATACACAAGAAATCATCGTAGAGAAATAGGGGAATAAATCTCGAAATTATCTGAGGAACCTGCAGAGAGATGCTGCTTCAGAACACCGCACAGGATCCAGATTATAATGTCCGCCGTGGCTCCGTTGGTAGCACCCTCACCTCTACTGAGGGAGTGCTGCACTGTCAGAGGTGCCGTCTTTCGGATGAGACGTTCAACCTGAGGCCCCGTCTGCCCTCTCAGGTGGACGTAAAAGATCCCATGGCACCTTTCCGAAGAAGAGCAGGGGAGTTCTCCCCGGTGTCGTAGCCAATATTTATCCCTCAATCAACATCACTAAAACAGATTATCTGGTCATTATCATATTGCTGTTTGTGGGAGCTTGCTGTGCGCAAATTGACTACCACCTTTCCTACATTACAATGGTGACTACACTCCAAAAAAAAAAAGTACTTCATTGGCTGTAAAGCACTTTGGGATGTCCGGTGGTCGTGAAAGACGCTATATAAATGCAAGTTCTCATCCTTGTTTTCAAATCCCTCCATGGCCTCTCCCCTTCCTATCTCTGTAATCTCCTTCAGCTCCACAAACCCCCGAGATATCTGCGCTCCTCTAATTCTGCCCTCTTGAGCATCCCTGATTATAATCGCTCAACCTTTGGTGGCCGTGCCTTCTGTTGCCTCGGTCCTAAGCTCTGGAATTCCTTGCCTAAACCCCTCCGCCTCTCTACCCCTCATTCCTCCTTTAAGACACTCCTTAAAACCTACCTCTTTGACCAAGCTTTTGGTCACCTGCCCTAATTTCTCCTTATGTGGATCGGTGTCAAATTTTTTGTCTTTTAATATTCCTGTGAAGCGCCTTGGGACGTTTTACTACGTTAAAGCCGCTATATAAATACAAGTTGTTGTTGCTGAAGTCTTTCGTTTTATTAAATTCCTTCAAATGCATATTCCAATTGCATTGAATAGCCACCTTACAACATCCAGACACCCATGCTGTCATTGCAGCCAACATCCACTGTTTTGTACTAAAACATTAATATTTATATTATCTCGCATAGATTATTGCTTAGTAGTTATATACAATATCATATTGATGGACTGCCACAGGTCCTTGTGGCTGAAAGGGTTTCCAGTAAAGTCTTACAACGTTCAGCCACGTCAGCCTGTGGTAAAGGCTAAAGGGATCAAGGGATATGGGGAGAAGGCAGGGACAGGGAACTGAATTTGGATGATCAGCCATGATCTCATTGAATGGCGGAGCAGGCTCGAGGGGCTGAATGGCCTACTCCTCCTATCTTCTATGTTTCTATTTAACTCGTGATCAGTGCGCTGTTCTAGTATATAATTGATTATGACGGGTCCTGCTGATTAGCTCAACATATTGCACACTCCCTTTAGTGACATGAATTGCTCAAAGACCTTTGTGTTACTTATTTGGATAGCCGCCTTGCATACATCAATATTTCCAACCATTTTACAGTTTGTAACATCGCATTTGAATAGTTTCCACTGCCTGAGATTCACTTACATTTATTCAAAGGGAGAATTCATCCCACATGATTCTTGTCTGCAGTGCAATAAGTTTGGCAAACTATTTTCTTCAGGTTTCTGAACCATCTTATTTATTTCAATTGGCTTATTTGCACAACCGCTTCAAGTCTCAACGCAGGAAGCTTTTCCTTTTTTTAAAAGCGGACTTTTAACCATGATTTTTTTTCCACGATAATCATCATTTGCAAATATCATCAAAAGATAGTGGGTTGTTCCTATTGTACATTTTATCTGCATCTCTTCAAGTTACCTTAATGTTCCAGAATAGGGTATAGCTAAGACATAGTACTTTTTTAACTTGTTTTTTTAAATTTGTTTATGGGATGTGGGTGTCGCTGGCAAGGCCAGCATTTATTGCCCATCCCTAATTGCCCTTGAGAAGGTGGTGGTGAACTGCCTTCCTGAACCGCTGCAGTCCGTGCGGTGAAGGTACTCCCACAGTGCTGTTAGGGAGGGAATTCCAGGATTTTGACCCAGCGACGATGAAGGAATGGCGATATACTTCCAAGTCCGGATGGTGTGTGACTTGGAGGGGAACTTGGAGGCGGTGGTGTTCCCATGCGCCTAGGTGGAAGAGGTCGCGGGTTTGGGAGGTGCTGCCGAAGAAGCCTTGGTGAGTCTCGGGATGTAGACAACGCTGGCAAAGCAGTAATTATTGCTCACCCCTATTTGCCTGGAGGGCATTTAGAGTCATGTAGTGTGGTACCGCAATCAGGTGGTGGCAGGCTCCCTTCTGTGAAGGACATAGAATCATAGAATAGTACAGCACAGAAGGAGGCCATTTGGCCCATCGATTCTGTGCCATTGGTGAACCAGTTGGATTTTTACAAAAATTCAGTATTTTCCATGGTCGTTTTTCTGGTGCGAGCCCACAAATGGGTTTGAAATCACAACCACTAGGCTACCGTACCCATACCATTGCCATCAGAGATTTTTGAAGATTATAAGTGCAGAAACCTGGAAAGTGAGTCGTATGCTTAAGGCTGAATGATAGCAACACCAAGGGCACAGAGACTGAATAAGGAGATCACAATAAACTAAAGGCTAAGATTTAACATTTCAAATAATGGAACAGAGCAGAAGTAGTAAGGTCTGGCCGTCGCACAAAATTCAATTGAGGAAAATTAAAATAAATGTTAGGAGGAATAAGCGAGCACCAGTTAGGTGCATGGTAGAAAGCAGCGAGGGATCCAAAAATTGCATTAGTTGTGTACAAAACAGATGGTGTTTAAACACCTGGGGTAAAGTTCCCGCTTTGGGCGCAATCGCCGATCCGGGCGCAATTGCGCCCAAAATTGTGCTAGTTTATGAGAAGTTTTTTCTTCTTCTCATATATCCGCTCAAACTCGTTTGCATATCGCCGAACGCAAAATCTGCCACCGACCAGCGCAATCGGGCAGCGTTTTAGAACATAATTTGTTTTTAAAAAAATAATAATTTGCTTTGAAAGTGGGTTTATCACAAAAAATAAGCATTTTAATCAGAGTGTCTAGTCTACCACCCGTGAGTAACTCGATTTTAAATAACTGAAAACGACGTTAAAAAAAAGATACAGAACCCTTTGCTAGTTCTATTGTGTTATAGTCAGTTTCTTAATTTAAAAAAAATTACATTCAAAAGCTTTTAAATTGTGTCTATTAGTGTCCTTGCGCCCAAAAGAACCGGTGTAATTTTTTAAGAGCCTCCTCGAAGGTCCTCAAACGGGCGCTATTAGCGGAAACTCCCAGTGGTGATTAATTCGGTCTGGGGGTGGGGTCAGCTTCTAGCACGATATTTTTTAAACAAGCGCAAAAGATCGCGGAAACTCGATTTGGCTGATTTTGGGCGAATTACGCTTGGGGGGGAAAAAAACCAGCGGAAACTCCAGGTCCTGAAAGATCCTTTAAAGGGATAAATTGGGCAGAAATATCATGGGGATGAGACGTGCTAAAGGATTTTTTCACAGATGCAGGTGAACAAATTCCAGATCCAGTCAAACAGGCTTGGGAATCTGGAGACATATGTTTAGGTCAATAAAGCACATGCTGTGTAAAAGTTCAGAAGTTTTAATGCCATTATGATATCTGGAACCAAGCAGATATATTTTACCTCCGAATCTCCCAAAATATATAACATCATCATCAGTAGAGCAGAAATGTTTTAGTGAATTTAACAGGACCAGATCGTAGTTTGTTTACAGAGTAGAAGCAATGAGGAGTAGCCAGCGTGGATTTAGAAGCTCTGGATCATGCCTCACAAATTTACTGGAATTCTGTAAGAAGGTAACCATTATTATGGATAAAGGATATCCAGTGGAGAGAATTGACTTGGATTTTCAGAAGCCGTTTGATAAAAGTTCTGCACCTTAATCTTTTGAAGATAAAGGTTTATTGAATCAACAGTAGATTAGCAAAACAGGATTGAAAATTGCCTTGGGAATAGAAAGCAGGAGATGATGACTATCTGGGGCCAGTATCTAGTAAAATTTCACAGAAACTTTGAGGGTCCTCTGGTGTTTGCAGAATTTATAAATGATAGGAAGGTTTACATATAATATACAAATACATAAAAATGCAGCCACGTGTAGTGCAGGGGAGATTGATACCACTCAAATTGAGCTGGGCATAATAATTAGGTGGATTAAGAAATGGCAGATTAAATTTAATGTGGGTATGTACATATAAGGTAGAGCAGGAAACAAGTGCTCAGTAAATGGGTGTCCATTAGTAAAGGTGTAAAGCAAAAGGGTTTAACTGTGAGACCACTGAAAATCTGTCCTCAATATATCCTGTTGTTAGCAAGGCTAGACGTGTATTGAGATGCACCTTATGGAAATTTGATTAGAAGCTCACGATGTGGTCTCCTCTACATTGGGGAGACCAAACGCAGATTGGGTGATCGCTTTGCGGAACACCTCCGTTCAGACTGTAAGCGTGACCCCGAGCTTCCAGTCGCCTGTCAGTTTAATTCTCCGCTTCACTCCCACTCTGACTTCTCCATCCTTGGCCTCTTACACTGTTCCAACGAAGCTCAACGTAAGCTCGAGGAACAGCACCTTATCTTTCAATTAGGCACTTTACAGCCTTCTGGACCCAACATAGAGTTCAACAATTTCAGACCATAACCTCGGCCCCAATTTTATTTCTCTCTCTCACATGGCAGCTGTTGCCATTTACACTTCATCTAGAGCCACCTTTTGTTTCTTAACTTGTCCCATTAGCATCTCCTTTCGCCTTGCACCATCATCCCTTTTGTCTTTTAATCTCTCCTGCCTTCCAACCTATCACAGACCTTCCCTTTTGTTCTTTCCTCCCCGCCCCCTATCCCTGCCCCTCCCCCCTCTCCCTGCCCCTACACTTGCTTAAAATCTGTTACATCTCCAACTTTTTCCAGTTCTGACAAAGGGTCATCGACCTGAAACATTAACTCTATTTCTCTCTCTACAGATGCTGCCTGACCTGCTGAGTATTTCCAGCATTTTCTGTTTTTATTTCAGATTTCCAGCATCTGCAGTATTTTGCTTTTGGTTATTTTAAAGCTGTACAACTCAGGAAAAAATACATTTGGAATATTGTGCTAATTTTGGGCATCCTCCCTTTAATTGGATAGTGATGTACTGTTGACTGTTTACAGAAAGATAACGAGGGTTATAAAGGAAAGCCTGCAAAATTGAACTAGTTTTAATTGGAGGTAGTTAAACACCTCAAAAAGTACTTCATTGGCTGTAAAGCGCTTTGGGACGTCCGGTGGTCGTGAAAGGCGCTATATAAATGTAAGTCTTTCTTTAAGTGGGGAATTGATCCAGTTTGTTAATCCCTATAGTGTAATTGAGATTGATGATGAGAACTGGCATTAGGATTAAATGAAAGGAATGGAGAATTGGATTGCAACAGTTTGTTGCACTTAATTTCTGGACTGCTACAGGCAGAGCTAAATCCAGTCCCTGTCCCGACCTCTGCCTCCCTGTCCCGACCTCTGCCTCCCTGTCCCGACCTCTGCCTCCCTGTCCCGACCTCTGCCTCCCTTTCCCTATCGATATCGGCTTCCCTGACCCTTCTGATTTGCCTCACTGGAAACATTCACAGCCCTTCCATATTCCCTTATTGCCACAGTGAATGAGTCAGGGATTTTGTAAAAAAGATATTAAAGAATCTTTATTAAATGATTGAATTTCTAAACAGAGTGCTGATCGCCTTCTAATTTGGTGGAGTGATAGAGAAGGAGAGAGTGTGAATTGGCAGTGCCCACAAGACTTTGCATTTCCTATGTCAGCTATCTCTAATGGCCTGTTGTGAGTGGCATTACTCAATTAGTGCTGAACTCTAGGAGATTTGGTCCAGTGGTTTCACAGAGCTAGGTTGGAAGTGCCCAAAAGGCATAGCATTTAGAGACTGCATTACTGTAGTCTGACTATTGCCGACACCACATTCTTGTAGTTCAGTTGATTTATCATCAGCCATTTCAGGGGCTTTGATCTATTTTTCCGCTGCCTAATAAATTATCAAGTCAGTATTTATATGAAAATGAATATGAACATTGGTATGTAGGGGTAGCTGAGCGAAGGTGGAAGAGTTGAGCTGGGTTTGTTTTTCTTGTTTACTTGAGGAGATCTGGCTTGCTTTTATGTCAAGGGATTATAGAAGCCATGAGCTCACAGAATCATACTGGCCATGATTGCCTCGGACCATGCTGAGTCTGCTGTGCGAGGCAGTGTAATCTCTGTAATAGAAACAGAAAATGATGGAATTACACCGAAGATCCATCATCATCAACGACTGGAACGACAGACTGCTGTTCTCAGTGCAGACTGCAAACCTTCCCACACAGCCTCCGGAACCTTGTGTTTTTGTATAAATAAATTATACCTCAAGGAACCGCTCTTCACAAATAAGCAAATTAAAATAGAAAAATCGACACGCATTTATGAATTAATGGTCGAGGTATAAATGCTTTTTCAAAAAATATTTTGCAAAAGAAAAATTGCTGATTTTCATATTGATATAATCATGGTCTATATTCTCAACAAGGTATTTACAGGAGGGCAGATTGATGACATGGTTGTGCTTCTTTGTACAATAGCTTTCATGCTTCCAGATCATGCACAGCCAGACATTAGTGCACAACAACTTTTTTAGCGTGGTTGCTTGGTTGGGTCACTCTTCCTGTATAACTGGGGACCGGTGTAGATGTGCTTTTGTTATCCATTCGGCATAATCGATCCCGCCCTCTGCGGGTAGCTCTATCTCAGCTTAAAAGTGGTACCTAACTCGCCAGTTTCTTCTTTTTTCCTGTAGAGAAGCATTTGATCTCAGTGCCATCTGATCTCAGTGCCTGGATTTTGATACTGGAGGCGGGTAAGAGGCGGGACTACAACTTTCGGGGTTGTAGTCCCGCCTCCATCGAGTTGTGGCCAACCCACGCGATTTTCACTTGATTGACCTTGTTGAGCCCGCCCAGCGGGCTCAGCAGGCCATTTAAGGGCCACCCGGCAACAAGTGATGTCACAGATTGACATTTCATCTGTCAAGAGCTTTTGACAGGTGAAATATCAGCGTTTGACAGCTCTTTGAAGCTGTCAAATACTGACAATCTGTACTCCAAGTTAATTCCTTCCTCTCAGGCTGATTTAGAGATCTCTCCAGAACAGAAAGCTGAATGCTGCAACTTTTGACAGCTCGCGGCCATTCTGCTTTCTGTGCCGGTGAGATGAGGGACTCCCGAGACCTGAAGGAAGGAAGGCTGTAAAGGTAAGTAAAACTTCTTTAAACACTTTACACACACCAAACACACTTACCTCTGCACTCATGCACCCATCACTCACCTGAACACCGGGCATCTCGAACCCTCCAAGTCCTTCAGCCCGACGGCCCGCCTCGCTAACTTGGCGTGGTTTGGAGCCGTCAGGAATCCCACACTTCAGGAATAAAAATAGGGATTAGGCTAAAAACTGCCTGTTAACTACCTGTTAACAGGCAGTTAATTGGCACTAATCCCCTTCCCGCCTCGGGGAGGCGGCTCCCAGCACAGGTCGGGTATCCGCCTCCTTTGAAATTGGCATGGAGGCGGGATGGGTTCGTGCCCCCCGATTTCGAGATTTTAACCCACCACACACCTCCAATCCCGCCTCCACGGCCCAATGAAAATCCTGCCCTTAGTGTGTGAAGAGTGGAGGACATGTGTCCATCTCCCGCCACTATAGGCACTTTTATATCGTATTGAGGTTTCCCAAGGGAGAAATCCAGACCCACGACCTGTGACCATTCTCCCAATTTTTCTGGTTTTCTTGCTATTGATCCAATCAAGGCCTGTTGAAGGCGGGAGACTTCCCATGGCTAAAGGGAGAGAATCTGTCTGCATGTGTTTAGTTGTAAACGATGGTACCTTGCAAGATCCACTGAAAACTGAGTCTCTGATGCTGTTGTCTCCCTGCAGGTCTAGCCCTTTATATTGAAGAGTGCCAATTGATACCAGGAGTACTGTACATTGCTGTTTATGGCACTTCCAATGTAAATATGTCTTGTGATACAGTGTTTGAGTTCCAATGTCCTTCATTTTGAATGGGGTCTAGGGAATCCAGTCAAATCATGTAAAGAAATGGAGGCTCACTACACCTCGGGGCACTTTTGTGAGGCATCACTCCCAGTGCAGAGTCTTGCTAGTGGCAGGCATGGTAGTGGAGATAGAGCTCCAGTATTGTAGCCCTTGCTTTTCAGCCTATGTTCACCATGAGCAACAGTCTGCAAAATTACCCATCGTAAGCCAGCATAGTGCAATAACATATTACTACACTACAAAGAACACACACTTCAAAGTCTATCACCAAGGTATATTTGTTATTTACATGGTCATCCGAAAGGAACTTCACAAACATCACTACTCAGTCTCTTAAAGAAATACCTTAATATCGAAGAGTGTGAAAGTATGTGTGTGTGAATTTTTTTTTAGTCTGGTTATTTTTATAGACAAAGGCCTGGAAATTCATTAAGGCGCTGCCAGCTTTGCGCCCAGTTAACGCCTAAAGGGTGATTTTGCGCCAAAAATGAGTTTGCGCAGATATTCAGCGCAGCGGTATTGGCGGCGGTAGCCGTTAGCGCTGCGCCGGCACCGATGACGTCATTGGTGTGCGCAGTGCCCCGGTTCCGCCCCAAAACGGCGCCGATCCCCATATTTAGTTGCGGCCGCCTCCGAAGCGGCCGCAAACAGCGACCAGAAAACGGGGCCGTCCTGCTGCCTTAGTGGGGCGCTTTAAAGCGGAAGGTGCGGCCGGCCGCTTTTGCGGCGGCCACCTGCCCGCACCTCCTTCCCCGGCCTCCTCCACCCCCCCCCCACCCCCACCCCACCCCCGCGGCATTGCCGGCTGCTTTCCGCGAGCCCGGCACTTCTCCGTGGTGCCGGGCTCATTTGCCGGCACTATCCAGCGGCGATCTCCCCGTTGCAGGCAGCTCCCCCTTAAGAGAAGGAGGAGGCCTGCAGTACCGCAGCCTGCCGCTCCGCAGCGCCTGGCGCAGCGGCGCCAAGAGCGCTGATATTCAGTGTCAGCGCACCAAGCGGAGGCGGGCACACCCTGGTATAGCGCCCGCTTCCGAATTGGGGCGCTAACAATGAATATCTGACGATCGCTATAGGCTTCCCGCCCAGCGCTAACTTTTGGGCGTTAGCCAGCTGGCGGGGCCATAGTGAATTTCTAGGCCAAAGTGTTGTAATCAAGGATTTTTTTGTATATCCTTGCTGTGTATTGTTTGTTTGCACAAAAGTGTGATTTTTTTTTTCTTTCTTCTTGAACCCTTCTCCAACCCTGATTATTCTTAGATCTTGTCCAATCTCAGTCAATACTGACATACTTAGACTTTGAAATGAACCCCTGCTTCCTGCCCCCACCAATATACCTCACACAGTAAAGCGACTAAATGAGCAAATACGATGCTAATGTAAAGACACAACAGTCGAATATGAGTCTACAGAAGAATCACTAAGGCTTTACAATCCAATGGTCAGACCACACTTTAAAGTACTATGTTCAGCTTTGGCCACCATACCACAAAGAAGACATTGGAAGGGTACCAAAAAAGAGCAACATGACTGATTCCAGCAGATGAGCTCTGAGGAAAGATTAGAGAAGCTTAAGTTTTACAGTGTGGAAAGGCAGGATTCATCATCAGTATATTAAATGGTATAGATCAGCTAAACCCAGATTATTACTTCAGGGAAAGTCAGACCAGAGGAGGTAAATGGAAATTGGTGAAAAATAAACTTGAAGCGGATGTCAGGAAGACATTCTTTAATTCAGGAGTGATAAATGTTTGGAGTAATCTACCAAACAACATGATCAAAACAGTATCAGAGTATTCAGAATACCGCTTCCGACATGTCTTCCTTTTTCCGCAACCGAGGATTCCCCTCTACCGTGGTTGACACGGCCCTCGACCGTGTCCGTTCTATCTCCCGCACTTCTGCCCTCAACCCTGCCCCTCCCTCCTGGAACCACGATAGGGTTCCCCTTGTCCTCACCTTTCACCCCACCAGCCTCCACATTCAACGGATCATCCTCCGCCATTTCCGCTACCTCCAAAGTGATCCCACCACCAAACGCATCTTCCCCTCCCCTCCCCTTTCAGCATTCCGTAGGGACCGCTCCCTCCGAGACACCCTAGTCCACTCCTCTATCACCCCCAACAGCCCTTCCCCTTCACCTGGCACCTTCCCGTGCAAGCGCAGGAGATGTAACACCTGCCCCTATACCTCCCCCCTTCCCACTGTCCAGGGCCCCAAACACCCCTTCCAGGTGAAACAGCGATTTACTTGTAATTCTTGCAATCTAGTATACTGTATTCGCTGCTCACGATGTGGTCTCCTCTACATTGGGGAGAGCAAACGCAGATTGGGTGACCGCTTTGCGGAACACCTCCATTCAGTCCGTAAGGGTGACCCCGAGCTTCCGGTCGCCTGTCATTTTAATTCACCACCCCATTCCCACTCGGACCTCACCGTCCTTGGCCTCTTACACTGTTCCACGGAAGCTCAATGTAAACTCGAGGAACAGCACCTCATCTTCCGATTAGGCACTTTGCAGCCTTCCGGACTCGATATCGAGTTCAACAATTTCAGATCATAACCTCGGCCCCTATTACATTTTTACTTTTTTTTTCCACCCCTTTGTTTTGGGTCTTCCCTTCACCCCCCCCCCCTTTTTTTTTCTCTCTCCCACACGGCAGCTGTCTCTCATCCTGCCAGTACACTTCACACCTAATCTGAGCTGTCTTTTGTCTCCACTGTCCTATTACCATCTCGTCTGGTTTTGAATACCTCTTGATGTCTCTTTTACTTCTTTTGTTCTATCGCAGCCCTGCCTTCGATCTATTTTATTTCCTTTCCAGTTTTGAAAAAGGGAAAAAGGGTTTTGACCCGAAACATCAACTCTAATTTCTCTCCACGGATGTTGCCTGGCCTGCTGAGTTTTTCCAGCATTTTCTGTTGTTATTCAGAATACAGTTTGGTGTGTGTCATGAATCTTACCATTCATGTAGAAATGACTCATGAGATAACACTGGGCGGCCAGCTGGTGGCGCCGTCCAAGGAAAGTATAAATACTCGGGCGTGGGCCCAGCTTGCTCAGGATGTTTCTGTAATCAGGAACTAGTGATGTAACTAGAATCTCATGGTTGTGAAACAGTTGATTAAAGCCTTGTTTTATACTCAAACCAAGTGCTTAGTGAGTTTTCTTACGTCAGTGTGACAATGTAAAAGTTAGTATACCATCGGGATGAACGTCAGAGGGCCTAAAGGTCTTCTGTCATCCATGACATTCCTTGTATTTCTAACCTTATGGTGCTGTACAGTCTACAGTTTGAAAACCTGAGTAACAAAGTTCAGTTCAAGACCTTTATTTTGATCTATCATCTATTATGATGAGTTATTAATATAATTCTGATTTTTATATTAAAGTGGTTCTGCAGACTGAGTCATACCTATGAAAAATACCAGTGCTGAAAAGCCTAAACATGATCTCAAAACTGGATAAAAGTGATTAATTCAAGAAAGACTAAGGCCAGAAGAATTATCTTCCTCCAGATATGTGGAACATACTTCCATTATTAGTTAACACCATGACAATTAACCCTTTAAGGTGGGCAAATCTCTCTAAGAAAAAAGATTGGAGTCTATAAGGATAAGTATCGACACAGATTAGTCGGATATTCTATGGAACATTCTGCTTCCTGCCCTATTAGGACCATGGAAACCATCTGTGAAATGCAATTGGCCGGGTTGACCACTGTAAATTGAAGTGTGGATTGTATATTGTCTGCTGGGGGAAGCTCAATGGCTTTTTTCTTGTTACGTGTTTCTGCTCTTACACCCTCCATTATACTGCAAGAGACGAGCAAAAATTAAACTTGCTGTCTTCCACACACACAAATTAGAATGTTTTGCTAGAGTTTGATCAGATGATACTGTGAAGATTCTAAAAGTGTATTGAAAAAATAATAAGCGGATGTGTTGTTTTCTAGATTCATGACACAATTGAATCTATCAATCAGTTGAAGATCCAACGTGACTTTATGCTGAGCTTCAGCAGCCGCCCTCAGGAGTTTATCCAGGACTGGATAAAGTCACAGTGCCGAGACTACAAGGTAAGAATCTCAATAATGGCAAGAAAGAAGCCTTTTCTACCTCTGGCTGTGACTTATTGAGATCTTATGAAGACATTGGGTAAGAGCAGTAGCTAAAAGCAATTACCAGGGTTTGCTGTTTGTTTCCTGGGCACCTTAGTGAAAGCACACCTAGATCTCAAGACGAGGAGACTTTTGAAGGTACAGGAAGTTGGGACATATCCCACAAGAGTGATCTAAAATATGGGAAACAAATAATCTGACATTAAAAAAATAACTTCTTCTAAGCTTTGCTGCACCTGAAATGAGTGTGCTTGATGCTGACATTGGGGTTCGACTTGACAAGAACAGTCAAGGATAAGCAACGGCAATTCAGCCCCTCAAAACACATCCAACTCTCTAACAAGCCAGCCACATTCTGTTCTCCCCAAATATCTTTGACACTACTGCCTTACCTAGTAGATTATTTGAAACATTTTTCTGCTTTAAACAGATTTAAATTTAAGCCATCTGGTTCAACTAGCCTGACTTTTCCACTTCTCTGTATAATTAAAAGTCTTTCATCTACCACATAACCATAGTGTTACATTTCAAAGGTGTTCCTGGAGCTTTTGATTCACTTCAATACCCAGAGAGAACTGGAACAGCCCATGCCTTAATGTAAACAGGTGAAATATACATAAACGAGTCATCACCGGAAAAAATAAAAATATTTCAGTATTTTCTATAGTTTAAGCTGTTAAATAAAATTTCTGAACTAAATGTGTCATTTGGGATGAGGGTTTTGTGTCCAGATCTGCACCTGGTTATGTGAATAATTATGCAAATGAAAATTATATCTCAGTAAATGTAAGTGTTGTTGACACTTAGCCATTCGGACAGGATTAGCACTAGTTCTTAACTATTTAGAACTGACATATAAGTAGACCAGGAAATAGGTCCCATGGAGTCAAGAAGTAACTCACAAGTTGAAAATTACCCCTCCCCCCAAAATCTCTAGCCTGCGTGGTTG
The DNA here is from genome assembly GCF_052327205.1 of Somniosus microcephalus. Lineage (NCBI taxonomy): Eukaryota > Metazoa > Chordata > Chondrichthyes > Squaliformes > Somniosidae > Somniosus > Somniosus microcephalus. The sequence goes on from NC_141010.1 coordinate 21,213,868, forward strand.
AATAGTTACCAGTGACTAGCAGGCCAGGGTACACGGGCTGATCCTGACTTACAATCGTATACAGGTGACGTCTTGTTCTGGCTTTTTACAAACTGCCTTCAGCATATAACTGTGTGTAAAGTGTTATAACAGAAAGGAAGTACCGTATAGGATTACCTTAATTATCTTTTATAGAAACCATTTCAAAAGACACTGGCTCTGCAATTATGTGGTGGGGTACTGGCACATGAATGCTGCCCATGCAAGGCCTGACATTTCCCTCTCCACTATTTTAGCAGAGCTGTTAACCCATTCATTTTAAACACCACTGCTAAAATCATGGAGGGTGAAATTACAGACGGTGCGTTGGGCGTTTGCAGGCTAGCACCCCAAGGTGTAACTATAGGGCCACTGTACCCTGGTGAGGAACTTTGAGGCTGAGTAGCCCACAATTTTTCAGGCATAAAAGCGTTGTGGGTTTTTTTCCCCCACAAGATTTTATTAGCCCTTATACAAAACCTTTTCCACTCTGGTTAGAGGGGGGGAAACTCCACGGTGCAACCATGTACAGGAAACTTTCGTTTAACCGGATGTCCGGAAAGCTCTATCTACCAGCAAAATTCAGGAGCCGTTTCCTATAAGTTTTTTTTACTTCTCGTTGCTTTTTTTTTCCAGTCAGGCTCTGCAAGGTCTAGCTGAAGCTGTTGCTTAGCTACAGAGACGCTTTTAAGCTGCGGCCGACTGTTTTGAAGCTGTAAGCAACAGGGTTTGTTGATTCATACGGAGCTCAAAAGCTCCGTATGTTTTAACATTAACGCTGGTTTGTACGGCAGTTTTGATGGTACGGCACCAGCTCGGTCCCGTCAGTGCCGGATATCAGAAAGTTTCCTGTAATTGTTTAATTTTGAGACTTGATGTGCTAAGATTCTTTGTTCAGTTATGCTCTGAATTGGATCCAGGTTATGACTGATGTCACTGGGAACCCAGAGGAGGAGAGAAAGGCTGAGTTTTACCATGAGCCTTGGACACAGGAAGGGGTCGGAAGGTTCATCTTCTCAAAGGTACTGGATATACGTTACACGCTTTCTGTCTTTGTGGGCTGTAAAGATGCATACTGTGGAGCCTCAGGGATCACATTTAAAGTGAAATTCATGTTCCCATTACTTTGCATATTCCATAAGTTGCTGATGTTGTGTTCCGATTCAGTTTTGAGTCAACAGTGCTACGAACAACACTTTCCAAATCTCCAGCACCACAAAATTCAAACAAGGTAAATCAGCAAATAAGAAATAAGCACACACCAGATTGAGACAAGCAAAATACTGCTGGATGCTGGAAATCCGAAATAAAAACAAAAATGGCTGGAAGCACTCAGCAGGTCAGGCAGCATCTGTGGAGAGAGAAACAAGAGTTAAAGTTTCAGGTCGATGACCTTTCTTCAGAACTGGACCAATGAAAGGTCATCACAAATAGGAGCCGAGTTGCCTGGACTCCAAGGACCAGATTGCCAAGGCTCGGGCCGCAGATCAGGCGCCCCTGTTTAAAGGGCTTTAACTCTTTTGGAAATGTGTGAACCAAAATCCCACTGTTCAAGTTTTAAAGAGAATGCAAAACCTGGGGGTGGGGGGGTGGGGTTGGAGGGGAGGAGAAGAGAGAAGAATGGTCGAGGTGTGGTCAGTTGTTTCCTTGTGCCACATTTTAAAAGTTTTTTCTGCGCTTGTTTTCCTGATTGACAATAGCCATGGCTTTTCAAGTGAAGAACAGTGGCTAGGGGCTGACTTAGTCTCACGTTTCTTTCTTTTCTTCTCTTCTGGAGAAGTGCCTGGTGTTTGCTCAGCAGCTCCAATTGGTAGCACAGCTAAGACTGCGAGTTTGGTGTGTGGAGAATCTGAAGTGCAAATATACGCCCTGTCCCTAACCCCTCTAGAGAGCTCTGTATCACAGCACTCTGCCATAATCTCCGAGCACAATTACAGGCAGTTACTTTAGAAAGTTAACTCCACATGCTATACCGCGTAATCTCTTTTTTATCCCTTTTCCTCTTCAGTCTTTTGTCATCATTCCATCTTTCTCACTTTCTTCTCCGAGGCTGTCTGGAGGTTTGGCTATCTGATCTGGAGATGTGTAAACTTAGATGGCTGCAGCTGTAGTCTGGAGGGAGATGAGGCGGGGATAGGTTTGGGAGTTTAGCCAACCCTACAGTGAAACAGAGGCAGTCAGAACCTGTTTGTAAAAGCCTTGTTTGGATCCGAATTCTTTTTGTAGTGGGATTTTGAGAGATGTAAATGAGTGATAAGCACTGAGGCCTTTGGCTGTGGATCTATGTAAGTCACAAGCAGTGGAGCATTTGAATCCCGTCTGCGAGCCTGTATGGGCTTTGGGTCTCGCATTCATTTCTATTCTTTCTGGAATTTCCTTATTTTTGTCATTTTTAGCTCCTTATGGCCTTCTTGTGGTGTGTGAAGAACAAAGGTGCTCATTTTGCTGTTGCTTCCATTATTGGGACCCTAAATTAATGACTTAACTGTCATAGGTTGAACAAGGGAGGGAAGAGCGAAATGTATCAAGTGCATGTGGATTTCATATGAAATACCAGTCAATTCTGTCTTTAAGATTAGAACGAACCTGATCAAAACTGTAGCACCAAACCGCAATACTGCCTGTATGAACTGGTCATTTTGTTGGCCAGCATCAGAAGATTACCATGAAAGCTGCCGCATTGTTGTAAAACCCCCTGTCATTCACCTAACGTTTCTGATGAAAGCTCATTGACCTTGAAACGTTAACTGTTTCTCCACAGATGCTGCCTGACCTGCTGAGCGCCATTCCCTTTAAGCCGCGCAGCATTCCAAGGATCCCGCGCAGCCAGCTTGTCAGTGCGAAAACCGCACACGTGCGGTATTTTTAATGGCCTGTGCAGCCTCTTAAAGGGGCTGCGCAGCGGGAAAAAAAATTAGAGGGGACATTGCTGCTGAGTCTTTCCAGCATTTTCTGTTTTCATTTCAGATTTCCAGCATCCACAGTATTTTGCTTTTGTCATTCACCAATGTACACTTAATGCCCTCAGGGCGTCTGGGGATGTTCAATATAGCAAAAACATTTTTTTTTTAAATACTGCTTTCCCGACATTTTGAGTGACAGATTGGAGAGCATAATACCACCAGGTTCTAGCACTCTCAACACGATCAATGGTCACTTTGACCCCTTCTCTCCCCCTGCACAATCCCGATCTCAGACACCTCCGCAGGGAGAGGCAAAGTGGAAAGTCCAGGCTCTTTGTCTGTCCTCCTGCTGCTCACTCACGTGCAGATGATTTGAGGAGGCCTAGTGGCGGAGGCCTGGGAGCAGGTGAGCTGTCCAGAACTCGAGCAACGAGTGATGTACAGCCCAAAGAAAGAAAAAGGAAAGACCTTAAAATCACTAAAATGTTTCGCATGATGGTCTCCTCCACTGTTTTTGCAGAAATGTTATTTTAAATGAGCCAACAGCTCCAGTAACCTAGCAGATAAGGAAGTTTCAGACAATGTAGGAAATGTTCATAGGCTGGTATCCCACGGCATAATTTCAGGACATTGATGTGGGGGAAGGAGGGAGGCAGTGGCAACTTTATTACCAATGCTACAAAGCAAAACTTACACAATGCAATATAAAATCGGGCCCACAGCATTCAAAACTTGAAACATAGAAGATAGGAGCAGGAGTAGGCCATTCGGCCCCTCGAGCCTGCTCCGCCATTCAATGAGATCATGGCTGATCATCCAAATTCAGTACTCTGTCCCTGCTTACTTCCCATATCCCTTGAGCCTCAAGAAATATATCTAACTCCTTCCTGAATATATTTAATAAATTGGCCTCAACTGCCTTCTGTGGTAGAGAATTCCACAGGTTCACCACTCTCTGGGTGAAGAAATTCCTCCTCATCTCAGCCCTAAATGGCTTACCCCTTATCCTTAGACTGTGACCCCTGGTTCTGGACTCCCCCGCCATCAGGAAACATCCTTCTTGCATCTAGTCTGTCTAGTCCTGTTAGAATTTTATAAGCTTCAATGAGTTAGAATTTTATACGTTTTAATGAAGTCTGTTTTTTTTCTGTACAGGTTCAGCAACGCAGACAAGAACTGGAACAAGTACTGGGAATCCGTATCACTTAGATACAATAGTGCCTCCCTTCCAAAGAACTGGAGCTCGACATTCACGTTACTTGCACTGCTTCTTCGATGTCAGAGACCTGGTTGAACTGCAGGGAAACTGCTCTTTATTGGGGACATTCTAGCACTATTTTCGTAAAAGTCTCAACTTTAAAAAATATATAAAATCCAATAATCTAGTGTCAGTAATGTTCTCTCCACTCTGCTGCAGTAGAGGCTGAGAGAGATACCAACTGTAGCAGAAGCAAATGATCTTGAAAAATAATCTTTTTAAAAGCCATTGCTTGACAATTCAAGGGTGTTCGCCCAACTTTTGGTTATGTATAACCCCAGCAACTTAATTTGACTGAAAGGCCTCTGGCATGGCCCAAATCTGCCATTAGATTTGCACATTTTTTTTTTGGTGTTGAAATGAAAAAGATTGCACAGCTGAGTGACTTATCAGAAGCCCCCGCAGAATAACCTGATGAATTCTTAAATAAAGTGATGAGTAAGTGAAGTGAAAGAACAGGATCGTCATTACCCCTTGGGATAGTGAAGGGGACATTACACTTATAAAGCATTAGTTCCGATAGCTGCAGTCTCTCAAGGACAAAAGCCACACTGCATTTTTGTAAGACTTCCCAGCACTTAAAACAAAAGGAAGTTTAGTGATCACTGCAGTTGGGCCTAGAAATAGATCTGTCTGCATTATGGGCAATATGAATACATTTTGCGCTCATAAATCAATATCACATTCGTAACTTCTAGGCTAGTGTGTTTGCCCACTGAAAGTCTTGTGAAGTTTGAAGTTGCCACGGCGATTGTGCAGTTACCGAAGTGTGCATGAAATATTTTTTTGGATCTTTTCTGGGTATTGTGGGAGCACTTAAACAAGAAATGTCACTGCCTGGGTCACCCTTTGTAAAACTCAAATCCTCTCCTGTTTTAAGTTCTGCAGTTTTAATCAGTTTGGTCTTTCAAAAGATGATTATCGAATTGGAATTGGAACTGAATATCATAGCTGCAAGTCAAGGAGACAACTATCGCATTGCCGGAAGGATTATTTCAATCTATAGCAATAGAGTATGTATCCCATTATATGGACGACTGCCCCGATCAGATTACCCAGTTTGTCCCCTTGCAGTGACACAATCCAGATTGCATTACCTTCAGGAAAGTACATCACAGTTTCTAGAGCTGTAGGCTCTGCCTTTACTTAATCAATTTACTTATCAATATCCCATGAACTGATCTTTTTACAAGGACATTTGTTGCCTCACAGCGTCAGGGACCCGGGTTCGAATCCGGCCTCGGGTGACTGTCTGTGTGGAGTTTGCACATTCTCCCCGTGTTTGCGTGGGTTTCCTCCGGGTGCTCCGGTTTCCTCCCACAGTCCAAAGGTGTGCGGGTTAGGATGATTGGCGATGATAAATTGACCCTTAGTGTTAGGGGGATTAAATACGGGGGATTAAATACGTGGGGTTACGGGGATAGGGTGGGATATGTGTTGGTGTAGGGGTTACGGGGATCGGGTGGGATATGTGTCGGTGCAGGCTCAATGGGCCGAAATGGCCTCTATCTGCACTGTGGGGTTTCTGTGATTTCTGTCAGGTGTTAAAACATCATTCACATTGCATGCATAAGAAAAGGAGTAGGCCATACAGCCTCTCGAGCCTGCTCCACCATTCAATAAGATCACGGCTGATCATCAACCTCAACTCCACTTCCACCCGATCTTCTTATCCCTTGATTCCCCTAGAGTCCAAAAATCTATCTATCTCAGCTGTGAATGTACTCAAAGACTCAGCATGCACAGCACTTTGGGGCAGAGAATTCAAAAGATTCACAACTCTGAGTGAAGACATTCCTCCTCATCTCAGTCTTCAATGACCTACCCCTTATCCTGAGACTATGCCCCTTAGTTCTAGACTTTCCAGCCAGGGAAACAATCTCTCAGCATCTACCCTGTCAATCCCCCTCAGAATCTTGTATGTTTCAATGAGATCACCTCTCATTCTTCTAAACTCCAGAGAGTATAGGCTCAATCTCTCATCATAGGACAGCCCTCTCATCCCAAGAGTGTAAAATGTACCATTGCACAAATTATTTGCATCCAACCCAAAGAAAGCACTGGTAATCAGAAATTGCACAAATAAATTGCTCCAATGGTTAACATTGAAAAGAATCCTGTTTGTGGATATTGTGGAATCAGGATGAACTCTACGTAGTTTGATAGAGCAGTTTAGGAAATCCAGATTCAGGATGGATTGGGCCTTACATTTTAGTTTAAATGGAAAAATGTACATCTTCCGGCTATACATAGAGATAAATGGGCACTGTTTCTGACAAGTCATTCAGCAATCTTTAAGGGAACTGCTGTGAGGAGAATCCCATTTGTTCAAGTACGCACGCACCAATTTCCTCTAAAACATACACTTGTGTACGTAGACGATAAGAAATCAAATTGTTATGAGCGGGTTCAAAACAGTTGCATACTGTGGAGGGGGAGAAAAAGTATGAAAAATGCCCTTGTAGTTTAGATCCTCAGAAGTGCTTAATTAGCTCCAACTAATTTTTATTGGGATTCAACTCAAACATTTTCTTAAAGTTGAACCAGTGAAATGGGTTTGTTTCTTTTTAAAACTGCTAGCCACCAGAGTAAATTTAAACTCGAAACAGACTCCGAGGACACAGTTGATGTCGTCAGTCAGTGTCAGCGGGAGTGCAAGCACTATAGCAACCCAATTTTAATAAGCATTTAACTTGATTTTAAGACTGTGCAACTCAATTTCACATTTCATGCTTCTGAACCATCAAAACAAAGTCAGTCACATCTAGAGCCATATGGAGAGTAATGCAGTTAGAAGACACTAGCCAAAGCTTTAATGCTCAATAAATGGAGCATCTACTTTAATAACAAAACCCTTACCAAAACCTGGGTCCTGTCATGAAACAAATTAATACAAATCTGCACAGAGCTGGATCTAAACGATAATCAGAGGACCTGAATAGGAATACAGATAGGCTACAATTCCAACCTTGTGGAGTTTTTAATTTTGGGATTGTTAATATTCGATTTCCTTAGGAAGTTTCATTTAGAGAAAGGAGCTGCTTTCCTACAGCATCGTACAATCGCTTTTTTATATGGAATTTTTTTTTCCAAAGTTCAGGAAAATAAAGTTTTTAAGGGTACGCAACTGTTGAATATTTCAGGTAGAACTTGCATTTTTTTTAATTAAAAACTGCTGACTGTAAATTTAAATGTTAAATCTGAATTACAGATTTTGCAAAGCTTTAGCTATAATGGTTTACAGTAATGATTGCTGCGTGAGTGTGGAATAGTTTAGAACGGGGTTTGAAATGCAGGGAAATTGCTTTTGTGAGATTGTGATTAGTTATGTGGCTGGGCAATAACGGTATCAAGAGTATCTGCACCAGGAGGGAATGTCTCTTATTCAGTGTACCGTGAATTACTAGCACAAACAAAAATCATTAAACTGCAAATCTACACTTCACACTAAGCCCGGGGCCCGCATCATCCCCGATAGGACAATCAGCTAGCTTTTTCTTGTTGGGTATGTCAATACTATGTTATACAGTCCAGTCAGGATACTAGCTGCTCGAGCTTAAGCTATTCAGTCAGGTTAATCATCAGGCTCCTAATGCAACTCCTTACATTGAATAGGCATTTTTAGTCGAAACTCCACAAAATACAAACGTGTACAAGGCTTTTTATTTGGAGGATGATTGATCCATTATCAGTTTGTGGTGCACTGTGGGCCTATCAGGAAACATGTATTTCATGCACTATGATCTGATTTATTCCATTTGCTTTTGTTAATAAAAAGTTATTGCAGGTATTTGCATCAGAGAAGCAGGTCAGTACAATTCACTTCACTCACACTTAAGAACTCTAGCATAGTCACAACACATTACATGAACTTTTTTTATACAAGATAAATTCCTCCCCCTCTCCGCTTATTGCTACTCTCCATGAGAGCAACCCATGGGTAAGTTTCCTTACAAAGAATGGCAACTCAAGTTGCCATTGGCTATCAGCCAAGACAGTGAGATAGTAGCTAACTTACCATGAAGTCCATCCCACCTGACTCCAATCCTTCCCTCGCCCAAAATCCACACATTCACTTCCAGCAAGTATAACTGGATAGAGATCAGATGGGAGATTGAACCCCATCCTAGCACAGAGCAGGAAGTAAATTTGGGACTTGTATAATTCTAAACATTAATTAGGTTAAAAGATTCAGGCTTCATTATCACCAAGTTTCCATTATAGTGAATGCAAATACAGAATTAGTCACATACTGAAATCTGCTCACTCTTCCACTTAAGATGCCCACTGGATTCCATAAATCCAATACTCCTACCTTTGTGGTACTACCAGGCTCATGTGAGCGAAGACGCAAAGCAGTAGGGTATTTACCAAAGACAATTAGCTTTTTCTCTAGCGAGGATGCCAGTTGGTGAAGCCTCCCCAGTACTCCTACACACAATGTTTCAGGCTGTTGCTAATGGTATAAGTGTACTTTAACACAAAAGGTCAGTTTAAATGTACTGGGATGGAGAATGTAGGAATAGATTCCAATTTGTAGAAACTCATTCAGCTTAGCAGATGGCAAATCTTAACAGTGGGCATGGGCCACTGCAGGACCATTATTGAAAGTATTTAACATTTTCAATTCAAATAGGCCCTTTTGCCCAAATTACCCTCAAGAATAAATGAGGCTCCAAGTATTTACTACCAAGTGAACAACTTTTAAGATTACAGGAGCAGGCTCTTTTACTTTGAGTAGGAAGCACACTGCAGTGCAGTCTCAATAGAGCACAAACTCCCCATCATATGTCAGTTGACTTTTGAGTACATACTGGCTCAGGATTTAACTAAATTTAAATATTTGCAGAGCCTGAAATAAGCATCTATTGTTCTATTTTACTAGTGCACGATAGACATACCAACAGTACCTAGTCACTGAAATGCTGTGATGCAACAAGACAGTCATTTCCATTAGTCTGACTGAATACAAGGAATAATTTGGAAACTGAACCTCAAGATAGAAGGGCGCGGTGTACCAACAGGCCATAAGTAATAAGACATTCAGTATATGGCCCCATTCCTAGTAACAAGTTCAGAATTAAAAGTGCAATTGCTTTATAGCACAAGATGGCGGTGCTGGGATCTATGCTACATGCCCAGAACATTCAAAACTAACAGTATAGGAACATTTCCAATTGGAAAATGACACGACTGTAACAAGAGACATTCTTCCTGTTGTGTGTAGCATGCAGCCAATAGTGTAACGACTTAAGTGATGCTTTTACACATTTATATTTACAGATTTTTAAATGTTTTTGATGCTTTTATATTCAATGCAGTGGTGTGCAGGACCAAGGTACACGTGGATATTTATACAGAGTACGCCTGTATTGGTTAGCTACTTGCCTCATAGCTTGTAAAAAGTGAAACATTGTTGGAAGATTGCATTTTATGCTGCATAAATTGAGTTAATTTTGATACGGTTTGAAAATTGCACAGCTTTGTAACTGAAGGAGGTTCAGCCATCGTCCATTCCAAAGGGCTTCTGGTTCTGCAAAGCAAATGTGACCAAGGCAGCCACGTTCTGATTTTACAACCATTTTATTATGCAGCAGTTTCAGTAAAGCACCAGCATAATACTGCATTACTAGTTGATGGGCTGCACTCTATCAATGGCTGCCTGGGAACTCTGAAGCACTTAGTGAGAGGCGGGTTTTAAAAAAAGTACAAAATGTTACTGGCTTATAGGAACTCATCGGAATGAAGTTACAACACAAAAAGCGTCAGAGGTCCATGTGACAGGCACTGCCCGACAGGTACAACAATGCTTATTGATATTTACATTGTAATTTGGTGCTTCTGTTCCATTTGGGACCACATCATGTACAAGTCTCGCTGTAGATGTTTTGCATTGAAAATAAATAAAACAAAACTGATCCCTACCGTATTTATTTCACAACTACTAATTTTGTGGGGGGCGGGACAGAATTGGGTGAAACAGGCGGCAGTAATTTCTGCAGGGGTTCTCCTACCGTAACTTCCGCGAAAAACCCTAGCGGGCTTCTCCTCAAAACTCCCGCAGAAAGTCTGCTTCACCCAGATTATATTACTTGCATTTTAAAAAAAAGTTAAGAGTAATATTGGGTGCAAAAAATTGAGAGCCTTACTGTTCCATCCCGGATTGGGCAGTTTCACTGTCTTTTGACAGATAGAATGAACACTTCCTCCTCATTGCTGTTGACCCAAGTAAAACAATTTTGAGAGAAATCATTTAACATGCAAAATGTAGGTTTACTGGACTAATACTGCGCAGACTTAATGGAAGGGAATAACAATGTATTTTCAATGTTTTATAAAAAGTCATCACAATAACCATCGGCTTTCCGGGGGTTGGGGGGGCAAGATAGTAGAAATAGATTAAATTTGGTTCAAGCCTAAATTTAGAAACCCGAAAAAAGGTCCTAAAGCATCAAGCCCAGTCCCGGCGCACATGTAACCTGACCCAGGCGGTCCAAATGAAACTCTCTTCAGAGAGATCGCTAAACACTAAAACTCGTTGTGTAGCAATGACCACCAAGTTACGATGAACACAATTAATAACTTTACAGTATTGAGTCTCGAGTGGCTTTATCGACATTTATTAAAGACAGGAAAGCTTACAATGATTTGATATTTTCAAACAGTAAAATCTCCCACCAGCCAGCTTACAGCAACCTCACGACATGCATTTACTTCCATAGCTTCTTGATGGACATGTTCTTTTCACTGTCCTTCTGCATAACCTACAATTAAGGAAAAGGATTTGTTGATAATCACCATGAACAGCAGAGCATAACTAAGTGACCGACAAAGCAACCTTTATTAAAATTAACCCTCATAGGTACACATGGGTTCTAAAAACAGACTAGAAGAACTGTTTTATTGGAAAAAATACATGGTACCAAGTGAAAAATTCTAAATATGCCAATGGGGCGGTTATGAGTCAATTTCCCTGGTCATGGAGTGGCCACCAAGACATGGGAGAGTCTGTCACATGCCAATTACCAAAGTGTTGTGAATTCTCTACCTCCAAAGGGCTGTGGATGCTGAGTCGATGAGTATATTCAAGGCTGAGATCGATAGATTTTTGGAATCAAGGGATATGGTAATCGGGGGGGGGGAATGGAGTTGAGGTCGCTGATCAGCCATGATCTTATTGAATGGCGGAGCAGGCTCGAGGGGCCATATGGCCTGCTCCTAATTCTTATGTTTCTCTCTTATACCTATAAAGTCATAGAGAGATAGTGCCTAATGTATTCCAGCAAAACACCAGGAATAGCTTCCTTCAGGACAGCTTTTATTTCTGGCACTTGTGCATAGAAATTAATAAGTCATAGTCATAATGGCACAGAAGGAGTCCATTCGGCCCATCGAGTCCATGCCGGCTCTCTGTAGAGCAATCCAGTCAGTCCCATTCCCCCGCTCTATCCCCGTAGCCCTGCAAGTTTATTTCCCTCAAGTGCCTATCCAGTCTCCCCTTGAAAACATTGAGTGTCTCCGCTTCCACCACTTCCGTCGGCAGCGAGTTCCAGGTCCTCACCACTCGCTACGTGAAAAAGTTTTTCCTCACATCCCCCCGTATCTCTTGCCCAAAACCTTAAATTTGTGCCCCCTAGTCCTTTTACCGTAAACTCGTAGGAACAGCCTTTTCCTGTCTAGCCTATCCAAACCAGTAATAATCTTGTACACCTCTATCAAGTCACCCCTCAACCTCCTTTGCTCTAATGAAAACAAATCCAGCTTCTCCAACCTGTCCTTGTAACTAAGATTCCCCCATACCTGGAACCATTCTGGTAAATCTCCTCTGCACCCTCTCAAAGGTGTGAAAAGTCATGGAGAGAAAGTTGGTTGAGAGACAAGAAATGAACAGTTTGTGTAAATTGGTGTTGCTCAGATTGAAGGGTTGAAAATGTGTATCCCGAGGGCAGTACTGGAGCCACGTTTGTGTCTGTGGACTGTAAAAGACTTCAGCAAGACAGACAAATTGACAGAATGGATAGACAAGTGGAAGGTGCAATTTAATGTAGAAAAAATGCAAGGAATACATTTTGGGCAGGGGAAGAAAAAGGAACTGTATTGGAAAGACACTGCAGGGTGTGGATGAAAAGAGGGATCTAAGGGTTCAAATTCCCTGAAAGTGCAGGCAAATACAGCCAAATAAAAAGGCCAACAGCATTTTGGATTTTATAAATAAGGTCGGAAGATACAAGAGCAAAGAAGTTAAAAAAGCATTTGTACAAAACATTGGTAGACCTTGGTTAGAGTAGTTTTAGGTGCCCCATTATAGAAAATACATTAAACGTATAGACAATATACAGTATAAATTCACCAGGATGATGTTAGTAATTATGAAAACAGACTAGATATTAGGATTATTTCCACAGAAACAGTGAAGGTTATAAAGATCTAATAGACACCTTTAAAATGATTAAGGGTTTTGATAGAGTGAATAGTAAGACTATTTCTTCTGGTTCAGGAGTCATCAATTTAAAATAGTCACTTGAATGAGGAGAGAGATGAGAAATGTCTTTGTAAGGAGGGTTGCTGGCGCATGCAATGCTCTGCCATAAGGAGTTGTTGACGCAGAGAACACTGCATCTTTTACGGTAAAATTGGACCAATATTAGAAACAGAGGGAGATACAGGGTATCGGATTTGTTTTGGGTTGCCATCCAAATGGCCTCCCGCTATGCTACAAATCTCTATATGGTTATAAAAAACCAGATAAGAGGCCAGCCTATTGTTCCCTCTTTGCCAATCCCAAGCTTCTGGCCACATGATTCCAGTAACCCGTCTCACACATTCACAACTTGTATCTCAATATTTCTTTTGTTGCCAACATTATACAAAGTCTGAATATTCTACCTAAAATAGATTAGTTTGCGATGAAGCGTATGGATTTCGTACAAGAAAAATTTCTTGGTCAAGAAAATTTACAGAATTCTCAATCAGGTCAGATTTGTACAATGTTTACAGTATCTTACCTTGGCCACTGCCATTTCAAAGTCTTCTTGTGTAACATGAACTCTCCTTTCTCTCAAGGCATACATGCCAGCCTCTGTGCATACTCCCTGCAAAATAAAAGCAGATCTCAAAAATTGTCCCAACTAGTACTGCAGACAGCAGTTAATCACAGCAATGCAGATATGATGCATGTACTCTGTTCTTAGTAGGTTGTATTGGAAACGTTTAATAAGCTACACAATTGAGGCTTTGCTGATCTACCATCCAGTCAGATTTAGCCAGTTGGCAAAGTAACAAATTAAACAAGGCAATTAATTTTTCACAATAAAACAAATTTAACTTAGTGCAGAACTTCACAATTAAAAGGAGACTGCAGATTTGCTTTGAACAATTTGACTCAATATGCAAGTGCAAAGTATCTAAATTGCCAATATCTTTCAGCTTTACTACTTGGTTGGAGCAGATTCAAGTGTTAGGAAAGATTATTGCGGTGTATGATGTACTATACTATTTATACATTTAGAGGAAAAAACAAACAGTCATGGACTTGGCAGTAGTGCAGTTTCCAATCAGCAGAATTAAGATAATTGGGTTAATCTCTCACCTTAACCTCTGCACCGGATGCCCCTGGCATCAGCTCAGCAATCTTGCGCAGATTGATGCCACGTGTTAAGTTCATCTTGCGAGAATGAATCTTCAGAATGTCAAGACGAGCCTGAGGAAAGGGAAAGGGTGGGGGGAAGGAAGCAAAAACAACATTTTCACTAAGCAAAGCAGTTGAAATTTGTGCGTGCTATTAAAATGTGTTAATGATCAAGCAGATTGGCTTTTGTGAGAGGCCGTGTGTTGGATTGGATTTGCAGCACTCAAAGTGGAGTCTGGGAACACTTGGCTTTTAAGCAAAATAACGTTAGTCACCAACTATGTGGAATTTCAGAAGTTACTGTGAACCAAAGTGCTGTGGCCAACTAATAACTTCTGCTGGAGCTGCAAAAAATATCACTGTTGCTTTGGAAACTAATGTTTAAGAGTGGCAACTTTTAAATTAAATAGTTCTAAGTAATAAAGAAACCAAATGAAGCTTCCTTAAATAGGTACAGAGCTCCTATTTACCAGTTATGTATGGTTCATAAAAGATGCCCAGGGAATTTACTGTCCCACCCGCGGCTACCCCGAACAACAAACCAAAAGCGGAGTACAGTCGCAGGATATCATCTGCGACTAATGAGTAGAACAGGACCAAAGTAAACAGATGCAAAGTTTCCATTTACAAACACAGATGTTGAACTGCTGCCATCAAAAACAAAGAGCAAGTTTCTTTCCAAAGAACTTTATCATTTTATGATTGAATGCTGCAAGATAAGTCTAAAACATTTGGTTTCTTGAATTTCATCGTGAAATGATAACATGTCAACAAAAAAAATCATTACGGTCGCCCACTTGCATGATACAATTCCAAACTCACCTCTTCATTTGGAGGAGGGAATTCAATTTTCCTGTCAATTCGCCCGGGTCGCAGCAACGCAGGATCCAGGATGTCAATTCTGTTGGTTGCCATGATTACCTGTGGCAAACATGGAAACAGATAAAAAGCTTGAATCATCGGTCTGCAGAGCCAATAATAATTTAGATTCTGTTCAGGACCCACACGGATTATTTTCATTTCTCTCTGGCCTGACACCAACCACATATTTATTCCTCTAGCTCCCTGTTCAATCAATCAGGGAGACTCCTTCTCTCATCTACCAGACTAATGCTGGGAACCATAGCTAGGCTAGGACTCTGATGTATGCACAAAGGGATGTACTTCTCCACATAACCAACCATGGCCTAATGCACAGAAGACAGCCTCCAATGAACAAATTACTTACTTCTTTTTTTCCACCAGTGTTGTGGCCTAGAGGAAGAGAAGCTCACCTCCATGTCCCCTACATAAAAAAGGTTCCAAATAGTCTTTTCCCCTTCTGCCCTCCCTTCCAGCAGTTTAACAACCATGTTTTAGTGCACATACATACCATTAGTTAGTGTAAATAAAGGAGACACTTGGCGAGATTAAACTGTACCTTAATATTTTTAGTGGCCTCAAACCCATCAAGCTGGTTGAGAAGTTCCAACATTGTGCGCTGCACTTCACTGTCACCGCCAGAACCGCCCTCCAATCTCGATGAACCAATGGAGTCAATTTCATCCATGAAGATAATAGATGGAGCATGCTCCCTAGCCATCACGAACAGCTCACGCACCATACGAGCACCTATAAAAAGTGAAAAGTATAATGGTATTAAAAAAAACAGATTTCTTAATAGTGTAGCGATGGGAATTACAAATTCTTGTACTCCTGTAGGTGACCAATGTGTTATTAAAAATGCGTACATACACTCGACCTACAGATTTTTGCTTGCTAAATCGGTCAGTGAGGATGTTTCCTGTTAACTGCACAGATTATCTTGGCCAATTTCCACCAGTTGGGAAAGCGGAGGATGATTAAAGCCATCCCACTTAATCCACATCTACTCTAAACTAAAAGAAACTTCAAAGTCGTGACCTTATTTTTAAAGAGTCAGACGTCTGTCTGTCAACCGATCCCTTTGATCAGATTAAAGGCTGTAACTTTCCAATGGCTCAGTAGTTAACAGAAACAACCTAGTGGTGCTGGGCAAGTCAGACCAGGATAGTACCAGGTTTGAGCTGAATTAGCTCAAAAGACTTTCAAACAGTGGTCCCCAGGGAGTCGGAGATCATATTCCTCTATTTTCAATATTTATTCGTTTACCAGCATGTAATTTCTATTGCTGAATACCAAGACATTTTTCTGCAATGATAGAACTGATTCCTTTGGATAGCTGGCAAACTGATCCCTGGAAGTGTGTCAATATTTGTAAGGGGTCCTCAGGAGTGTGTTGATATTTGCAAGGAGTCACCCACACAGAAATATTTCAAAACCATTGGATTAGGAGATCTCAGCCATAGCAGTGATACGCGACTACAATGGCCTCAGTGTTTCCCATACTAGGGAAAAGAGCAGGATAAAAGGTCAAGATTCTTACTCCTCATTAGTATCCAGTAAAACCCACAAAGTATTAGTGTCTAGACATCAGGTAAAGAAAGCAGGCTTGGCTTTGACGTCTCTTCTTTGCCTCACTGTTGAGTTTCCCAACAACACTCACAGCCATATGAAGAATAACCACTTGGACATAGTGGAGGGCTGCTGACACCCATGGAATTGCTTTCAGAACAGCAAGAACTGAAAAATAAAATACAGCCTGTATCTCACCCCCAGATGTCTTATTCATGTAATGGTCCAACTTTTGATCCACTCATATCTCAGATCTGTGGTGAGTTAGTTGATCTCAGCCAGACCCACAGAGGCTACAACTAGCCTCGATGCTCTGCCCTGAAAGGGTGGGGGGGGGGGTTGGCGCAAACCAGCCTGGATTCCTATCCAATGTCCCTTGCTAGAAAATGCTCAGCTGTGAATGTCAAATGAGGACAGGATCAGGCTTGGTTCAGATACCCCCAGATGGGCTAATGGACCGCACACACGCACTGTCAAGACTCACATGAATAACAGGCACGTGAATGAGAATCCAGAGGGCTGCCAATGCCCTTGGAACAATACCCAGGCACAAATAATCAACTCTAGAAAAGGGAAGACAACCAGGGGGAGAAGAAACAAAAATAGTGAATAAACTCCGTTAGTTACATAATGCACGCAACACAATGTAGTCTCTGCTTGGCTCAAGTCCGAAACACACTCACTTGAGTCAGAAGTTTGTGGGTTCAATCCAACTCCATGACTTGGACGTTTAACCTAGGCTGGCATTGCAGTGCAGTCTGAGGGAGTGCTATATTGACAAAGATGCCATCCTTCAGAGGAAACATTAAACAGAGGCTTCATGCACATACCTTCACCAATGAATTTCTGTACAAGTTCAGAACCAGATACGCGGATGAAAGTGCAGTCAGTGTGGTGAGCCACAGCTCTTGCTAGCAGTGTCTTCCCGGTTCCTGGAGGTCCGTATAGCAGCACACCCTACAATATATTAAATGTACAGATGAGACCTAATGGCGATCGGTAAAACCCTGTGGGAGCAAACTTTACAACAGATTTTCTGCCTTTAACCATAGATGCAAAGACTAGATCAGGTTTAACTCAGTCACAGAGGATTTAGCCCTGTCAAAAGGGTTTGTTAGGAACATTTTAGCTGCATCAATAAGAATTTCTAGATCCTTTTGTACTTAAAAAAAAAAGTTGTCAATTTATTTTCTCAAGTATATGGCCAACCATAAGTAACCCTAGACCAACATCATCTACTCAAAAGCAGCACAAACTACAGACCTATTGCTATTGTCACCAATACTATAGAACACACTCCCCTCCAGCACAATGTGGAAAATACAGTGGAGCTGCCCAGCACTTTGAAAGTACCAGAAGCACAAGCGTTAGCCGGCAACATTCATGCAGAGGAAGTGGAACATTAAAGGGTATTCATTTTAACTGATGTTCACCAATACATTTCCAGCTGGTAACCTTTCAGTTATTACTAATTTTTTAAACCAGAAAACTGGCAAACTTGCCAAATCGTACAAGTTATCAAAAATCTCCAAACTGAGGAGTGAAATCTTTCAGACACAAGGAACAACAGCGTGCATTCATATAGCGCCTTTAATGTAGCAAAATGTCCCAAGGCGTTTGGGACGTTTTACTACTTGGGAATGGTTTGCAAATGCAAGTTATTGCTGATCTGGTGAAAGGATCAAGATAAAAAAAACAGTTCCAGCAATATACAACAGAGCATCAATATGTTGTGCCAGAAAGAGATAGGACAAGGATCGTCCACGTCAAAAAAAAACTCCAATCTCCTCCACAATACCAAGGGGAGGTATTCAGCGGAGGCCAGGCACTTGCCCATGGAAAGGAAGTTTTATAAAGATCAATGAAAAAACAGAACTGTTGCCCTTTGTTCCTTATGACTGATCATTGCTAAAGCAAATACATTTGATGGTCCCAGCGTTTGATAGATCGGTCACAGAATTTTCTTGCCAGAGAAACTGGACCCTAACTCCCGCAAAATTCTAGGAGGTTCATTATAAATCTATTACGACGCTGAATTAAACAGCTAATTTCACTTAACAACATCATATTGTTAAAGGGCTGTAAATGAACCTTATTGGACTGGAAGTGATTGTTTTCCTGGCCCACTGCGGTGCACACACAGCAACTGGCCGAGAAACCAAAAGTCACTGATATTTGAACAGAAGAAATGTGCAAAACTCAGGGTAACAAGACTCCCTTTACTATAGCATTCTAGCAAGAAGCTTGTAATTTAGCCTTGAAACCGCATTTAATTTCTGGCTTGGCAATAGCCTATTTTGTAGCACATTTAGCAGAGGAGTGCTGCAAGTAGCTTTTGGCTCCCTATCCTCATCAAACGAGTTTATTCAGCTCTAATAAACATAACACATTGTAAAGTGTGTAAATAAAAGTAATTTGATGGTTTTAATCTTCAAGGAACTCCTGTCTTGAGGTGCCCTAGCAGCCAAAGGGTAGTGTGTTAGAATAATAAGATTTTCAAAGTGCTCTGTTCTGGAGATTCCTTCCAGTTAAGCTTGGTTACCAATCAACATTTGATATTTACTTTCAAACCTTTTGAATAAAATGGGTGAAAAGCTAGACATGCCTGTGTGGCAAGAACTGAACATTTCCATAAACATCAGGCACACAGTGGGACTGTACACCAAGTACTTGGATGTTATACAGATCAGTTGCCAGCCAGCACTTTCCGCACCAGCTGGATTTTTCCTGAAATGAGTAAGCTGCTTCCTATCGTGAGTAACCAATTACAGATTAGAAACATCAGTAAAAGCAAGTAACACCGTTTAAAATTGAAATTCTATCATCTGGATGGGGCAGGGAGTTGGAAGTGGAGGGAAGGGCAGAGGAATGAGCATTTTGAGTGAACCTTCTCTGAACACGGTTCCAAGGCACTAAAACTCACTGTTCAAAACAATAAGTACCTCGGTGACTACTTGCACTTCTGAAAGATTTTAAGTATGAATCGAGGAGGATATTCATTTTCAAAAATCTTGTACTGCAATTTTTCTAGATCACATTTTCCCCTTCGCAAAGGATTTAAAATGGGCCAGATAATAATGATCTTCACTTCAAGGCAGTGAACATAAACACATTGCCACACAGTGCCGGAAATCCAGAACTACAAGACACAACACAAGAGTTTTTAATTCAACTGGATACCCAGTTTTTAAAAAAATCGCACCAGAAATTAAATCATGAAGTCTGGACAGAATACTACATTTTGAATAGAGTTCCAGCTGGCCTGGTTAGCACAGTACTGGAGCAATGTAGTTCATTAGACATTAAATAAAATGCTTTCAATGGATATAAGAATGATGCTTAAAAAAAAATGGTGTTACCCAAACCAAGCTCCCTCATAGATGGACACCCTGAGTCTACAGCTGGAAGAATCCTCCAACCTATTTGGAGTGTTCTACAATTTTTGACAATGTTTTTGCAATTGCTTGTGGGAGCGAGGCCTCATGCTGTAGCATTTAAATTCCCTGTTGCCGAACTCAAACATAAACTTATGCTCAATACATTTTTGGGGGGCGCGTCTGATACAAATGAACAGGGTTACAGCTGGCAGCCGGTGGCGTTCGCACACTGCCTCTCTACAAAAGCAGAATCCATGAGCAAACCCCATCTGCACCCGGGACTTCAGCCTCACGTTTCACTCGGAGAAGCAAATCCAAACACCAATACAGCAATTTTGGCGAGGGAGAAAGGAAAACAAAATATAAGGAAAAATTTCTTCTTCTTAGTCAGTCCCTCGGAACCGAGGATGACTTGCTTCCATATTAAAAATGAGTTTGCAGGTGACTGATGAGTCCAATGCGGGACCTACAGTCTCTGTCACAGGTGGGGCAGACGGTGGGTGGGGTGCTTGGGTTGACGTGCGCTCCTTGCGCTTGGCTTCCGCTTGCTCCCGGCGCAGAGACTCGAGGTGTTCGGCACCTTCCCGGATGCTTCTCCTCCACTTTGTGCGGTCTTGGGCCAGGGATTCCCAGGTGTCAGTGGGGATGTTACACTTTTTCAAGGAGGCTTTGAGGGTGTCCTTGAAGCGTTTCCTCTGCCCACCTGGAGCTCTCTTGCCGTGCCGGAGCTCAGAGTAGAACGCTTGTTTTGGAAGTCTCGTATCGGGCAAGGAAACATTTAACCACTAGCTCATCAATTATAAATCTATTAAATTAATGGGCCGGATTTTGCGACCCCTACGGGTGTGTACGCACCCGTAGGGGCCGTGCAAGTGCCGGTTTCAGGCTCGCGAAGGGCATGCGCTGAAAACTGGCACTTGCGATCCGTCAAGAATTCTCTTGACAGATCATCCGCCTGCCCTGGAGATGGGCCTCTGCGGGTAAAAGGCCTGCTTTTACCAGCTTAAGAGTTTTAAAAAATAGAAAAATGAAATGTGATAACTCATTTATAAATTAAAAGTATACTCTTCAAAAAAGGTAAGTTTATTTTAAATATGCAATGTTTTTAAAAAAAATGTATTTAATGTGTTGGTGCATTTTTTAGGTGATCCCCACTCATACTTTTGACAGTTCTGTATGTACAGAACTGTCAAAAGGTTGAATGGGGATTCCCTTCTTCCATTAGTTGGGCCAGCCCACGTGACCCCAGGAGCGCCTACGAACTGCTTGCGCCCCTTGGATGCGTGGGGCTCTGCCCGCGCAGACCCGGAGAGGCCCAGGAGCGCAAGCCGCCATTCTTCCCAAGCCACCAGGTAAATTCGTAGACATTGTGCAGGTGGGAGGCATCCGGCCGCAGGAAGCCTCCGATCGCAAATGTCGGCCCAATGTAACTGGAAGGTTTTGGAACAGCAACATGGAACATAGAGGTTCAATTCAACAGGGTACCAAACGTTCAATAAAAGTAGGATATATGTTATGCTCTTCTCACATGCCACCACCCAAATTAAGTAATCGACAGAATGCACTTTCCATTTGTCATACAATTAAAAATATATGCAAAGTTACAAGGGCCCCATTTTAACACAACCATGTGTGGTAATAGGAATAGGTTTGAACAAACAGGTTATTTAAAAATGTTATGTGTTCATTAAACTTGCATGAAACCAGTTTGGTTTTTTTTGGGAGGGAGTGGACAGTTAAGTACACAAGAGAGCAAAAACTAAGGAATGCAAGTAAAGTCAAGGATGAGAAAAGGCCTTTCAGTCCACCGAGGCCCACCCCTCTACTACCTTAACTCACATTAAAACATTTAGCTTCATTTTGAATTTCCTTAAAACTTTTGCCTCTGCTACCCAACTTAGCAGAATTCAAACATTTACCACTCGGAGTAAAGTAGTTCTTCAAATTAACTAAAGCTATTTCTCGCCAATTTAAACCCTTTGGCCCTACTTTCATGGCTTAATTTGATGTTCTATTCTGGGTTTATCCTATCAATGCCATTCATTATTCTGTATACTACAATGAGACCCCATTTAACCATCTTCTTTCTCGAATCCCACCATGATGTTTTTAAACAAATCAAGTGCTCAAGAAGCAACTCAACAATTGGTTCAACTTAAGTGACGTCTAAATCGAATAACTCACGTTTGCACTTACGGAAATTAGGGCACAATTATAAGTACTGCTTTGACACCTATAACAATAAAGTGCGGAGGGGTTGGCAAGCTCTTGTGCTGTTGACTGCATGTTATTTGCCAGCCACCTGGCAGCTATAATGAAGAGGCCTGCTGAAACATAGCATATTAGAAAAAAACTAATTTTGACCTAGAAAATTTAAGATTCATCTACCATAAATACATGCAGACAGCAAAGACCAGCACTTTCTTGGTTCTTGTCAAGAGTTCTGTATTCCCTGGACCCTTAAATCTTCAACACATGCACATGTTAAAGAATGACTGGCAGATTGAGGGTTAATTTCATTTGTGAGCAGGAAGCAAAGAGGAGGAGGCATAAAAGGAGAGAAACCTGCACTTGCCTTAGGCTGAGCAATGCCGAGAGCTTCAAACAGTTCAGGATGTTTCACGGGTAGTTCAATAACCTCCTTGATCTCTTTGATTTGCTTGTCCAAGCCGCCAATCATTTCATAGGTAGAGTCTGGAACCTTCTCAACCATCATGAGAGACACCAGAGGGTCCACTTTGTTGGGCAGGATTTTGTGAAGAGTGTAGCTATCATTTCTCAAAGCTACACGGCAGTTAGGAGTCACCTTTAAATATATAAATTAAACACTTAAGTTATAACCAACAGCTCAAGCAAAACACAGCCGATTCTTGGGTGACAGCAAACATGAAGGGGTAAATTTGCCAAGCAACACAAGACACCATCAAGTTTCCAAAATCAAGAGATTAAAATCGAAGGGGAAATATCAGTTAGCAATTGTAGGAACCACTCCTCCCCCACAACGGTAAAAATTGGACTATGAAATATAAAAACCCAGAACTGCAGAGCCCACAGAAAGGGCTCGGCAATAAAGGGTTAATTCAAACATTGCAGCCGAAACTACGACTGGATCACAGACAATCTAAAATCTGAACAAGAACATTCGCATATTCATGTACCTTAAGGGTTACATTGTTCACCTTGGACCATGGGATCAGTGCAGGCCTAAGACAATGGGCCGGGCCTTGAACCATTTGAATACGAATGCTAACAGAAATCAACAACTTTGCATATGCAGTCACTTTGGGAAGGTTTCATTGTCAGAAAGGTATCTCTAATCAATGGACAAAACGAGGAACAATTCACACCTGTGCCGTGTGTATTTTGTTCTTATAAATCCTGACGTCCAAGAACTGTGTGCAACGGGGGACCGGTATTGGAGAAAGCCCCTTACACAATCAATCTGCTTACATTACAGGAAACTTTCGATTTACCGGCACTTAAATAACCGGAAATCTCGGTTAACCAGCAAAATTCAGGAGTAGGTTTTACTTCATATTGTATTTGCCTTCTTCCATCTGTGCTGTGCAAGGGTGTGGCTGCAGCTGTTGCTAAGCTACAGAGACGCTTGAAACTTGAGGCCATTGTTCTACAGTTGTTGCTAAGCAACAGGGTTTGTTGCTTTATACGGAGCCGTCAGCTCTCCCTATCTTTTACTATAGCATTCGGTTATCCGGAATTTTTGATGAACCGGCACCACGGTGGTCCCGTCCGTGCTGGATAAAAAAAAGTTTCCTGTAAATGGTGACAGAAAAATAATTCCAGACAGCTGGCCTCAAACTTGAATCTCCCTCACGCCATCACTACAGATAAATAACTCAGCCATTTCACAAGAACGGCCGAGTGGAAATGGAAAGTCACGTTGATGCAGTAGGGGATCATTCAGGTCGAGTTGCAGAGAGGTTGGGTACACCGCAGATTGGATGACCTTCACTTTGATGACCAGAAACGTTTTGATATCAAAGATAACATTTCAATAGAGTTGCACAACACTATAAAACAGTATGATGTTAGCAGCAAGCCAAGTTTTGGCAAATAAATTGAGTTCACATCTCCCAAGAAATGCCAGACTTTCAAAACAGGTTTAAATCCAGGGCATTTTGTTTTCACAGAGCAATACACACACCCATAAGCACATCATCTTGATAGCCAAGAACTTACATAAAACTAAGAACTTAAAAAAAAAACAGCCCAATGTGCACTCCCCGCCACAAATCATCTGTATTTTCCCTCAGCTGGGATTTGACTCGAACCCAAAACATTCAATTTCCAACCACATTTATACCCAAAATAATAAAGCTCTATAAAAGTATCTCCCAACTCCTGAAAGTAATCAAGCAAAACTCACAACTCGCACGATTCAACTCTGACAACTGCATTCAGTAAGCAACCA
Organism: Somniosus microcephalus; assembly: GCF_052327205.1. Taxonomy (NCBI): domain Eukaryota; kingdom Metazoa; phylum Chordata; class Chondrichthyes; order Squaliformes; family Somniosidae; genus Somniosus; species Somniosus microcephalus. The sequence continues at coordinate 21,237,917 of NC_141010.1, forward strand.
CTGAGCTTCAGATAGATGTTTGGAAATTTATATCTATTCTCTAAAAAAAAAGTCACACTGGTTTACATATCGGTATTTTTGCACATTTTGTATATAAAGAATTTGCAGGAGCACAAACAGATATAATAATTATAGCAGTGGTATGGCAGCATTTCAAACTCATCTTCAATCTAGTTCTTAGAACAGGTATTTATCCAGTTGAATAACATGTTATTAACCATTTTTGTTGGGATTCTACTCTGTGGTAGTGGAATTCTTAGCCTCAATTGAAGCATACTAATTTAAAACTCATGCTCTGTCCGACGTTAGCTTAAATCTGCTTTCACCTACATATCCATTGCTTTCAGCATTATTTAAAACCCAGATCATGTCCCTCATTCTTTTCTCCAATGAAAATAAATGAAGTTTTGTAAATCTTCATAACCTAGAGCCTCTAGTCTTTGAACCCCCGACAATGCGCCAATCTCCCTTTGAAGGCAGGGTGCCTAAAATATTCTAAATACTGCTTCCAATGAGTTATACAGAATTAAAAATAACCCGTTTTTAACATGTAGTACATGCCTCGAGGTATATTCTGGTACTCGATTACCTCCATTGTCAATACAGAACAAAAATTTTACATCAAATGATCATCACGTTCAAATGCACTTGACACTTAGTGAGTACTGAATATACACTCATAAAATCAATACAGGAAACTTTTTTTTATCCAGGACCGACGTGGTGCCGGTTCATCAAAAATTCCGGATAACCGAAAGCTATAGTAAAAGATACGGAGAGCTGAGAGCTCCGTATAAAGCAACAAACCCCGTTGCTTAGCAACAGGTTCAGAACAATGGCCACAAGTTCCAAGCGTCTCTGTAGCTTAGCAACAGCTGCAGCCACACCCTTGCACAGCAACAGATCGAGGAAGGCAAGTACAATATGAAGTAAAACTTACCTGAACCTACTCCTGCATTTTGCCGGTTAACTGAGATTTCCGGTTATTTAGGTGTCGGTAAATCGAAAGTTTCCTGTAGTTGCAAATAACATACTTACATCATTAATGTCAATGTTCTTGTCAACATCCACAACAAATTTTCCCTCTGGATGAACCTACAAAAGAAAAACAAACAAGATTAAGGTCAGTGTATTTTTTTATAAAAAGGAGAAAAAGGTTAACAATCCTTACATGTTAATATACAAATAAAGATGTGAAAAAATTAACTACTTAGGAAATAAAAACAAACTCTTGAATTTTCTCAGGAGCTTCTCTGAGCTCTCAAGGATTTATCAATCCTGCTATGAACTATCAGAAGGTGCACAGTGGCCCAGAGGCAGCTTTCCTTCATCCTGTAGTGAAGCTTCTACCTTATACCTCCACATAGTGGCTCATCTAGGATTTAGGAACTCACCAGGCAGGAGGAGGAGCAAGAGTAAATCTAAATCTACACCATGGCACTGCACCTCACCACTGGTATTCTTAACAATGCCTACTCATTTGTACATCAAACCAAGTATGGCATAACTGGCTTTTCTCTTGTCCGTCCCATTTTGTGATAACTGGGTTTCTTCGCACTTCCCAACCAATAGATTTCAAAATCCAGAGCCCCTCCTTCCAAAGTCTCCACCAATGTGGCCCTGTAACTAGATGCTAGGAGGTACAGACCTCAAGCTGAGGACAAACAAAAACTTTCTCCAATGTAACCTCTGCAAGATGAAAGCCAATTTGTTCAGCTCCTACCAAAACATCTGCCCACATCCCACCCCGCCCCAGATCCCATCCCCTCATTCAGACTGAACCCAGTGGTTTTCAACTTCAGTGTCCTGAGCCGAGCTTAAACCCCACATCCAAGCCACCACCAAGACTGCTTCTTTTCATCTCCACAACAGTATGTCCTCTCCCTCAGCTTATTCCAATGCTGCCGAAATCCTCATCCACATCTTCATCACCTCCAGGCTCAAATTCTCCAGTGTTCTGTTCGCCAGTCTCCTAAATTCCAACTCAAGTAAACTATAATTTGTCCAAAACAGTGCCACCTACATCCTATCCTTCACTGAATACTGCTTCCTTTCACCCCCATTGTGGTCAACCTCTACTTGCTCTCCATTCTCCAACACTGCAAATTCAATAACCTGGTCTACAAGTCCTTCCATACTTTTGCCCCTCCTACTTCTACAACCTCTTCCAGCCCTTTATGCCAGTCCATTCTTCTAAACCTTATAGCCTTTGCACCACTCCCCTCCATTTTATCTTTGGCCACACAACCTTTACCTGTCTCGTCTACCCCCATTCTGGAACATTCTTCCTATACCCCTCTGCTTGGCTGCCACTCTCCGCTCCTTCAAAAGCCTCCACAAAACATACCTTTTGAACCATGATTTGGATCACCACCACCCCTCAACTCTTCTCCCATCAGAGTTTAGTGGCTTGTTTCACCTCTGAAGTGCTTCTGGGCAGATTATGTTAAAAGTACTGTAGAAATGCAAGTTGTTTTCCGACAGTGGGATGGAGTAAATAACCCTCCAATTTTAACTTGCTGTTAGTGGTTACAGCACCTGGCAGTGGAGGTCAATAAATGACCATGTGGGGAAACGTCTCAAGTGCAGGCCGGTATCCTTACACTCCATAAAACACATTCCAGCTCCAACAAGCTGTGCCGCTTAGAGATGGCATACTATTTAAAACACACATCAATTATTAATAGGGAAATCATCAATCTTTAATAATTCCCACTCAATTACATACCTTACATACTGTAAGCAGCAACAAAAAACTGAAAGATTGTACATGTTGCATTACTTGAGGTGGGTTGAGCAAGCAGGCTACACATCAGCACAGAAAAAGATTCCCACAATGAGTTCCTACCCTATTCCAGAAGCTTAAATATTTGATTAAACAGCCAGCCCTGTAATCCACTACAATAAACAATCCTTCGAGCAGTTAGGATTAAGTGTGGAGTCTCATCTTCCACATCGGTGCCAAGGACATGATGTCCCACTCTCCAGTACACTCATGCCTCACCACAATGAGTGTTGAAAAAGAAAATACAGTATACAGGAAGCTGATTTGTATCAACCGTTATGTGAAGACCGGCTGCCATCAGACATTGCTGCAGAAACAGTGGGCAGTGTGGTCAGCAAGGATAGGACACAGACGTGAATCTACCGCAATAGGTATGAGCTTTTTGTAATCTTGATAGAAAAGCTGTTCTACAACAAAAGCCATTCACGTGATTCAAAGCTTTTGTTATAGAAATTACAGGTAATCTTGGGCAGTCACCATACTGGCCATTATTACACCTTATGGATTTCATGCCAGATATTCCTTTATTTGGGTAAAATTTCTATATTTTTTTTTTAGAACAACGGGCTGTGTATAACAGTATATGTTGAAGACACACCTGTTGCAGCTTTTGTGTTTTTTTAAACTGCAAAAAATGTATTAAACTGAGGGAGAGAGAGCAGGGCAAGCAACACTGAATAGGGAATTGCTAATGAATTAACCCATACCGATTCAGACACAAATTGCACAACTCCAGGAAAGTCATGGTTAGGTATCAAAATAGGGGAAAAAACATCCATACAACAGATGCAAGTTCACATGAGCAGACACATTGGGGTTACAAATTAGAATCTCTATCTCGCAGGTGAATGCAATCAGCAGTGACATGTTCTGTCAGCAAAACAGAGGTTTCAAAATTTAACTGATGGGTTTTTTTTGGAAAATTGAAGTAATATTAAATAAGGACCCACTTTCTCTCAGACTCTCATCTCTCTCCCTACCCCTGCTCTCTCTCCCTCAGTTTAATACATTTTTTGCAGTTTAAAAAAACACAAAAGCTGTAACAGGTGTGTCGTCAACATATTGTTATACACAGCCTGTTGTTCTAAAAAAATAGAAATTTTACCCAAGTAAAGCTTTGAAAATTTGTCTTTGTTTTTCCCAAAGGTTCCAAGTAGAAAGTGATAGGGGCTAAAGAAAAATATCCCAGCAGTGGAGCTGACTGAACAGTTCTGCTTTCTAGGTATGCTGCACATGCTCAAACTGTACAATCTAAGGAGGCTGAGGCCTCGAAGTAATGACTTCAATGAAAGCATTAAAAGAAACAAAAAAGACAATCCAATGCATACATTTAATAATGTTGTGAAACATGTATTTTTGAATTTTTAGTTTAAACCTTTATTTTGGGCATCAGAAACTACACATGCTAGACTAACAGGTGCTTAGGAGTTTTCAATCAATCGCAAGCCCCGTGTATCGAATTTAAGAGATCGGTTTTCTGAAATAGAATGTTCACCAGGAACACTACAGAATTTATTCCACGTGTGGGAAAAAAAACCTTTGCAATGTTCCAGTTATCAGACCTTTCCAGCTCAGTATAAATTCTGCAATCAGTGCCCCCATGGGTGCAACCTTCACTTGCATAAGACACTGCAAAATTACCTTGACGAGCACCTTCTTCTTGTCCATAGCTCGAACCACCTCTCCGACATAAGACCCCTGCTCCTGTAATAGCTGTAGTTCTTCCCGCAACATGCGCACTGTAAGAAACATTTACAATTACTTCATGCAAGTTTAATTTTCAGTAAGGTTTAAGTCTTGGGTTGATACCATCTCATAGATCCACCAAAAAAATACCCCGTTTCACAGAAGAGAAAAAGATGAAATAAATCTCATAACAGATTCAAACAATAAAACAGATTCAAGTTAGCTCTCATAATTTCACATAATCTGAGCCAAACGTTTGAGCTAAATTTCCAAAAGGCATTCAATAAGGTGTCAGATTAACAGTTTTTTTTTATTTGTTCCTGGTATGTGGGTGTCGCTGGCAAGGCCAGCATGTATTGTCCACACCCAATTGCCCTTGAGAAGGTGGCAGTGAGTCGCCTTCTTGAACCGCAGCAGTCCTTACTCCCACAGTGCTGTTAGGGAGGGAGGTTCCAGGATTTTGACCCAGCGACGATGAAGGAACAGCGATATATTTCCAAGTCAGGATTGTGTGTAACTTGGAGGGGGACTTGCAGGTGAATGGTGTTCCTATGCGCCTACTGACCATGTCCTTCTAGGTGGAAGAGGTCACAGGTTTGGGAGGTGCTGCCGAAGAGGCCTTGGCGAGTTGCTGCAGTGCATTTTGTAGATGGTACACACTGCAGCCACGGAGCGCCGGTGGTGCAGAGAGTGAATGTTTAAGGTGGTGGATGGGGTGCCAATAAAGCGGACTGCTTTGTCCTGGATGGTGTAGAGCTTCTTGTGTTGTTGGAGCTGCACTCATCCAGGCAAGTGGAGAGTATTCTATCACACTCCTGACTTGTGCCTTGTAGATGGTGGAAAGGTTTTGGGGAGTCAGGAGGTGAGACACTCGCCACAGAATACCTAGCCTCTGACCTGCTCTTGTTGCCACAGTATTTATGTGGCTGGTCCAGTTAAGTTGCTGGTCAATGGTGACCCCCAGGATGTTGATGGTGGGGGATTCCGTGATGGTAATGCCGTTGAATGTCAAGGGCCGGCGATTAGACTCTCGCTTGTTGGAGATAGTCATTGCCTGGCACTTGTGTGGTGTGAATGTTACTTGCCATTTATCAGCCCAAGCCTGAATGTCATCCAGGTCTTGCTGCATTCGGGCATGGACTGCTTCATTATCTCAGGAGTTGCGATTGGAACTCAACACTGTGCAATCATCTGCGAACATCCCCATTTCTGACCTTATGATGGAGGGAAGGTCATTGATGAAGCAGCTGAAGATGGTTGAGCCTAGGGCACTGCCCTGAGGGACTCCTGAAGCGATGTGCTGGGGCTGAGACGATTGACCTCCAACAACCACTACCATCTTCCTTTGAACGAGGTATGACTCCAGCCAGTGGAAAGTTTTCCCCTGATTCCCATCAATTTTACTAGAGCTCCTTGATGCCACACTCGGTCAAATGCTGCCTTGATGTCAAGGGCGGTCACCCTCACCTCACCTCGGGAATTCAGCTCTTTCGTCCATGTTTGGACCAAGGTAATGAGGTCTGGAGCCGAGTGGTCTTGGCAGAATCCAATCTGAGCATCAGTGAGCAGGTTATTGGTGAGTAAGTGCCACTTGATAGCACTGCCGACAACACTTTCCATCACTTTGCTGATGATTGAGAGTAGACGGATGGGGCAGTAATTGGCCAGATTGGATTTGTTCTGCTTTTTGTGGACAGGACATACCTGGGCAGTTTCCATATTGTCGGGTAGATGCCAGTGTTGTAGCTGTACTGGAACAGTTTGGCTAGAGGCGCGGCTAGTGCTGGAGCACAAGTCTTCAGCATGACAGCCGGGATGTTGTAAGGGCCCACAGCCTTTGCTGTATCCAGTGCGCTCAGCCGTTTCTTGATATCACGTGGAGTGAATCGAACTGCCTGAAGACTGGCTTCTGTGATGGTGGGTACCTCAAGAGGAGGCCGATATGGATCATCCACTTGGTACTTCTGGCTGAAGATGGTTGCAAACACTTCAGCCTTGTCTTTTGCACTCGCGTGATGGGCTCCAGCAGCATTGAGGATGGGAATATTCCTGGAGCCTCCTCGTCCCGTTCGTTGTTTAATTGTCCACCACCATTCACGACTGGATGTGGCAGGACTGCAGAGCTTTGATCGGATCCGTTGATTGTGGGATCACTTAGCTCTGTCTATAGCATGCTGTTTAGCATGCATGTAATCCTGTGTTGCATCTTCCCCAGGTTTGCACCTCATTTTTAGGTACGCTTGGTGCTGCTCCTGGCATGCTTTTCTGCACACGTCATTGAACCAGGGTTGGTCGACTGGCTTGATGGTAATGGTAGAATGAGGGATATGCCGGGCCATAAGTTTACAGATTATGGTGGAATACAATTCTGCTGCTGCTGATGGCCCACAGCGCCTCATGGATGCCCAGTTTTGAGCTGCTAGATCTGTTCTGAATCTATCCCATTTAGCACGGTGGGTGTGTCACACAACACGATGGAGGGTGTCCTCAGTGTGAAGATGAGATTTTGTCTCCACAAGGACTGTGCGGTGGTCACTGCTACCAATGCGGTCATGGACAGATGCATCTGCGACAGATAGACTGGTGAGGACGAGGTCAAGTAGGTTTTTCCCCTCTTGTTGGTTCTCTCATCACCTGCCGTAGTTAGTCTGGCAATTATGTTCTTCAGGACTCGGCCAGCTCGGTCAGTAGCGGTGCTACCGAGCCACTCTTGGTGCTAGACATTGAAGTCCCCCACCAGAGTACATTCTGTGCCCTTGCTACCCTTAGTGCTTCTTCCAAGTGATGTTCAACATGGAGGAGTACAGATTCATCAGCTGAGGGAGGGCGGTAGGTGGTAATCAGCAGGAGGTTTCCTTGCCCATGCTTGACCTGAAGCCACGAGACTTCATGGGGTCCGGAGTCAATGTTGAGGACTCCCAGGGCCACTCCCTCCTGAATACCACTGTGCCGCCACCTCTGGTGGGTCTGTCCTGCCGGCGGGACAGGACATACCCAGGGATGGTGATGGAGGAATCTGGGGCATTGGCTGAAAGGTATGATTGTGAGTATGACTATGTCAGGCTGTTGCTTGACTAGTCTGTGGGACAGTTCTCCCAATTTTGGCACAAGTCCCCAGATGTTAGTGAGGAGGACTTTGCAGTGTCGACTGGGCTGGGTGTGCCTTTGTTGTGTTTGAAGCCGGTGCCGAGGTCGATGCCGGGTGGTCCGTCCGGTTTTATTCTTCTTATTGTTTTTTGTAGCAGTTTGTTACAACTGAGTGTCTTGTTGGGCCACTTCAGAGGGCAGTTAAGAGTCCACCACATTGCTGTGGGTCTGGAGTCACATATCGGCCAGACCGGGTAAAGACGGCAGATTTCCTTCCCTAAAAGAACATTAGTGAACCAGATGGGGTTTCTACGACAATCCGATAGTTTCATGGTCACCGATAGTAGCTTTTTGTTCCAGGTTTATTTAATTAACTGCATTTAAATTTCCCAGCTGCCATGGTGGGATTTGAACTCGCGTCTCTGGATCATTAGTCCAGGCCTCTGGATTACTAGCCCAGTGACATAACCACTATGCTACCGTTCACATAAGTTAGTTTTACGCAAGATAAGGGCTCATGGGGTTGGGGGGTAATATATTAGCATGGACAGAGGATTGGTTAACGGACAGAAAACAAACAGAGAGTAGGGGTAAACGGATCATTTTTAGGCTGGCAGGCTGTAACTAGTGGGCTGCCACAAGGATCAGTGCTTGGGCCTCAGCTATTTAGTCTATTTTAAGGGCTTAAATGAAGGGACCAAGTGTAATGTATCCAAGTTTGCTGACGATACAAAGCTAGGTGGGAAAGTAAGCTGTGACAAGGACAAAAAGAGCCTGCAGAGGGGTGTAGATCGGTAAAGTGAGTGGGCAATGAGGTGGCAGATGGGGTATAATGTGAGGAAATGTGAGGTTTGGTAGGATGAATAGAAAAACAGAACATTTTTTATTTTAAAAAGGTGAGAAACTATTAAATGAATGTGTTCCTCATACAGGAAACACAGAGTTAGCATGTAGGTACAGCAAGCATTGTACAGGGCTTTGGCGAGACCACACCTGGAGTACTGTGCAGAATTTTGGTCTCCTTATTTGAGGACCTTAAGAGGCAGTGCGACAAAGCTTCACTAGATTGATCCCTGGGATGAGAGTGCTGTCCTATGAGGAGAGATTGAGTAGATTGGGCCGATACTCTCTGGAGTTTAGAAGAATGAGAGGTGATCTCATTGAAACATACAAGATTCTGAGGGGGATTGACAGGGTAGATGCTGAGAGATTGCTTCCCCTGGCTGGAGAGTCTAGAACTAGGGGGGCATAGTCTCAGGTTAAGGGGTTGGCCGTTTAGGACAGAGACGAGGAGGAATGTCTCCAGTCAGAGGGATGTGAATGTATACCTCAAAGGGCTGTGGATGGTGAATCATCGAGTATCTTCAAGGCTGAGACAGATAGGTCTTTGGACTCTAGGGGAATCAAGGGATATGGGGATCCGGCAGGAAAGTGGAGTTGAGGTCGAAGATCAGCCATGATCTTACTGAATGGTGGAGCAGGCTCGAGCAGCCGTGTGGCCTACTCCTGATTCTTATGTGCCTCTCAGAAAATAATTTTCAGGATAGTTCCTAAATAAAATGAATTTAATCTTTGTTAATTTTCTCCCTTGAAATGTCTACAAGAACCACTGTAAGTGCTAAATAATGGACAGAACTTTACCATCTGCTAGGAGATTCATTTTAAATGTCTTTGCAGCATTGACAGCCAAATGATCGTTAGTTTAGGCATAACAAGAATTTGCACGAATAAGAGATGGAGCACAATCTCAGTTCAAATGAGATATACAGCAACACCATGCAGAATATTGTCCCACAGCATTTTTAATTACCTTTGGCATGGAGTTCATTTCTTTGTATAATTCTAGCACGGATAACAGACTCCACTATTGACTTTGCTGGTTATCGCTGTAGTGTGTACCAGTTAAAAAAAAAATGACTGAACTGAAACCAAATGCAAGATTAATACTAAAATTAACCAGTCGAGTCAAAACCCTGAGCCCCGCCTGCATTCCTTTGGTGCAACAGGGCTACATACATTGCCGAAGGGAACTGTGTGGGTGGATGGGGAAGGAATCAAAATTCATTGGGCAGAGGCCAACGGATGAGTGATGCCAACGTGGATCTCATCTGCATTTACCCTTTACCAACACTTGGTGCCCCTAGTGTGATTTATACTCTGCTGCGATGGCTACAAGAACCACTGTACGCGCTAAATAATGGACAGAACTTTAGCATCTGCTAGGAGATTAGTTTTAAATTTCTTTGCTGCACTGACAGCCAAATGATCGTTAGTTTAGGCATAACAAGAATTTGCACTGATAAGAGATGGAGCACAATCCCAGTTCAAATGAGCTATACAGCAACACCATACAGAATATTGTCCCACAGCATTTTTAATTACCTTTGGCATTGAGTTCATTTCTTTGAGCCTGCAGACGTCGGAGATTCTGACTCTTATCGTTAACAATAAGCTTTAAGAGAGAGAGGGGGAGGAGGGTATTAGAAATGGCAATGTTCATATTCATTTCAAATGGTAGCAATTCACATACAAAGACTAGATGCTAGTAAACAAATTCAAATGAGAACACTGGAGGACTGCCTGGGCGTCAGTAAATTTTAGAATTCAAATATGCTGCTACGGACAGTGTCTAAAAAACATTGTTAAACCCATCAGGAGAGAAACGATTCCCAACTTTTTAACCAACAAAAGTTATCAATTTTAACACAAATAAAATAAAATCGACTGCAGTGTTGAAAGGCAAATGACAGCATAAACAATAGTGAGTTATTTGATACATTTTAGAAACTGATTTCATAATTTGGCTGGCAACTATATACTGGACTTCCATGATACGTCTTTCCACCATCTACAAGGCACAAGTGAGGAGTGTGATGGAATACTCTCCACTTGCCTGGATGCGTGCAGCTCCAACAACACTCAAGAAGCTCGACACCATCCAGGACAAAGCAGCCCGCTTGATTGGCACCCCATCCAGCACCTTAAACATTCACTCCCTCCACCACCAGCGTACCGTGGTTGCAGTGTGTACCATAGAAACATAGAAGATAGGAGCAGGAGTAGGTCATTCGGCCCCTCGAGCCTGCTCCGCCATTTAATGAGATCATGGCTGATCATCCAAATTCAGTACCCTGTCCCTGCTTTCTCCCCATATCCCTTGATCCCTTTAGCCTTAAGAAATATATCTAACTCCTTCTTGAATATATTTAATAAGTTGGCCTCAACTGCCTTCTGTGGTAGAGAATTCCACAGGTTCACCGCTCTCTGGGTGAAGAAATTCCTCATTTCAGTCCTAAATGGCTTACCCTTTATCCTTGGACTGCGACCCCCTGGTTCTGGACTCCCCCGCCATCGGGAACATCCTTCCTGCATCTAGTCTGTCTAGTCCTGTTAGAATTTTATAAGTTTCAATGAGATTCCCTCTCATTCTTCTAAACTCTAGCGAATATAAACCTAATCGACCCAATCTCTCTTCATACGTCATTCCTGCCATCCCAGGTATTAGTCTGGTGAATCTTCGCTGCACTCCCTCCATGGCAAGAACATCCTTCCTCAGATAAGGCGACCAAAACTGCAAACAATACTCAAGGTGTGGTCTCACCAAGGCCCTGTACAACTGCAGCAAGACATCCTTGCTCCTGTACTCGAATCCTCTTGCTATGAAGGCCAACATACCATTTGCCTTCTTAACCGCCTGCTGCACCTGCATGCTTACCTTCAGCGACTGGTGCACAAGGACACCCAGGTCTCGCTGCACTTCCTCTTTTCCCAATCTATTGCCGTTCAGGTAATAATCTGTCTTCCTGTTTTTGCCACCAAAGTGGATAACCTCGCATTTATCCACATTATACTGTATCTGCCATGCATCATATCATCTACAAGATGCACTGCAGCAACTCGCCAAGGCTTCTTTGGCAGCACCTCCCAAACCCACGACCTCTTCCACCTAGGACAAGGGCAGCAGGCACATGGGAACATCACCATCTCCAAGTTCCCCTCCAAGTCACACACCATCCTTACTTAGAAGTATATCGCCAATCCTTCATCGTCGCTGGATCAAAATCCTGGAACTCCCTCCCTAACAACACTGTGGGAGTACCATCACCACACGGGCTGCAGCGGTTCAAGGCGGCGGCTCACCACCACCTTCTCAAGGACAACTAGGGATGGGCATTAAATGCTGGCATCGCCAGCGACGCCCACATCCCATAAAAACAAGTTTTTTTTTAATTGCCTGATTTGACGAGCAATTATGTATTTATTTTACTGACTGATGCAGGAAATAAAGTTCTGTTTATTTTACACGAGGCTTAGCGCACCCCCCCCGGAGTTAGGAACATCCCTCTTGCAAGTTACAAAGGGCATTATCAAGGAGAAAAATAAATTATTGTAATGGGTCAGACTATTGGAAAATTAACATTTCGGACCTCAATTATTTCAAGTAAAAAGTTAGTTACTACAAATGCAGATTAGCTATTTTCTTCCTTATTTCTGGATTTTGTAAGTGATGCATTTTAGAGTTGCTTTTCCCTTACTACTTCTCAGAGGTTTGGTTCTGCCATGGTAAATCACCTGTAGTTCTTCTATTTTTGATAGATAATACTGGCGGAGGCCTGTACCGCCCTTTCCCTCTTCCAGGTCCATCTGAAATCAAAGCACACATAAAATTAGCAAAAGTTGCTGAGACGACAAGGATGCAACACAAAGGAAGGTTCTGCAAGTTACCAATTGCGGTGCTGATGCTCTGAACAGCTTTCTGACAGTGTGGCGAGAGATCAAAGCACCTATCTGTATGTTAAAAATTAAGAGAAACTACATGTTTGGCATTTGCAAATAAAACTGAAAAAGGAATCTTACAGGACAATACTTGCATTTACTTAGCACTTTGTCAAAACATCTCAAAAATTATTTTGCACAACAAGTTACTTTTGAAGAGTAGGGACTTAGATGGACAAAAACAGCAGTTTGATACCAGGATCAGTAATGAGTGGTACAGACCATCAACAAGGCAAGAAACTTCTAGTGACTGTGCTTCAAAAGCTAATCCACGGATTGTAAAACATTTGGGACTTTCTACAGATGTAGAAAGATGCTGTATACGTGCAAGTTTGTTCTTTTTATGAATTTTACAAACTTTTATCTAGTATTCACAAAGAGAGCTAAAATTCAGTTCTGCATGCATACAGGCAGCAAATTCTGACCACTAGCGACTCCTTGAAGGGAAAACCGAAAGGCAAACGGGCTTCTTTGACTTCTGTCTTGTATTTCTGTTTCTATTTGTCTCCCTAATTGTTAAGCGTCTAAGTCCAGATTTGAAATTTGGAGTAAATCAGATTCCGAGCTGTTCTGAGTGGGAAAGATCAGGGTTCAACACTTGGTATTACTAGCAATATTTTATACAGAGGCAAGTGTGCACACACAGTGCCTCCAACCAGAAACAGAACCTTAAAATTACTGTCTACTGTCAATTGCAATATACATATAGTTAAGGGATCCCAGAGGACCGAACATTTAAAATCACTACAGCACTCGCTTCCTGCCTTCAAATTCAATCTCGTGTTGTAATTGTAAGGGCCGCGAATTGCAAATGCCGCCAAGTTTCTACCGCCCTCAATTTTCCGAGCTCATATCAAAACAGCGTAACTAAAGGGGATTCGAGCTAAAGTTGAAAAATTATTCAGTCACTCACCCCAATCCAGCATTTGGAAATGCACCTTCTGGGAATGAGGAGCTAGGCAAAAATTACATATTTTAAAAATATAAACTAATTCAGGTTAACAGTGTAAGTAACCCAATTTTAAAAGAAAGAAGCCTCCCTGTTCAACTGCAGCAAGAGGCTGCATTTACAAATGCTGTGGAATCAAAGAAACAAGATATTTTAGCACTCAAACTTACCCGCATGGTGCTGGAGATTGATATTTTATATTTAGGAAAACAATTTTCTGGGCAATTGCAGATTCTTCAAGTCACTGAGACAATGCCTGCAGATTATAAGGAAAAGGTTACTGAATTTCACAGTTACAATCACATTACTAGAGAAAGACGACCAGAATGTGAATAAGACAGCTTTATAATTGAATAGACTGGACACAACTGTGTGATGGGAAGAATCCAGCTCAGTCGGCAGCACTGTATGCCTCTGTGGAGCACTTTTGAGACATTTTTCTGCATTAAAGATGCTGTATAAAGCTGTTGTGATGACTACTAGACACACAAAAAAGACACTCCTGCCTTTGAGCTTAAATGCGCATATCCCAAAATCCATGGTCAGTTTTAAATTGCATAACAGAATCTCACATAGATTCTGTACAAATGTTGGTTATCTGCAAAATGGAGAATGCAGGAGGTAACAAGACTAAGTGGTTTTGTAAGTCGTGGGAGGAAAGGGGATTTTTCCTCCTCCACCCATCCACCCACCACACAGTACATCATGACAGATACTGTATCATCGAATTAAATATCAGTGTCAAGATGCCTTAAATCAACATCAACTCTGATGCAAATGCTTGTTCCGTCAGCAGTTATCAATTGATCAAAGTCTAAAGTAAAACTTAACATTTTCAAATTCAACGACTTTCTGAAACCCTGTTCAGGTCACCGAGGGATGCCTTTAAAAACCGTAGTTGTATCCTGCGGCCTGCCAGCTTAGAACATGGAATGCAGATGTAGGCAACAAAATATCCAATGACAGAGTTATCAATACTGATAATCCCGCTCCCTGCCGATAACTGTATTACTTTATATTTGATAAACGTATTCGATATATGTACAGTATCAGATCTCTTAAGCCAGCCAACGTGCAATTAAGAGGGAGGCCAGTAGCTATCCAGAATCACCCAGGTATTGATTGAAGTAACAACAGAAAATGCTGGAAAAACTCAGCAGGCCAGGCAACATCCGTGGAGAGAAAATGGAGTCAACGTTTCGGGTCAAACCCTTTGTCAAGACTGGAAAGGCACAGGAAATGAAATAGATTGAAAGGCCAGGCTGGGAGAGAACAAAAGAGAAGTGAAGAGACATTAAGAGGCATTCAAAACAAGCAAACACGAGAAGGGAAACTGAAAGTAATGAAGATGAACAAGGTTGAAGAGCCAAACGGAGATCCCGTCGAAGAGAAGAGCAGAACTTCTTCAAGGTAGGCATCCCTACAAGAGGCGTGGCAGTGAACCAAACACTAGTACGATAGCAAAATACTGCAGATGCTGGAAATCCGAAATAACAGAAAATGCTGGAAAAACTCAGGATTTAAGTAGTTCAATACTATATCAGCCAGAATTTAATTTTGTTCCCAAGTAAAACAGCTCTTCCAATGGCTCAGTGAACAATCACACCACGTGGTATATAACTAAGTTCAAGACACCAGAAGGTCCCAGATTCGATTTCTGGGCTGCTGAGTTGGGCAATCTCAGTTACAGTGCAATTCGCCTCGACACATTTGAGCTAGGGAGGGGGCAAACAGAGAGAGGCCAGCTTACCACGCCCGATTATCAAATGTCTCTCGCTGCAAAGTGCACGTGTGTCAACATTGGGCGACAAGATCGGGCTTGGTTGTGATGGTCCATGGTTAAACTGCCAACACTCACTGTTCATGCTCACTTATGAAAACTGGCCACTGGTGCAAGGTACAGGAGGGTTGCTGGCACCCACGGAATGATATTCGCCAGGAAACGGGGAGAGGAAATTGGCAAAAACTAAAACCACACGCACACACTATTGTGTGCCGCTCATTACCATTTATCAACCACATATTATTACATTGCTGCAAGAAACACTGCAGCTGATTATCAGCCCAATAGATTGCGATAGGGGTCATCAGGCACATTTCCAGCTGACTTATTGGTTGACTGGGTTACCTGTCCCAATAAACAAAGCTGTTTCAGACGTTCCGGCTTGGACATTGCAAAATTGAGGGCACCCACAAGGTACACAGACTGTGCCCCAGTTCCGGAGACTGCCATCACTGGATAAGCAGAGGGTGAAACCTTTGTATGCTGCTATTGTAAAATGCTGAATGTTTTGGACAAATGCCTGGACAATATGACAGCAGAGATATAGTCATGAACACTGGGTGTCATTTGAACTACCTCTCTGTGTTAGCGCCGCTCTCCCACACTCAAAACTCCTACAAACCTGCAACGGAAATCAGCATGCATTAACAAAATGATTCAGAAAAAGTCCATTTAATTTAATTAAAAAATCAGCTTCAAATTTCAGTAGAAATGTTAAGTTTCCTTTCAACATTTCTACCACTTTGCAAAAAAAAGAGCTTCAAACAAACGCTCTTTGATCTCAAAGAATTTCACTGAATATTGACCAACTGCAGGAAAGCAGCCTAGTACAGCATTGGGTGGGTTTACTGACCAGTGACTCCCTCAACGATAAGTTATTATAGTATGATTTTACATACAACTCCTGCATTTTCCGCTCAAGACAAGTAAAACAGGTCAGCTGCTAGCAAATCAAAAGTAGTTTACAATGAACTCAGTTTAATTCACTCTGGAAATGCGAAGGTTTTTTGGCATTGGAGTGAACCAAGCTGTACTCATTGTGGGGCAAGGGAAGCCACAGCTGTTATCTACACCAGGTTCTGCAGAGTACTGACCTCTACTGGAAGCTAATATTACTGACCAAATTCCCCTCTGTGTTTTCCAGATGAAGCAGAACATG
This sequence comes from Somniosus microcephalus, assembly GCF_052327205.1. Lineage (NCBI taxonomy): Eukaryota > Metazoa > Chordata > Chondrichthyes > Squaliformes > Somniosidae > Somniosus > Somniosus microcephalus. Next base: position 21,254,142 of record NC_141010.1, read on the forward strand.
GAGGGAAGTTACTCAATTCTCTCTCTCCACACCCCCACCCGGACGAGTTTTTAAGCTGACAAACTCTGGAGAGTAACAATTTCCACCGCTTACATCTTCTTTATTTTACAGCAGCAATACTAGGATGTAAACTGGGCAACACTGTTCTCACTAGAGGAACGGAGAACTTGACTTCAAAGGCAGCAGTTCCACCAACAGCACATGTGAATTGTCACCACTGGTTCGTACAGGCCTGCCTCAGTCATGGGGTGGGGTGGGGGAAGGGGAAAGTCTGTCAACCCGAAAGGATAGATTGCCGACTTGATAGTGTCTTCATTCTTTGAGTGAGATGGATCACCTACACACCATAGGCGCACACCATAGGAGTGTAGCCTAGCTTGATGGGTTCTGAGGAAACCGCAATCTGAACATGTACATGTAAAGATTGCTGTAATATCACAAGTAGGCAGCACTGCACAGAATTAACGACTCGTGTTGTATAAAGCTCCAGGATCTATGCCATTGCACCACCTTGCTTTGGCCAGAAGCTAAACGGAAAGTAACCAGCTACTTAATACTAATTCCACCACCCCATTATATCTTTCGCCCTCCAGATGGGTATGTATCGAAGAGCGAGGAACCTGCCAGGCAGGTGCACTTTCTTCTTCTTTCCACATCCTCCATATCAACACAATACAACGTTAGGAGAAGACAGGGAGGCCCTCAGTTGTAACCGTAACAACTGGTTTTAAAACTGACCTGCCAAAACACATTGTATGCCGCAGTTAAATCCAGATAGTAATAGTTTGTAGAACTGATCTACTTGGCAGCCTATCGTACCTTCTATAAAGAACCAGAAGCGACATGAGGAAAAACTTTTTTATACAACAAGTGGTTAGGATTTGGAATGCACTGCCTGATAGGGCAGTGGATACAGATTCAATAGTAGCCTTCAAAAAGGGAATTGGATAAATACTTGAAGGAGAAAAAACTGCAGGGATATGGGGAAAGAGCGGGGGAGTGGGACTAACTCGTTGCTCCTTGAAAGAGCCGGCGCAGACTCGATGGGCCGAATGGCCTCCTTCTGTGCTGTACTATTCTATGATTCTATAATCATATGCTGTCAATTGGAACCTGATTAATCCATGTCCAGAATGCAGCAATGGGACATGTGAAAGGACCTTTACCCTGCATATTGAGCTTCTTCCTTACAGCTTGGTAGCAAGTTAAATGCACTGAAGCACCACTTTACTATCTAGAGCTTAGTCACTGGTTCGTCTTGGGTCTTTGCATCACAGGAAACTAATAAGCCTTCTTAAACTACTCTATAAAAAAAAACACAATAAAACTTAGGGCTCTGCAAACATCTATGTAGTGCAAAAAAAATTTCATTTCTAATAAAAAATAATGGGACTATTTCCAAACCCAAATGAAAAAGCGAATTGATATTAGTTCTATTAGTGAATAGCCTGTAAGAATTAATCAATGAATCTACCACCGGGAATGGGAGATTCTGATCGAACAGCCATCATGTTTCAATAACTTGGGAATCAACTGGAATACATTTAGATTTGGATGCAATAATTGATCCCGCAACTCCGGAAGGATGTCTCTCTCATCAAGCAGTGGAAACCCGCCTCTGTTCACGACCAAAATGTCTGAAATGATAATTGTTCTGGAAAACTAAGGGTTACCAGCAATGTTTCCTTTAAAAATTTTTGGGGGGGCCACGTGGCCCCTTTAATGGGCTGCATGGCCCATTCAAAATTCTGCGCATGCGCAGTTTTTCTATTTAAAAGCCGGTGCACCAGCTGCGCGGGAGCTCGAGAGTGCTGTGCGACCATGCAACTCGAAGGGAACATTGGTTGCCAGTATAACTTTCAACTTGGAAAATGTCCTTAACTGCTTCAAGGTAGACTTTCCACTTGGACCATGAGATGACCAAGAGCACCTACTGCTATATTGTGCCCAGTTAAATGCTGAGCCAAGAGCAAGCTCATGGCCTGGACACCAGCATTCTAGTACGGTTGCATATGAACAAAAGGAGCAGGCACTAGTTGATATAGTAGACCACCAGAATATTGCCTGACACTACACGTACAGGATTACCTTGTACTGTGGACTGAAAATGATCCAGAACTAGTCTCACTGCCCTTAACTCAACTCGTACTAAGAGGACCACTTATCGTTCACCATCTCTGAACCTTGCTCTTTTCCAGATGAGTGACCCATCGGGTCTGATACCACTGCCAACTGTGGAGAAGGTGATGATGGGGAGGGACTGCCCAGAGCACACAATCATCCTGTGACCACCATGTGAAGTCCAGTCACTGGTTGGCAAACAGACAGGAATGGGATTCTGAGAAGCTAATTGCCCAGGTCTGGATATACCTTGCATTCTGAAGTATAAATTGACTACGGGCAAACACTTTGTAAAAAGCCCGCATGTTTCTGAAGAGCAGTATCTCTGCCCCTAGTAAATGAACCTGAAAACAAGCAGTGGCATTTAATATACAAAAGTGTGGCCATTTTAGGTTTACGGCAGTTTAAGTCCTCTTGGCACAGTGACTGGATAATCTACAGTGTGACTATTTTGAATGTCAGCCAGTGGCTCAGTGGGTAGCACTCTCACCTCAATCAAAAGGTTGTGGGTTCAAGTCCCACTCCATAGACTTGAGCACAAAAATCTAGGCTGATGGGACGGTCCCTCAGAAGCAAGGATGACTTGCTTCCACATTAAAAATGAGTTCGCAGGTGACTGATGAGTCCAATGCGGGACCTACAGTCTCGGTCACAGGTGGGGCAGACGGTGGTTGAAAGGGCGGGTGGGTGGGGTGCTTGGGTTGACGTGCGCTCCTTGCACTTGGCTTCCGCTTGCTCCCGGCGAAGAGACTCGAGGTGTTCGGCGCCTTCCCGGATGCTTCTCCTCCACTTTGTGCGGTCTTGGGCCAGGGATTCCCAGGTGTCGGTGGGAATGTTGCACTTTTTCAAGGCTTTGAGGGTGTCCTTGAAGCGTTTCCTCTGCCCACCTGGGGCTCTCTTGCCGTGCCGCATCTCCTTAACCGCGACTCTGTCTTCGACGCGAGCGTCCTCAACTCCATCCCGCAGCATGCTGACACTCCAGTGCAGTGCTGAGCGGGTGCTACACTGTCGGGGGTGCCGTCTTTCGGATGAGACGTTAAACTGGGGCCCCGTCTGCCCTCCGAGGTGGATGTGAAAGATCCCATGGCACTATTTCGAAGAGGAGCAGGGGAGTTATCCCCGGTGTCCTGGGCCGATATTTATCCCTCAATCAGCATCACTAAAAAGATTATCTGGTCGTTAACACATTGCTGTTTGTGGGAGCTTGCTGTGAGCAAATTGGCTGCTGCATTTCCCACATTACAACAGTGACTGCACTTCAAAAAAGTACTTCATTGGCTGTAAAGCGCTTTGGGGACGTCCTGAGATCGTGAAAGGCGCTATATAAATGCAAGTGTTTTTGTTGCATTGTCAGTTTATGAACCAGAGGTCAGTAGTTTGATGATTACAAAAATACCAGGGATAGAAACCTGGTCTGTGCTGGTCAGGAGCCCCACCGCCGCTGATGTTAGCCTGGCTGGGCAGGCCGGCAATGCCAGGGCCCCACAGGTGCCTCAGAGCGCAGGAAAGGCCGGTGGGTGTAGGAGGTGAGCAGAGCGGCCCCAGAGTGGGCTCAGGGCTCCTCCCCCAAACCTCCGCCCGCCCCCGCGGCCCAGGGCCTTACTTCAGGAGCCGGAAAACCCTCCCTGGGCGGGCCTCAGGCCTCGGGCTGGGAGTGCAAGTCATGGCCGGGGCAAAACGCGGCCGACTCCCATCACCCCGATCCCAGGCCTCAGGCCCCGCACCTCGACCGCCTTTATTCGCCCACCTCCCCGGCCTGACCACTCCTCCTCCCCGGTACAGCCTCAGACCTTCCCCAGCCTAAACTCACCCACACCCAGCCTCGAGCCCGGCTCTACGTCTTAAAGCAAGACTGTCCCCAACCGTGCGTCTTAAAGCGAGACTGTCCCCAACGTGCGTCTTAAAGCGAGACTGGCCCCACCGTGCGTCTTAAAGCGATATTGTCCCCACCGTGCGTCTTAAAGCGAGACTGTCCCCACCCGTGCGTCTTAAAGCGAGACTGTCCCGACCATGCGTCTTAAAGTGAGACCGTCCCCACCGTGCGTCTTCAAGCAAGACTGTCCCCACCATGCGTCTTCAAGCGACACTGTCCCCACCGTGCATCTTCAAGCGACACTGTCCCCACCGTGCGTCTTCAAGCGACACTGTCGCCACCGTGCGTCTTCAAGCGACACTGTCCCCACCGTGCGTCTGCAAGCGACACTGTCCCCACCGTGCGTCTGCAAGCGAGACCTACCACTGCACTCTTTAAAGTTCCCATTTCACTTTTATTAAAATTATTGGTTCATCAGCTTTTGGAACACACTCCCACAAAGAGCTGTTGAGACTGAGGGTCAATTGAAATTTGTTAGACAAGGGTATTAAGGGTTACAGAACCACCGTGGGTAGATACAGCTATGAATGGCAGAACAGCTGGAGGGGCTGAATGACCTGCTCTTGTTTCTATCATTACATTGAAATGTATACATAGAAGTCACAGCCTTTGCACTGGCTTCATAATAACAAATTACCACCGCATAATAATAAAGATGAATTCTGCTTAAAACGCTAAAATATCTCTCTCTTCTAAATACTGATCGGTCTGTTACATAATTCCAGCACCAGCACTCTGACTTTAATTGACAATCTGTATCATCTGCCGTATAGTTTAATCTTGAGCTTGTGCATAAATATGAAAGAGGCCCTCCATTTAGCTGTAAAAATGCTCTAAAACTATAATTATTCACCAATTGTATAAAATGTCTACTTGCAAATGTGGTATGTTTGAACAACGGCCGGCCAATGTGATATGGTCAGAATATTGTAAGATGCTGGAAATCTGATCCAAAAACAGAAAATGATGGACACACTCAGCAGGTCAGAGAGCATTCATCCAGAAAACACAAATCAGTTAGTTTTTGAGGTATAAACCCTTTTTCGGAATGGAGGAAGGGTTTATACCTGAAGCATCAAGTGATTCGTGTTTTCCTGACAGATGTTGCCTGACCTGCTGAGCATCGCCAGCATTGCCTGTCAATGTGATATGGTGTCGGGTACCCCCAAGCAGTTTTATGGATTTACCTAGCTTGGGAGTATTTAAAAGGTAGTTCTTGGAAGATACAAGGGGCAACCGCCCCCGATGTTGATACAGGGCAATATAATGGAAGTGTTTACATTTATGAAAGGGAAGATAGAAGCAGACCGTTTCCAGTGGTTGAAGGTTCTAGAATGAGGGGCCATAGATACTAAATTTGTATCAAAATTTGTAAGAGAGAGTGAGAGAGACATAGTTACACAGAAAGTTGCAAGGTTGTGGAATTCACTTCCAGGATTAGTGGTCAAGACAGAAACCATGCCAACATTCAAGATTAGATTGGATAAGTGGATGTAAGAAAAGTGGATGAAAGGGGTAAATGTTATTAGGACTATTTTCTCAGACTAGTTGGGCAAATGGGGACCATTTCTGTGTTGAAACTAACTACACACACACACACACACACACAATCAGTAACTGGGTGTCCTGTTGCAATGTAACTTTAGATTGGACATCATCCACAGGACTATGCTGTGGCATAAGGGCAATTTGATTTGTTTTTATACGAACAGCAGAACCTCAATGCCGGTTAAGCTCAAACAGTCCAACCGTCTCCATCACGGTTCGGAACACGTAGGCATGCAAAGCAAGGACTTCCTTCAGCCTACATACAAGATGCAGGGGCAAGCTGTGGGACAGAATTGTGGCAAAAAAAAATGGAACTGTTGCAGGGCAGAAAGATTTGTCTAAACCAGCCTGTCACACTGTACCCTGGAAAGAGTAGTCAGCGCGATGGAAAGCATAGTGCTTTGGCAAAGCCCCTGATGAGAATTTACATTAAGTAGTGACAGATAAGCCTGGTATGCAGATTTGGAGTTGGATGTCCCGCAAGAAGCTGCCTGCTAAAGGGTATAAGCAGATGTTCATTGTGTAGCTGATTGGGAAACTCTGACTTGGGATGGCAGGATCAGTACTTAAATTGGGTTGAAGAGATTCAAGCAGATGCTGGTGAAACTCGGCATCACCAACATTGGAACCTCCATTTGATAAGTATAGCATGTAAACCTGTAGTGGTCAGTTGTCCAATGACCAATTAGTCAGAAGATTATAGGTTCAGGCCTACCATGGATTTGAGCACATAATCGAGGTGGAGACTACAGTGCAGTCCTGGGGACGGCTGTGTTCTCAAAAGGTGCCGGGCTTCTGACGAGATGTTAAATGAAGATAGAAGGATAAGCACGATTTCTTAAGGGTCGAGGTGGCAACAAGATGAAATGTCTAATGATGGAAATTCAGAGACAAGTCAATTCTCTAGAGCAGACTGGATATTTCAATATCTATACCAAATAGGGTCACAGGACCTCAGGGCAATGTTGATAATCGAGTGGCCAACTTGGCTCATTATTGAAACCTGACAGAGTAAACCAAGAACTGGGAATCTTCCCATTTGGCTCTAAAGCAGCTTACAAGCCATTGCCCCAACGGGTACAGTGATGTTGGCCAGATATGCAACAAGAAGCTTACCAGTGCACTGTGCTGGTAAAATGGGATTTTGGCTAGTTAAACTCCAGCAGTACACCTGTGCACAAGTGGCTTCTAGGCATTTGGCTCTTGAAAATCTGCATCTAAGCGCTCTGTATTTAGGAAGTGGGATTTATTCTTAACTAGAGTGGGTGGGGAAAAAGGAGGAAAGGTAGAAAAAGCATCCACTCACATTGGGTAAGTAGAAACTGTAGTGTAGCACGGTGGCATAGTGGTTAGCACTGTTGCCTCACAGCGCCAGGGACCCGGGTTCAAATCCGGCCTCGGGTGACTGTCTGTCTGTGTGGAGTTTGCACATTCTCCCCGTGTTTGCGTGGGTTTCCTCCGGGTGCTCCGGTTTCCTCCCACGGTCCAAAGATGTGCGGGTTAGGTTGATTGGCCATGACAAAAATTGGCCCTTAGTGTTAGGGGGGATTAAATACGCGGGGTTACGGGGATAGGGCTTGTGTGGGATGGCTGTCGGTGTAGGGACCAGGTGCTAGGGTTTGGATGATCAGCCATGATCTCGTTGAATGGCGGAGCAGGCTCGAAGGGCCGAATGGCCTACTCCTATCTTCTATGTTTCTATGTATGTACCTTTAAGAGAACTACTTTTACAGCTCCTGTATACTGTAGTACCAGCAGTGACCACACCTGTATATAAACCCTGAGTAGGGATCTGTACTGTTAGTTTTTAGACTACCCTCATCCAGTAAACACCTGTTGATTGTTAATCTGCAGTCTCCGTCTATTTATTGAAGAACACCATACCTTAAGATTCACGGATTTAACAGAAACTTTACTAGTGTGGATGGCACAGTAGCTTGGTTTCCAGGCTCGAGCATGATGCGTTCCTGTGCATGTCAGACATCTGGCTGACCAGAAAAGTATTTTTATCCATAAATTACTGGAAAATAAAATTGCTGCCAAAAACAGTGATTTAATTTGTTCCCCTTCTGCTTGCTACTTGCTTATTTGTAGGTTTCTGATTTGCTTTAAGAATATTTTAGACAATTGGATGCAACAATGTGTGAACATTTAAAGTGAGAGGTGCACAAGATTCTTACATTGACAGTATGCTCAAAGTAACTGATGTCAGTGCTGGTAAGTAATATTTTATCTCCACTAACGTGAAGCACCTTTTCTTCTGCCCCAATATATTTTTCTAACTTCTTGGCCAATGCGATTTTTTTTTATTACTCACAGCAGCTGCCCATCCAGTATCTAAAAGAAAACATCCAAATTAATTGGAGCTGGATGTGCGGAGTTTTGTGCTATGAGCGCAATCCCATTTGGATCTGGGCTGAATCCGCCCACTCATTTCTTGCAAAGTGAAAGAATTTTCATCCGTCAGTCTGGGCTGGATTTGAATCTAGAGATGAAAGGACAACATTCTAACCTATTTCAGCAACAGCCACCTAACCCCTGGAATTTTACTGAATTGGTTCTTCAATACAACAAATAGTTTTCTTTTAAGCAGGTCCTTCTTCTTTGGCAGTCCCTCGGAACCGAGGATGACTTGCTTTCACATTAAAAATGAGTTCTCAGGTGACTGATGAGTCCAATGCGGGACCTACAGTCTCTGTCACAGGTGGGGCAGACGGTGGTTGAAGGGGCGGGTGGGTGGGGTGCTTGGGTTGACGTGCACTCCTTGCGCTTGGCTTCCACTTGCTCCCAGCGAAGAGACTCGAGGCGTTCGGTGCCTTCCCGGATGCTTCTCCTCCACTTTGTGCGGTCTTGGGCCAGGGATTCCCAGGTGTCAGTGGGGATGTTGCACTTTTTCCAAGGAGGCTTTGAGGGTGTCCTTGAAGCGTTTCCTCTGCCCACCTGGGGCTCTCTTGCCGTGCCGGAGCTCCGAGTAGAGCGCTTGCTTTGGGAGTCTCGTATCAGGCATGCGGACAATGTGACCCATCCTTCGGAGCTGATTGAGCGTGGTCAGAGCTTCGATGCTGGGGATGTTGGCCTGAGCAAGAACACCGACATTGGTGCGCCTATCCTGCCAATGGATTTGCAGGATCTTGCGGAGGCAGCGTTGGTGGTACCTCTCCAGTGCTTTGAGGTGCCTGCTGTACATGGTCCATGTCTCCGAGGCATACAGCAGGGCAGGTATCACTGCTGCCCTGTAGACCATGAGCTTAGTGCCAGGTTTGAGGTCCTGGTCTTCAAACACTCTCTTCCTCAGGCGACCGAAAGCTGCACTGGCCCACTGAAGGCGGTGTTGGACTTCGTCGTCGACATCTGCCCTGGTTGACAGTAGGCTCCCGAGGTATGGAAAGTGGTCCATGTTGTCCAAGGCCTTGTTGTGGATTTTGATAATCGGGGGGCAGTACTGTGTGACGGGGGTAGGTTGGTAGAGGACCTTTGTCTTACGGATGTTTAGTGTAAGGCCTATGCTCTCGTATGCTTCGGTGAAGGTGTTTACGATGGTTTGGAGTTCGACCTCAGTGAGCGCAGACGCAAGCATGGTCTGCATACTGTAATTCGACGACAGGAGGATGGGACGACCTTGGTTCTGGACTGGAGGCGACGGAGGTTGAACAGTTTCCCGTTTGTTCTGTAAATTAGCTCCACTCCAGTGGGGAGCTTACTGATGGCGAGATGGAGCATTGCAGCAAGGAAGATTGAGAAGAGCGTTGGTGCGATGACACAGCCTTGCTTGACCCCGGTTCGTACGTGAATTGGGTCTGTGGTGGAACCGTTGGCCAGGATCACGGCTTGCATGTCGTCGTGAAGCAGGCGGAGGATAGTGACAAACTTTTGAGGGCAGCCGAATTTGAGGACACTCCATAATCCCTCACGGTTGACAGTGGCGAAGGCCTTTGTGAGATCAAAGGCGGCCATGTACAGTGGTTGGTGCTGTTCCCTGCATTTCTCTTGTAATTGACGTGCGGTGAAGATCATCTCCATTGTGCCTTAGTGGGCAGAATCCGCATTGCGACTCTGGGAGGAGCTCTTCGGCCACTGGGAGAAGGTGATTGAGGAGGCTTCTTGCAATGACTTTCCCTGTGGCTGATAGCAGGGAAACTCCTCTGTAATTACCGCAATCGGACTGGTCACCTTTCTTGAAGATGGTCACAATTACGACGTCCGAGATCCCCGGCATGCTCTCCTTCCAGATAAGAGAAATGAGTTCATGAATTCGCGCCAGTAGTGCTTCTCCGCTATGCTTTAGTGCCTCGGCGGGGATTTCCATCTGCTCGAGGCCTTATTGTTCTTCAGTTGTCGGATGGCCTTTTCAACCTCATGCCAGGCTGGGGTTGTGTTGAGATGGTGGCGGGTAGCATGCTGTGGGATGGAGTTGAGGACACTCGTGTCAAAGACAGAGTCGTGGTTAAGGAGATTTTTTTTTTTTTTTTTTAATTGTACTAGAGTAGCCACATTTTTGTAACTTTGCCAACATGCAACAAAAACCTCAACACAAAGTCAAATGCAGTGTTGTTACTATGGTAGTGTTAGATTACATTAGCTGTGAATAGAAAACATCACCTCACCACAATACAGACTAAGGTAACTACTGTCCTTAAAACTTGCTAAAAGATCAGATTTCAACCTGCATTTCACAGCTATAGTTGTAAATTTTATAGCTGATCCAAGCAGCTTCCGGAGCCAAGAAATACGACCCACAAAGATACGAATGTCAAGAACTACAATGTTCAGTCACTGTCAGATTGAATGGTATTACAATCAGGTGGCACACTATCTCATTGCAACATAGACAGGAATATATTCTGTTCGGAAATTAGGAAAGAAAGGAATAAACGGGGGGGGGGGGGGGGGGGGGGAAGGAGGGAGAAGGGAGAGAAAATATAAATGCAATCCTCCCCCCAAAAATATGAAAAATAGGGTCAAGCTGCAAGTGCCAAAATCTCTGATACAAACCCTTGTAGCGCTAAAATATTATATATTGAAACAGTCAGGTGCATTTTCACCCCCTCCACATACCATGGTGCTCAAGATAACTGGTTTCCAGGCCTTAGCCAATGTAATTCTGAAACCAATCTGCAGGGGGTGCTGGGCCAAGACTGGATCGGCTGATTTTCACTTCCTCCTTGTGGGGAAGCACCCGAATTTTAATTGGCTCTTTCTATAATTAGGATGATGCTGCTCAGGATTGTGGAGATCACGAAGTCAGTGCACAGTTCCAGGGTGCGGGTGGGGGATGACCAATTTTAAAATCCATCAACACTCAAATTTAATCAACATAATCCAACAAAATAAGTCAAGACAATTTGTTTTTAATGTGAAGACCTAACAATCAGTGTTAGGCGAGTCTCTGGAAATGCATACACACAATACCATTACTGTTTAAATTTGCATGAAGACAGTACGAGATAAAAACAGAAGACTGGAAATATGCAGGTCAGGCATCATCTGTGGAGAGAGAAACAGAGTTAACGTTTCTCTCTCCCCTCAGATGCTGCCTGACCTGTTGAGTATTTCCAGCATTTTCTATTTTTATTTCAGATTGCCAGCATCCGCAGTATTTTGCTTTTGTATTAGTACGAAGAGATGTTCGATTATGGATTATAAAATAATCTGTGTTCAAATGTGCATAGCCATAAGGGTTTGGATACCAGAAGTATAACAATGTTCTGATTAAAAATAAAACAAAGCAGCAGTTCTGGAGGATTTTACATACAAAACTTGGTTTACAGGAATGGGAGGGTATGTGTTAATGTAAATATTTTAATATTGCTAGTAGCAGAACCTGTGTCAACAACTGATCAAACTACCATGGGATTTTAAGACTTAGTTGATCTGTTCACAGATGGAGACCAAAGATCATAGATCATAAAATAAATTCCCCCAGGCAAGTTAACATTTTTCATGTCTAATTGGACAGTTTAATTCTGACAACTGATAACAAACACTAACCAAATACCACACATCCATTGTGTTGTGCAATTTCTGGGCCACACGTTTTACATGCTGCATATTCTCATCCATCATTTACCACAGATCTTTTTCAAAGCAAGGAGACACATCTTGCATATTGCGAGACATAACCAAGAAGTTATCATGGATTTAACCCTGGTGGATGCTGGAAGCAACAAGATTGAGAAATTGTAGAAGGGTAGCAGCAGATCATCGAGTTCCATAGCTTAATGCATGTTCCAACAATCCAGTAAGTGATTAGGTGAGCATTTGGATTCCTGCAGGCAAGCGACCTAGCCCCGGACAATGAGTGTCTAGCAGCTAGTACTGGCTCAGCCCCAGCAGCTCTGCTCCAATCTTCTATGATCTAACAAACCAGCTTAATCTCCCCTCATCTTCTGCTGGAGGTGTAGCCACATGGCATCCCACCTCTGATCACCTCACCCAGTTAAACAACCTTTTTTCTCCATCTCCAATTTTTTTGTTTTTTTTAATAACTAGTCAAGTGTTCAAAAAGTGAAAAAAAAAAACTATTGTTCTATTATTTCTAAAAGAAGCGGTGGTATATGATGGATGTGAATATGTAATGTGTGAAACATTGGTGTGGCCCAGAAATTGTGCAGCACAGTGGATAACACTCTTTTGGTTAGTATTTGCTAGTGGTTGTCAGAGTTAAACTATCCAATTAGATTGGAGAAAATATCTTTGGTCTACCATGTGAACAGGTCAACTAAAATTTAAAATCCCACAGTAGTGAGAGTTGTGGAATGGTTCTTGCTATCAGCCACATCAGCAAAGGAGGACAAAGACACCTTAAGTATAGTTTTGTCATGAATAAAATGCTGCACAGCAGACCATCCTCATTCAATCCATTAAGCCGAATAGTCTGGCTTTGGACGAGGGAGTTTAAAACCAGACAGCTGGATTGTTTCTAGTGTTGTAGTATTTTAACTTGGGCAGATGTACAAACTCTGAAGTTGTTTGACAAAACAGAAAAATCAGAAATGGGATCTCAAAAAAACCTCATGTCAGGTTGCTCCACAGCTGACCATAGGTATATACAACCCCACAATTCAGTTCAGTAGCTGTGTAGTAGAATATAGGAAATGCCAATTTGTGCAGCAGAGCTAGGTATTGAACATCTGGTGCAGCAGGGCATCTGCTCAAATAAGAATTGTAAAATACATACAGGACAAAAAAAAAAAAATCTAAAATCAAATGCAACCTCCATAAAAAGGGGTCTGATTCTTGCAGATAAGCCGGTTAAAATTTGTAGCCTTCTCTTCTCAATCCCTAGAATCTTTGAATAGAGATGAAATGCAGATGCTTGATCTCCATCATGCTGCTTTATCAAGTTGAAGTCGGGAGTCAGATAACTTCCCTTCAGGAAATGGTTTGCAAGGATTGGGGGGGGGGGGGGGGGGGGGAAAGCGAAGAGGGAATGAGGAATGGTGTTGGTTGCATGGGAAAGTCAGTCCTGGAGCATTAACAAACCTGCCAGCTGGCCACAGCACAACATGGATGAAAACATTAATGGCCATCTCCAGTCCATGCAGTCACACTGCATAGCACAAAACATGAAATATGGAGGGTCTCTCCCTCGCCACATCTATACAATGAGTCCTTTCACTTCAGTGATAGGCCTGCCACTGGCAAAAAGGAAACCTACTTCTTTGACCAAGCTTTTGGTCATATACCCCAATATCTCATGTAGCTCTGTCAAATTTTGTTTGCCAACGCTACTGTGAAGTGCCTTGGGATGTTTTACTATGTTAAAGACGCGATATAAATACAAGTTGTTGTTGAAAGTAGTGCAAAGGATATACAAACAAGGACTGTTGGGTCAGATACACATTGGTAACAGAAAGTCCACTGTATGTCAGACGAGGAGCAAAACCTGGGTTGTTCCACTCCTGTATATGTCTGCAGGCATCAGTGCACGAAGTGCAAGTGCTTGAATGTTGATTTTGCTTAAAGAAAATTGAAACTAATTGAAGAGTTATTCCATTGAGACCTTAATCCCTTGGGAACAAAGCACAAAATATCTGCAGTGGAAATTGGCACTTTTATTTTTATATTTTCTGAAATGAACCTACTTCTTAAAAAAAAACACACAAAATCCACACGCGAAACACAGCTCATGTGGTCAATACATTTGTCCAAGCTTAATGTTCTGAAACGTATGTACAATGTCAACCAAACCCCCAAAATAGTGTCTATAAGACAAAATAATTCTACATCAAAGATACACTTCCAGGCCAATTCAAATCTTTAAATACAAAACTGGTGTTACATTAACCAATTTGGTCAGCAATTTACTCATAACATTCATGTGGTATTAGTTATCTGCAGTCGTCATAACAGAGCTCATTCTGATCAACAAATACACTACAATAGAAAACACAAGAGTTAGAATTCTTCAGAGATTCTAATTTTGTTTCTCAATGTGGATACATATTTCAAGTGTGTAACAAAAGGAAATGTGTCATGGTAGTGTTTTGGTGGCAGAGGAATGCTGTGCCTACAATGTCTTGCTTTATAAAGTCAGCTACCTTATCTTGTTTCACTTAAGTTCACTATTTATTTACAAGGGTCATAGATTATTTTTGCTTTGAATCTTTAATTGCTTGATTCTCAAGTTCTAGTAACCACTGGGATTTCTTTTTGGAAAGTACAATTTAAGCTAGAATTGTATAAGCCACCGATGACTGCAAGGTTCTCCTTTTTCTAGGAAGCAACACAGTAAGTGTGAAATTTGATCTAGATTTTAAAACATGGCTATTGCAAAAATTCAACAGTAAATTTAATCCAAGATTAAAGCAAGAGGAAGAAAAATATTGCTACTTTGTTCTATGACATGAGCAGTTGTCCAAGACCTGGCAACTTCAAAAAGTTGAGGTCCATTTAATACTCTTACAGTACTTTGTTTCTACCACCAGAAGGTGTTGGTTCACTTGCTAAATGCAACAGTGTTTATTTCTTTCTTTCTACCATGTTTCCCAAAAGATGCATTTGTCCAAGTCCTGGTAGTTTCTCCAGCAGTAGATGCCACAACGCTACAATTTAAAACTTGACTTGAATGTGCACGTACTGGTGCTTTTCTGTAATATAATGTACACTACATCTCCTTTACGTAAGGGTTTTGAGATAGTACAGTCAATTAAATGGCAATTTTTCCACAAACATTATACTGATGGATTTGGATTATAAATTGAATTGTATTGATACTTTTGGAAAAAAAACATTTGTTGACCATATGACTTGAGGATCAATATAGTCATGACTCAAGTCAAATTTTCACTGGTCCAGATGCAACGTCACATTTTACTACAAATCTCCACCATTGTAAAAGTGGTTTAGGATATGGGAGTATAATATGGGAGTCAGGCTGGCTGTATGACTCCTTATTTCACAAGGTGAGGAGGTAAAACCACCTTCACGGAGATACTGTCACACTACTTCGACTGCAGTATAACCGGTGCAAAATATGAAGCAGTCTTCTGGAACTACAGAACCGTGTAAAAATTAAGTTAAAACGTTTTTAATGTTGAAGTTAGTTTTGTGGAGCCTACAAGTATGCATTTGTAGAGTTGGTTGTTGCTAGGCAGAATGTGACCTACTCCAGTGGTAATACAAACACCAAGATATTTTCTGCAGCTTTAAAAGGCAAAAAATCCTCCCTCCCAACTATTTCAGAGAATAAACTTTGAAATCAGTTGAAACCTTCAATTTAAAAAAAAAGGTTTGTTACTTGCAGTACAATTCTGCATCAGTGCACAGAAGACTATAAAAAGAAAGTTAAATGAGACATGACCAAGTGCAGACAGAACTATTATATCTTGAATTGCACAATATTTTACTTTGGACTGTACTGAATTCAGAACCAAGCAAATAAAGAAGCCAAGTTTCAACTGAAACCAAAACTAAAATGGCATGCCAGATGTTTGATTCACCGCAAGGATCAAGTTACTGGCAACAATTGCCACAATTACATTTTACACACTTGTCACTAGTGCAGCCCATGTCAATATTGTAAATTGACAGCCATTTTAATTCTACAAATAGGTACTCTCTATAACCAATACCTGGACCAGGGAGGGAGTGGTAGAGGGAAGGGGCAAATAATAAACATCTACTCCAATTAGCATTGTGTTTTACCGAACCTCCAAAGTACAATTGCACTGCGCTGTTCAATCAAGTATCAAGCCTCTTTCAAAGCAGTTTCAAAGGTCATCATGACACACAGACGAATACGTTTGGACGCTTACTGTCTACAGCTTCACTGTGTAGGTGATGGAAAACAAATAAGATTGCAGCAGATTGCATTGAAACTCAATGCACAAGCAAAGAACACGCCATGACACAATTCTTTTGGGCACTCCATTCTAAATTTGTTTCAGAAACCATAATTAACCACACAATCTTCAACTTGAGACAATAAGATATTAAGAATCTAAATGCTGGTGCTTTTACTTTCACAGGCTCTGTATCAGAATATACCTGCAAATTAAACTGGAATGCAGAGGAACTAAGCAGTTTTTTTTTAAATCTGTACACTTTGCTTTTAAGCTAGAGGTTTCAGATACATAGTTACATTTTTTTAATACCCAAGTTTGACCTTAAATGAAGCTAGCCCTTTAAATGGGTACATCAATTGTTTAAATAAATACCAAACAAAAAAAACTACATTTCTGTATATTTAAGCCCAGACTTATATTAGAAGTAAAATTAAAAATACAGTTCAGTAGAAAAAGCATTTGAAACAGTGACAATGAGAATAGTAAAGTCAAACAGACTGTTGTTAGACATAACAGGTGCAAATAAACCTTGTGCTCTTCACTTGTTCCCGCCTTTCCCCTTTGAAAAAAGCCCAAACTATTTTCTTGGTAGTGCAACCAAATATACTGTTGAATTAAGCCATTATTTTTAATCCTTGGTGCTAAATAGTGGCTTAGATTTTTTTACATTTTTCTTAAAGAATTTTCTGCCCAATGTTACTGCAATTTTACTTCACATTACTCTCAAAAATGAATAGCAATTGAGTGCAGAATATTTCAGGACAGATGCGCTTAAATCTTCTGAATGGCTAGCAGTTCTAAATTCAGCAATAAAAAATTCCTACCCAAGATGTAGACAAAGTTCACAATGTGTTACTGAAATTGGTTGGAGCAGTCAAACTACAGAAATCTTGAATATTTACCACTTGGTTAGGAAATGTATTCTGTTGTGTAATATACAATAGCAGAATGCAATATACACCATAGCACTTGTGTGCTGTGTCATGGAACTGAAGTGTATGCCAGTTAATTGCACAGGTTAGATCAGTATAACCTCAACACCAATTCATAGTGTATTTTAGATTGGCTCCTAACTTGATTTTAAATTAGTCCAGTCACCTTCCACACAAATCTTTTATTTGACCTGGACAAATTAATGTAATCAATTCCCAATATTTGATTGTTAACCTGATAGATCTTTTTAAAAAAATGAAGTTTTGATTTTAAAATACCCTCCTGCTCCTTTGTGGCACAATCAGAACGTTTCAGGGGCAATTCATTCCCATCCAATCTCAATTTTTAAAAAAACCATGAAATGAGTAGTGATAATTTTGCTCAATATTGTACAAATAGGAATTTAATTTCCCATGTGGCATCCCCATTAATAGGCTTAACTTGTGTCATTATACTCCTTTTACCCATGGAAAGGTATGAGTAATAAGGCTTTGAAACAGATCAAACACCATTCACAGTTCTGATTCTTGGCTGAGCTTATACAAGTGTCTGATTGGCAGGAAATGTACTTGCTGCTACGGGATACTTGCTAAATTCCAGTATTTCACTGTGCTCAATTGTTCGGCAGCACCCAATGGTCGATACTTGCACCAATCAGTAACCCGGGATTTCTAATTAGACTCGATATTCTACAACCTTTAAATCAACAGCAGTTGCACAAGTCACTTTTCAGTGCCGTACACTGCTTTAAAATGCTAAACCTAATGCTTTTCATAAAGTAAAGAGCAAGAAAAGTTATTTAAGGAAAAAGCTTCCAATGTGCATTTTTTAATATATAAACAATTTTATTTTCTAAATACTGTAGCAGTCTTACACACAAGGTACTATACGAGGTTAAAAGCTGACTGAAAAAGTACCCCAGCAAAAATATCAGACAGTGGCCAACATTTAGAACAGTCCTATGTCGTTACACCTTTTCTCAAGATAAGCTTGTGCTTATTGTAGCTGCACTCGCAACATTTGGGCTCAAGCCATGGAAGAAAAGGTGAATGAAGGACTAGCAGACATTTCTGAATTTTTATTACCATAAACTCCAGCATATATATATGCCAAGAATTTGTATTCACATAAGACGATGTTTGGTGCTATGATAATGAACCATTTGCCTTCAGCACAAATATTTACAGGTAAGTCCCAATAATACTTGGCCAATTTTTCCCCTAAAGACAGATGCTTCATTTGTTGGTTTAATATCAGTCTGTTTACATATGAAACGGTTAAACCTGCAATCAAGATACAAATACATTTATGGCTAAGACAGCCAGTATCTGTAGTATTTAACACCATAAACTTGTTAGGGGTAAAGTTCCAGTCAGCTTTTGCAGATTTGCCAGTCTAAATTACTAATGAGCTCTGGAAAAAGGCACCTTCTTCAGCCTGAGCAAGTTTCCAAGGATCAAACTGTAGAGGTTGCTCCTTAGAAATCTCAGCAAAGTCTGTGGTCCCTGAATCCTCCAATGGTTGCTGGAATGAGACCTGAGTTGTAGACTGGCAAGAGGTCAAAGTGCTCGATGATACCCCTGTGCTTGGAGAGGTTGATGAAGCAGATGCTGGTAAGTGCCTTAATATTAAGTCAACAGTTGGTAAAAGAGGCTTAAGAATATGGACTGGGCAGAAAGCAGAGCCAGTGGGGTTGAAATTAACCTTGTTTTTATCTGGACACGAGTACAGCAGAGCCTGCCCAAAGGTAATAGCCCTGAAAAGAGAGCACACAGGAATGATTAATTCACAATCATATTTAATTGAACAGATTTGAAAGCATTTCAGCTAAAATAGAATTGCTGTACATTTGGGGTGAAATCAGAGTTTGCATACTGAATTTATAAATCTAAATATTAGATTAAGTGAAATTGTACCTAGGGTACTTTTGTTACCAGTTTGCCTTAAAGTTTTTAACCATTGCAATTGGATTCCTGCAGCAAACTTAAAAAATCAGTTTCCCCCCACCCCCCAGTAATGAAGATTTTAATACAGCAACTGTTAGGAAACATTTTAGAAGGAGCCATTCATAACTCCATGCTCTTTACAACAGAGCAAGACACATCACATCCCTACATAGGGTACAGAAAACACCCAAACATGGCGAGTTTAAGCAATTCATAGAAACAATTTGGGTTTACAGTCCCATTAACACAAGCAGGGTGCCTGCCTGAATTGGTGCCTCGGGACATGTATGTGGGAAGGAGATCCAAAGTAGTATCACTTAAACCCTCTCCTAAAAACAAGTACTAGTGTGAGCATGTGCTTTCACAAGGTCACTAACCTATCTTGTCCTGCCTCCCTACTTCAGAGTCTCTTGAAAATAAGGCACACTGTTTTATTTGATCTGATGACTTCAAAGCATTGCTTTTCAGCCACAGAAATGGGACTTTCAAAAGTTTTGATCCAAAATTATTATTATTTTTTTTAAAGCACTGTAGTACAGGAAACTGTGCGCTATCCGGCACTGACGGGACCGAGCTGTTGCCGTTCCCTCAAAACTGCCGGACACACCAGCGTTAATGTTGAAGCATACGGAGCTTTTCATCTCCGTATCTGACAACAAACACTGTTGCTTAGCAACAGCTTCTAAACAGTCAGCCCGTACCTTGGAAGTGTCTCTCTGAAGCTGTTGCTAAGCTACAGAGACTTTGCAGAGCCTGACTGTTGGAAAAAAAAGCCACGAGAAGAAAAAACCTAAAAGCGGCTCCTGATTTTTGCCGTGGCTCGAGCTTGCCGGACATTTAGCCTCCGGATAACAGTTTCCTGTACTCAACTGTGCATATCACTTTCCCAGATTTTGAACACTACACAGCATGTTCAAAGGGCAAGGTATAACATTGAATGGTCTGCATAACACTTGTAGATCGAACCCTTACTAATCCAACATCCTTTCAATTCTAGCACCATTAAATGATGCAATGGTCACAGTGACTGTTCTGCTACAATGTGCACCTTGTTACTGTAAGCTAGTTACAGTAGTTTGGAATTCAATCAGCCTACTGTTCCATGATCTGCACATTTCTAATATTCTGCACATTGAATTTTATTTAGTTGTTCATATTCTACTGAAATATTAATTGCTGATTATAATCTGCAGACCGAGACGTTGGGTTATATAATATTTGACACTCAATATGGTTGAATTGTTTCTTTATGGAGTAGCAGAATTTTGAGAGAGGATCATATGAGGCAGAACCTGACACTAGTAAGGGCCAAATAGTATTTGCGGTCCAGGGCATTGAACAGAAAGCCTTCAAGCTCTACCTAAATTTCATTCTCTTGCCAACTTCATTTAATTCCAACACAATGAAGCTCCTTCCTAATTTTACACTGAAAATTAGGCAAATATAGGTCACGTTAGCTTCCAGAACTTGAATGGCTGGAATAGCCCCGCTTGTCAATATCGCCTGAACCAGGACAGGACTGCATTTAGAGGCTATACAGGAAACTCTCGATTTACCGGCACCTAAATAACCGGAAACCTCTGTTAACCGGCAAAATTCAGGAGTAGGTTCAGTTAAGTTTTACTTCATATTAGTGGACGTTCCTGGATCTGTGGCTGTGTAACGGGGTTCCTGCACCTGTTGCTAAGCAACAGGGAAGCCTGGATTTGTTGCTGTGTACGGAGCTCTCATACCTTTTAACTATACCGCTCTGTAATCCGGACTTTTTGATAAACCGGCACCACGCCGGTGCCGGATAAGAGAGTGTTTCCTGTACTTAGAAATTAACAAAGGGAAATAGTTCATGCATCTACACCAGCCCCTACATAACCAAGGGCTCAGACAATTTGAATGGGAAAAATTAAGTGAATATGCTATCCACTCATTAATTTGGAAATGAAAAATTAATTCAATAGATACATAATGGGCACATGCTTAAAACCAAAAAAGTAGTCAACCTTGAGCCCCGATAGCAATGTCGTGGAAAGTTTGTGTAAAATTGCGCTCAATTTAGCTGCACAGGTACTTAGCCAATTTGAAAGACTATCAAATTAATATTACAACATACGTAAACTTCTTCCCGAGTAAACACTCAACATTGTCAATGGTTTAAATGCAAATCCTTTACTTACGGTGTTTCTTCAAATGCAGTCACCCGCTCACAGCCCTCTGGTGGCTCCCGCTTGAACATGTAGCTGTGGTTTGGTTTGGGAGAGGAAGCATACTTCAGGAGAGGGGAGCTTGTGCCGCTATCTGTGTTATAAAAAAAAATATGGAGGAAGTGACTTAGCAATACTAGTTTCATAACCAAGATAACTGACATTCCAATTTGACTGTCAGAAGTGAGAATATCCAAGTTTTTGTTGGATGGTTAGGTGAAGTCCAAAGGGGGGAAACAGTTATAGGAATTGTATAAAAGCACATTTTAGAAGTTAACTTAAGCAAGTCAGACCCATATTTTCCCCCCAAATAAGCAGTTTTTCCATATTTCTGTATGAAACACCCTTCTTCAGAAGGGAATATCCAGCATAGCCTCAGCGTAGAACAGGTCACTGAAAACCTCAAAACATTTTGAGGTCAATGCATGGCCAGCTGTAAATTAACAGTCTATAATTTAATGTAATAAATACTATTTAATCTAATGCAAATTTACAGCTTTGTTGGTTGAGGATATCAATACATTACTGCTGACCGCT
Source organism: Somniosus microcephalus (assembly GCF_052327205.1). Taxonomy (NCBI): domain Eukaryota; kingdom Metazoa; phylum Chordata; class Chondrichthyes; order Squaliformes; family Somniosidae; genus Somniosus; species Somniosus microcephalus. The sequence continues at coordinate 21,275,584 of NC_141010.1, forward strand.
CAACTGGATTGTTTAGGTTTACGACTATAGGCAGTCAAAGCGTAGTTAATGGTCCAGCAGAAGAAAAATAAAGGATTAAATAAGGCTGAGCTGTAGCTTGGAACGAGGATAAGAGACCCTGCAAAAACCTGGGGAAAAACGCATTGCAGAAAGAGTTCAAGAGTATTAGGAGAGATTAATTTACACAACTGAAAGCTTACTGCTAGAGAAAAGCTGCAACAGGAATTGATTCCTCAAAAGGACTTCCATGTAAATATTGCCTTGCACTCATTAGCCTAATTTGTATTCTTCTGTAGGTTATTCAAGTTATGCAAGTATTGTAGCCCATACATTGCTGAATCCTGTATTGGATATCCTGCTATTTAAAGGAGGACAAAAATGCAAATTAGCAATCCGAGCTCAGCCAGGGCAGCTATTGGGCTTTTACAATACAGGAAACTCTCTTAACCGGCACCTAAATATCCGGAAATCTCTTTTAACCAGCAAAATTCAGGAGTAGGTTCAGTAAGTTTTACTATATATTCGTGGCCGTGTAACCAGGGTTCCTGGATCTGTGGCCGTGTAACCGGGACTCCTGCACAAGTGCCGTGTAACTGGGGCTCCTGGATCTGTGGCCGTGTAACCGGGACTCCTGCACAAGTGCCGTGTAACTGGGGTTCCTGGATCTGTGGCCGTGTAACCGGGACTCCTGCACAAGTGCCGTGTAACCGGGACTCCTGCACAAGTGGCTGTGTACGGGGCTCCTGGATCTGTGGTAGTGTAACCGGGACTCCTGCACAAGTGCCGTGTAACTGGGGTTCCTGGATCTGTGGTTGTGTAACTGGGACTCCTGCACAAGTGCCATGTAACTGGGGCTCCTGGATCTGTGGTTGTGTAACCGGGACTCCTGCACAAGTGGCTGTGTACGGGGCTCTCGTACCTTGGGAAGTATACCTCTCTGTAATCCGGACTTTTTGATCAACCGGCACCACACCGGTGCCGGATAAAAAAAAGTTTCCCGTACATCTTTGTCTCGTGCACATCAGGCAAACATAGGATCAAGCTTAGCTCCAATACCCATCACAGTCAAAGAGCTTGCTAACACTCGCTGTGTAGCATATCACAATGGAGAACAAATGTATGACCATAGTAGAAGAAAGCTGTTCGCACCTGTGCAGCCATACCCTGCATGAGTCAGCACCTCCAGGAGGGGTGTGAAGAGGTAATTTAGGTTACATTTTGTTGCAAGTGATTTAAACAGAAAAATCTCCCACATCTGTGAACTATGATCTCACCTTTGTCCCGAAGAAAAAATGATACATCTTCTATTATACAAGGCCCCTCTTCCTGGATTCCATTTGGATACGAAGGAGAAGGGGACGGGGACGGATATGGAGAGGGACTACTATAGCCACTGGTCTGTTCAAGAGGTATAGGCGAGGGGTCACTCTGAGAATTGCTGCTGTATCGCTGGGAAGGGAAGGGTGCCCTGTGCCCATCAGGTGCATCCATAATCTACAAAACAGATACAGGAAAGAGGAAAATCAGTGATATCAGAGGTAGAAGACTGCAAATCATAGTTCACAGTGACTATTGAAGAATACAACAATCCAGTCCATCTGGCAGGTAAACGCTTGTTTGCAATAATTTCAACAAGCTTTCGAAAATATGAAACTGCTTGCATTTGTTTTCAGCAATGCATCACGGCAACCACATCTGGGCAATTTTCTCTTGGCAGTCACAGCCGCTGAACCAGATTATCCTGCAATAATCACATCACTGTGGCTGCAAGATTCAAACCATACAAATGCTGTTGCCCAACATCAGCTTGGTTTGGTTGGTGGCACTATTGTTCGCAAGTCTGAAGGTTCAGAGCGAGTCCCATCATCAATTGTTGGAGCACACAATCCAAGATGACTTTGCAACACCGTAATGAGGCAGTGCTGCATTTTTGGACGTGCTGTCCTTTCAATAAGACTTGATACCAAGGCCCCACCTGCTGTTTTGGCACGACAGTGCATTACTTGAGGGACTCCTGGTGCCATAACCAATATACTTCCCTTAACCAATACCAGAAATTAATTAACTGATCATTTATCTCATTACTGTTAATCAGATCCTGTGGTGTGAAAAGTAGCTACTGCATTTGCCTTACAGTCACTGCAAAATAAATTGTTGTTGGAGAAAGTGAAGATGTGAAAAGGTGGTATATAAAAAGGGCAGTTCTGTGCCCCACCGTTTAAAGATTAACTGGTCAACCATTTAAATCTAAAATCTCAAACTGACTGGTGATTAAATTTAGCTGAATTTGAAATTTCACTGAAAGTATTTACCAGCTTAATCTTTGAAGAGATGACCAAAAGAACCCAAAGTGCTTCACGGCCAGTGAAGTACTTTTGAAGCATAGTCACCGTTATAATATAAGCAAATGCAGCAGCCAATTTGTGCACAGCAAATTCCCACAAACAGCAATGGAAATAAATTACTAGATAATCTGTTTTAATGGCCTGGTTGATGTATAAATGTTGCAGAACTTCCCTGTTCAGTTTTAAAGTCTCAACCGAAAACTGGCACCTAGACAGTGTTGCACGCCACTGAAGAGCTGACCTAGATTATCTGCTCAAGTTTCCAGAAAAGGACTTGAACTCGTGACCTGCCTCAAGACACTAAAGTACTAACACCATGGCTCAGTGGTTGCACCCTCGCCTCATCAGTGCCACGGGATCTTTTACATCCAATGCACAAGCCGACAGGGCCTCCGTTTAATATCTGATCTGAAAGACATCACCTCCAAGAAGGTAGCACTCCCTCAGTACAAAGTGTCAACCTAGATTATGGGCTCAAGTCCTGGAGTGGAGCTGGAATCCACAACTTTGACTCCTAGCTGAGTTTTTTTTTAAACTGAATGAAGTTGATGTTTGCTTCTATGCCCATTAATCAGGTGAGCCTTGACACTGGGTGCTGGCAAGTCATGAAACACGAGAGCATCACAGTTGAGGATGAATTCTATCCTCACCAGACATCCGTGTGTGCACCTCCAGCTAGGATACGATTTTGCAAGACATCAAGCACAGGATCCACAACACAAATTTTTGGTGGGGGCGGGGGGGGGGGGGGGGGGGTTGAGGGTGAGAAAAGCTACTTTCCCTCCCACCAAATGTTCAACTCATCTCCCAAGACCATCAACCCCCACACACATCAAGCAACATTTTCTGAATTACAATTCCACAGCTAACAGTCACCTCCAGCTATCTTGCACAAATTTAGAGTGAATGTCATCATGTTGATCAACCACAGGAACATTACAGCTGAATAGAAAACTTGTCTACACACACTTCCTAGTAGGCAGTCACTGGACAGAGAACAGAGCAATAGCGGTGGCTAAATTTTCTCTTGCCTAACTCAGGGACATTTAATCCAATTGCAGTATGCCTTGGCCTGCTCCATTTTCGCCGACACGAACAATCAAACTGGGGACACCATCCTAGTTTGAATAGCTCAGAAATGCTCCACAATAAATTGATTTTCAGTTCAAAAAAGGAACAAATCCTCATCTACGTTATTTGAAATTCAAGTACACATTCAATGTGAAAGTTTTCCAGTTAGGACTGGATGCACGCATCAAGTCTAAAAACAATAAATCAGGGGGGGGGGGGTGGAGAAACACATTCAAGTGTCTTAATCAGAGTATTTTAACAAAATTACCTACCCTCAGTAATTCTTTATCGCCAGGTTCTTTAATAAACATCCCTTCAATTTCCTGATTTATTGCCTCCAAGCTGTTCCTAAGTCGGGGAATTAACTTTGTGACGGCAAGGTTCGCTGGTAGAATCGGTACAAACTTGGAAGGTCCCTTTCAAAAGATAGACATTTCAAATGATGCAAAAAAGCAATATAAAAGTTTAATGAAAATGAAAAAGGTTACAGTTTTATACGCACACAACAAAAGAATGGATTGTTTTCCTCAATGGATTAATACCAACACTCATCTCTCTTTGCTCAAATCTTCAAAACAAACATTCCATGGGAATCTTTCAATGGTTTATTTTTATTAACTATATATTGCTTTTTATACTTGTGTAAATTTGATCTTAAAATAGTCACACACGTTTTAGGCCTCCGAGAGTCACCTTAGATTTAATGTCAAAAATAAACTACAATGTGATCCCACAGATTTTGAACTTTTAATCAGCCATGTTGAGACATGGCAAATTTACCAAAGCAAGTCTTACTAAGTCATCGGAATGAAATAGTTTCAGTACAAGTTAATTTAGGTATCATTTATTCACTGAGGTAGTAATCAGCAAAAAAAAAAATGATGAAAGGCAGTGTGATGGTAAAAATACTGTCTTCCTGCTAATATTTTTTTTAAACTGGAATGTGTGTGGACTGACCATGGAAGTGGACAGAGTTCCACAAGTCACAGCAGAAAGTGTAAAAATGCGATGTCGTGATGTCTACATCTCCCTAAGGGTTGTGCTTATTTTATTTGAATTTTAAGAAGTAGCAAGCTATGCTGCATTTCCGTATTAAATTCATGAACAGCAACTGCATCTTATCTGCTGTACCATGAGGTTTACAGCAGGCATGCATGACTGAACCAGCTTGTTTGCTCTCAAACAATGCAGGTGCTTCAATTATTCAAGCACTTCCTTTCAGATGCCAGATCAGTATGAACCCTATTGGAGAACCACATTCAAGACAAAAACCGCCCTATGGCCCCTGTTCATTGCGACTCAGGCAATAATGACCAGAACACCGTACAATACAAGTTTTAGTTACAGGCAAATTCAATTATTGTGGTTTTAAACAGGCAGAATATGGACAACTTTCATCCACGAACAGCAACGGCATCTTACCTGCTGTGCCATACCCATAGCAGCATGATCTCCATGCAGAGGTGACTGACGCTCTTTGTCTTTGTTGTACCTCTTGCTTAGTTTAGTGCGTTGGAGTTGTTGTCTGAGCTTTGCAATCTGGTTAGATGTCACAAGGGGAAAAAGTGAGAAAATTCTTCATCTCAACGATGCTTTTACTTTACCCTGCATTACAGGAATAGTATTTTAAGATATCGATTTAACAATTTCCTATGCAAGAACAAATTCAATTATTTCCAAAGTTCAGGGCATCAAAGGGTTTTAAGAGCTTACAAGAATCCAACATTTAAAAAGAAACAAGAAGGAGTAATTAGGTAGCTGCAGGCTTGGATTATAAAAGCCTAACAATGAGGTGAAGCAAGGAGTTCCATAGCAGTGTTATCCTGAAGAGAGTATGCAATATAATGATATTGATATTGCTGGGAATAAATGTTGAATAAAATGCAAACTTACAGCTAGGTGAGAATTCAAGGCAAGATTAGCAAGTCACAACCAAAATATGGTCATGATGTGGAGATGCCGGTGTTGGACTGGGGTGGACAAATGTAGGAAGTCACACAACACCAGTTTATAGTCCAACAGCTTTATTTGAAACCACAAGCTTTCGGAGCGCTGCTCCTTCTTCACTTGACGAAGGAGCAGCACTCCGAAAGCTTGTGATTTCAAATAAAGCTGTTGGACTATAACCTGGTGTTGTGTGACTTCCAAAATATGCTGTTATGCTTTGTTAATGCCCTTTATTTACTGTATCTGGCAGTTTAAAGATCCAACTGCTTTTCATTTTGCACTCAAAACGAATGCTTTATGTTCAAGGCAAAACACTTCAAAGATTATGGTGAACAGGAACTTTATTTTAAAATGGTGAATGAAACGCAAATTAAAGACTACATTAAAAAAAACAGCATTTAATTGAAGTCTTTGTATTTATTAAGTCAAAAGACAAGCTGTGAGGAGTGGCCAAATTAAAAACCAGTTTTGAAAGTTCTTTGGTGGGGGTAAAAATGCAAGAGAATTGAGTATGTGCTGGCACATAGTCGCAGTGAGCTAGCTTGTTAAAAAAAACTGTAATTATCCCTCGTCACTCTCCTTAAGGAATCACGCTTGATTTACACAGCAACAATGTTTCCAAAAACAAATTTTCCACTTTGAAATCACAATACCAAGCAGTGAACACCAGGATGACAACACAGGGTAGGTTGGGGCTTTAACAAGGCCCTATGCATTTCTTTCAGCAACAATGGTATGCATGCTTTCCAAGTACCCATGACAATCAATAACAAAATGACTACAGAAATGTTTTCAGTTGTTAAAGCAAGAAATTAATCAGTGGAATTTATTTGGTTGCATCTACGAACAAACTTGCATTTATATAGCACCTTGCACAATCTCAGGACATCCCAAAGTGCTTTAAAGCCAATCAAGTACTTTTGAAGTGTAGTTACTGTTGTAACGAAGGGAAACGAGGCAAACAATAGTCCCACAGTGACCAGATAATATTTTAGTGATGTTGGTTAAGGGTAAAATTTTGACCACGACACCATGAGAACTCCCCCTGCTTGTCTTCAAATCGTGCTATGGTATCTTTTACATCCACCAGAGAGGGTAGACAGGGCCTGGTTTAATGTCTCAGCTGAAAGGTGGCACAACAGACAGTGAAGCACTCCCTCAGTTCTGCACTGAAGTGTCAGCCTAGATTATGTGCTCAAGTCTCTGGAGTGGGGCCTGAACCCATGACCTGCTGACACCGAGGCGAGGATGCTACCACTAAGCTATGGCTGACACCTATGGCACAGGTCTTGATTTTTGTACAAGCCAAGCATTTATCCCATTCTGAGGTCTTCCCAGCTGTCCTTGCAATACATTGCTCAAGATCTGACTGTTCGCCCTCTTGTTGAGCAAACAAATAGAACTGTGCTTGAATCCTGCTAAGTATGAAATAAGTTTGGGACATCTCACTAGAGTTCCTTGTGGACAATAATCCTCAGCACAATGAAGGAGGACAAATTAAAAATTGCCAAACACTAGAGAAGCCATATGGAGATGATTGGTGTAAAAAGTTTACATGTACAGATGAGGAGATGCTCAAGGTTAGCAATTTCCCCTAAACTGTCAATAGGAATCACTGTTCAAACAAATTCCATCACATGATAATAGTTCAATAAACAGGTTCCTTCATTGCAGAGAAATCCTTGATTCCGCAACCCAACCGAGACATTTTTTATTGAGCGACATGCACATGCTCTGTTGGCATATGTGAAGGAGGGCACAGAATTAGAGGTCAAACGTTTTAGAACCAACATTTGAACCCCAAGCACTGCTCATCAACTCCAACTTACTCCCTGCAATTTCTTCTCTTTAATGAGTGTGTACAACTTTGAATTTTATACAAAAGTTTTGGTCCATTTTGAGTCCCTTCTTTATGTCAGCAGTGTGGACTCCATGCTTTGGATGTGTGACGACACAGTTAAGAGAATTGAACAACGGATTGTCAGTTTATTACAAAATAGTCTCCAGTTGATTACCACAAAATTTGATTGGGAGTGTGCAAATCGCAACCAAATAAAATCCTTGCATATAAATGGTTTACCAATCTAAATTACTTCACTACACTTCCTCAATGGCGTGTTTCCTTCCAGAATAGTAGGCCCACCATCTTTCTATTACATCACTGCACCACATACAATTCCCCAACAGATGTATCTTGACCCAAGCTTCCTCCATATTCAGGCACTAGTGTACGTAACTGGAGTCACATCTCTCTCATCCACTGGAGAAGTGTCTAGCGACCATTTGCCATAAGCGCACTAGGCAGCATAAATAAACTTACATTTGTATAGCACCTGATCACATCTCAAACACTACAATGAGTTGCTTAAAATTGCAGTCAGTTAGGTAGAGCTTGCTTTCAAAGCAGATAATTATGGTTCAAATCCCTGGGTTTCTAGTCATTGCTAGGAAGCAGTTGCTAAAATCAATTCACAGTCTCACAAATATGTGAAGCACATTATTTATTAATCTCAAGGGAAAGGGGGGAAAAAACTGGCATCGTTAGCTCACCATGCTGTATGTATGCATGCAATCAGTCACAATATGGATATCTGTCAGAGCAACCCACAGTCCTAATTGCTGCAGTAACAGACTCCCACAGGAAATATTTTTCGGATGTAGGTGATAAAACAGTCATTACAGGAACAGACTTCATGGCCTTAGAAGATTTTAGTCACTTGAACCAAGACAGATGGTAATAACCAATTAGAAGTAAAGCCCAAGTTGCCCATAAAGCAATTGATTCGTGTTGCCCCTGCTGTTTTGAGCAACATTATTCCACATAGGTTTGTGAAACAGAAATGCTACTGAATTGTACTAGCTAGGGTCTTTAATAGATTTCTGGTGTAAAGAGATTTGCCAAAAAAAAGTCTTTCAATGCATCATGATCAGCTCCATGTAGTAGTGTGAAACCACACTGCTGCACTAAGCACAAGATGGATTTGTGTCCAAGGCCTGTCATTCAAAGCTCCCAAGTCAAGCTGCTCTACAGTGAAGCAGCAAGCAGAGGGCAGGAAAATTGGTTGCAGTCATTCCAGACTCCTCCCAGACATGGTCAATTGTGCAACTAAAACAGGCAAGTTGCCCTTTTGGCTTGGAGTAGCATGGGGCCACGAGAAGTACAAAGCCCCAATTTCTCACCCACAAAACAAATTATATTGTGGCCAGTGTACTAATAGAGCAACACCACATTGCATCACACTGCAGTGGAACTATTTCAGCTCTCATGCAATGGGCTCACAAAGCCAGCAGGGATCACTTGATGGTGATCCAGCAAGAACCCCGAAGGATTTATTCCCTCCCAACCCGAAGATCCCAAGTGCAACCATGTGCCAGAGTATCCAAAGATTAACTAGGGTTCAAAAACAGGAGCCCCTCATCAGTAAGGCTCAGTTGACTTACAAACTGAGCCAAGTTTTAGGCTCTGCTAGAGTTCCTGATTTCCACCACCCTGGGATGAAAATGAGTGCCCTGTGCCCCTCGAATACACTGGATAGCCAGTTCAGTCATCAGAGGTTAGCCAGGAGACCATACAAGACCCAAAGAGCAAAGTGAACATTACACCACAACACAAATAGAATAGCCTTTTTTGCAGGATTAGATTCAGTACAACCAAGGAGAACCTAGTCTCAGCTACTTCATAGTACATGCTCAGCTACATGCACATTTGACCCATTGTGCCTGTGCCAGCTCTTTGAAAGAGCTAACCAATTAGGCCCACTCTCCTGCTATTTCTCCATAGCCCTGCAAATATTTCTTTTTCAAATATTTATCCAATTCCCTTTTGAAAGTTACTATTTAACCTGCTTCCACCACCCTTTCAGGCAATGCCTAACTCGCTGTATACAAAAACATTCTTTGCGTCTCCCCTCTGTTTCTATTGCCTAGTACCTTGAATCTGTATCCTCCGATTACTGACCCTCTGACTAGTGGAAACCATTTCTCCTTATTTACTCGATCAAAGCCCCTCAATTTTGAACACCTCTATTAAACCTCCCCTTAACCTTCTCTGCTTGAAGGAGAACAATCCCAGCTTCTCTAGCCTCTCCAAGGCTATATTTTCCCACCCATTTCTAATTATTTGAGCTGGTATATTAATTATTTAGGTCAAGTGTTGCAGCATGTGCAGGCAGATTAAAAAAAAAAGACATTTAACCCAGGGTGACAGGCAGCCCGACAGTGAGAGCAGCATCGATGCGAGTGCATGTCTCACCTCTTTCAGCTGGTCCGCACTGCCCCACGATGCAGAACGTTTGTGAGAGTTTCTCCTCTTCAGTCCTACCTCATGCCAGGTACTAGGAGTCTGAAAGCACAAAGAAACTGTTGAATTAAATTATTCTGCATGCTGGTTAAAATGGAAAGAAAAATTAGCATTTAACAAATAAATACAAGGGCTACTTTGTTTAAATACAACAGTCTGCCAGACCACACTAAAAATATACCAAGCGTACCTTTACTACTAGACACTGAAGAGCAAAGCTGCATAAAATTCCATAGGGAATTTTTATTTCAAGGTAAAATAGTCCCCATTGTATTATAACCCTTGGTAGTACAAAAGCTACAACATAAATGCAATACTGCGAACTCAGAAACTCCATTGCTAGGTTGACCATTTGCAATCTCAACACATCAGGAACAAAAAAGGGGGTTTGCCAGGTTATATTTCAGATATGCTCACTCTGCCCCACCCGACTACTACAAAGCTCTGCACTCAAGTGAAACAGAAAGGGGTTTTTTAGTTTTTTTTTAAAGTTCGCCTATAGACTTCTTACAATGGTGAACAGGGGACTGGAGGAACGTCTATATACACGAGAACAGAGTTTGAAGCTCCTATGGGATTTCTTTTTTTTTTAATATAAAGTGTTTGGAATTTCCAGACATCGCTCATGTGCAGTGCCCAAGGAAAGGTGGTTTGCATCTTGATATTAAAATAATAATATTTTTTTAAAATCCCGATAGAGGGATTGGAATCAACACTCCCTATAAGCTGCGCGGCCATGCAGCTCTTCCGATCCTGCGCCGCCCAGGACCGGTTTTTGCAATGTTAAAAGAACTGAAAAGGGGCCGTGCACCCAAAATAAAATTACAGGTAACATTGATTGGAACCCTCTGAATGGAGGCAAATGATTTGGTGCAATGCAACATCCCATAATTAATTCTGGGAATTTCTATACTTTACATTTGTAGTACAATTTGTAATTTTGCCCATAATGTCATGGAAACAGAGACCTGCTGATTTGAGATCAAATTTTCCAGAAATGAGGGGGGAAAAAAACCTTCCAAGTCATTGATCCAGCTGATAGGCACGCATGAATTCATCATATTTTTGCAAGCACTGGCCATGTCTCAGATGAATTTTGAATTGCGAAGTGACTGGTGCAATCTATTGGCCTTGATTTTGCAGTAGAAGTAACAGTGAGGCTGTCAGCGCTCAGTGTAAATCGGACAGCAACTTCCAGCGATTGCACCTGCGCAGTTACACAGAAATCAGGAAGCTGCTGTCTGAGTTGCCCTGCTTCTCCTTCAATGTTCCCTCTAATTTTTTTTCGTGCGCAGTCCCTTTAACTGGTTGCAGTGCCCAAATTGTCACGCACGGTTTCTTACACAGAAAAGTCGGTGAGCGGCCTGCGCGGGACCGCCAGACCGCCGCACAGGTTAGCGGGAATGTTGCTCCCTGCGAGACTTGGCATTGAAATACATGTTAGGGCATGTAGTTGCTGTACTTACCCACTAGTCTCAGGTAGGAGGGCTTGCCCATTCAAGTGTAAGTGACTTTTGAACAGTGTGAGAAGTCTGAATTACTGCTAAACAACCTCTCTGGCACGGAAAAGTAATTTTTACAAGTGTGGAGTCTCACTCAGATTTTAATTACTGTTCGAGATTGTAAAAAAATGTAAATAATTTTTTTTAACATTGTGTCTCATCTTTCTCAATCCCATCTTTCTTTTCTTCTCTTAATTCACTTTCTGTACATGATTTTAAATTGCATTAACTAGTCTAACTTACACTTACTGGTTTAGACTCAGTGTGCCTCAGTAAGGATTCTTCAATCTGATTGGTTAAGGAGACACACCATTGCTTGCCCTATTCACATAGGTCTCAGATCCCCTATAGAGGGCACCGCGCTGTTTGAATTTCTAATTACCGCAACTTCCAGTGCAAAAGCCCATAAAGAGTCTGTGGGCAAAGGCAAGTGTAATGAACAGCGAACATAGTTTGTTCGTCACTGACCATAAATACTGGGCCGTTATGTGCAACCTTTATGCATTCAGCTGGTTGAACAAAATAGCAACACCTTTAACCACAAATAAACATAAAAAACTTTATTGCATTTCAATTCATGCTGCAACCAAAAGGCTTCAAGTACCTTGTATGAAATGCACCAACGCTAAATTTTGTATCAAAACCGCATATGCAAGCGTCAATCATGTGAAAAGCACAGATTATAAACACTCAAAAAGGTAGGTGAGCAGGAACGCACCCGGCTTTCTTATTCAAATAACGTGCCTAGTCAAAAGATTGGGCGGGCAAAGAATATTTTCCATTAAAGCTTTCAGAAACTGTAATTAAACAATTCTAGATTTTAAGCATTGCATTGTTGGCTACTACAAATAGAAGGATAGTTAATACTGCAAAGGTGCTCATCATTAAAATCTTATGATTTTTGGGGGTGGAGGGGTAGAAAGAGATGAGAGAAGGTTACAACAGTCAAGTTCCTGTAGCAACTTTGGACTTGCTTTATATTGCAACTTCCTCTCCCATTTTGTGCACTTTGTAACAAGATAGGAATGAAACTGAAAACACACCTGTTGAAAGATAAACCAAATCCAGGATAGTGTTTAGTGGTATCTAATACCAGTACAGTACATGCCGACATGATCAGGACACCATTTAATTTGGCAGTTGCAGAATGTTTTTGTTTTTGGTGAAGGTTTAATTATTCAAAAACACAAACAACTATGGGGATTAATCCTTTAAAGCAGAGGTTCCCAAATGTGGTTGTCAGGAGGCGCAAAAAGCATGGATTGGTCTAGAGTTTGAACATTGGGGGCGATCTCAGGTTTAATTATCGCAGAGATCAGCCAGCAGCTGATCCGCATGGCAATGGTAGTGAAGTGCTGGTGATGGAGGGGCCAGGATAGTAAGTGCCTCCCTGGTTCAGTCTGCCAGGCAGCACTCCTTGGTACCGACTGCAAATGGGAGGTTAAATTCGAACACTGAGATTTGAGGTTTGATAAGTATTAGCTCTCAAAGGGCGTTTAAATGCAGTTGCAATCCAATTGATTATACATTTAATTTGTACACTTCATTTCTGATCAACATTTCCCAAAAGTTTACAACTATATTTTGTAAAATGCAAATGTTTCTATCCTTGCTGGGCTGTGGTTCTGTGGATAATGAAAGTCCTGCAGTACTTTGTCTAGTGGCCAATCATTGCATGTGAACTGATGCCATTAGTCAGGGTGCACACACCCAATTTTGTTGCACTCGGGCAAAATTATATTTTGTAAGCTCGTGTTTCCTTGTAGCTTACTCGCATGATACATCATCCTTGGCAATAAAGCAAGACATTAGTTTGTGAAACCTTTCACAATAAAATCCACCAAAAAAACACAGCAATTCTTTTACACCCCTTTAACCAAAGATATAGATACTGGTAAGTTTTGGGGGTGGTGGGAGGTGTTTGTGTGTCAAGTCTCTTTCCTTTCTGTATTTTGCTCTCACCTTACTGACTCCATATAGCTTGCGTCTTTCCTTCAGTGTCTCTCTGAAGATCTCCCTATTTGGGGGCATAGGTTCAAAACCACCAGCAAACCTCAGCTAACTCACGGAGAGACAAAGGTGTTATCAAGTGTTCTTTTATGTTCAAGTTTATTCAGTAGTAGCGGTACGGTGCTATTTATGTATCTTTCGGTCTTGAGTAATAGTTATGTTAGCCAAGAACATAAAATCCTCTTATTGCATGCAAAAACACTTAGAAAGGGCAAGAGTCATAACGGCACAGGAGGCCATTCAGTCCATCGAGTCCGTGCCAGCTCTCTGTAGAGCAATCCAGTAAGTCCCATTCCCCCGCTCTATCCCTGTAGCCCTGCAAGTGCCTATCCAGTCTCCCCTTGAAGACATCGAGTGTTTCCGCTTCCACTTCTTCTGTCGGCAGAGAGTTCCATGTCCTCACCACTTGCTGCGTAAAAAAGTTTTTCCCCTCACATCCCCCCTGTATTTCTTGCCAAAAACCTTAAATTTGTGTCCTAGTCCTTGTACCATCAACTAGTGGGAACAGCCTTTCCCGGTCTAGCCTATCCAAACCCGTCATAATCTTGTACACTTCTTTCAAATCACCCCTCAACCTCCTTTGCTCTACTGAAAACAAATCCAGCTTCTTTAACCTGTCCATGTAGCTAAGATCCCCTATCCCCAGAACCATTCTGGTAAATCTCCTCTGCACCCTCTCAAAGACCTTCACATCCTTCCTAAAAGGTGTGGTGATCAGAACTGGACACAATACTCCAGTTGTGGCCTAACCAGCGCTTTATAAAGGTTCAGCATAATTTCTCTACTTTTGTACTCAATACCTCTATTTATGAAACCCAAGATCCCATACGCTTTGCTAACCACACACACAATATGTCCTGCCACCTTCAGGGACCTATGCACATTAGCTCCCAGGTTCCTCTGTCCCTGCACACTCTTTGAAACTGTGCCATTAAGTGTATATTGCCTCTCCCTGTTCCTTCTGCCAAAATGCATCACCTCACACTTCTCTGTATTGAATTCCATCTGCCACTTGTCTGCCCATTCTGCAGTCGACTGGTATCATCCTCACTGTTTGCCACACCAAGTTTGGCGTCATTGGCAAATTTAGAAATTCTACTTTGTATTCCAATATTCAAGTCATTTATATACATCAAAAAAAAGCAGTGGCCCCAGCACTGACCCTTGGGGAACACCACTGTCTACCATCCTCCAGTCTGAAAAACAGCCATTTACCACAACTCGCTGTTTTCTTTCCCAAGCCAATTCCTAATCCAAGCTGCCACTTTCACACCTATTCCATGAGCCTCAATTTTGTTGAACAGCCTTCTATGTGGTACTTTGTCAAACACCTTCCTAAAATCCATGTAGACAACATCCATTGCATTCCCTTCATCGATCCTCACTGTTACTTCATCAAAAAATTCAATTAGATTAGTCAAACACGATCTGCCTTTTACAAATGAGTGTTGGCTCTCCTTAATTAGCTTAAAGCTCTCCAAATGACACGGGAGCAGCGGCTTAAAGAGTGTGGACATGAGAAGGCCCAGAACACAGCGCTGACCCGAGCGGGAGTGGCAGCAACGGAGGCGGCAGCAGTTTAAAGGGAGCGGAGTGGCGACTTAAAAAAAACAAGGAGTGACGTCACAGGAGAGCAGGTAGGTACAGTAATTGGTTGGTGAGTATTACAGCTCTTTTGCTCTCTAGGTTAGGTAAGTGGATTAAATTCAGAACTGGGAGTGTATTAACTACTATAACTTTATTGAATTCATAAACTAAATTAACTAGTTAAAACTAAAAATTCAAAGTAAAAATAATCATTCGAATGAGGCGGAGTATAGATCGAGCGGGAGGCCCAGAGAGAGTGCAGACCTGAGCAGCGGCTGCAGAGAGAAGGCGGAGGACCTCCAGCGAAAACAAAAGCAACAACTGCAAAACCGCTAAAGTGACGTCACAACCAGGGAAGGAGCAGATTGGCGAGTAGCTGGCAAGTGTTTCTAGTTACTAGTCTATTAAGTAAAGGCATGGCAGGGCAGCTCAGTCCTGTGGAATGCACATCCTGTGCCATGTGGGGACTCCAGGATGCTTCCAGTGTCCTGGACAACCACATGTGCAGAAGTGTCGTCAGCTGGAGAGGCTTGAGCAGCAGTCAGCATCACTGCAGTGCCTCAGTGAGGCTGAGAGCTTTGTGGATGGCATGTTTCAGATGGTGGTCACCCTGCAGATAAGAGTATGTAGGCCCCGAGAGTGCGTCTCACTCTCCAACTAGTATTCGGTTCCAAGTACTGGTGAGGGCGATGGCTCCTCTTGGGAGTACAGCCAGAGCCAAGTCTGCAGCACCACGGGTGGCTCAGCTGTACCGGGGGGGGGGGGGTGGGGGAAGAAAAGTGGGAAAGCAATAGTGGTAGGGGATTCAATAGTTAGGGGGGCAGACAGGCATTTCTGTGGCCACAGACGTGACTCCAGGATGGTACGTTGCCTCCCTGGTGCCAGGGTCAAGGATGTCACCGAGTGGCTGCAGAACACCGAGGTGGAAGGGTGAACAGCCAGACGTCGTGGTCCATATCAGTACCAACGACACAAGTAGAAAGATGGAGGAGGTCCTGCAGGCAGATTTCAGGGAGCTAGGAAAGAGATTAAAAATCAGGACCTCAAGGAAGTAACCTCCGGATTACTCCCGGTGCCACACGCAAGTGAGTATAGAAATAGGAGGATAGTGCAGATGAATGCATGGCTGGAGAGATGGTGCAGGAGAGAGGGCTTTAGATTCCTGGGGCATTGGGACCGGTTCTGGGGGAGGTGGGGCCTGTACAGGCCAGACGGGTTGCACCTCAACAGGGCCGGAACCAATATCCTCGCGGGGAGGGTTTCAACTAATTTGGCAGGGGATGGGCACCAGGATGTAACATTAGAAAGGGGAAATAAAGTGCTCAAAGGAATGGGAAAGGCAGACAGCGCTAAAGTAAGATATTTGGGGGGGGGGGGGGGGGGGGGGGCAAACTAAGAATACAGGATGGTCCAAGATGGGTTTACTGTGTATGTGTGCAAACACACGAAGCGTAGTAAACAAGATAAGTGAGCTGCAGGCACAAATAGCCACATGGGAATATGATGTTGTGGCAATAACTGAGACCTGGCTCAAAAAGGGCAGGATTGGGTATTAAATATCTCTGGTTATAATGTGCTCAGGAAAAATAGGAGGTGGTGTAGCAGTATTGGTCAAGGAGAATGTTACAGTGCTGGAGAGAGATGTCCTGGAGGGGTCAAGGACAGAATTGATATGGCTAGAGTTAAGAAATGAGGTGCCATTACACTACTAGGTGTAGTCTATAGACTACCAAATAGTGGGAAAGATATGAAGGAGCAAATTTGCAGAGAAATTGCAGAGAGGTGCAAGAACTATAGAGTAGTAATAATGGGGGACTTAGACTATCCTAATATAGACTAGGATTGTAATAGTGTTAAGGGCAAGAGAGGGGGAAGGATTTCTGAAGTGTGTTCAGGAGAACTTTCTTGACCGGTATGTTTCCGGCCCGACGAGGGAGGGGGGGCCTTGCTGGATCTGGTTCTGGGGAATGAGGTATGTCAAGTGGAGCAAGTGTCAGTAGGTGAACATTTAGGGAACAGTGATCATAGTATCATGAGGTTTAGATTAGCTATGGAAAAGGACAGGGAGCAATCTAGAGTAAAAATGTTTAACGGGGGGGGCGGGGGGGAAGCAAGCAATTTCAGTGGGATGAGAATGGATCTGGCCCAAGTAAACTAGAATCAAAGATCGGCAGGCAAAACTGTAATGGAACAATGGGCTGCCTTTAAAAAGAGGAAATAGTTCAGCTACAGTTGATGTATATTCCCACTAGGGGGAAAGGCAGGGCAATTAAAGTCAGGGCTCCCTAGATGACAAAAGAGATAGAGAACATGATGAAGCAGAAAAAAAAAAGAGCATGTATGACAGATGTCAGGTTGAGAATACATCTGAGAATCAGGCTATATATAGAAAGGTCAGAGGGGAAGTAAAAAAGAAAATGAGGGGCAAAGAGAGGGTATGAGAATAGAATGGCAGCCAACATAAAAGGTAATCCAAAGTCTTCTTCTGACATATAAATAGTAAAAAGGGTAGTAATAGGAGGGATGGGGCTAATTAGGGACCAAAAGGAGGCCTATGCATAGAGGCAGAGGGTATGGCCAAGGTATTAAACGAATACTTTGCATCCGTCTTCAACAAGAGGATGCTGCCCTAAACATAGTAAAAGGAGGAGGTAGTGGAGATACAAGGAGGTATTAGAAAGGCTGGCTGTACTTAAAGTAGATAAATCACCAGGAGTGGATGCTGGCCATAATATTCCATTCCTCCTTAAAGATACAGGGGTGGTGGCAGAGGACTGGAGAATTGCAAATGTTACACCATTGTTCAAAAAAAAAAAAAGGGTGTAAAGATAAACCCAGCAACTACAGGCCAGTCCGTTTGACCTCAGTAGTGGGGAAGCTTTTAGAAACAGTAATCAGGGACAAAAATAACAAATCACTTGGACAAGTGTGGATTAATTAAGGAAAGCCAACATGGATTTGTTAAAGGCAAATCGTGTTTAAATAACTTGATCGAGTTCTTTGATGAGGTAAGAGGGTTGACGAGGGTCATGCAGTTGACGTAGTGTACATGGATTTTCAAAAGGCGTTCGACAAAGTGCCACAAAATAGGCTTGCCAGCAAAGTTGAAGCCCATGGAATAAAAGGGACAGTGGCAGCATAGATATGAAATTGGCTAAGTGACAGGAAACAGACAGTAGTGGTGAACTGTTGTTTTTTGGACTGGAGGCAGGTATACAGCGGTGTTCCCCAGGGGTCAGTACTAGGACCACTGCTTTTCCTGATATATATTAATGACTTGGACTTGGGTGTATAGGGCACAATTTCAAAATTTGCAGTTGACAAAACTTGGCAGTATAGTGAACAGTGAGGAGGAGAGTGATAGACTTCAGGAAGACAGACACGCTGGTGAAATGGGCAGACATGTGGCAGATGAAATTTAAAGCTGAAAAGTGTGAAGTGATGCATTTTGGTAGAAAGAATGAGGAGAGGACATATAAACTAAAGGGTACAATCCTAAAAGAACAGAGACACTTGGGGGTATGTGTGCACAAATCGTTGAAGGTGGCAGGGCAGGTTGAGAAAGCAGTTAAAAAGGCATACAGGATCCTGGGCTTCATAAATAGAGGTATAGAGTACAGAAGTGTGGAAATGATGATGAACCTGTATAAAACACTAGTTCAGCCCCAACTGGAGTATTGTGTCCAATTCTGGGCACCACACTTTAGGAAGGATGTGAAGGCCTTAGAGTGCAGGAAAGATTTAAGAGCATGATTCCAGAAATGAGGGTCTTCAGTTACATTGATAGACTGGAGAAGCTGGTGTTGTTCTCCTTGGAGCAGAGAAGATTGAGAGGTGTTCAAAATCATGAGGGGTCTGGACAGAGTAGATAGAGGGAGACTGTTCTCATTGGCAGAAGGGTCGAGAACCAGAGGACACAGATTTAAGGTGATTGGCAAAAGAACCAAAGGCGACATGAGGGAAAACTTTTTTACGCAGCAAGTGGTTAAGATCTGGAATGCAATGCCTGAAAGGGTGGTGGAGGCAGATTAAATCACGGCTTTCAAAAAGGGAGTTTGATAAGTACGTAAAGGAAAGAAATTTGCAGGGCTATGGGGAAAGGGCGAGAGAGTGGGACTAGCTGACGTGCTCTTGGAGAGCCAGCACGGGCTCAATGGGCTGAATGGCCTCCTTCTGTGCTGTAACCATTCTATGAGCCCCTGTGGTAGCGGTGTGCTTGAATACCATATTCCATTAACAAGTTCAAGCCTTTAAGGTGACCCTGAAGTAAAGAACCCGTGCCTAGAGATATCCAAGCACAGACATCTGATGACATGTCTTGTATGGTCTGTGGGGATCATTTCTCTCATCTGATGAGCAATGTCAGCTCCCTAAAATGCTGTTGTATTTTCCAACATTTTTGAGGAAGCACAGATGAGCCACTTGTCCAAGGGGGAGAAAAAAAACACTACAGCAACATTATAGAAACTGATGTCAAGCCAAAAACATAAACCAAGTAAGCACTCTTCCTACATTAAATTTCAACTACTGAAGTTCATCAGTAAGAAAGCAGGCAGAAACATCTACAGCTGCGAAGCTGCCTCCAGGCACTTTGTGGTATTAAGAGTCTTCAACATTTCAGAAACCACCACCTTTGGGGAACAGGAAAATCACTGACCCACCTGCAAGGTTTCTGGTCTAAAACAAAACATTCATAAGTCTTCAGACAATTACGAACTTCCTTTCTCTTCGCCCTACCACCACCCCCCACCCCCCCCCCCCCCCCACCACCACCCCAACTCAAATCTCTGGCCAGAACACTTCCAATTGTCCTCACATGCCAGAAAGTGGAAAAAGCAAGCTACTTCCTTGTTTGCATTCAAAACCAAAATGCAGAACTGCTGCAGCTAAAAATTACATTTCTGTCCATAAGTAAAGATCAGAAATCCTATTAAGCATTTTGTATTGCAACGTTAAATTTCAAAGTATAATTTCTTTGTGCTCAAGTTTCAGAATTGCCTGCAAGAGCAAACAAAAAAAAGTACACGAACCACAAAAGATGTCCCGACTTAAAAGGATGTGGGCAACATGTGAGCTTGCCTACTTTTAGAAATCAACACTGGTTAAATAAAGTAGGCCATTTAACAGTCACCTCTTGATACGCCCCGATAATGCAGAGTAACATTTTCACAAGTCAGCACAAAAGCTAATTCAGCATTACTTGTTGCTTGCAGTCCAACTCCTCAGAAACAGCAATGACCAGTTAAACAGTTTGCAGGTTTTTTTTGCTGGTGGAATAAAGAATACTGGCCACGACTGCAGGCAAACTCCTTGGGGGTGATTTTAATCCAACCCGTCCATCAGAAACCGTGCAGATAGGCAGTTAAAATTGATAGGTTATCAGCAGATAACCTTCTTCCATTTTAACCTGCCCTTCTGAGCAAGTGGCAAAGGCACCTGCCTGAAGCCAGTGGGATCCTTCTTTAAACATGCAGATCGGGGATCGATTACATCATTGGGCCCAACTGCAATTTTAGCTCTGGCCTGAACTGGGAAGCCACTGCAGGAAGAGGATCTGGGACCAGAAAAGGCCATTCATAGAATGGTTACAGCACAGAAGGAGGCCATTTGGCCTGTCGAGCCAGTGCCGGCTCTCTGCAAGAGCACTTCAGCTAGTCCCACTCCCCCGCCCTTTCCCCGTAGCCATAGAGTCATACAGCACAGAGGGGGGCCCTTCGGCCCATCGTGTCTGCGCCGTCCATCAAGCCCTGTCCAATCTAATCCCATTTTCCAGCATTTGGTCCATAGCCTTGTATGCAATGGCATTTCAAGTGCTCATCCAAATGCTTCTTGAATGTTGTGAGGGTTCCTTCCTCTACCACCCTTTTAGGCAGTGAGTTCCAGACTCCAACCACCCTCTGGGTTGGAAAGTTCCTCCTCAAATCCCCTCTAAACCTCCTGCCCCTTACCTTGAATCTATGCCCCCTTGTTATTGACCCCCCTACTAAGGGGAAAAGTTCCTCTTTATCTACCCTATCTATGCCCCTCATCATTTTGTACACCTCAATCAGGTCCCCCCCTCAGCCTTCTTTGCTCCAAGGAAAACAACCCCAGCCTGTTTAGTCTTTCTTCATAGCTGAGGCGCTCCATCCCAGGTAACATCCTGGTGAATCTTCTCTGCACCCCCTCCAAAGCAATCACATCCTTCCTATAGTGAGGCGACCAGAACTGCACACAGTACTCCAGCTGTGGCCTTACCAGCGTTTTGTACAGCTCCATCATAACCTCCTGCAATTTTTTTTCCTTCAGGTGCTTATCCAATTCCCTTTTGAAAGCCACAATAGAGTCTGCCTCCACTAACCTTTCAGGCAGTGAATTCCAGATCCTAACCACTCGCTGCCAAAGTCACTGTCACTGTCAAAGTCATTAATATACATCAAGAAAAACAGTGGTCCTAGTACCGACCCCAGACTGAAAAACAACTGTTCACCACTACTCTGTTTTCTGTCACTTAGCCAATTTCGTATCCACGCTGCCACTGTCCCTTTTATTCCATGGACTTCAGCTTTGCTGGCATGGCACTTTATCAAACGCTTTTTGGAAGTCCATGTACACCACATCGACCGCATTGCCCTCATCAACCCTGTTACCTCATAAAAAACTCAAGTTAAACACTCTTTGATTTTAACAAATCCGTGCTGGCTTTCCTTAATTAATCCATAATCTTAAGTGAGCCTTCCTTTGGTGCCGGTTACAGGTCTCTTTGCCGCTCGAACCTCTTCTCCCACTCAGCCAGCTGCAGCTACCCACCAGTTTCGTGCAGGCAGCTGACCAGGCCTCACGCTGCCTTGGTGGGAGTTTTTGGTGCTCGCCCTAGCCGTTGCCTGCCTGAATCCTGCTTCCAGTTAAAATTTTCCTGCTTCTTCAAACACCATTATGGGATCAACAATCACCGGAACAGGCTGAAGGGATCTTAGTTGAATTTCTCCTCCAAAGGACGCTACTTTGAATGAAGGGTGTGTGGGAGGATTCAGGAAAGGGTAAATTTAAAAGCAGCAAGCAAAATGTCAAGGATCTAGAGTAGAGTTTTGGGTAAAAATAAGCTGAGTGGGTCAGGGACAGAGAGTAACAAAGGTAAGAGGGCATTGGTGACATCAGGGAAAAATAGAAAAAAAGTCAAAGCTAAGGGCACTATCTGAATGCGCAAAGCATTCGCAACAAAATAGATGAATAAGTTTGATCTAATAGCCATTACGGAGATGTAGTTTCAAAGTGACCAAGGTTGGGAACTAAATATTCCAGGATACTTAACTTTTAGAAGAGATAGGCAAAATGGAAAAGGAGGAGGGGTAGCCCTGATAATAAAGGATGGGATAAAGACAGTAGAAAGGATCTTAGCTCCAAAAATCAAGCAGAAGAATCAGTTTGGGTGGAGCCAAGAAACAGCAAGGGGCAAAAAACATTGGTGGAAGTTGTTTATTGCCCCCCCCCCCCCCCCAACCAGTAGTTGTAATGTAGGGCAGTGTATAAATCAGGAAATTAGAGGCACATGTAACAAGGGTAATACAGTAATTATATGGGGGGCTTTAATCTACATATAGACTGGGCAAACCAAATTTGCACAAATAGTGTGGAGGATGAATTCATGGAATGTATGCAAGATAGTTTTCTAGATCAGTATTTTGAGGGACCAACTAGGGAACAGGCTATTTTAGATCTAGTATTGTGCAACGAGAAAGGGTTAATTAATAACCTTGTAGTAAAGGGACCTTCAGGGAAAGAGTGACCATAATATGATATAAAATTCTATCAAGTTTGAAAGTGATTCTTAAATCCGAAACTAAGGTCTTCAATCTAAACAAAGCAAACTACGCAAGTATGAGGGGCGAGTTGGCCAAGATAGATTGGGAAACTATATTAAAAGGCATGACAATAGACAAGCAATAACTAGCATTTAAAAGAATACATAATTTACAAGAAATATACATTCCTTTAAGGCACAAAAACCTCACAGGAAAAGTGGTTCAACTGTGGCTAACAAGAGAAGTTAAAGCTAGTATTAGATCAAAGGAAGAGGTTTATAATGTTGCCAAAAAGAGGACTTTAGAATTCAGCAAAGGAGGACCAAGAAATTGATATGGAAAGCAAAAAAAGAGTAAATTAGCAAGAGACATAAAACCAGGTTGTAAACATTTCTACAGGTATATAAATAGGAAGAGATTAGTGAAAGTAAACGTGGGCCCATTAGAGGCAGAGAAAGAAGAAATTATAATGGGCAATAAGGAAATGGCAGAGATATTAAACAAATACTTTGTATCTGCCTTCACGGTAGAAGACACAAAAAAAATATTCCAGAAATAATGGGGAACCAAGGGTCTAGAGAGAATGAGGAACTTTTAAAGAAATCAGTATAAGTAAAGACATAGTACTGGAGAAATTAATGGGACCAAGTGGTGACAAATCCCCTGGACCCGACGACCTGCATCCTCGGGTTTTAAAAGAGGTAGCTGCAGAGATAGTGGATGCACTGGTATTAATCTTCCAGAATTCCCTAGATTCTAGAACAGTCCCCAAGGATTGGAAGGTAGCAAACATAACCCCGCTATTTAAGAGAGGAAGAGAAAAAACAGGGAACTCAAGGCCAGTTAGCCCGACATCAGTAGTCGGCAAAATATTAGGGACGTGGCAACAGGGCACTTAGAAAATCAGAGTATGATTGGGCACAGTCAACATCGGTTTAAAGAAAGGGAAATCGTGTTTGACAAATCTGTTCGAATTTTTTGAAGATGTAACTACAGGAAACTCTCTCTTAACCGGCACCTAAATATCCGGAAATCTCTCAACCAGCAAAATTCAGGAGTAGGTTCAGGTAAGTTTTATTTTACTATATATTAGTGGCCGTGTAACCGGGGCTCCTGGACCTGTGGCCGTGTACGGGGCTCTCGTACCTTGGGAAGTATACCTCTCTGTAATCCGGACTTTTTGATCAACCGGCACCACGCCGGTGCCGGATAAAAAAAGAGGTTCCTGTAGTAGGATGGATAAGGGGGATTCAGTGAATGTACAGTGTATTTGGATTTTCAAAAAATATTCGACAAGGTGCCACACAAGAGGTTATTACACAAAATTAGGGCTTGTGGTATTGGGGGTAATATATTAGCATGGATTGAGGATTGGTTAATGAACAGAAAACAGTAGGAATAAACAGGACTTTTTCAGGTTGGTAGGCTGTAAATAGTGGGGTACTGCAGGGATCAGTGCTTGGGCCTCAGCTATTTACAATCTATTATTAATGACTTAGATGAATGCAACGTATCCAAGTTTGCCGATGATACAAAGTTAGGTGGGAAAGTAAGCTGTGAGGAGGACGCAAAGAGGCTGCAGAGAGATAGAGACAGGTTGACTGAGTGGGCAAGAACATGGCAAATGGAATACAATGTGGAGAAGTGGGAAGTTATCCACTCTGGTAGGAAATACAAAAAAGCAGAATATTTTGAGTGGTGAAACTGGAAAATGTTTGCACTAAGCGGGACCTGGGTATCCTTGTACATGAATCACAGAAAGTTAACATGCAGGTACAGCAAGCAATTAGGAAAGCAAATGGTATGTTAGCTGCTAAGAGTAAAGAAGTCTGACTACAATTATACAGGGCATTGGCGAGGCCACACCTGGAGTAGTGTAGTGTTCTGGTCTCCTTACCTAAGGAAAGACATAATTGCCATAGAGGGAGTGCAATGAAGGTTCACTAGACTGGTTCCTGGGATGAGGGTTTGCCCTATGAGGAGAGATTGAGTAGAGTAGGCCTATATTCCTTAGAGTTTAGAAGAATGAGGTGTGATCTAATTGAAACATATAAAATTCTTAAGGGAGGTTGACTGGGTTAATGCTGGGAAAATGTTTCCCTGGCCGGGGAATCTAGAACACGGGGCCAGTCACAGAATAAGGGGTCGGCCATTTAGGACAGAGGAGGAGAAATTTCTTCACTCAGAAGGTTGTGAATCTTTAGAATTCTCTACAGAGAGCTGCGGATGCTCAGTCGTTGAGTATATTCAAGACAGAGGTCACTAAATTTTGGGGAATTAAGGGATATGGGGAGTGCGGAAAGGTGGAGTTGAAGTAGAAGATCAGCCATGATCTTGTTGAATGGCAGAGTGGGCTCGAAGGACTAAATGGCCTACTCCAGCTCCTATTTCTTATGTTATGTACTTTTGACAACACTGCATTCCCTAAGGATTGTACTAAAGTGCCACTCTATATTGAGCTCATAACCTGATGGAGATTGGTGTGCCTTGTGTGAAACCCAAGCTCTACTGTGCCAGGACCAACCACTATATCAACACAAAGCGACATGTATTTTTCAGCATTTTTAATTCTCACTCAATGCTTTCCATGTGTCACTTGATTTGATGACATTTCATCTTGAATAAACGCCATAGATTTGCCATCACTATCCCAGATGACATGTATAGCAAATGACCACATTTACTGTAATATTTCTGCAAAGGATTTTTTAAGTTATGCCCGGTCAAAGATTTTGTATAGAAAAAGAACCATATCCACCAAATGTAGCCCACAGAATTTTTTAAATAATGTTAACTAATCACTGCAATAATGAACGACATTAAGTTACTGCAATATTAAATGCATCATGGGAAAATAAACACTGCAAGGAATATTAACCAGATGGAACAAATCCTACCTGATCCAATAACCTTATTCTTACTGATTATAGTATGTAGCTCCATAGGTTTGGAAAGGGGATATTGAGATCTAGTCTACAAAGTTGTTTCAATTACAGAGCTGTTTGTGCTTTAAACAGGAATTATGTTTGAAAATAGCTTTCAACTAGTTACACAATTTAGAGAAGTGAAATATTTTCAATACAAATAAATTTCCCCCCCAAATTAAGTAGAAAGGGAGATTGCTGTGCTTGTATTCTTTCCTCCCTCATTTCAAGTTCTCCTTTATGTCCAGGTCATTCAACTAATCCAATATGGGAGGCATCATTAATGTACATCCTTGACGTGGCCCTCTACAAAGTACCAGATACTGTTAAGATTTGAGATTCGAACAGCTGGGATGGGTGGGGAGAAAAAAGTGTGACAAGGAAGAGCTAATTCATACTGAAAATAGTTCTCACTCTTTCCTTCCCCAATGTTATCCAATATTAGACTAAATAATTTTAAGAATTTTAAATGTAGTTTTAAGAACTAAAACAGGTCACTATTTTCCATATAACAACCACCTGCCACAATGCATTTTATATGAGGGTACTGCATGATACAGTACATTAAAGTGGAAAATACAGCTCTTGGGGAAAATGCATACAATATGCACAAACAGAAATATTTATTTTCTTGCTCAAATTATTTGTATGTTTGAATGAATACAAAGTTGATCTAAAAAAGACATGGTTTGAAAACCAAACTGTTATGTACCTTCCAGTCCTCAACTAGAGTGGTGAATAGATTTTTAAATTCAGCTCATCCATCTGCCTCACTTTGATCAACCTTGAAAGCTGAAACAAAGCCAAGTGAAGTGTACCGTACCACAAGGCTTGGGAAACCAGTCACTTAAGAAAGAAGGTTGGTGATGGAGAAAAATAAGAGAAACCAGATATAAAGTCTAGTATAGTGTCGTGGTAATAATCAAGACTACACTTGAAATGGGAGTGTGTTGAAATAAGTGGCTTATTTTATTGAGCAACTTCTCTGCAACAAGACTCTCAACTTGGCATCGTATTTGTTCAACAACTACTGCTGGACTGATCCTTTCAGAGCACAGATTGGAATCTAGAGGTAGGAATGAGAAGACAAAATGGTCTTACAACATGTGCCGAAAGGACATGTCATAATGGACTGCTATTACTTTGGACAAGTAGACCTAATATGCATTTCTCCAGCATGTGGAGGTGGTTATAAAAGTAAGATTGATCAGTCTGATAGTTTGTGTACTCTCTGCACAGACCAAGCCATCTAGCCAGCTTTGTCTAATGGAGTCTTAAAAATTGTGGTGGGCAGGGGGTGGAGATAGAGGAGAGGGCACAATCATGGCTCAAGTTCTTGTGTTTTGTCCTGATGGCATATTTTTTTGAAACCTAATGCTTCCTCATCAAAAGACAAGTGGAAAAACAGGCTTCATTTTTTTTTTTAAATATATAAACGGCTTTGGTTTACAGTTCTGAAGTTTCCAGAGTCCATTTAAGACACATTCCAGTTCAAAACCAGACAGATAAGAATCACAATTAGGACAGGCATGGTTCTAGACCACGATTAATAGTTAGTTCTGTTTTATTGTACACTAGTTTGAGAAAAACATATGTTAAGTCAAATTTCAATGCAAGGTCGTCAATTTCCTTTTTATTGTTGGTCAGCCCAATGTCTAACACGGGGAAACCCATCATCATTTTTAAGTGTCTCCAGTTCAAGCCAAGAAACCACATCCCACCTATAGAGTTTGCCTGACATGGAGTGTACATTCTCCCTTCTACGAACACTTAGCCAAGTCTAGAGAGCTTTAGGTGCAGGTTCAGAGCCAACACTGTGCACAAAGGTGTACTACAAGAATCGATTAGCTTACGAGAGCAGAGCACTTACAAGCTTCCTGCTTCTTATTCAGGCAAAATCATGCTGCTCATTAGGACTTTGACTGGCAACTGGAACATAGTGGGAAGAATTCTATCCACCAGTGATATATCTACTCCTCCAGGTTCCATTAGTAAGCCAGGCTTGCTGGCTAATCGATGACATTCTGGGCCTGATAGCTCAGGTATTGGATTACCATGGAAGGTTGACTTGGTTCCAAATTGGATGAGTGTATATAACCCCCCAAAGTGTCAGATTTCTAATAATCTGAAATAAACACAAGGTCACATGACATAACTCAAGTGAAGATGAGTGTGTGCCTTTAGTAACCACTATGAATAATCATTCTACATTGGTCATCCACAAGTCACTGCAGTTCTGCTGCCTGCAACCACTACCTATGTATTCAAAACCATGAAGGTTGCTGCAACAAGCAGTTTTTCATTTTGTTTTCCGTTAAGAAGAATCGGCACTAACCACACGTTAACAGGTTGTCTCAGTGTCAACATTATCAAAATACAAATGACTCACTACTGCTAAATAAATAGACGTCCGCATTTTACCTCAAAGCAGACCAAACATTAAACTGTAGATGATTTATTGTGTGCATGGCCTCAGGAATTCAAGCAGTTCTCATGACTCTCAGGTCAGGTTCTAAACTTCTACTGTATTGGCTGCTTAATGCAATAATATGGACCTGCCTGATTCAGTTAATCATTGGGGGGGGTGGGGGGATTGACTTAGCACCACAATGCATACAAGTCCCAAACTTCTAATACAAACACAAATCCACATTACAGATACCTAGTGACGGTAGGTAGTGTGCATCTTCAGTGAAGTGTATTTCAGAAAAGTAAGTGTGAAATCTTCATACAGGAAACTCTTATCTGGCACCGACGGGACTGGCGTGGTGCCGGTTGACCAAAAAGTCCAGATTACAGAGGTATACTTATCAAGGTACGAGAGCCCCATACATGGCCACAGGTGCAGGAGCCCTGGTTACACGGCACTTGTGCAGGAGTCCCGGTTACAAGGCCACAGATCCAGGAGTCCCCGTTGCACAGCCACAGGTGCAGGAGCCCCAGTTACATGGCACTTGTGCAGGAGTCCCGGTTACACGGCCACAGATCCAGGAGTCCCCGTTGCACAGCCACAGGTGCAGGAACCCCGGTTACATGGCCACAGATCCAGGAACCCCGGTTACACGGCCACTAATATATAGCAAAACTTGCATGAACCTACTCCTGAATTTTGCCGGTTAAGAGATTTCCAGATATTTAGGTGCCGGTTAAGAGAGAGTTTCCTGTATGTCTATTTGCACTGTGAAATACACAACAGCAAGATTACAGCAAGATTACAGACTTCATCCCGCCAAATGTGTGTTGCATCTGGAAATAGCACAAGCTACACCATACAAAGATGGCGTACTGGTGGTATCACTGGTTCTTCTCATGTTCAGAACAATTCAAAATGCATTAAAGAGCATCACAAGTAAAGAAACACAACTAAAAACAATAGCGAAGAAAACACTAAATGGAAATATGCTCCAGAGTGCATCATATTTCAGTTACTAAACTACTTCCAAAACCACCTGGGAAAAATGTCAGCACATGACGCCTTTACAAGAAAAAGTCCTTACAGGATAGGTCACAATGACAGCACCCTCCCCATCACCAAACATCAAGTGTCCTGCAACACGATACAAAACTTGGCTAAGTGAATAAGACATCCTTTAGGAACTAAAAGTACAGAATGTTCACCATCTTTTGTAGAGCTACATTTCACAACATGTTCTTCAACCCAGGGACTGTGACACCATTTGCACAGGAAATGAAACAGCAGGACATCCTGTTTTGTTAGTCAAGTTCTACAGGTGCTCTAAATATCCAGACCAACTAGTCTTGATCAAATGCCAATGCAGAAATTAAGTCAGTCACATTAAAACTGGCCAATGTAAACAGGTAATGCAGCACATTCTAAATAGCAATTTGCTGGAATGTTTTACTGGAACTCCAAGAGCACAATATAAAAATTGATTGCCAGCAACAGTACAAGGTTACCAACTGCCAAAAACTTAAGTCTTTTGAACTTCATTAAGATTCAAGTTGACCCAGACTTAACTCCCAACTTGGGCTAGGTCTTGAACCAAGGTTGAGAAATTGGTTCATAGGCATCACATCTGGCTCCAGCACATCAACATGTCATCTCCCCCCTGTAGTCATGTATTAGGCCACCTCCTGATTGTTTACCACCTCAGTTGGCATTCTTCCGCGGCTTGCAGACAGTAAACAAATGTGGCCGGAGGACCAATTTTGCACGGACCTGCCACTGGGTTCATTGGCGTGTGCTGCAGGGATCGTGCCCCGATTCAAGCGCAATCCAAAAAAAGTTAAAATCAATGATTGTGCAAGTTTGCTGGTTGGATTACTGGATCAGACATAATCATGTGCCAGCTTGGCCCCGTGATATCACTCATCGGAGTCAGAAGGTTGTGGGTTCAAGTCCCATTTCAGGACTTCAGCACATAATCTAGGCTGACACTTTAGTGCATTACTGCAGCATCAGATGTGCCATCTTTCAGATGAGGTGTGAAACGGCGTCATCTTATCTGCTCAGGTAAATAAAAAAAACAATGGCACTTATCCCCCCAAAAAGCAGAGTTCTCAATGTGCACTAGCTAACGATCATTTCCCATCTGAACAGATTAAACTGGTCATTCATCTCATTGCTGTTTGTGGGGCCTTGCGGTGCATACATTTGCTGCAGTGTTTGCTTACAAAGCCAGTGATTGCTCTTCAGAAGAATTTAATTGGCTCTGAATGTCCCGAGGACATGAAATGTGCTATGTAAACAAATCTTTTTTCTTCTAAGGGGGCAGGGGAAACGCAGCACAATCAGCTAGCTCTACCCAAAGAAACAGATCTCCTGGAGTAGCCTCACTAACAGGCAAGGTTTGTGTGTTGTCCAGGCAGGAGGAAGGAAGAAGGTTAAACTGCTGAGGTTGAAAATACCACATTTCCAGATTAATGAATTGCTGGCTCCAAAAAGAAAACTTCTATAAACATATGATTTAGTCCCAAAAACACCCACTGAATGCAAGTTGTACCTAGAAACTGGTCAGTGCCAAGTTTAATTCCAATTCTGCATCTTGCCAACAAGGAACATTTGTCTTGCTCAGAGCTACTAAAATGGAGGTATCCCAAAACAGGGAATAAATATATTCAACCCATCCACGTCACAATGAAGTCCAAACAAAAAAGAGAAGCTTTGTCACAAGCATCTCATACCCCCTAGGTAGTGAATAATAACCTCGGCTCTGGAATTCTCTCCTTAAGCGTCTGCACCTCACTCTTCTCCTTGAAGACTCTCATTAAAACCTACCTCTGACTAAGCTTTTGTTCACCTGTCCCGATATCGCATGTGGCTGGGTCAAGTTTTGTTTGCCAACGCTCTTGTGAAGTGCCTTAGGACACTGGACGATGTTAAATGCGCTATGTAAATGCAAATTGCTGTACCTAGATTAGCAGAAGAAATTCAGGAAAGGAAAATATTGCAATGTGAACTCTATCCAATCCTTGCAGTGTGCCTTAGTAATAGTCAACCCTTGTTACTCCAGTTAAAATTCATCACCGTCAAATTAACAAAAAGGTATCATACCATGATATTCAAGATGGATTAATTTTAAATGGCAAAAATGCAAACATGCAGTTAACTCAATAAAATCACAAAGCATGACGATTAACATACACACTGTACTTCTATATTACAACTTTGAACACGACTATTATTGCTCCCCCGCAGAAAATTAAGGAATTGTTCTTTGCTGCCATAAATTCTAATCACATGGCGATAACTATCCAAAAAATGTGTAGGTTATTATTTAGGAAACCATGCAGATAGACATGTACTGCAAAGGGGTGCACAAGTAGTGGACTACATTGTCTAAGAGCAAGCCCACCATATCTCTTGCTAGAAAATGATGCAGCTACTCTAAAGAGGATAGTGCTCATCCAAGCTTTGTTGTTGGCAAACCAATGCAGTTGGGGAGTGGGGGCGGGGGGGAAAAGTCAGAGAATAAGGAATAAATATCTTTCAGATTCAGTGTCCTGGCTGAATTAACACTTGATCAAACCATCTACATCTTTCTTTCCATTATTGACTCAACAATGAAGATTGAATTTGAATCCATCTTGAATCGGCCAATTTTGATCACAGCTATAAATGCCGAACGCATCATATTGTACAAGGAGTCTCCTCAAGCAGCACATACACCTCAACATTGGTGAGGTTACAGATGCAACTTGGTAGTAAAACATGCTGCTCTTAATTATGCCTTTAAATTTTCCTAGCCACCCACTGTTGTAGGAAAAATTCTGCACCTAAATTCTATCCTAAACTGTTACCAATTATAGAATGATATAGCACAGAAGGATGCCATTCAGCTAATCATGCCTGTGCTAGCTGAAAGCAACATTTCATTGTTCACTCAAATTACATGTGCTCACAGATAAGCTATACAAATAGACCTTTCTTCTCCTTTAGGATCTTGTATTCCTTAGAACACTAGAGATTGGTGGCTTACCAATCTTAGCTCAGCAAATGCTGACCTCTTCACCTGCATCATTGGAGGAGACATTATTGTTTGCCTTTTGATTTCAATAAGAGAGGTGGGTAGGTGGGTGGGTGAAGGAAGAGGTTACCAAAACCAGTTTGTTTGCTTGCAACATTGGGTTTCCAGAGCAAGCGCAAAATGCACTGCAGTAAACCATTCCTTGGGCAGCAGCCAAACATACAAGAACTCGGCATTAAAACAGGGTAAGCTGCACTTACAACAAAAGGAACGGCCCAGAAATTCGGGTCCCAACGCGCGAGTACGGACGGAGTACTCACGCATGGACCCGATGGAAGTGCCGGTTTCTTGCATGCACTACGCATGCGCGGGAAACCGGCATTTCCAATCCTCTGAACCAAGGGGTTCAGAGGTCGAACGCGTGCGCGCAGGAGTCTGCGCGTGCAACTTCCTTTTTTTTTTTTAAATTACAGGTTTGCCCGTGCATGAAGGCCTCTACTTTTTGCACATTTAAAAACCAGGCGCAAGGACTTCATTTTAAAAGGTAAGTGGTCAATTAATTAAAATTACAACATTTTTTTTCCACAGGTTTATTATTTTTAAATACTTTACAGTAAGGTAAGTGTATTTTTGGCCCCGGTTTTTTATAAAATTATTTTTTTCAAAAATTTATATTATTGTTTAAAATAGTTATTTAATGTTATTTATAGTTGATTTAAATAGTGTGATTTTTTTTTCAAATTTATTTTAAGGTGAAGTACTGTTTTGGGCGCCCAGAGTTTTCATGAGTTTGACAGTTCTTTCTGTCAAACTCATGAATGGACTTTTCCCTCCTCCGATTGGTTGCCCAGTGCTCACGTGATCCCAGCCGACGCATCGCACTAAGTACGCCGCTGGATCACGCAAGCACAGCGCGCCGGGAGCTGGACCGGGCCACAGACCGGAAATCCACGCAGGCCCAGGCCTCAACTGCCGGCGCACTAGGTAAGTGTAGGTCGGGGGCTTGCACCCGCGGGAAGCCCCCGACCTGAATTTCTGGGCCAATACATTTCTGACACTCAGCAAATCATCACAAAGCCATGCTGGGTAATTTTTCTCTGCTATGGAGTGTGCTGTTATAAACCCTGCAAGCGCTAGAAAGATGAATCCAGCACCACAGCCGTTCCAAAGCAAAAGTCACCAGGCTCGGTGTAGAAAAATGGGAATGAGAGGAATTCACAGCATATGTATTCAATGTCACAAAGGAATACATGTCATGGAAGAGAGTAAAACCACCCATGTTGGAACTCAGAAATATGGACAAATAAAAGAACATGCAAGAGCATAGTCATCCGTTTATTCTAGCAAGTAAACCTTAAAATAATTTTTGCAAAGCAGAACTGTGCAAAATACTGTTTTTTGTGGGGGTGGGATGGGAGAAGTTGGAAGACAACCTGGATGAATGCACACCCAAATAAAACCATTAGTAGATAACAATTATGGCTATGAAGCAGCATTAACAAAACACAATTAAAAGACTGTGTAAAATCAGGCAAAAACCAAGTTACAATAAAGTAGTGCTCATGCAACATTTGTTTGAAATTGTAAGTTAATATTGTTGCATCTGTAACTTTGCATTTCTAGTTTCCCAATACAGTAATCCCAGTCAGCTCCTCCCAGTACACTGGGTGGAAACTGCTGAAGAAGACGCATCAATAAATTTCAATGTGCACTATGTTGAGGCCTTCGAAAAAAATGCAGCTTAGCCAGGAAGCAAATTTGCTGTGTGCCTGTCTGGAAGGCTTGGTGCCCTGTGGTACACAATTCAGTATCCAGTAAAGTTGCTACAAATAGAAATGGCATCCTAAAATTAAAGGTTGATTGCAAAATCTCAAGATTTCTCCTTCTCCCCACCCACCCCCCCACTCCCTCCCCTAAAAGTCAAGATCCTAGCCCTAAAAGAGAAAGAAATGCAGGTCACCATACACATTCAGCACAAGATAACATCCCGTGTGAACTGTTTAAGAATCTGTTACGAACTGATATACACCTCGCAACTCAACCCCATTTCACCCACATTTTGGACAGTTTTTCCCCCATCTGGAATGAAAACTCCCAAATTTCTGTCCATCTTGCAGCTGAGAAAAGATGGCAAACCAAATCTTAAGTAACCATTTAAGTTTGAAAAGAACTTTCATATACACAAGGTATTTTTGGTGAACTTTGCTCCTTTTCATCGCCATTTGATGCATCAGTCACACCATTCATCCTTCATTCACCACAAACACAATTCCAGCACCTTATCCCCCCCTCCAAGTATCAGTGGATTTGCTTCCAGTTTTGTTCTTACAAAGCAGTCTTTGAAAAACACTCAAAGTTCCACCTCTACACCTCTAAAATAACCAATTAATTGAACATCCCATCTAACACAGCATAGACCATTAAATGCACTGGTTTTTTTTTTTTTTAAACTCTGAAGGGAACTTAACTGCATCTGGAACCAGAAAAGGTGGGGGGGGGGGGGGGGGGGGGGTCGATGAAACACACCGGGCCCGATTTTGTGGATTGCGTGGGAAATGGTCGGATTCCCCGAATGTGGGGTTCTGACACAAAAAAATGGGTCAGCCAGCTGCACGCAATTTTCCCTCAAGTGGCCAATTAATTTCCAGCCTGTGGGCAGCCTTGCTAGTTGTCCATTTCTAGTCAGAAAGCCCCACAGTATGATGTCATCATTCATGGTGCTTTCAAGGTCCACAGCAAGCATTGCTTCCTCTGTTGGCTTCCAAACGAACCATACAGGATGGCAAAGGAGCCTGCAGCAGCTGTGGCCAGTGCCAGACCCCAAGCTGCCTCCAAATTTGACGAAGCTTCACTGCAGGCATTATTGGATAGGGTTAGGGCCCACAGGGAGGTCCTCTTCCCTAGGTCAGGCTGGAAGAGGCCTCCGACTGAGACCAATACTGCATGGATGCAGGTGTCAGCAGATGTCAACTCGAATGTGCATGTAACCTTGGCATCACATCTCTAACTCCTTCCTCTACTCCCCCACAGGACCATCCAAAGCCCCCGTCCCCACTGTGGAGGAGAAGAGGCTGTGCAGCCAGACTCCTCAGAGGAAGCTCCAACCTCTGAGGGCGCAGCGTCAGCAGAAGTAAGCGCACCCAGCACCAGCGCAGACACTCACACCTCGGGGGGACCTTCGGGACATATAGTGTTGTCACCTGGTGTTTCACAGCTCACAAGTGAACCTCAGCAGATTCTGGAGACAGGGACAGCAGTGGAGTCCTCGTCAGAGGGCGCAGGACTCTGCCAGCTCAGCTCAGCTGTGCTGCATGTCGACC
Organism: Somniosus microcephalus; assembly: GCF_052327205.1. Lineage (NCBI taxonomy): Eukaryota > Metazoa > Chordata > Chondrichthyes > Squaliformes > Somniosidae > Somniosus > Somniosus microcephalus. The sequence continues at coordinate 21,310,799 of NC_141010.1, forward strand.
CTCTGCCTCTGGGTCCATCCGCAAGAGGAGCACTAATGGATCTCCATGCACAGATGCAGGAGTCTCTGGCAGGTTTTGTCTCCAGGGTCGCTGCGAGTGTGGAGCGAATGGAGGAGTCCATAGCGACCATGAGCAGAGCCTTTGTGGAGTCATTGGCGCATGAACGCATCACCATGGAAAGGTTGGCAACCTCCATGGAGGAGATAACTCGCCAGGGTACGGAAAACATGGTGAGTGCTCATAAGAGAATGACATCTCGAGGAGCGTTGGCCATCTATTGAACAAAGAAACCAGACCTTCATGGAAGTCCTTCGGAGTAGGACTGCCAGTGCAGGTACGGGTCCCCATGGCCCCCTAAAGCGCAGCAAGGTGCTCTCAAGCCACTTCCAAGCGCTGGCCCCTTCTGGCCTGTGCAGCTTCAGGTGAGTGAGCAGCAGCCTGGTGCTCATCCTGCTGTTCCTGGTTCTGCTGCTGCCGCCTCTGCTGCTGGAGATACTCTAATGGCAAGAAGGAAAAAAAGGTGTCCTATGCTTCTGGTAGATGCCTCCGCTGAGTGAGTGTGGCGAGAGGGGCTTCCCAGGCGATCACATTGGAGAAGTGTGTGAGGCTCCAACCTTCCACTGTGCGTAAGCCTTGAAGAAGTAGCCCCAAGCCTGCAACAAGGTCCTTCACCATACAAATGCTGTCCCTTTAAATCGCAGCTTTCCTGAATGACCTGCAGCTGAGAGCAAGCAAGCCGGCAAGTTTCATCAGCGGGGTTCCCCGCAGGCGTGTTTAGCGTGGGGAACCCCTGAAAATCGCAAGGGCACCCTAAAATGGCATTAAACATGCCAATAATTGGTCATTAGGGTCCCAGCCAGTCCCGCCAGCGGTGGGCGGGACTGAATCGGCTCGCGGAGAAACGGCGGTCCGAAAGTCGGACGGGGCGGGGAATCAGGCGGGGGGGGGGGGAGCGGTTGCGACCCCCTATTTCGGCGAATATCGGCTCCCGCCCACCTGAAAAGCCGCCCGACGGCTGGCAGAAAATCGGGGCCACCATGTCAGCAGCTTATCACCAACTGTAATTCACTAGTGCAGAAGAATTCATTTGAGGATGACCTCCCAGCACTGGAGCTGAACCTGAAACATTCTTACAGGGAGGACACAAAACTGGTATATATTTAGTTACACAGAAAGCTTGGACCAATATTTACAATCCTAAATAGTGAGATTATATTATGTGCAACAACATGCATTAACAGAGTACCTTTAAATCGAGAGAAACATCCCAAGGCACTTCAGAGGTGTAATTGCACAGAAATGAATAGAGCCAGAGGAGGGGTTACCAAAAGCTTGGTCAAAGAAATGGGTTTTAAGGCAGGGCTTAAAAAAAAAAGGGGGGGGAAGTAGAGGGGTTTGGGGAAGGAATTCCAGTCTGGGGCCTAGATGGCCACCAATGGAAGGGTAGGATATACAAGAGGCCAGAGTTCTGGTGAGGGAGTTAGAGATCATAGAATGGTTATAGCACGGAAGGCGGCCATTTGGCCCGTTGAGCCGGTGCCGGCTCTCTGCAAGAGCACTTCAGCTACTCCCACTCCCCCGCCCTTTCCCCATAGCCCTACAAATTATTTTCCTTCAGGTACTTATCCAATTTCCTTTTGAAAGCCATGATCGAGTCTGCCTCCACCACCCTTTCAGGCAGTGCATTCCAGATCCTAACCACTCGCTGCATAAAAAAGTTTTTCCTCATGTCGCCTTTAGTTCTTTTGCCAATCACCTTAAATCTGTCCCCTCTGGCTCTCGACCCTTCCGCCAATGGGAACAGTTTCTCTATCTACTCTGTCTAGACGCCTCATGATTTTGAGCACCTCTATCAAATCTCCTCTCAACCTTCTCTGCTCCAAGGAGAACAACCTTAGCTTCTCTAGTCTATCTACATAACTGAAGTCCCTCATCCCTGGAACCATTTTTGTAAATCTTTTCTGCACCCTCTAAGGCCTTCACATCCTTCCTAAAGTGTGATGCCCAGTATTCCAGTTGAGGCCAAACCAGTGTTTTTATAAAGATTCATCATAACTTCCTTGCTGTGTACTCGATACCTCTAGTTATGAAGTCCAGGAAACCATGTGCTTTTTTAACCGCTTCTTAACCTGCCCCGCCACTTTCAACGATTTGTGCACATATACCCTCAGCTCTGTTCATGCACCCACTTTAGCATTGTACCCTTCAGTTTATATTGCCTCTCTCTCTCCTCGTTCTTCCTGCCAAAGTGTATCACTTCACACTTTTCTGCATTAAATTTCATCTGCCACGTGTCCGCACATTTCACCAGCCTGTCGATGTCTTCTTGAAGTCTTATCACTATCCTCCTCACGGTTCACTATACTTCCAAGTTTTGTCTCATCTGCAAATTTTGAAATTGCACCCTGTGCGCCCAAGTCCAAGTCATTAATATAGATCAAGAAAAGCAGTGGTCCTAGAACTGACCCCTGGGGAACACCACTGTATACCTTCCTCCAGTCCAAAAAACAACCGCTCACCACTACAGTTTGTCACTTAGCCAATTTTGTATCCATGCTGCCACTGTCCCTCTTATTCCATGGGCTTCAAATTTGCTGGCAAGCCTATTGTGTGGCACTTTTATCAAATGCCTTTTGGAAGTCCATGTACACCACATCAAGCGCATTGCCCTCATCAGCCCTCTCTGTTACCTCATCAAAAAACTCAATCAAGTTGGTTAAACACGATTTGCCTTGAACAAATTTGTGCTGGCTTTCCTTAGCTAATCCACACTTGTCCAAGTGACTGTTAACTTTGTCCTTGATTATCATTTCTAAAAGCTTCCCCAGATAGAGAAAGGCAAAGCCATGTAGAATTAAACATGAGGGTGAAAATTTTAAATTGGAGGCATTCAAGACCAGGAGCCAATGTATGTCAGCAAGGACAGGAATGATGGGTGAGCAAGTGTGGTGTAGGATAGGATATGGGCAGCAAAGTTTTAGATGAGCTGAAGTTTAGAGAGTGGAAGACAAGAGGCCAGCCAGGACAGCATTGCAACAGTTGAATCTGGGAGGTGTCAAAGGCATGGAACAACTTCTCAAAATAGATCTCAACCCCAAATATGTAGGAACAGCAGGAAATAAACCAATATCAGAACAGGGAATACACTCACAGCTTCCACAGGAAAGGTCAGTCATCAGCATCATTCTACTACTCTAAACATTTACATCAACTCATTTAGGTTGCTACATCAGTGATTCTCTTAATCGTCAACCTGGGCTTGCTTCTGTCTGAATACTGCATGTCGAAAATGCCGTAATGAAGAATACCCATTTGATCAGAAAGGTAACAGCTACCTATTTGGAAAAAAAAGCCATATTTGATGACATGCAACCAACCGCAATAACTATTAGACCTAGCACCGAGACAGAGTGTATTATTGAGAGAGCACAAGTGAAAGTCAATGGAGATTCTTTTTAAACCTAGAATCTGTATCTTAGTCCGACAAAGTAATTGCATTCTAAAATGGAGTAGGTTTTCCTACACACAAATAGAGCTCAAAGACTTCAACATAGGGGCTCTTTCAAAGTTCGGAATGGATAGTAAATTAGAACATTATGCTTTCACCTCTGGAACCTAGGTTTGAATCCAGACAGCTGAAGTAAAAAAACAAGTATGACAGCTTTTACAAAGCTTCTAAGCAAGTAGCCTCAACCCAGTTCCTAGAGGTCACAAGCATACAGTGCAAGAGGGCTCATAATTCAGCACTAAGCTGACAGCTTCAGTGCAAGGACAAAGATAGCTGGTGTGGGAAATTGAAACTCACTCACAGCAACTGTTCCTCTTCTGAACATAGTTGAGACACATTTTGGCAGTGCTTGAAACCGACATCAAATGCAAAAGTGGAAAGCAGTCCGCCCACCAGCATGGGACTCGCTCACCTCGATAAGCATGAAATTTATATAGAACAGATGCAAATGAAAAACTTCCAATCTTAGGAGACAGCTCCCAAATCCCCACCCCCCAATAGAGAACATGCATCAGAGTACAATCCAGCAAGATGCACACCAGCATTTCACTTCTCCCTACCCACAAGCATGTATAATTTTCAATGAAGCAGGTAAGCTGCAAACCATGCCCAATCTCCTAAGTTACACCACCAACACCCTCCCTTCCCATTCTTTCTCCTGCTCCCACCACCCCCTCAATTGAAAGTTATGATGGGCTTCAGGGTCTCACAAAACAGAATCATTATGGGGTAACCCAGATGAACACTAAGGGCTAGAAATTCCCCTCGAGCCCTGTTTGGGGCGCTAAATCTGAAAAGCTGGAAAAGTTAGCGCCAGACACTAACCTCTTCCAGCCTCTCTCATTCCCATTTATTGCTCCAAGATGGAAGTGGAGTGCTAAATCAAGCGCTCCACTAGGGCCGCGTGGCACTGCCGCATTGCAGGGGCTCTTCCCTGAATTGAAGGGAAGGGCTCCACACTGCAAACTCTGCAGGTTTTTTTAAAACTTACCTGGACTACCGGGAAGTGGGGATGCCGCGCAATCAGCCCAGCACTCCAGCAGAATGCCAGGCTGACCGATCACGGCACGGACCCCACGTCCGGAGGCACAAACAAGAGTTTTTTTTAAAAATTCAAGGCGGCCGGCCACCTCATTTTTAAATGGCAACCTGCTAGCAGCCGGCCACCCTGCTCGCGTCTCCTGCAACAGTCGCTGCCATCGCCCGGCGTTGCTGCAGGGGGCGAAGGGGAATGTGTGTGCCGGGGCCCTACAGGGGCGATGTGCCCGGCGATGACGTCATGATCTCTGGGGCGCAACCCTATAGCGCCGCCGCTAACCTCCCGCCGAATTTGGCAGGAGGCGAGGTCGGCGCCGCGCTTGGGCGAAAAGGACTTTGCGCCCTGCTAGCGCCGCCCAGCACCCCCCACCGGAGGCGCAAGGGAGGGGAATTTCTCCCCCTAACTGTCCTATTTTAATATGGCCGTCAAGGGAATTACATATAGGATTGCACAACTCCTGGGGAGCAACAGGATACGCACTCCAACAGAAGAAAGGAAACATCTACCATAAATTAGATAATTCCTCAACAGTCCAGGAATATAGGAGACAATATTAATCAACAAAGTTTAAATGTCGCAAAAGATCTCATTTTATAGGCATCGCTGCTACAGACACCAAGTCATTAGCACAATCACAGTAGATGTAGGAGAGGAACTAACGCGCAAAGAGCAGCTGCCTGATCATCGTGCAGCAGACTGCGAGGGACAAGAAACATCCTTACACACACTACACCCTCGGTCATGAACACAAGCTGGAATCTCATGGCAATACAAAATAAAAGAGGAACTACAAACAAATGGGTACATAGATTCTACTTGTCCCTAGCAATGGTATACTGGACAATGGTCCTAAGCGAACAGAAAAATCATCACATTATACAGGAAACTTTGGTTTATCCGGAGGTTAACTGTCCGGAATGCTCGAGCCACCGGCAAACATCAGGAGCCGTTTTGTTAAGTTTTTTTTTTCTTTTCATTGCTTTTTTTTCCCCACCAGTCAGGCTCTGCAAGGTCTCACTGAAGCTGTTGCTAAGCTACAGAGGCGCTTGCAAGGTACGGCCGACTGTTTAGAAGCTGTTGCTAAGCAACAGGGTTTGTTGCCAGATACAGAGCTCAAATTCTCCGTATGTTTCAACATTAGCGCTGGTTTGTCCGGCAGCTTTGATGGGACGGCAACAGCTCGGTCCCGTCGGTGCCAGATAGCACAAAGTTTCTTGTATTGGAATCATTCCTCAACTACTTACAGTAGTTCAATTGCTGCTCCTTTCGCTACCCCCCCCCCCACCAAGCAATGAAAAAGCTAATTCGGTTCCTATTTGCATTATACAGATGCATTCCAGCAAGTTATGACGCTATTAGCCCCAGCAAACGGAAGCAGTTCAGAACTACAAGAGGGCCAAGGCACTATAGTGGGTTTCTCCTATCCGAGCTCTTCCAGTCAAGCAGTCACTACTAATTGGAGATATGCAGAGACTTTTTTTTTTTTTTTTAAATCCACTGTCTCTGGGATGGGGAAAAGCTGCTTCACCAGCCAAAAAAAAGGCAAAGAACAGCACAAGAGAATAGTAACAGGAAATCTAAATATTTGCAAGGGACTCAAACTTTAAACATAGAAAATTAAGCCCTCAAAAGGAAAGCGATCAGAACCTCAAGTGTTGAGGGGACATCGATGTACAGTAGTAGTGCCATTTACCATGCTATATAAAATACAGCATTGAGGTAGATGGGCATTTTATTGCTGCAGTCTTGGTCGACCCATATGAGGACAACACCATCAAATCTGAAGGAAGCTTAATTAACTTTCAAAACAGTAAAATGGAAAATATTTCATACGAATGAAACTGGCATATATTTGCTGTATAATTACTAAAGAGGCACTTTTTCCAAACAAGTTAAAAGTTTCATCAAATTAAATGGTTCACCTGCGCAGCCTTAGTTCCCAGGCAATCCAATATCAATTACCCCCCTACCGCTTCCCCCATCTTCTCTTTCTCTCTTAGATTAAATACTTTAGAATTGACACGTGGTCAGGGACAGGAGGGTGTGACTGCGAGTGAGGCAGGTACGGGAATCCAGGAGGTAGTATTGCAGGAGCTTCAGTCCCTGCACTCGTCCAATAGATTCGAGGATCTTGCAACCCTTGTGGACAAGTGCGGGGACGACGAGCAAACTGACCACGGCACCATGGTGCAGGAAGCCGTTCAAGAGCCAGGGGTCACAGTCTAAAGTTAAGGGGTAAGCCATTTAGGACAGAGATGAGGAGTAATTTCTTCACCGAGAGTGGTGAACCTGTGGAATTCTAGCACAAAAGGCAGTTGAGGCCAATTCATTAAATATATGCAAGAAGGAGTTAGATATATTTCTTAAGGCTAAAGGGATCAGGGGATATGGGGAGAAAGCAGGGACAGGGTACTGAATTTGGATGATCAGCCATGATTGCATTAAATGGCGGAGCAGGCTCAAGGAGCCGAATGACCTGCTTCTATGGGCAGCACAGTGGCATAGTGGTTAGCACTGTTGCCTCACAGCGCCAGGGACCCGGGTTCAAATCCGGCCTCGGGTGACTGCGCAAACTCCACACAGACATTCTCCCCGTGTTTGCGTGGGTTTCCTCCGGGTGCTCTGGTTTCCTCCCACAGTCCAAAGATGTGCAGGTTAGGTTGATTGGCCGTGATAAAAAAATTTAAAAAAAAAAAAAAATTGACCCTTAGTGTTAAGGGGGATTAAATACATGGGGTTACGGGGATAGGGCTTGGGTGGGATGGCTGTCGGTGTAGGGACCGGGTGCTAGGGTTTGGATGATCAGCCATGATCTCGTTGAATGGCAGAGCAGGCTCGAAGGGCCGAATGGCCTACTCCTGCTCCTATCTTCTATGTTTCTATGTTTCTAATCTAAAAGTTGGCATCATATTCCCAACAAATAAATATGTACCAAAAAGACCCGTTATTTTCCTCCCCTACACAGAAACAAGACCTCGGGTTCAGACAAGACACTACAACAACAACTGAAAACAGGACACATTGAAGTGTCGTGTTCAGAGACCAGTTGCAATCAACCCTTGTAATAACTGGATCATAGCAGACTCAGAAAAGTTGTTCCAATGGTCCCAGCTGAAGCTGAATTGCACCAAAAATTTCTGAAAAAATATGGGTGCATCTGTAAATCAACCAAGCACAATCTTGCTGGAAAACAGACATGGCAGTTTGATGGAGCATCTATTTTGGCTCTGCACTTTCACCATGACCCAGGTTTTATTTCAAGGACATCAGCTTCACATTTTCACATCACAAGTTAAAAGACAGATGTGGCAAGTCAGGTTACTACAAGTCAACAAAACCCCAAAGGTTTCCCCACTACAGCATTCAACTCTTCTTCAGTTAATCCAAGAGTTTTTGTATCCATTATGCTACCTGGAAGTCTATTTCACATGTTGATCATATTCTATTGGCTTTGTCGATCGCTGCTGTGTATTGGTTGGATAGGCTGAATAGTCGATTTCAGCAAGCTGCCTCGGTCTCCAAGTTTCATGTGTAACTATTCAAAACCATTCATGGAATACCCAGGTCACCTATTTTAACTTCCCATGTTCAGCACTTTACACTTGTCTAATTATGCTGATATTTTATCCAACACGTTCTCTGTTCGGATTCCACCACCTCACCTAATTTGGCAATGCATCATCAGCCAATCTGACCATTTTGTATTCGGTTTCTGCAGCCAGGTCAGTTGCACAAAACTAGAAACAGTAGTGGTCCGAACACTGAGCCAGGACTCATCCCACTCAGGACACCTGCCCCCTAAAACTCCCACCATAACTTCTCTAACAAGTACTTATCTCTTATCCATTCTGAAGGTTTACCTTGAATCCCCAAAGCTTTGAGTTCAATATTTCACGTGGACTTTATCAACAGCCTTTTACAAATCAAGGTACAGGAAACTATTATCCGGCACCAACGGGACCGGCGTGGTGCCGGTTTATCAAAAAGTCCAGATGAGAGAGAGATATAGTTAAAAGGTACGAGAGCGCCGTACACAGCAACAAATCTAGGCTTCCTTGTTGCTTAGCAACATGTACAGGAACTCCAGCCACAGACCAAGCGTCCCTGTTGCTTAGCAACAAGTGCACGAACCCCAGTTACACAGCCACAGATCCAGGAACTGCCACCAATATGAAGTAAAACTTACCTGAACCTACTCCTGAATTTTGCCGGTAAACAGATTTCTGGTTATTTAGGTGCCAGTTAAAAGAGAGTTTCCTGTATATCACAATCACAGGGCTTGCCACAGTCCACTTGGAATGTCACTTGCTCGAAGAACTCAGAGGCTGGTCAAGCAACATCTTTCCCTTCTGAAACCATGTTGACTGCTGTTTACTAGACAACTGTTGTAGAGATAATCTTATAGTTCACTCCCAATAATCAATTCCCTTATTTTATATGGTATAGAAGCAAGACTAATGGTTATATCTGTCTTCTGACCCCACATCCTCTCCATCACCAAGACCGCCTACTTCCACCTCCGTTACATCACCCGTCCCTCAGCTCATCTGCTGCTGAAACCCACATCCATGTCTTCATTACCTCGAGACTCGACTATTCCACTGCTCCCCTGGTCCGCCTCCCAACTTGTGACCTCCATAAACTTGAGCTCATCCAAAACTCTGCTGCCTGTATCCTAACTCTCACCAAGTCCCGTTCACCCATCATCCCAGTGCTCAGTCTGGAAACGTCACTATTTTAAAATTCTCATCCTTGTTTGCACATCCCTCCAATCCCTTGTCCCTGCATATCACTAACCTCCTTCAGCCCTACATCTCTCGAGATCTCTGCGCTCCTCCAAGTCTAGCCTCTTGCGCATTCCCAATTTTAATTGCTCCACCATTGGCAGCCGTGCCTTCAGCTATCTAGGCTCTGGAATTCCCTTACTAAATCCTCTCCACCTCTCTCTCTCCTTTATGACACTCCTTAAAACCGCTCTTTGACCCAGGTTTTATTCGGTCACCTGACCCAGTATCTCCTTATGTGGCTCCGTTTCAAATGTTGCTTGATAATGCTCCCGTGAAGTGCCTTGGGAAGTTTTACTATGTTAAAAAGGTGCTATATAAATAAAAGTTATCACACACTGTTTCTGAATACGAGCAGGTTAGCCCGTTTCCAATCTTCTAGTACTTAAAGTATCCACTGACTCCCTTAATGTCTTCACCCTTGGATAAATTCCATCTATCCATAGAGATTTGGTTTGAGCCATTTTAGCCTTTCTAGGACATCCAGCTCATTGCTATCAAAGTGATAAATGTGACGTCTGTTTTGGGAGGCCATATTGTTCCAGTCTTCTCTTGTGACTATCTGAAGGAAGTAATCGTTCAGATAATTTACTGTTTCACACTCAGTTTTGAGCCCATTTTCATCATTTATGGTTTTCATCTCTTCTCTGATTAACCCTTTACTGCTGTCACACAAGATCTTTTGACCTCAGCTGCTTTGCATTTTCTGGGACACTATAATCAAAATTTAATAGATTACGCCATTTCCCTGTATTCATCCGAGTGAACCTTTTGTCCCTGCAAGATTTCTGGAAGTTCCTTTTCCTCTTGATCTCATTTTTAATTTGTCTGCTCATCCATTTGGGTTGCATTTCTTTAGTCTGAGCTTGCTGGTTTTCATTATTTATTTAGCCTGATGCTCAACATTATACCTTTAAATGTCCCATTTGTCTTCTATTGAAATATTGCTAAAAAAAACCTCACCCATCTAGAGTTAAATTTAGTCCATTTAAAGTTTTCTCTGCCCTGCCCCCACCTCACAGGGTGCGACAACTTCCATTTTGTGTAAATTTGCTAGGTTAATAAACAAATATCAGATCAAGATAAGCACTGCCTCTTGTAACTTCCTTCACGCACAGGATCATGAAGCAGATTTAGATTGTGAATTCAAAGGACAAATTAACTCAAAAAAATTCAGAGGAAGAGCAAGAAGTGTACAGGAGGACAGAGGAGTAATTAAAGCAGCAACAGTTACGATGCTTTTTCTACAGTTATAAAACTTATCATACAAATTATTCACAACAGCCATTGTAGTGACACTTCAACTATTTATTGTACACCAGATTTCTATTCAAGATTAAAATATATTTATAGCACTAGGAGAATATGGTCACCTCAAGAACACTAAAGGGATTTAAAACTGTGCAGAGGTACACGGTGTACGGTTCTACACATTGTCAAATACTGAACTTCATTTTTCTAGAGAATCATTATTTCAAATCTATACTTACTCCATTTTGCTAGTTTTCAAAAAGACATCGTACATTCATCTGCTGATCAATACAAGACTAACTACTGATGCTTTTCAGACACCGTTAATTAAGGATCTTTAGTTATAATACCTGTGTAGCTTTCTCATTCTCCCATGTAGAGTCAGTGTCACGTGGCCACTGTCCGCTCAGGTAAGGTCCAATGATGGTGTCGAGAGAGGAGGTACGTCGTATACAAGATCTTGTCTGGTGAGACTTGGGTTTCTCAACAGCTAGAATAGAAAAAAAGTGGTCATTTTAAACTTAGTATCAACTTTCTCTCCAAATTCCTGCACAGTTATTGCAACCGAACATTTTTCTTTGGCCTTCCTCCACTTTTCGACCACCCCAATCATACCTTGACCATCAATCCTTTGCCTCGGTGTTTAAAAAAAAACTTAGTATGGAGAAGATTACATGATGCAGCCAATATGCAAGTGGCCTTTCACTCCCAAGACCAATGCTTGAAGCCAGCCTAGACAAAGCATCGGCTCCTCTCTGCTGGCTGCAAAATACCACACAAAATGAGTGCGGGCAGCCTCCACTCAATTGCTAGCGGTGAGAAGATAAAACCACCCTGACATTTAGCCTCAACTATGCCGATGCAAGAATGAAGAATATCACACTTGCACAGTGCCAAGTGTTCTTGCAAGATGCAGGGCCGAGTGCTTTGCAGCAGGCTCTGGTACATCTGATCTATAGAAGTGCTATGTTCCACAGTACAAACTTCCTTCATTTTAAATAAGAACCAAGCAAAAATAAGTGCATCATGGAATTAGGTTGACAATACCCCAAAATGGGACTTGTGATTTGAACTGCCATTGTAGGCTCAAGCACACCATGGAGCTTTTCCAAAATACACTTGCATTAAATAGCAAGATTGAAAAGAATTTGGTTAATAGCATGCTAACAATATAAGAGTCACAGAAGAGTAATATTTATACCATTAAAAGTCACTGTGGAAGGGAAAGGATAACATAGGGGATTAGAGGCAAAATCTTTCTTCACAAAATTACGTTGCATGCAAGTTGATAGTTGCGGGCCTCCGCTAAAATGAAGACCAACATTAATAGCAACGTTTCAGAAGTGATGGATCCGACTACAGCCTCGGATAAAACAAATATTCCATACTGGGGAGAGGGTGTGGTAAATAATTCCTGAGGTGCCTAAGGAATTTCAATCTCAAGTCAGTTTATTCTTCGACCAGCAAAGCCAGGGTGGAAATTTAGGATTGGCGTAACTGACGCCCACAAGATCCTGCTTCTTGGCAAGAAGTGGAACCAAGTATTATGCATTATGGTCTTTGAAAGCCAGGTTTGTCGAGTTACTGATACTGCACTAAACAATTCGTCCATATTCTCAAACTAAACCTCCTTCCTGTACCCATTTGACAAACCACAGCAACGGGTTCTTGTGCCTTGCAATTTAAACACATTTACTTTCCTTCCACCAGATGCAGGGAGGGAGGGGGGGGGGGGGGGGGGGGGGGAGAGAGAGAAAGGAGGGGGGGGGGGGGGGAGAGAGAAAGGAGGGGGGGGGGGGGGGGAAGAGAAAGGAGGGGGGGGGGGGGGGGGAAGAGAAAGGAGGGGGGGGGGGGGGGGGGAAGAGAAAGGAGGGGGGGGAGAGAAAGGAGGGGGGGGGAGAGAAAGGAGGGGGGGAGAGAAAGGAGGGGGGGAGAGAAAGGAGGGGGGGAGAGAAAGGAGGGGGGGAGAGAAAGGAGGGGGGGGAGACAAAGGAGGGGGGGGAGACAAAGGAGGGGGGGGAGACAAAGGAGGGGGGGGAGACAAAGGAAGGGGGGGGAGACAAAGGAGGGGGGGAGACAAAGGAGGGGGGGGGAGACAAAGGAGGGGGGGGGAGACAAAGGAGGGGGGGGGAGACAAAGGAGGGGGGGGAGACAAAGGAGGGGGGGGAGACAAAGGAGGGGGGGGGAGACAAAGGAGGGGGGGGGGAGACAAAGGAGGGGGGGGGAGACAAAGGAGGGGGGGGAGACAAAGGAGGGGGGGGGAGACAAAGGAGGGGGGGGGAGACAAAGGAGGGGGGGAGACAAAGGAGGGGGGGGGAGACAAAGGAGGGGGGGGGAGACAAAGGAGGGGGGGGAGAGAAAGGAGGGGGGGAGAGAAAGGAGGGGGGGGAGAGAAAGGAGGGGGGGGAGAGAAAGGAGGGGGGGGGAGAGAAAGGAGGGGGGGGGAGAGAAAGGAGGGGGGGGAGAGAAAGGAGGGGGGGGAGAGAAAGGAGGGGGGGGAGAGAAAGGAGGGGGGGGAGAGAAAGGAGGGGGGGGAGAGAAAGGAGGGGGGGAGAGAAAGGAGGGGGGGAGAGAAAGGAGGGGGGGAGAGAAAGGAGGGGGGGAGAGAAAGGAGGGGGGGAGAGAAAGGAGGGGGGGAGAGAAAGGAGGGGGGGAGAGAAAGGAGGGGGGGAGAGAAAGGAGGGGGGGGAGAGAAAGGAGGGGGGGAGAGAAAGGAGGGGGGGGAGAGAGAGGGGGGGGAGAGAGAGGGGGGGGAGAGAAAGGAGGGGGGGGAGAGAAAGGAGGGGGGGGAGAGAAAGGAGGGGGGGGAGAGAAAGGAGGGGGGGGAGAGAAAGGAGGGGGGGGAGAGAAAGGAGGGGGGGGAGAGAAAGGAGGGGGGGGAGAGAAAGGAGGGGGGGGGAGAGAAAGGAGGGGGGGGAGAGAAAGGAGGGGGGGAGAGAAAGGAGGGGGGGAGAGAAAGGAGGGGGGGAGAGAAAGGAGGGGGGGAGAGAAAGGAGGGGGGGAGAGAAAGGAGGGGGGGAGAGAAAGGAGGGGGGGAGAGAAAGGAGGGGGGGGAGAGAAAGGAGGGGGGGAGAGAAAGGAGGGGGGGGAGAGAGAGGGGGGGGAGAGAGAGGGGGGGGGAGAGAAAGGAGGGGGGGGAGAGAAAGGAGGGGGGGGAGAGAAAGGAGGGGGGGGAGAGAAAGGAGGGGGGGGAGAGAAAGGAGGGGGGGGAGAGAAAGGAGGGGGGGGAGAGAAAGGAGGGGGGGGAGAGAAAGGAGGGGGGGGAGAGAAAGGAGGGGGGGGAGAGAAAGGAGGGGGGGGAGAGAAAGGAGGGGGGGGAGAGAAAGGAGGGGGGGGAGAGAAAGGAGGGGGGGGAGAGAAAGGAGGGGGGGGAGAGAAAGGAGGGGGGGGAGAGAAAGGAGGGGGGGAGAGAAAGGAGGGGGGGGAGAGAAAGGAGGGGGGGGAGAGAAAGGAGGGGGGGGGAGAGAAAGGAGGGGGGGGAGAGAAAGGAGGGGGGGGAGAGAAAGGAGGGGGGGGAGAGAAAGGAGGGGGGGAGAGAAAGGAGGGGGGGAGAGAAAGGAGGGGGGGAGAGAAAGGAGGGGGGGAGAGAAAGGAGGGGGGGAGAGAAAGGAGGGGGGGGAGAGAAAGGAGGGGGGGAGAGAAAGGAGGGGGGGGAGAGAAAGGAGGGGGGGGAGAGAAAGGAGGGGGGGAGAGAAAGGAGGGGGGGAGAGAAAGGAGGGGGGGAGAGAAAGGAGGGGGGGAGAGAAAGGAGGGGGGGAGAGAAAGGAGGGGGGGAGAGAAAGGAGGGGGGGGAGAGAAAGGAGGGGGGGGAGAGAAAGGAGGGGGGGGAGAGAAAGGAGGGGGGGAGAGAAAGGAGGGGGGGAGAGAAAGGAGGGGGGGAGAGAAAGGAGGGGGGGAGAGAAAGGAGGGGGGGAGAGAAAGGAGGGGGGGAAAAAGAGAGGGAGAGAGAGAGAGAACGGGGGGGGGGGGGGGAAGAGGAGAAAAAGGAGAGAGATTCAGATTTGTGCAGCACATGTGCTCATCTGTTTTTTTTAAATGCATAAAAATAACAAGGTTAAAAATTGCTTTAAAAAACAATTAGGGCTGCAACAAAATTTTGCAGCGCCATCAGATAATTATGCTATAAAACTTATCAACTTGGTTTTACAGAGGCCATTCCAACATTAATAGTAGAAGTGAAGTTGGATGCCATCAAAATATAAAATGTAATTAAATGCAATCTGGTTATGTCTGCATCAGCAGTATGTTTGAAACCGATAGGTTTGTATGCAATCTAATCGATATTTACTTCATTGTCTATTTACGCAGCCACACTTCTATCATCTACCAAAATAGATACTTCCCGCTGACTGTTTTTCAAGATTGCACATCCTCTCCAGCAATAGGGCTCATTAAAACAGTGATCGCCGATTTGGCATGCACAAAGCAACACCCTTTTAGTAAAACTTCATTGTTTTTTAAATGTGGAATGTACAAAAGCAAACAAGTCAGTTACCATGTAACTAAATGAAATATAACCTGCTTATGAAACTGCCCAAAGTGAGCACCAGTCTTGAAGGATTTAACCAGGAAAGGAGCACAGATCCATTAACACTACTAGCATACTGACCAAGTTTTGATCTGAGCAACCTTTTTTTTGGTTTAAGTATAGATATATACAGGTTGCCTCATATGATGGAACATGGAAGTACAAAGAAATTTCAACATGGAAACAGGCCATTCAGCCCAACCAGTCCATGTCGATGTGTGCCCTCCACATGAGCAAATAGTTTGATTCACATTTACTCACCCTGTTCCCATATCCCTTTTGGTTTGACCCACCTCTCCAATCTAATCTTGAATGTTGACAAAAGATTTGGCCTCAACCACTAATCCTGGGAATGGATTCCACAGCTTCACAACTCTGAAGAAGTTTCTCCTGCCTTCTGGTCTAAATCTCGTATCAATGGTCCCTCAACTACTGGAAATAGTCTGCTTCCATCCGCCCTGTCCCATCCGCCCTGTCCCATCCTTTCATCATATTAAATACGTCCATCACATCGCCCTGTAATCTGCTTCATTACAGTATAATGAAAACAAGATCCAATTTTTCAAGTCTTTCTTTGTATTTCCTCATACCAGCAGCATCCGAGTAAATCTGCTCGATACCCCCTCAAAAGCCCCAATATCCTTCCTGTAGTGCGGACCCAATACGGCACCCAGTTCTCTAACGGAGGTCTTACTAGGGTTTTATAAAGGTTCATCATTACCGCTTTGCTTTTGTATTCTGTATCTCATGACAAAATCTACCATTTCTTCAGCTTGTCCCATGGCCTCATCACCCTTTAATGTCCTGTGAACCTGCAGTCCAAATCCCTCTGCTCTTCCCCAGCACCGAGTCTACTTCCATTCGCATTACCACTACTGCTTTTACTCAACCAAACGAACCACTTCACACTTACTGACAATGAACTTTTTGGCCAATTCCCCCATCTTATCAATATTACTTTGTAGCTGCCTTTGGTCTTCTAAAGAATTAACTATACTTCCTATTTCAGCATCATCTGCAAATTTCAATACCTAAGCCCTATATCCACATCATTGATAAAAATAGCCAACAGAAGTGGCCCCAGACAGAACCCTGTGGGACGCCACGACCCACTTCTAACCACTCTGGAATACTGCCTACTCGGTTTTCTGCCTTCTAACCAGTTTGCTCTCCTCTCCCTAATTACAGTCCCCTAATCTAGTAATCTCCCATGTGGTGCCCTGTCAAAGGTTTTCCTAAAGTCCACATACACTATATCCACTGCATTTCCCCCATCTACTATGTCAATTACCTCCTCAAAGGATTCTGAGGTTTGTTAAGCACAATCATTCCTTTTGAAATCTGTGGCTGGCTACTTCTAACTATTTTCTCTATCTACATACAGGTACATGGCAATTTTATCCTTAATTACAACATCTTGCAGTTACAAAGCACCTTTAATGTAGAAAAACATTTGAAGGCACTTCACAGGAGTGTTATCAGGCAAAAATCGCCACGGAGCCAAAGAGAGAGATAATAGGAGGGGTGATTAAAAGTTTGGCAAAAGTGGATTCTTAAAAAAAAAGGGAGGGGTTTCAGGAAGAAATTCCAGAGTGTGATCGTGTCTCATGTACTTTGCACTCTAGTGTACTCATGTGGTACTGAGGGGGGCGGGGGAGGAGGAGAGAGAGAGAAGGCAGCAGCAAGAGAAAATCAGTTGTAAAGTTTTAGTTTACCATGTACCAAATTTGACTCCTACATTTGTCAAACACAAGGGAAAGGGGATCAAGTCTGGATTTGGCTTATATCCACACCTATATAGCACTATTGATGACCATAACATCGTGCTGAATATTCTGAAACCTCAGGATTATGGTAAAGGCCATCACCTATAACAGCAGACGACTGCCTCAACCATCACATAGTTGATACGAGTTCCACACAGTAAATTACAAGTATAATGAAATCTCATGCAATACCACAATTGCAACTACTTCTCCTTACTGGCGTAAGGATGTTCGGCAGCAGTAACATCCACATTGGTAAGCTGCATTATGAAAGTGAAGTGGTAGGAACTTCCCCTCTATGCGCCTAGTCCACTGGTTACCAATATTTTATCCTCCCAGCTCAGACTCACATGTGAAAGCATTTGAAGTTGAGAATTACCACAGCAGTTGAAGTAGTCTCAATTTAGAGTTACAGCCCAGCAGCAACCAGCTACATGCCTATTATCCTTCGCTTCTCCAACTCCATGCGAGATAGCCTACAAACAGCCTGTTCCTCCCAAAAGCTTTCAGCTGGAGTGACATTTTACCCTACCCATCACCCCTCCCACTTTATAGATGCAACTTGCCACCTATTCTACCCTTTTCACAACACGTGCATGACATGATAGTAATTGTCTTGCACCCTCTGCTTGTCTGACAGAATGCTCAATAAACCCATAAAATGCACAAAGGGCAATGTCTCCTTTCAAACTGCCAATCAAACCATAGTACGTCTAATTACAGCTTATGCCTCTGGTTGAGAAAAACTGGAAGTGAACTTATTTCCACATTATACAGTATTGAATTAAAACACTCTAAAGCAAGTAGCAGCACAAGCCAAATACCAAGCAGCAACACCGCACTGCACGAATAAACTTCGTACACTGTCCTTATTCTCCTGTATTAAATCTAATGCACATTTACAGGGCGAGGAAAGTTGCAATGATCTCAAGTAGTTGTGCTGCTGCACAGAGCCAATCAAATGTTCTATGTAGACAAAGATGCCCTGATGTAATATTGCTTCTCCAGCGCACACGTGTTGACCACACCAGCTTGGACGGTCGACTCCCTCCCCTGAAGGACAAGACAATCTAGCAGCATTCATAGGTCATCGTTCTGGTGTAGGCCCACAAACTTCCAGATAGATGGAGTTTAGTTAAACTCGTGACCTCTGGGTTGTTAGTCCAGGATCATAACCACTAGGCCAACTCCAGACATATAATCAAGTTATTTCTCCTTCTCCTTCCCAGCCCACACCCACCCCCGCATAATTAGGTACCAATTTAAAACAGCGAGTTACAGAAGTCAGCTTTAAGTTTCCGCAAAATTGTGGCTTCTAAGGATACGTTGAGGGCTTTTGGGTTCAAATCGTTTAGGACAACTGGCCCCAATACCTAAAGCTGAAACCTATAGTAAACTAAAGAACAAAATATAATATTTATTTCCAAGTCTTCATTTATCAATCCCGATCAACTTCCCTTTGGTTGAATTTACCTTTACATTACACGCTGTGAAAGCTGCCAAGTAATTGGAATTACAACTATTCTTCAATATCTTAACTGAAATCATTTGTTAGGTAGGATTACTATAATGTTACAGAACTTAGCTATTTGAAAAGTAAAAGTGTATGGCACATGACTGGCTTACTTCATACAAATTAAATATAAAGCGTTAAAAAATTTAATAAGCATGTGGTTTCCTTCCTCCAATATGATAATTTTCATAAGCATTAAAATTCCTCCACAAAAAGCTTGTTTTTCTCCTAACCAATAAAATGCAATTAGCTAATCAGACAGAAACCAGGCAATGTTTGCAGTGCTCAGTCTGTTTACTTGCACTAAATGCAGGCATGACAAGTACCAACTTGGACATGAAATCCATTTTGAAATGAGGTAGGGGAATAACAAAGTTTGCAATAGTTATTACAGGCATAAACCAGTGCCGGAATGATGGGTGTGGATTTATGCCTGCAAGAACTTTCCTTATGCAGTAAAAATGGTGGCACCACCAATTTAAGCTTTAACTGTGAAACATATCAAAAATAAAACCCCACCATCTAAAGACTAGGACCTCCCAACCTTTCTCATCATCTCGGTGCATTCCATGCAGCTTCGAGGGCCACGTGTAAAGAAAGCAAGACTTGCATTTATATAGCGCCTTTCACAACCACCGGCTGTCCCAAAGCGCTTCACAGCCAATGAAGTACTTTTTGAAGTGCAGTCACTGTTGTAATGTCGGAAACGCAGCAGCCAATTTGCACACAGCAAGCTCCCACAAACAGCAATGTGATAACGACCAGCTAATCTGTTTTAGTGATGTTGATTGAGGGATAAATATAGGGCCTGTTGCTACAAGCATATTCTGGGTGTTTTGACAGGATTCATTTATCAACAAGGCAGCAACAATCTTCCAGCCCACAAACTGCAAAACAGCAAGTAAGAAATAAGTGCAAATCAAACAGCTGCCCGGGCTTTATGAGTTGTATTTTTAGGGTCCGTGAGTCATGTGGCTACAGGCCTCGGTTGGGCACCCCTGCCCTCGACAAAATTTCAATCATTTCACTTCCAGATGTCTGTGCTGGGGACACTATCAAGCACAGGTTAGATGCAGGATCTAAGTTCCCCGACTGCACCCCAATCTGCCTCAACACCAATATCAAAAGAAGATCACTCCCTACCTGATTACCCTTTGTCACAAAGCATCTTAACGCACATTAATTTGGTGGCTTTGCACAATAGAAACATAGAAGATAGAAGTATGCTATTCGGCCCCTCGAGCCTGCTCCGCCATTCAATGCGATCATGGCTGATCATCCAAATTCAGTACCCTGTCCCTGCTTTCTCCCCATATCCCTTGATCACTTTAGCCTTAAGAAATATATCTAACTCCTTGAATATATTTAATGAATTGGCCTCTACTGCCTTCTGTGGTAGAGAATTCCACAGGTTCACCACTCTCTGGGTGAAGAAATTCCTCCTCATCTGTCCTAAATGGCTTACCCCTTATCCTTAGACTGTGACCCCTGGTTCTGGACTCCCCGACCATCGGGAACATCCTTCCTGCATCTAGTCTGTCTAGTCCTGTTAGAATTTTATAAGTTTCAATGAGATCCCCTCTCATTCTTCTAAATTCCAGCGAGTACAAGCCCAATCGACCCAATCTCTCCTCATACGTCATTCCTGCCATCCCAGGTATCAGCCTGGTGAATCTTCGCTGTACTCCCTCCATAGCAAGAACATCCTTCCTCAGATAAGGCGACCAAAACTGCACACAATACTCAAGGTGTGGTCTCACCAAGGCCCTGTACAACTGCAGCAAGACATCCTTGTTCCTGTACTCAAACCCTCTCACTACGAAGGCCAACATACCATTTGCCTTCTTAACCGCTTGCTGCACCTGCATGCTTACCTTCAGCGACTGGTGCACAAGGACGCCCAAGTCTCGTTGCACTTCCCCTTCTCCCAATCTATTGCCAGATAATAATCTGCCTTGTTTTTGACACCAAAGTGGATAACCTCGCATTTATCCACGTTATATTGCATCTGCTATGCTTCTGCCCAACCTCCCAACCTGTCCAAATCATACTGGAGTTTCTCAGCATCCTCCTCACAGCACACA
This sequence comes from Somniosus microcephalus, assembly GCF_052327205.1. Lineage (NCBI taxonomy): Eukaryota > Metazoa > Chordata > Chondrichthyes > Squaliformes > Somniosidae > Somniosus > Somniosus microcephalus. The sequence continues at coordinate 21,331,272 of NC_141010.1, forward strand.
CGCCCACCCAGCTTTGTGTCGTCTGCAAACTTGGAGATATTACATCTAGTTCCCTCATCCAGAGCATATTGTGAATAGCTGGGGTCCAAGGACTGATCCCTGCGGTACCCCACTAGTCACTACCTGCCACTTGGAAAAAGACCCGTTTATTCCAACTCTTTGCTTTCTGTCTGCCAACCAGTTCTCTATCCAAATCAATACCTTGCCCCCAATCCCATGTGCCTTAACTTTACACGCTAATCTCTTATGCGGGACCTTATCGAAAGCCTTCTGAAAGTCCAAATACACCACATCCACTGGTTCTCCCTTATCTATTTTACCAATTACATCCTCAAAAAATTCCAGTAGATTAGTCAAGCACGATTTACCTTTCGTAAATCCATGTTGACTTTGTCCGATCCGGTCACTGTTTCCAAGTGCTCTGCTATTACATCTTTTATAATGGACTCCAGCATTTTCCCCCACTACCGATGTCAGGCTTACCGGTCTGTAATTCCCCGTTTTCTCTCTACCACCTTTTTTGAACAGTGGGGTAACATTAGCTACCCGCCAATCCATGGGTACTGTTCCAGAGTCTATCGAATTTTGGAAGATGACCAGTAATGCATCTACTATTTCTAGGGCCACTTCCTTAAGTACCCTAGGATGTAGATTATCAGGCCCTGGGGATTTATCGGCCTTCAATCCCGTCAATTTCTCTTAACACCATTTCCCTACAAAAACTGATTTCTATCAGTTCCTCCCTTTCATTAGACCCTATGTTCCCCGACATCTCTGGGAGGTTATTTGTGTCCTCCTTTGTGAAGACAGAACCAAAGTATGTATTTAATTGGTCTGCCATTTCTTTGTTCCCCATTATAAATTCCCCTGATTCTGACTGCAAGGGACCTACGCTTGACTTCACCAATCTTTTTCTCTTCAGATATCTATAAAAGCTTTTACAGTCAGTTTTTATGTACCCTGCAAGCTTACTCTCATACTCTATTTTCCCCCTCTTAATTAATCCCTTTGTCCTCCTTTGTTGAATCCTAAACTGCTCCCAATCCTCAGGTTTACTGCTTTTTCTGGCCAATTTATATGTCCTCTCCTTGGATCTTATGCTATCTCTAATTTCCCTTGTTAGCCACGGTTGAGTAACTTTTTTGTTTTATTTTTATGCCAAACTGGGATGAACAAATTCTGTAGTTCATCCATGCGATCTTTGAATGTTTGCCATTGCCTATCCACCGTCAACCCTTTTGAGTGACATTCCCCAATCAATCCTACCCAACTCACGCCTCATACCATCGTAGTTTCCTTTATTTAAATTCAGGACCTTAGTCTCCGAGTCAACTACTTCACTCTCCATCTTAATGAAGAATTCTATCATATTATGATCGCTCCGACCCAAGGGGCCTCGCACAACAAGACTCCCAATAGACTCCCATCCACTGGGAACTCCATCAAAACTGCCTCCACTCATTCCACTTATGTCCTCTTATAAGGGAGAGAAATTAATTCCATCATTCAGTGCTGGATTTAAGTTCTTCTGCCAAGAAGTTTCACTTTTTGAAAAGAGTTAAAAATCTGTTTACACTCAGCTCAATATCTTATTGCATTTTGATGGGATCCATCTTAAACTTAACACATGAATCCCTCAAATTCAGAGGTGTGAAGAAAACAAATTAAGCACATACCAGGCCAAAACATCTCAACAAATTAATGGAACTATATTGAGCTCAAGAGAAGCACAAAGTGAAAATAAGGTTATTTGAATAGCCCTAGTAATATGAATGGAAAATAGAAATAGCCAAAATCAGGGATAGATTTTAGTGCTCGTGCTATTTTCAAATTGGCAGATTGAGATATGGATCTCACCAGTACACCAAGTGAATTTTAGATACATTTTCACGAGGAATATCTAGGTGACTGGATCATAGCTGCAGGACCATTATCTCACAGCTATGGCAGGGAAACATCAATTTTTTTAAATCACTGACCCACAAGTGAAATGATAGTTCACAGTTAGAATACCTGATCAGACCCTCCTGAAGTACAACCCAATAAACTGACAGGTAGGCCAATAGGTTCGGAATTTCTGATAAAGCTCCACAATTGGAGTGGCTTAGGGAGGTGGGGGAAGAGCTGAGAGTTAAGAAATTATAATAGTAACATTTAAAAAGTCAGTATTGTCCATTGTAGTGAATAAGAAAGATCACTTACTTCAGTATATAACCAATGTATCCAGAAAGACACAGGCATATTCAGTTTTTACAGCATCTACTTGGCTCTTGTGCTTTGTGTGCATGAAGAGATTTAGTCTAACCTTACTGAGGTTCAAAGCGATTACCATTTCTACAATTGCCTTCAAAACCCTCCAAAAAAAACACAAGTAGAGAAAGGGCAATAACGTGAAAGCCTGATACAGTATACAGTAATAGCCATTTTGGTTTCTGAAGCTGCAGATCTGTTATGTATTGTCTAGTTACGCCTCAACGCAGATTATAATAAAGCACAATTACACATCCTTGTCCAACCTCAGGGAATAAATTACAATTTACTGCCTTTTACATAAAGTTAGTCGAGATACTGTAACAAAAATTAGTTTATAATGTTGACAAAAAGCCCATCTGCATGAAATTTTACAGACTACTAAATCTCACCAGTAATGCAGTTTCACGGCAAAACAGAGCTCTGCTCAGCCTCCAATTTTTTAATGTGAGCAATAAGCCGACAATAGCAGCCAGCTTTTTGCTCCATATTAAAAGCCGGAACATTGAAAAAAAAATTACACAGCCGTGCAGCAAACTACTTGAAAAGCCCCAGAACTCAGCTGTGCAACAGTTGGTTATTCTGTAACCAGTCTGAAACTGAAGCAGTACAAGATTACCTCCTCCAGATGGTCTCGCTTGTCTATTTTAAAAAAAAATAGTATCAGTAATTGTTCCCAATTTGGTACTGGGAAACCGAGGTACAAATAATCCATCTTGCGGCACACTGATCACATCACAACCACATGCCTACCTGACAAGTTGAAAATAAATATTCACCCATAATGCTAAAGGATGACTGTATTACAGGTACCGGTGGCGCACGGCAGACAGACCAGTTATACTGCTGTCCCCGCATCGCTTTCTGTGCACCGACAGCAGAGCTCTGTGACTGTCAGCTCCCTGCCAACGTCCCACCTTTTGAAAACCAAATATGTGTCAGCTTTGCACAAGGTTGGAGCTGTACCCAAATGGTGCAAAGCTATTTCCTCGAGGTGGTCTCACACCTCTTATCCTTTGGGTAGCTGCACTTGAATTATGGTAGTCTGTGCAGAGAAAAAGCTGAAATCACTGCCGAGAGACAACTGTAGTACAGCTGGTCAACAACACATTATTGGGTCACGAGTTTGGACTATTTTGGTTATAAAATCCTAACAGGACACTGCTATGGATTAAGGTAGTTATTCTGGTTCTATTGTGAACTTTAAGTCAACAGGAATCTTTATTAAACAAGGGCAAAATGTTGTCATTAGTACAAAGTACTTTGTAATCATATGCTTGTTTTTCCAAAGTTTGGTTAAGCTGCAGGATCCCTTCAGCAGCAGCAATTATACTGGCCAATTTCTCCCAAATTAAATACTCTTAAAACTAGTCAACATAATTAGGACTGTGTGGCTCGCTTGCAAGTTATTAATGGATTTTCACTGTGATCAAAGCTGGTCAATAAATTACGATCAACTGTCGTTAAAAAATGCAAGCCACGCTGTCTATTCTTCTCCAGCCCCTTTTATAAATTTATAGCAAGTCTTCGTTCCTCCAAAATATTCAACATGGAACATATCCCCACCACCCATGAAATGGTTATATTTCAAGAATCAATTTACCCATAACTTTCTAAAGTATTGCAACTGATCACAGGCTCCTGCATGTGCTTAAACCCAACAACCCTACCAAGATCGGTGTTCCTCCAATTCTAGCCCCTTGCCCATCCCCAATTTTCATCGCTCCACCATTGGCAGCTGTGCCTTCAGATGCCTAGGCCCCAAGCTCTGGGATTCCCTCCCTAAACCTCTCTGCCTCTCTCTCTCTCTCTTTTAAGACGTTCCTTAAAACCCACGTCATCACCTGCCCTAATAGCTTGTGATTCGATGTCAAAATTTGTTTGCTAACGCTCCTGTGACATATGTCTTGGGGTGCTTTATTCTGTTAAAGGCACTATATAAATGCAATTTGTTGTTGTTGTTGAGGCCACCCCTGCATACTGAAAGTATCCCAAGGCTGTTCTTGCAGAAAGGAATTCCAAACTTGAGACCCCCCTCACCCCCCGGAAAAGCCATTAATAACTTGCAAGCAGGCCAGAACCCTAACTGTGTTAAATGCAGTCTACATATATGCCAGTAAATACGATACACAAAACTGAGTATTTCATCACCACAAAAACAAAATCCAGCACTTCAGCTTTTAACAGCTGCAACAAACATGCGTGGGAACAAAGTACTACAATCAGCAAATATTTAGTACGGTTAAACAAACTACTGTAGATGGTGGCTGATCTCATGAGAAAAGGTGGCACCGTCTGAACATGGGACTGTGCAGATAAGTGGAAACGTCTGTGTGCCGTTTACAACTGGATCCACCCCACGTGCAGGCTCATTGATATGAGCCTATCTTCATTCAAAAGAAGAAGGTCAACCAGTCTACATACTGCACAACAAGGAATCTAACTGAACACTGCACCAGCTGCTTTGGCCAGCAAGTTTAGAAGTTGCAAGTTTTTCTTTTAAACATCATTTATTACAGCACCATTTCAGTTCAGTACAAGGTCACATTCTGGATGTGAAACAATCAGTACAAATAAAAATTGGTTTCCTCTTTTTCAGCATTGCAAGCAAAAGCTGTCGACCTACTGCAATTATCACCCAATTAATGGAGGTTAAAAGTATTTGTAGACTGTACAGGGTTACATTTGATGGCTAGAGATCTTTGCAGAAATATTGGCATTACATGCAATTAAACCCCACAGTGGAACAGGAAAATCTGATTAAAGTGCAGACTGAACGACAACTTATGCTGAAGATTCTAATGCATCTCGATCATTTCAGTAATAACCTAGATTAACCGTCTTATAAATCTCCTGTCTAATATCTGAATTCTTAATAGTAAATATTTTTATTTTCTCATCTTTCACTGGTACTTTTTTTTTTTTTTTTTAAATGATGCCCCAAAGGTACCGCTCCACCCCAACTCACTAGTTTCTTTATGGAAAAGCTACATCAAGCTACATCAAATGTCAAAAGCCTACAGATTCTCACAGCTGGGAGCATATTACTTGGACACCTCCACATTCATTTTGACAGCTTCACCAACTCCAAACACATTCAATGCAGTTACTGCACATAAGTAATAAAGCATAAATGCTGCCATTCTATTGACATCTGGTTACAGTTGGATTCTTTTCTATTAAACTTCAAATCTGAATTAGCTTTCTTTCCTCCCCAAAGGCCCAAAACACTCCTACCTGTATATTTGGCCCAGGCAGTCAAAATGATCAAACTGCATTTTAGTAGCAATCTACATAAAACAATTTTAAAAAAGCACAGTACAGGCAAGTTAGCAATGCAACAACAGCCTAACACTGGAATTCAGCATTTAGCCGCATTTACAATATGGACTATTCAGCTTTAAAAATGAACTTATGCGATACTTGCACAATTCACAGTAAGACTATTATAATTCAATCTAGTTGTGAGGCAAGAGGAAGAAAAAATAAAACTTACTGCTCAGATATGTTGGGTACAGTAAAGTCACTTTCAGACTGCAGAGACAACTTATCTTGTTGGACTAAACAATACTAGTTAACAATTTAGCACAGATCAATTTGAAGGACCACCTGAAGTCTTCAAAGTGACCACTATACACTATGTGTAGTAATTTTCATACTGTTCTTATTGCTACACAAAAGTTAGTGCCCTTTTAAAATATAGGTAGCAAGCAGTTAAGTGCTAATTATAAAGCAATGCTGTATAATATTGTGTAAAATCCAAACTAAGACATCACTAGCCAACTATTTTTCTTACAAAAATTAATTTCCCTTTCCCGTCTCCCTTGTTCAATGCTTCTAGATATCTCTGCAGCCATAATAGCAGTTCAATGTAAAGGTCAAATGACAGTTTTTCACATTCCTGATCCAATCTGATGCCAGTCTTATCTGGTTTTTCATTGCTACTGTCAAAACAGTTTGAAACGAGAGAGAGAGAGAATTAACAACAAAAATAACACTGGGAAGAGAGGGTGCAATTCCAGGCTGTCATTAAGGGGAGGGGGTAGAGTGTACAAAAAAATACAATTGGAAAAATCAAAATATGCAAACCTCAGAATTTTAAAATAGAAACTACAATGTATACAGGAAAAGGGAGAGGGGGAATGGGAGAACCCCAAGTTAGGAACAGGGGAGGCCATTCAGCCCCTCGAGCCTGTTCCGCCATTCAATGAGATCATGGCTGATCTGCGACTTAACGCCATATACCCGCCTTTGGCCCATATCCATTAATATCTTTGGTTAACAAAAAGCTATCACTCTCCGATTTAAAATTAATTAATCTGGCATCAATTTACATTTGCAGAAGAGAGTTCCAAACTTCTACCACCCTTTGTGTGTAGAAGCGTTTCCTAATTTCACCCCTGAAAGATCAGGCTCTAATATTCAGACTATGCCCCCTAGTCCTAGAATCACCAACCAGCAGAAATAGTTTCTGTCTATCTACCCTATCTGTTTCCCTTAATATCCTGAAAATTTCGATCAGATCACCCCTTAACCTTCTAAATTCTAGGGAATACAACCCTAATTTGTGTAATCTCGCCTTGTAATTTAACCCTTGAAGTCTGGGCATCATTCTGGTAAACCTACACTGCACACCCTCCAAGGCCACTATATAAGTTAAGCAGCTTTCTCCAGACCAAAAAAATATATAATTTAAAGACCATCAGTGAAACTGATTGTCCCCGTTTGGCTGAGGTTGGTGCCACTGCTGCTCGATTATTTCGGGAAGCCAGTGGCCGGCAGCAGGTGTAGTACCTTTACTGACGGGAGATGTGCAGCAGGAGGCGGACTGGCTGCCTTTCCTCTCGCCGGACGCCGGGGCCGCTCTCCAGGCCGCCTCTTGCTCAGCCGGCCCGGTGCCGGTGGAGACGGTGGAGGTGGCGACGGTGTGAAAGGCGCTGCGGCTGGCCGGCGGCGACACGGACGGAGCTGGGGCCGAGGGCGAGGAGGAGGAGCCGGGGGCCAGTCTTTGGCCGACACCGCCGCTCGGGCTATTGTTGCTGGCGGCCGCTCGCAGCTGGAAGGGGACGGTGGCGCGGAGCGGCTGCGGGCGGCTGGAGGTCGGGGAGCCGCTAGGCCGCACCCGCGGCGCCACTTGCGACGACATCGACCGGACTCGGAGGGGGCAATTTAAAAAAAAATATTTTTTCTTTTTTGAAAAACAACAAATGGCGGCGGCTGCGCCCCGCTGGCTCCCTGGCTGACGATCGGCTCCCCGCGCTGCTCGCCACTCACCCCACACTGCCGACAACACTCACTCTAACTTTCCTTCAGCTGCGGGAAGGCCGCCCCCCGCTCGCGCTTCTCGCTCCTCACTGGCCGCCCGCCCGCCGACCCGATTGGCTATTGGCTCCCTCTCCACGTCACTCAGACCCGCCGCAGCCAATCGCCGGGGCGGACTGGCACATTTTTTGGGGGGTGCGGACGCTGCCGGAGATGGCAAACGCTTGATTGGCTGCACTGACGCTTGCCTCGTGATTGGGTAACCTCGATGTCGCTCAAGGCGGTTGCGGTTGTTGATTGGATGCGCGTAATCGAACGCTCCATGGCAACTTCAGTGAGTGATGTCACAATCAAAGTGTTTTGTGCGGTCACGTGACTGTCTCTCCGTGGGTTTTACTACCAGCCTTTGACGTCACAGCAATAATAACAATAATGGAAAAAATCCTTCTATTTCTCAATGAATGTCGAATGAAATGGCTGCTCTCTGCTCATTGCAGTCCAATAAGCTGTTGTGCAAATGATAATTTTTACTGCAGCTTCTTCACACTTTTTATTTTCACTATTGCTATTCCACCCCAGCCTCCATCACTTTCCACCAGCATTGAAATTCTTCTCCTCCTCTCACCCCTGATAGTTACTGCGACAAATTCAGGGTAAGGTCACCATCAGATGCAGAGCACTGGAGCCTATTATGAGCCCCGTGGTATCTGCACTCCTCTAATAATAATAATTCAACTTTATTGTCATTGTACAATGCACAAGTACATGAACAACGAAATGTGATCTTGCAAGCTCCCATGAGTCCAGTACAAATAACATTAACATTAGCGTAAATAGCACCGTCCTGGGAGAAGCAAAGCCGCTGCGTCTGTTCACGCCGCCATTCCATTTCCACCATTCCTCCTGTCCGACACTCTTCAGCCCAACGCCCGGGCCTGCTCACCAGCCGCCCCTCCCAGGGCTCCTTCCGTGACCTTCTCACCAACCGCCCCTCCTCGGGGCTCCTTCCATGACCTTCTGCACCTGGTCTTCCCTGGTGGTCACCCCTCCAGGTACTAACCAGGCCTGGCTCTGCTTAGCTTCCAAGCCTTGCCAGTGACCCTGTCCCTAGTCCCAGGAACAGGGCTGCCCTCTTGAGCATCCCTGATTATAATCGCTCGACCGTTGGCAGCCGTGCCTTCAGCTAAGCTCTGGAATTCCCTCCCTAAACCTCTCCACCTCTCTACCTCTCTTTCCTCTTTTAAGACGCTCCTTAGAACCTACCTCTTTGACCAAGCTTTTGGTCATGTGCCCTAATTTCTCCTTATGTGGCTCGGTGTCAATTTTTTTGTTTTATAGCACTCCTGTGAAGCGCCTTGGAATGTTTTACTATGTTAAAGGTGTTATATAAATGCAAGTTGTTGTTGAGCCATACAGTTGAAGACACTATTCAATTGCCAAACATGTGTATTGGGCTATCCAGCGACTTCATATTTGCCAACAGTCAGCTGCAGTGGATAACCTACAGTCCTGGTGCTCCCATACCAATGACCTCAGCTATCCACATAGCTTTGCTACTGTGCTTTCTCAGTCAAAAACAATTAGCATATCTACTGGGTCCACGCGTTTGCAAAGTCTTGCTTGCTGATGACCGTGTCCTTGTTGCCCACACAGCAGAGGACCTCCAAGTCATCGTGGACGATTTCTCAGATATTTGTAAGAAATTTGACCTCTCTATCTGCCTGAATAAGCCATAAAGTGTTTTATCTAGTAGCCTGGCCAATAGCTGATAAAATAAATACGTGAGACTCTTTTATTTGACTGTCGAGCAATACTCAGACTTAGCTCCCATCCAGAGAGCATGATGTAAACATCTTCCTGCTCCCAGGTCCATATTTTCTTTTCTCAATTTACACAGTCCCCATATGCATGCTCTCTTCTTCAGTCATGAAGATAAAGCTTAAAGACATTTCAAAAAATACAATAAATAGTACTTTACTATTCATTTACCAGGACATATATAAGTACACCGGGATCAGAAAGATGAAACATACATGCAAATATCCTTAGTGCGACGAACATACGAACATACAGAAAAGGACAGGGAAAGGTCACCTGGTCCATCAAGCTCATTCCATGTAGACACGGTGCAGCCCACTTGCACCATCAACATATCACCATCCCCTCCAAACCTTCAAGTCCTGCAATACCCTGGGGGAAGCCAAAAACCAGAGAAAGAAGCTGAGGCCAATTTGGCCAATTTTTACTGTTCCTATTTGTCACGAAGTGCCCTTTTAGCTTTTAGTCAACCATGTTTTCATGAAAAATATGTGTCAAATCTTGTTCTGTTTGAGGAGGGAGCACAACCAGAAATGCTGTGCATCATTCTTTGTTGCAATGATCATTTTTTGAAATGAATGAGGGAGGCGGACAGATGGCGGACTGGAACTCTCTACTGAGTCCTCCATCTCGCTACCTCCCTCCCTGATAAGGAGATTAGAGAGAGAAAGGAGGAAAAGGAATAGTCCAAGAGAAGCACAGGGTACATTCAGGGATATAGGAGCATAGGAACAGGAGTAGGCCCGTCAGCCCTCAAGCCTGTTCCACCATTCAATTAGATCATGGCTGATGTGTATCTCAACTCCATTTACACGCCTTTATTCCATGTGCCCTGATATCCTCACCCAACAAAAATCTATTGATCTCAGTCTTGAAAATTTCAATTGGCCTAGCATCCACAGTCTCTTAGAGGAGAGCGTTCCAGCTTTCCATTACCCTTTGTGTGAAAAAGTGCTTCCTGATATCAGTCTTAAATGGCCCAGCTCTAATTTTAAGATTATACCCTCTTGTACTGGATTCACCCACCAGAGCAAATAGTTTCTTTATATCTACCCTATCGAATCCCTTTATAATTTTTAAACACCTCAATTAGATCACCTTTAACCTTCGAAGCTCAAGGGAATACAGGCCAAGTACAACTGAATTATTACTTCCTCTCCTTTGTAGTCCAGCCCTTTTGAGATAAAGGCCAGCATTTCATTAGCCATTTTGATTTTGTTTTGTACCTGGGCACTAGCTTTGCGTGATTTGTGTACAAGGACACCTAAATCCCTTTGCTCTTCCACAGCACCTCGTCTCTCATCCTTAAGAAAATATTCTGTTTTGTCTTTCTCAGATCCAGAGTGGATGACCTCACACTTTCCCACATTGAACTCCATCTGTCATAGTTTTGCCCATTCATTTAGTCTGTCTATGTCCCTTTGTAACTTCCTGCTGCCATCCACGAAACTTACTGCGCCTCCTAACTTAGTGTCATCCGCAAACTTGGATTATACAACTCGCTTCCTTCATCCAAGCCATTGCTATATATGATGAAAAGCTGAGGCCCCAGTACTTTTCAAGCTGAAGGAGCATATCAGGGTTGTAATGGATTGAAAAGACTTTTGGTTAAAAAAAAGTTACATTACCACTATACCCCATCCTAGTTAGTGTCTGTTTGGCTCAGTGGCAGCACTTATTGCCTATATGTCAGAAGGTTGTATGTTCAAGCCCCACTCCAGGACTTGAGTACATCATCTGGATTGACACTGCATTACTGACAAAGTGTTATATTGTTGGAGGTGCTGACTTTTGGATGAGATGTTAAACTGAGGCATGTTCAGGTGGATGCATTTGAAGAAAAGCAGCAAGTTGTTCCAGTGCCTTGGCCAACATTCTTCCCTCAACCAACACTACCAAAATAAATTCACATCCCATTTGTTGCTTGTATGCAAATTGACTGGGGTACCGCAGGGATCGGTCCTAGGACCCCAGCTATTCACATTATATATTAATGATCAAGACGAGGGAACTAGATGTAATATCTCCAAGTTTGCAGACGACACAAGGCTGGGTGGGCATGTGTGCTGTGAGGAGGATGCTGAGAAACTCCAGTATGATCTGGACAGGTTGGGGGATTGGGCAGATGTATGGCAGATGCAGTATAATGTGGATAAATGCGAGGTTATCCACTTTGGTGGCAAAAACAGGAAGGCAGATTATTATCTGAACGGCAATAGATTGGGAGAAGGGGAAGTGCAATGAGACCTGGGTGTCCTTGTGCACCAATTGCTGAAGGTAAGCATGCAGGTGCAGCAGGCGGTTAAGAAGGCAAATGGTACGTTGGCCTTCATAGCGAGAGGGTTCGAGTACAGGAACAAGGATGTCTTGCTGCAGTTGTACCACACCTTGATTATTGTGTGCCGTTTTGGTCACCTTGACATGGAGGGAGTGCAGCGAAGATTCACCAGACTGATACCTGGGATGGCAGGAATGACGTGTGAGGAGAGATTGGGTCGATTGGGCTTGTACTCGCTGGAGTTTAGAAGAATGAGAGGGAATCTCATTGAAACTTATAAAATTCTAACAGGACTGGACAGACTAGATGCAGGAAGGATGTTCCCAATGGCGGGGGAGTCCAGAACCAGGGGTCACAGTCTAAGGATAAGGGGTAAGCCATTTAGGACAGAGATGAGGAGGAATTTCTTCACCCAGAGAGTGGTGAACCTGTGGAATTCTCTACCACAGAAGGCAGTTGAGGCCAATTCATTAAATATATTCAAGAAGGAGTTAGATATATTTCTTAAGGCTAAAGGGATCAAGGGATATGGGGAGAAGGCAGGGACAGGGTACTGAGTTTGGGTGATCAGCCATGATCTCATTGAATGGCGGAACAGACTCGAGGGGCCGAATGGCCACCTCCTGCTCCTATCTTCTATGTTTCTATGACTGCCATGTTTGCATACAAGACAACATTGTTTACACTTCAAGAGTAATGACTTGACTGCAAAGGCACCATATAAGTGCCCTTTCTCTGTCTTTTATGTGGTTTCCTGGCAAATTAGCTATTGCCCGTAATTGTCTGACATGTTAACTGATAGTTATAACTATCCAGATATTAAATATGGTGCATCAGAAATTTACAGCACAGAAGGAGGCCAGTCGGCCCATCATGTCTGTGCCGGCTGAAAAAGAGCCATCCAGCCTAATCCCACTTTCCAGCTCCTGGTCCTTGTAGGTTACAGCACTTCAAGCGCATGATCAGAGAGACTTGGGGGTATGTGTGCACAAATTGTTGAAGATGGCAGGGCAGGTTGAGAAAGCATCTAAAAAGCTTACGGGATCCTGGGCTTCCTAAATAAAGGCATAGAGTACAAAAGTGTGGAAATTATGATGAACATGTATGAAACACTGGTTCGGCCTCAACTGGAGTATCGTGTCCAATTCTGGGCACCACACTTTAAGAAGGACGTGAAGGCTTTAGAGAGGGTGCAGAAAAGATTTACAAGAATGGTTCCAGGGATCAGGGACTTCAGTTACGTGGATAGACTGGAGAAGCTGGGGTTGTTCTCCTTAGAGCAGAGAAGGTTGCGAGGAGATTTGATAGAGGTGTTCAAAATCATGAGGGGTCTGGACAGAGTAGTTAGAGAGAAACTGTTCCCATTGGGGAGAGACATAAAGCTTAAAATCAAAAACATGAATGTGAGAAATCGAAAGGGAAAACAGAAAGTGCTGGAAGTATACAACAGGTCAGTCAGCATCTGAAAGAAAAAAGAAAAAGAAACTTGACGAGTGGGACCCATCATCAAGAACTTCTTGGTAAAGCATGATGATCTGTTCTTATTGAAAAGTACCAGTAGACCTCCTGCAACACTGCTTGTGAGCTGAGAACAAGAGTGCTGCTTTTTTCTTTAAGTGGCTCCATCAGACAGGACCTTCAGAGCTGGAACAAGGAAGGACTTTGGCCTGCCAACTGCAGCTAATTTAAACAAGAACTAGGGCTCGAGGTTGGAGTTGGCAGGGAGCAGAACCTAGATGGAACATTCGGTGTGCCTGTGAGCAAGGTGAAGCAGTTTGGATCGGCGTTCAAAGGAGAAAGTAGAGCTAGAGTTGGGGCACAGCCTCAGAGACCCATAAGCTGGTCCAGGAGGGGAGTACAGGTAGATGTGGGAGCATTGCAAAGTAGAGCATGTGCTTTTTAAAATGAGCGGCCTATGGAGACCCAGTTCACTGTGCTGTAAATGGAGGCGCAGGTAATCAGTCTGCCATTTTATTCCTAGGAACATATGGTAATTAATTCACCAGTTCATCTGAGACACAAAATGGTTTATTATACAGATGGTTTGTGTTCTGGAACCGCAGGAGGGCCTACTTTCTGCGTTATTTTGTTCTACCATCTAGGGAGAAAGACTGTTTCTTCCAAGGATCTTGAAGGTTCCCCTGTAAGAAGTGGTGTAGGCCAGCTCCTGGAACTTTACGCTTTGATATTAAATGCTATAGCAAGTTAATCTGGCAGTAAATATGACAATTGGACTTTCCATTGCATAGGTAACAGTAGTCACAGCTGTATTGTCACAGATTTGCGAATTAAAGCTGAACACAATCTTTCTCCTTCCCTCAGGGGGGAAACTACAGTATTTCGCATTTATTTAATTGGCTTCTACACAAGATGAGGAGTGGCAGTGCAGGATTTGTGCCCCATGATTGTCAGTGCTACTGTAAGCTGCAAATAAATCAATTATCTCAGGGCTCTACACAAAGAAAACATTAACCAAGGAATGACTGTCAGCCATGTGTCGGGGGGGTGGGGGGGGACATAAAATAAAGAACAGGGAGGGGGGAAAAAAACACTGAATAAAAATATATATGAGTTCTGGAAACGTTTAAAAGAGAGTAGAAAAAGTAAATAAAATAATTGGGATGTGAAAGCAATATAAGGATTGAGAATGAAAATTTAAGTTAGCGATTAGACTGAACTGAATGAGCCAACAAGCCCTTTAGAAAGAAGGTTTAAAGCATTGATATCATGGTTTGGATTTTAGACCAGCTCTGTCCCTAGAACAGAATCTGACTGTCTGACTGGTTAAGGGTAGAAATTATGCTTGGTGATCTTATAGAAAGGATGATAAGAAAGAGAAGAACAGAAGAAATAAATTCATTTGGGATTAAAATCACATCTCCTGGAGCCCATGTAACAGATGCTGCTTTATGCTTTTAACCATATTTATTTTCTTAGTGTGAAGCGACACCTTCGAATCCTAAGTCTCCCAGGGTCGCATCCAACTGCATTTGTAACATGCATGGAAACATCACACCCAGGACTCGTCTATTGTTGGCAGCCTGTGTACTACTGCGCACTCGGTGACTAATTGTGCGGCTACATTTTTTTTTCCTAAAGGGTGGAGGATTGGAACACAAGATTCCCCATCAGAAAAGCAGATGGATCCTTTGGGATATTGTTTATAATTGCCTGGTGCAAACTGAACTGGACCCTATTCCTGACAACTACATCAAGTGATTTGAATAGGCTGTCAAATTGTCTTTGAGGAAGATAGATCTGAATTGAAAACGAATGCATACCAAAATGATTTGAATTTGCTTTTAAACAAATTATTTCAACAATGACTCCATTTCATGTAAACCAGAAGGTTCACTAAAGGCCGTCTTTCAATGGTTTATTTACTGAATATGAACTCAGGTTCCAGACCAGGCCATTCGCCTTTCAATTCGCTAATGATTCTAGGAGGATCTATTGTAGGTAAAAAAGAATGAAGGTCCCACAAAAGGACCCAGTGATAGAGTTCACGACTCACAGTACTGTACTGAGTTAATTTGTTGAACACAATGATTGCCCTGTTATTTCTATCTGCAGGGATTCTTGGCTATTGCAGTGACCTGCCTGTCAAGGGTGGCAGTACGAGAAATGATTATACACTAGCCCACAGTTATATATAACCAGTATTATCCTTAGTAGGTTGCAAATACACTTTTGTATATAATAATATATAATAATTCCTTTATCCTCCCTGAACCTTTCAAAAATCTTACCAATGTAAACAACAAAGCTTAGAATTTCAACCGTGTAGCGCCTGTTTTTGGAGCACTAAGCGGCCTCCTAAGCCTCCATTATGGCCGGCAGGAAGTACACGCTCATTACAAGCCAAAGATGCACTGCCCGCCATGTTAGTAAAGGCCAAAAATCAGTGGTAAGTGCCCATGCTTCAAGCGGGTGTTGGACCATTTGCATATGCAAATAAGGGACCTAAGCCCTGTCTGAGGCACCCACCGCAAGACTGGTTTTCCCTGAGGCAGCTGGCGCTGGATACCTTCAGGAAAACCAGCTTTGCAGGCAGCCTAATAGGCAGTCCTTAAAGGGATCTTCTGTTAAGCCACAACCAACAAGGTTTTAAAATATACTCGCCTTAATGTGGAGCCGGGAGGAGCAGGTGTGCGCCTCCCGATCCCACATTCAAAGGATGTGTGCCTCTGCCCCCCACTGCTTCCCTCGCCTCCCGATCACCGCCACTACCTCCCCCTCAATCACTACCGCCCCCCTACCGCACGCATCCCCCCCCCCTCCTCTGCCCAACCAGCCAGTGCTCCTTCTCTCCACCCACCCCCAGCCACCATGATCTCTGACACGGTCACCCCCTTAGCGACCCAGTCACCCCCTTACCGCTCGCCTCCCTTCCTCACTTACCTGAGGGTCTTGACAAAGGGTTTTCACCTGAAATGTTGACTCTATTTTCTCTCCACGGATGTTGCCTGGCCTGCTGAGTTTTTCCAGCATTTTCTGTTGTTACTTAGCCCCAATATTCAGTCTCGCTTTGTTGGTGAGCAGCTTGTTACTGTCAGCAGCTCGCCAGCGAGATGGAAATGAGGCCCAGTACTGGGTGCGCCTTGGGCCTCACGAGTTAGGCACAGGGATAGAACCCTGCACCCCAGAGTGAAGGATTTTGAGGCTCTAGAGAGGGTGGAGAGAGGGACCAAAATTATAGCAACTCTTGGAGCTCTCAGTTAGTCAGATAGGCTCGAAGAGTTAGTATTATTTACTTTGGAGGAACACTTTCTTAGAGAGAATATCATTGAAGTTTGTAAAAAGATAAAGGTATTGAACACAGGTTTAGTTAAGACAGGTTATTTGAGATGCTTAAGGAGTGAAGGGTATGACTATGAAACCTGTAGGCAAAAATTAGCTTAGAGTCATAGGGGGGAATTTTGCCAGCCCTGGGGAGGTGGGTATGGAGGCAGGACTGCCGGGAAAATGGCAGTGTAGGATTCGCAAAATTGAACTTTATATTGTAAAGGGTCGAATGGCAGAAGAGGCCATGATTTTAAAGACTGTTTTAAAAGAAGCCTAGGAAAAAGGGGCATTCAAAATGGCCACCAGACTCCGTGACCAACTTATTGGGGCATTTTAAAATGGTTCCTGCAGTCCTCAGACAGCTTTGTGGATTCAGCCCACAGTAAGTTCTGGAAGCTGTTTCTGAGAGAACAAAACCAGACACCCACATTATACATATAGATTGGATGCAGATCCAGTCAAGATTGGCCTGTAGATAAAGGCCATCTAAATGTTTACCCAGACAAAAGGGAACAGTTTCATATTCATGAGAAGAGCATCAAGGACCCGTTAAGGACATCACCAGGGCATTAAAAACAATGAAGCTCATTCCAGACCAGAGATGGCCCGTTACCGGCCATCCAAGAACAGTTTAAAATATAATAACTACCCCGTTGTGCTCCCTGTGATAAAAATGCTAACTTCCGGGAAGTTATGTCATCACTTCCTGTGAACTATGAACTGTGAACTATGAACTGTGTACATACCTCAATTCCTGTCATATGTCACTTCCTGTTGGACTGGTATAAATACTGGTCTGTTCAGTATTGTAAGAGGCTTCTACCAGAGGCATGGTAAAGACCTCTCTTGTATATAGTGTGTTTATAAGTTACTTAAAGCTTACTTTAAAGTTACTTGATGGTAAGTCTCCTTTTTCTTACATCAATTTAAGTAACTTAGTATTTACACTGACAAATACTAGACCTTCAGACAAACTCGGAAGTTAAGGATCCAGGGAACCACCCATCATGGAGAAAATCCTTAGACCTATTCGTCTGGACTTGGACCCGAATACACCAGCAGCTGGCAGGGTATGGAAGCATTGGTATCGTACTTTTGAGAATTTTCTGGATGAATGTAAAGTGGATGCTCCTGCTAAATTGAAGATACTTGTCAATTATGTGACCCCAAAAGTGTTCGAATATGTTGATGACTGGGATAATTACGAAGAGGTGATTCGGGCACTTAAGAAACTGTATGCGAAGACCCCAAATGAGGTCTATGCTAGACATCTACTGGCCACAGCCCGACAAGGGCCAGGGGAATCAATTGACGAATTCCTGCAAGAACTTCGCAGGCTCAGCGTAGATTGTAACTTTCAGGCAGCCTCAGCTGAGCTGTACCGCCAAGAAATGATTCGTGATGCTTTCATCTGCGGGATTGCCTCTCCATTTATACGCCAGCGTCTACTAGAAAGTAAAACACTTGAGCTACAAAAAGCTTTTGACCTAGCTTGTTCACTGGATTTGGCAAAGAGAAATGCAGACCTCTATCAGCTGCCCAGATCTCGATCTGCTGCTGTAGCTGCAACCAGACAATTCAAGCGGTCTCAGGTGAACCCTATCATGGGGGAATCTAATTCTGATAATTCTGATGAAGAAGAGGAGGACGACCCCACTTTAGCAGCCTCTTGGCAATCTAGGAAGGAATGCTTCTTTTGTGGAGATGCTTTTCACCCTAGGAAAACCTGCCCTGCTCGCAATGCAATCTGCAGTTATTGCGGGAAAAAAGGACACTTTGCTAAAGTTTGCCTATCAAGGGCCTCTACGAGGGCCAATCCAGCTAAGACCTACCGAACTGCCCCAATTAGGGCCTATCAAGATGCTCCAGCTAGGACCTATCAAGCTTCCTCTCGAGCTCTCTCCCGAAGAAGCACACCGAGAGTTTTAGCCACTCTCTGTGCAACGACACCAATTACAGCTGCTTGCCCACAGAACCTGTCTCAGGCAGCCACAAAAATTTCAATTAAAGGGCATACCTTAGATGCCTTAATTGACTCAGGAAGTACTGATAGTTTCATTAAGGAACAGATTGTTGCGAAATTGAAACTACATGTCTTCCCATCGGACCAGGCAATTGCGATGGCCCAGTCATCACTTAATACCAGAATCTCCGGCTTTTGTGTTGTTGATATGACACTTCATGGTCGTATGTATCCCTCCACCCGACTTTCGGTGCTCAAAGACTTATGTAGTGATCTCCTCTTAGGGCTGGACTTCCAAAAACAGCATAAGAAACTCACCATTGAGTTTGGTGGATCCAAACCCGGACTTACTATTTCTAATATACCATCTAAATTACCTTTTTGTGCATTATCAGCAGCTTCACTTGATGAACCCTCATTATTTGCCAGTATTCCGCCTCAATGCCAACCGATAATAACGAAATCGCGGCGCTTTAATCAGGAAGACCAATCTTTTATTGCGGCTGAAATCTCTCGACTTCTAGCAGAGGATATCATTGAACCATGTTCGTCGCCCTGGCGGACTCAAGTCGTCATTGTCAAGAACCCTCTAAAACCTCACAAACAGCGACTATGCATCGATTATTCGCAAACCATCAATCAATATACCGACTTGGACGCCTACCCATTGCCACGCATTGATGATATGGTTAATAAACTGGCCGAATACAAAGTGTTCTCAACTTACGATTTAAAAAGTGCCTATCATCAGTTACCCTTGAAGGTCTCAGATAAACAGTACACAGCCTTTGAGGCTAATGGACGGCTGTACCAATTTCGTCGCCTCCCATTCGGGGTTACTAATGGAGTGGCTGCCTTTCAACGGGCAATGGATGGCCTGGTTAAGCAGGAAAACCTAAGGGACACTTTTCCCTATCTTGATAACATTACCATTGCAGGTCACGATCAACAGGAACACGACTCCAACCTCCAAAAATTTCGGGATGCCCTCCATCGCCGTAATTTGACCCTGAATGAATCCAAATCTGTTGAGTCGCAACCGACCATCAACATCCTTGGCTACTGCGTAGGCAATGGTATCATTAAGCCAGACCCAGAAAGACTTCGCCCGCTCCAAGAGCTCCCGTCACCTAAGAATCCGGCTTCTTTACGTCGGGCTCTCGGTCTGTTTGCATACTACGCTAAATGGATTCCTCATTTTTCGGACAAAATCCAACCCTTGCTGCATGCTAGATCATTTCCACTGGGAACAGCGGCTGTTGCAGCCTTTAACCTTCTCAAAAAACAGTTGGAGAAAGCGGCTCTTCACTCCATCGATGAGAATCTCCCTTTCGTGGTTGAATGTGATGCCTCGGAGGTGGCGATCTCGGCTACTCTGAATCAGGAAGGTCGTCCTGTAGCATTTATGTCCAGGACCTTACAAGGTGCCGAGCTACATTATCCTCCGGTTGAGAAAGAAGCCACAGCCATCATAGAGGCAGTACGGAAGTGGAACCATTTTCTAGCTCGCCAGCACTTTACATTGATCACGGACCAACGATCAGTCGCCTTCATGCTCGATAATCGAAAACGAACCAAAATTAAGAATAATAAAATACAACTTTGGAGGATGGAACTGGCCTCTTTTGGTTATACCATTCTCTATCGGCCTGGCAAGGAGAATGTGGCCCCGGACACCCTCACACGGGCATTCTGCTCCACTATGTCATCCTCCACTCTCATGGATGTCCACAATGGTTTGTGTCATCCTGGCGTTACGCGCATGCTACATTTCGTACGATCACGGAATCTCCCTTTTTCCACTGGAGATGTAAAGAAAATATGCTCAGCATGCCGGCTTTGTGCGGAATTAAAACCTCAGTTCTTCCGCCCCTCAGCTGGTATACTCATACATGCAACCCAACCGATGCAACGACTTAGCATCGATTTTAAGGGCCCAGTGCCCTCTTCAACTCGGAACACATATTTGCTCACCATGATCGACGAATATTCACGTTTTCCGTTTGCCTTCCCCTGCTCCAATATGCTGGCGTCCACAGTAATCTGCTGCCTTGAGCAGGTATTTTCTCTCTGTGGCATGCCGGCTTATATTCACTCAGATCGGGGTCCATCCTTTATGTCAAGGGAACTCAAGGACTACCTCTCAGAACGGGGAATTGCTACAAGCAAAACAACACCATACCATCCCATCGGAAATGGGCAGGTAGAGAGGTATAACGGTATCATCTGGAATTCCGTACGTCTCGCTTTAAGATCTCGGGGCCTACCAGACCAGCAATGGGAAACAGTGCTTCCGAATGCATTGCACTCTATACGGTCCCTGCTTTCTACAGCCACAAATACTACACCTCATGAGCGGTTCTTTGGATTCCAGCGTCGCTCATCTCATGGGACATCACTCCCGTCATGGCTAACTACTCCTGGACCTGTATTACTCCGAAGATACGTTCGGACGTCTAAAAATGACCCTCTCGTAGACGAGGTTGAACTAACCGATGCCAACCCCACCTATGCAAACATACGATATTCCGACGGCCGAGAATCTACCGTATCATTACGGGATCTGGCTCCCTGCCCACCAGGACCTAGTGGGACATCGGGTGATGGCATTTCACCAGGAAACTCTTGGGACCTATCGGGTACCCCTCTCCAGGATCCTGATCGGACACCAACTAGCTTGGTGCCGGTAGAACCCCGTGCTCAAGGTTGCGACCCTCCCAGTACCGCGCATGAAAGTACTGATCCGCCACAGACCAGCTCTGCACCTCCCTCTGAACAGAGGCAGTCCGACTTTGAACCTATTGGGGCTCGTACTCGAAGCCATGATCTCCCCGACCCTTCACAGGGCAATCCAGGCCACACAGACTCTGACCAATGGCCAACCGCATGTAAGCGGACCAGCGACCCTCTACGACGGGAATCCAAACGGGTGCGACTCTTCCTTGTTCGGCGGCTGCGGACCAAAAGGTAGACCACAGCCTTCTAATCCTGCAGGAGGGAAGAATGTGATAAAAATGCTAACTTCCGGGAAGTTATGTCATCACTTCCTGTGAACTATGAACTGTGAACTATGAACTGTGTACATACCTCACTTCCTGTCATATGTCACTTCCTGTTGGACTGGTATAAATACTGGTCTGTTCAGTATTGTAAGAGGCTTCTACCAGAGGCATGGTAAAGACCTCTCTTGTATATAGTGTGTTTATAAGTTACTTAAAGCTTACTTTAAAGTTACTTGATGGTAAGTCTCCTTTTTCTTACATCACTCCCAGCTCGCCAAAATTAAAACAAAAGACTAACCTGATTTGGCACGAGATAAGGGCTTCTGATGAGAAGTATATCTGGGAACCCAGGGGTAGGAAGAAAAAAGCAGCCATCGTGGTGCTACCATCGTATCGGTGGCATTGTCGCTGGAAGAAGGAGAAGAAGACGGTTCGAGCCGGCGTCCCGCCCCGGGGAAAAACATCGGGAGATCATCGACCAACCCCGGGCCGTTGACGAAACGGGAGGCCATCGACCCACTCTGGAGAAGAGACAATAAAAAACGACAGAAGAAATGATGGGGGCCAGCCCGAGGCTCCTCTGACCGGGGTCGAGCAAACGATCCCCGACCCCGCCAACATCCAGACCAGCCGGTGTCCAGCCGTCCCCGGCCCCCACCTCAGGAGAGAGGTGTGGCGCAGCTCGCTGGGGCTCCACCAACCACGTGGAGACGGGATGCCTGAAAGGATCAAACGCAGACCTGTTTCAAAACCTTACACTTCCTAGTTGGATTGGTGAGCATGTTTCTGGCCCTTCATAATCAGATCTAGATAGGTTTAAGGGGGTGGACATTTAAGGGTATAATTAACATGAGTTGTTGCCCCTCGATGTTCCGTGTGTTTTCCCCATTTCATGATGATCTTTGTAGAGTATAATATGCCTGTATTTGCCTTAGTTAGTATTGTGTCGTTATGATTCGTTTGTGTTTTCCCCTCCCATGTACCCTCTTATTTGCGTGCATTTTGATTTTGTTTTACATTATGCAATAAAATTCCATTTCGTTTCATCAAACTTGGTCTATAAGAGTTTTCTCTACATTGTAGTTCCTGCCCCAAAGTCCAGAGTACAGAATCTAAGGGGCGAGTGGGTCGAACCACTCACGGTTTTACTGTGCAAGAGAGAGAGGCCTCTGGAGAGAGAAACCTCTGCGATCGAAAACCCCTTACAGCAGAAACTGAGAGCGGGTGCCAAACCCGCTCCCAACCCGCCTCCGTGCCACCTTCCCGGGAGGCGGGTCCCCGACTTGCGCAGGGACCCATCTCCACGAGATGGGAAGGGGATTACAGCCAATTAACTGCCTGTTAACAGGCAGTTAATAGGCAGTTAAGAGGCTTATCTCCATTTTACCCCTTCAAGTGCGGGTTTCCCGATGTCGGGAAACCTCGCCAGGGTCAGCGAGGCGAGCAGTGGGTCTGCGGGGGTGAGAGGGGTCAAAAAGTCCGCTGTGGAGGGGAGTGATGGGTGCAAGTGCGGAGAGGTAAGTATGAGAGGTGAGTGTAAAGTGTTAGAATAAGCTTACTTACCTTTGTTTCTTTCTGCAGGCTTCAACCCTTGGGGATCTGGAGGTGCCGCATCTCAAAGGCAGAGATGACAGAACGGCTGCTGCATCAGAGAATCTGATTTCTGCGAAGGAAATAGGTTTTGGTGAGCCTTCAGTAAGGGCTCACCATAAAACAGAGATTGTCAGTGTTTGACAGCTTCTCTAAGCTGTCAAACGCTGACAATTCATCTGTCAAAAAAATTTTGACAGATGAAACATCATACGCTGACGTCATCTGCCACCAGCTTTCCCTTAATTGGCCTGCTAAACCCGCAGGGCGGGCTTAACAAGGTCAATCAAGGGAAAATAGCGTGGGTTGGCCGGACGTCGTTGGGGGCGGGACTGAAACCCGACAACCAGCAGTCCCGTCCCCAACGCGCCCCCATTGATAAAATCCAACCCATGGAGTCATACGGCACAGAACGAGGCCATTCGGCCCATCGAGTCATAGAGTCATAGAGTCATAGAGTTTTACAGCACAGAAAGAGGCCCTTCGGCCCATCGTGTCTGCGCCGCCCATCCATCCCTGTCCAGTCTAATCCCATTTTCCAGCATTTGGTCCATAGCCTTGTATGCAATGGCATTTCAAGTGCTCATCCAAATGCTTCTTGAATGTTGTGAGGGTTCCTGCCTCCACCACCCTTTCAGGCATTGAGTTCCACATTCCAACCACCCTCTGGGTGAAAAAGTTCCTCCTCAAATCCCCTCTAAATCTCCTGCCTCTTACCCTGAATCTATGGCCCCTTGTTATTGACCCCCCCACTAAGGGGAAAAGTTCCTCTTTATCTACCCTATCTATGCCCCTCATTATTTTGTACACCTCAATCAGGTGCCCCCTCAGCCTTCTCTGCTCCAAGGAAAACAACTCCAGCCTGTCCAGCCTCTCTTCATAGCTGAGGCGCTCCATCCCAGGTAACATCCTGGTGAATCTTCTCTGCACCCTCTCCAAAGCAATCACATCCTTCCTATAGTGAGGTGACCAGAACTGCACACAGTACTCCAGCTGTGGCCTCACCAGCGTTTTGTACAGCTCCATCATAACCTCCCTGCTCTTATATTCTATGCCTCGGCTAATGAAGGCAAGTATCCCATATGCCTTTTTAACCACCTTATCTACCTGCTCCGCTGCCTTCAGGGATCTATGTACATGTACACCAAGGTCCCTCTGACCCTCTGTACTTCCTAGGGTCCTACCACTCATTGTGTATTCCCTTGCCTTATTTGTCCGTCCAAAATGCATCACCTCGCACTTTTCAGGGTTAAATTCCATTTGCCACTTTTCCGCCCATCTGACCAACCCGTTTATATCGTCCTGTAGCCGGAGGCTTTCCTCCTCGCAATTTACCACCCCACCAATTTTCGTGTCATCTGCGAACTTACTGATCATACCTTTTACATTCTCATCCAAATCATTTATGTAGATCACAAACAATAAGGGACCCAGCACCGATCCCTGAGGTACCCCACTGGACACAGGCTTCCAGTCACAAAAGCAACCTTCGACCATCACCCTCTGCCTCCTGCCACTCAGCCAGTTTAGGATCCAACGCGCCAAGGCACCCTGGATCCCATGGGCTCTTACCTTCTTGACCAGTCTCCTATGCGGGACTTTGTCAAAAGCTTTGCTGAAGTCCATGTACACCACATCCACAGCATTTCCCTCATCCACCCCACTAGTCACCCCCTTGAAAAATTCGATCAGATTTGTTAGACTTAGGTTAGACCCCATGAAGTTTTTCATTTTGCGAAAGAGTTATCACCCCGGAACAAACTGCCCATAAATGTGGTGAATATTGAGCACTGGCAGCCCTTTAAAACATAACTTGACAAATTCCTGAACGAAGAGGACATTTCCAGTTACTGGGGCTAAATTGCTAGTTAGCTGTGATTGTAATGAGTCATGGGCAACTGTGGCCTCCTGTGGCTTGTTTGACTTCCTTAGTGAGTTGGAGAGGAATTTCCCTGAGATTTCCTGAACTAACTCTTTTTTTCTCTTTGTTTATGCCTACCAGGAGATAGTAGGGCCAGTTCTCATAAAGAGCACGCATCCGACTGGTGGTGAGTGGAGTAATCGCACTGCCCGGCGCCCACCTGCCTGCACGCCCAATGCCACTAGCGAGAGGTCCAAACTATTTTCACTGCAGTTCGCCAATGGGCATGGGGTAGGGGGTTGGCACAGGAAATCCAGCAGCTCCTCCGCGGAGCTGAGCTGAAAAGTAGGCACTTAAAGGGGCAGGGAAGCAAGCGTGAGGGCGGGGTGCACTGAGTGGCCAGCAGCAGATGGAAAGATTTTTGTGAGGCCAGGTGGAGCATCCTCCAACCCCACAAAAAATTTGCGCCATAAGTTGTTTTTTTGGGCGTTTGGGAGCGGCCGAGAGCAGTCCCTTTAAGACCGCTGATTAGGCCACACCGCGGCCAATACCAATGGGGCAGCGTACACAGCGCACGCTCTGCCCGATGGTACCTGAAAATGGTTTTTGGTCCTATAACTGGCGTAGGTCCCCAATTTAAATATTTTAATAAGGCTTCCATGTGATTAGGGCGGGAATGCTGGCCGCCCACATCGAGTTGGGTGGGCCAATGCGTGGTTGGCTTTTTTAAAACTTTAATTTGCCTGCCGCCCCATTTCTCAATGTGAACAGGACTGAAGGGAAATGAAAATCCACCCCCAGTGTTTGTAGCAGGTGGGTGAACAGTGTGTGAGGTTGCTCCATTGGCTGGATCGGGTGGACTTGATGGTCCTTTCTCGCCCATCTTTTCATACGCTATTATTTACTTACTTAAGCTGCAAATCAACATTGGATTCATAGTGAACACTGACCTGAAGTCTGAGCTCGTCAATTTTGAGATGTTCAATTCAACTGAGCCAAATCAATCTCTGCGTGCGAGTGCCAGTTTAATACTAATCTGTGGCAGTTTTGCGCTGTCAGCTTTCCTTTAGCAAGTATCCCCAGCCTCATTTCACTTAGGATCCTTACCGCCAGCAGAGAGAACAGATTTTCAGTTAGCCTCGACTGCATTTAACCCCAAATATCAGAGGTGAAAGGACAGTGGGCAACCAACTGAGCAACTCAGTTCCCTTGTCCATTCACTATTAATTGAGGTTGGTAAAGACAGGCCATTTTGAGTATGCCAAGCTTGTACAGCATGTACTGAATAAAGTTCACTTTCTTTCAACCGTGGATTGGATTTGTTTTGGGAAAACTGCTTCCCGATGGCAAGAATGCAGGTTTACCTGTGAATGTGCAGATGCAGCCTTCAGGTGAGTTAACACGTGACAATATGCTCCTTAGAAAAAAAGTCCTGGCTGCCCAGTTTGGATTCTGTTTGTGCTGTTGACTGTCTCTCTGCTGCATATTCTAGATCCTCATTCCTGTCATTGTCGGCATTTAATGTCACATTTCTTCATTTGATGTTCTCGGACCACCCCTCTCCCCAAGTGGAAACTGGAAAGTGAACTCATTTTACACCGAGGACTCTTGCAACTCTCTATTGTGTTACTTATTCACTTTTCATCTGCTTTTCCTTTTGTCATTTCACAAGTTTTTGACAATTTGTTTCACTTACTTTTTTTTTTAAAAGGTAATTTTTTCCCCCAAATTCCTAGTGCTGGGCAATATCACTGTTTTCATTGCATCTTTTAAGAGTCTGTCAGTGTTAGGGGAAATAAATCCGTACAATGTTGTGGGGTCATATTCAGAATCAGATCGCCTGTTAATTTGAATAAAGCATCTTGCCAGTATATTACAGAGAGCTGGGTATGGGACGTAGGCTATCAACCTGCTGTCCTCGGATATGTGCCCTTGTAATATTGTGATGTCTCTTCTGCATTTTATTTTTTCTGTCTTCTTATTTTCTGTATCTTGCAAAAAGAGTTCCCCATCTGTAAATCTGTGCCACATTTTGTATGATTGCAATGTGTTTGGGGGCTGATATGTTGTAAATGTTCCTCTTCGAGTTTTGCTATTTTGGTTGTTGTGAATCTAGTTCTCTATGGTCACTGTGACCAATTTTCTTCCAGCTCCCTATCTTCTGCTGAGTTTGTGAAATAAACTCTGTGGTTTTGTAAGGCGCTGCGGTAGATTTTATATTAAACAAATTTCCTCTAAGTCTTCTTTGGAGAAGGCTTCGGTGATGTTGGAAGCTTCTATCACACACTACTTCACTGTTTATTATTGTTTTCTATATGGCCATTTTTGAAAAATGACACACAGCTGTATAATGTGGCTCAACTCATAAAAGCTCTAAAACCGTTATGTCCCCATAGGGAAAATGTTTACTCTTTGTACAAAGCTGAAAAAAGGCCTTAAATTGCTGGGGGGAAAGTGCCCAAGAGCAGAACCTCTGCCCGCCCATGCTGGTAGCCCTAGACCCCATTACAAATTCCAAAGACAAGGCCATTACTATACTTTGCCCAAGGTCCCTTGAGGCCCAACAGAGCCAAAAGAAAAGTGATTTTTACTCTTTGGCTCCAAAAGAAGCCATTCTGCCTGTCAGGTATTCCCTCTGGGATCGATTACCATACTGTAATAAAGCTTTGAGGCCTTTTTTTGGAGTCAGGTGTCAGCCTCGGCTCAATGGTAGCAGTCTTGCCTCTGACCCACTTTGAAGACTTGTGCACAGAATCCTGGCTGGCACTTCAGTGCAGCACTGAGGGAGACGTTAAACCGAGGCCTTGTCTGCCCTCTCAGGTGGATGTAAACGATCCCACAGCACTATTCGAAGAAGAGCAGGGGAGCTCTCCTGGAGTCCTGGTCTGCATTCATCCCTCTGCCAACATCTAAAACAGATGATCAGGTTGTTCCACGGAAGCTCAGCGTAAGCTCGAGGAGCAGCACCTCATCTTTCGATTAGGCACTTTACAGCCTTCTGGACTCAACATAGAGTTCAACAATTTCAGATCATAACCTCAGCCCCTATCACATATATATTTTTTCTTCTTTTTTTTATCCACACTTTTTGTTTTTCTTCCCTCCCTTCAGCTGTCCTTCATTCTGCCAGCGCAATTCACACCCCATCGAGAGCCATCCTTTGTTCCTTAACCTGCTCCATTTCCACCTCCTCTTGCCTTGAATATCTCTTAATGTCTCTCAATGTCTCTTAATCTCTCCTGCTTTCTATCCTATCACTGACCTTCCCTTTTGTTCTTTCATCCCCTCCCCCTTTTCCCAGCCCCCAAACTTGCTTTCCATTTCCTGCTTTTTTTCCAGCTCTGACAAAAGGTCATCGACCTGAAACGTTAACTCTGTTTCTCTCTCCACCGATGCTGCCTGGCCTGCTGAGTCTTTCTAGCGCTTCCTGTTGTTATTTTGGATTTCCAGCATCCGCAGTATTTTGCTATCATATGATCAGGTTATTAATCTGATTGCACTTTGCGGGACCTTATTGGGTGCAAATTGGCTGCCATATTTTTGACATTACAACAGTGACTACACTTCAAATGTACCTGATTGGTTGCAAAGCACTTCGGGATGCCCTGAGCTCATGAAAAGCACTATACAAATGGAAGTTATTTCTTCTTTCTTTTAGAAGGCCTAAAAGGGACTCAAGCCAGCTCTCGGTTGGTGTGAGTTCTGCCGAAGCTTTTCAAGGATGTAAAGGAAAGATTTTGTGGTCTAGTCTTCAAATCAAATCAAATCAACTTTTATTTTCATTGTTAGTGCACAAGTGCAGTACAACGAAATGTAGGCTTGCGGCTCCCGAGAGTGTACATTTGGATTAAGACATTTAAACATTCAACATACATTTGGCTTGTAGTATATTAACATAAACATAACCCTAATAAAGTGCATTGGCAGATGTGCAGGCTTTAGAATTTATTTGTGGAGTTCAGTAGGATGACAGCCCTGGGAAAGAAGCTGTTCCTAAATCTGGTCGTACGGGTGCGAATGCATCTGTAGCGTCTCCCAGATGGCAGGAGGGCGAACAGACCGTGGCTGGGGTGGGTAGGGTCTTTGATGATGGACCGTGACCTCCGTAGACAGCGTTTCTGGTATATGTGCTCTATGGTCGGTAGCCGGGTGCCGGTAATTCGTTGGGCAGTTTTGACTACCCGCTGCAGGGTTTTCCGGTCATAGTAGCTACAGCTGCCATACCATACTGTGATACAGTTTGTCAGGATGCTTTCTATAGTGCAGCGGTAAAAGTTAGAGAGGATCAGGGGTGACAGGTTACATCCCTTCAGCCTCCTTAGGAAATAAAGGCGCTGCTGGGCCTTCTTCACCAGAGAGGAGGTATTGAGTGACCAGGAGAGGTCTTCCGTGATGTGGACTCCGAGGAACTTAAAGCTGTCCACCCTTTCCACCACAGCCCCATTGATGTGGATGGGGGTGTGAGTGACTTCCGCCTTTGGACTTCCTGAAGTCCACAATGATTTCTTTGGTTTTCTTGATGTTAAGGGCCAGGTTGTTATCGGCGCACCACTTCACGAGATGCTGGACCTCCTCCCTGTAGGCTGACTCATCGTTGTTGGTGATCTGGCCTACTCCCATGGTTTCATCCGCAAACTTGATGATGGTGTTGGAACCATTAACAGCCACACAGTCGTGGGTGAACATCCCCCTTGACACACCTCCTGACCTGGGGACAAATAGAAGATTCACCAATGGCCACCCACCACCATTTAAAAGCTGAGGGCAAATTGGATGAATTCATGATGGAACCAGGTTCTGCCCCCTTATTCTGTACTACCAGGCTGAGATGAACCATTTCGCCCACTGCAACCTCAGGAATTTCAGGGCCAAATTCCTTTACTAAACTATTAGAAACCTTCCGAATCACAGGAATTTACAAAAACAACATTACAACAAGAATGTAGTTAAAATCAGAGGGCAAATATTCCAGTCAGGAGGGAGTGGAACTACAGCACAATCCCAGTTTCCCAGTGGGGAGGGAGGAACGCTATTTGGAATGGAATCTGGATCTGCCATGATCCACTCGACACAACTTCCCCGCTGAATTGTTTTGCTTGAGGCTGGGGACAAGAGCTTCTTTGTCTGCCCCCCATTACGTCCAGTGAGAACTTTGGGAGCATGTCTGGGGAATCCCAGGGATAGCGCGGGAATTCCACTGAGCTTGCCCCAGTAGGCCCAGTAGGACTTATGCCTACTGAGAGCAGGGGGACGATTTTGCCAATGGGGGCGTGTTGGAGGCGAGACTGCTGCTTGTCGGGTTGATGTCCCGCCTCCATCGATTTGTGGCCAGCCCACGCTATTTTCCCTTGATTGACCTTGTTAAGCCCGCCCAGCGGGCTTAGCAGGCCAATTAAGGGAAAGCCAGTTACAGAGAACGTCAGTGTATGATGTTTCATTTTTGACAGATGAATTGTCGTCGTTTGACAGCTCTGTGAAGCTGTCAAACACTGACATTCCCTGTAGTTTGATGAGTCCTTGAATTCAAGACTCATCAAACCTCTTTCTTTAGCAGAAATCAGATGGTTGTTGCATTGGAGAATGCGGCAGCCATCTGTCATCTCTGCCGCGGAGGTGCGAGACTCTCCGCATACCCAGCTCTTGAAGCCTGCAGGAAGAAACAAAGGTAAGTAAACTTTTACTAACACTTTCCACTTACCTCACATACTCACCTCTCCATACTTGCACCCATCACTCACCTTCACAGTGCACTTTTGCACCCCGCAGAGCCACTACTCGCCTCGGTGACCCTGGCGGGGTTCGGAGTCTTCGGGAAGCCTGCACTTGTGTGGGTAAAACTACCAGGCAGTTAAGTGGCTGAAATTCCCCTTCCCGCCTCCAAGGAGACGGGATCCGGCGCGGGTCGGCTACCCGCCTCCTGGCAAGATGGCACGGAGGCGGGTTGGGCACCCGCCCCCAAATTCTGCCATTTTCCCAGCAGTCCTGCCTCCATACCTGCCTCCCCAGGGCTGGCAAGATCACGCCCGAGATGTCATTCTTGTTATGGGCCTGAAGAAGGCCCCAGCTTTCAAGAGGACAAAGGTAAACATTCCCAGAAGGAGATGCTCTGACGGCCCCATGAAACATTCGAAAACAACATAGTAAGCCTTCATGTTCGGCCCTTTTTTGGGCCTTGGCTGGCCCCTGTCAGAGCGACTAGCTATCTCCTCAGTGAGGTAGGCACCTTTGTTGCACTGCTACAAGGCCAGGCACTTACCACAAGTATTCAAATGACCAGATCCCCATGATGTGGGACAGGGTCAACAGCAGGGCAGAGCGATGGGCGGAACTTCTTCTCTTCAACTATTCCACCCCTCCTCACGGAATTTCTAAGTTCAGTAATTATGGCAATCAGGTGACATGCAAATATCCTAGTGACAGCATCTACACCCCTTGGTTGTGTTATTGCATTGTATTCTTGCCTAGTCATTTACAAATGATGCATACAAGCAACAATACTTCCTTGTAGCAGTTAAATAATCTGTGAAAATACTGCTTGCAAAATCAAAATTAAACTGCAGCAGCTAATGACAATATGACACCCCTCCCTGCCAGTAAAAAGGACACATGATAAATGCTAAGAATTCCTTACGTTTGCAGCATATTACAAAGAATAAAATTCTCTGAAGAGTCTAAGACAGTTACATAGCTTCACTCTTGTGGGCTATAGGAGTAAATTCAGCGATCCTGGAATCTCACTGCGCACCTTGCTTAAAAGGAGTGTAGGTCAGAGATGGTGTTACCACACTGCATCTGTGTTTCTTTGTCCATATCCTATCCCGCATCAAGTCCCGCTCACCCATCACCCCTGTCCTTACTGACCTATATTGGCTTTCACTCCCCCAGTACCTCCAATTTAAAATTCTCAACATGTTTATCTCCTTTCATGGCCTTGTCCCTTCCTATTTCTTGTAAGCTCCTCCTGCCCTACAATCCCCCACCCAAACTCTGGCCTGGTGTAACCACCCCTCTTTGCCCCACTGTTGGTGGTCATGCCTTCATTGGCCTAGGCTTCATGCACTGGAATTCCCTCCCTAAAACCCTCTGCCTTTCATAAAAACATAAGACGCAGGAGCAGGAGTAGGTCATTTGGCCCCTCGAGCCTGCTCCGCCATTCAATAAGATCAGGGCTGATCTGATCTTAGCCTCAACTCCACTTCCCTGCCCACTCCCCATAACCCTTTCCACTTCCCTCTCCTCCTTTAAGACCCTCATTCAAACCAACCTCTTTGATCAAGTTTTTGGCCACCACTTCTAATGACTCAGCATCCATTTTTGTCTGACTACACATCTACGAAACACCTGGGGACATTTTTCTACATTAAAGACAGTAGGTAAATGCAAGTTGTTTCCCTGAATGAGGCTCCCTCTTGGGAGCGTGGGATCGCTATAATGTCGTCTCAAACCTACATTGTGTTACTCTTTGGGCGCACTACAGACGGTGTTTTATTCTACATAGAAAATAGTGAGGATGTCAGCATTTGCTAAAACTAGGACAGGGTCATGCTAAATTAAGGTGATTGAAATTATTACTTGCAGAGATCACTAAAATGTAAGTAATTAAATCTTGCCAGGAGGTTCGTACTAAATAAAATTAAGGGAGAGAGAGATGCCTAATTAGTATTTCTTGACTTGATATGACCCTGATATATTTGCATAATAAAAATAAAGACATTTTGCAGTAAACCATATCCAAACATTCAAAATGTTGTAGGTTCTCTATAGAACATAAGAACATAAGAAATAGGAGCAGAAGTCGGTCATTTGGCCCTTCGAACCTGCTCTGCCATTCAATAAGATCATGGCTGATCTTCTACCTTAACTCCTTGATTCTCTTAATATCCAAAAATCTATCGCTCTCTGTCTTGAATATACTCAACGACCGAGCATCCACAGCCCTCTGGGGTAGAGAATTCCAAAGATCCGCCACCCTCTGAGCGAAGAAATTTCTCCTCATCTCAGTCCTAAATGGCCGACCCTTTATTCTGAGACTGTGACCCCTAGTTCTAGACTCCCCAGCCAAGGGAAACATCCTCCCGCCATCTACCCTGGCAAGCCATGGGTTCAAATTTTATATGTTTCAATGAGATCACCTCTCATTCTTCTAAATGTTAGGGAATATAGGCCTAGTCTCCTCAATCTCTCCTCATAGGACAATCCCCCATCCCAGGAGTCAGTCTGATGAACCTTCGTTGTACTCCCTCTAAGGCAAGTATATCCTTCCTTAGATAAGGAGACCAAAACTGTACACAGTACTCCAGGTGTGGTCTCACCAGGGCCTTATATAATTGCAGTAAGACGTCTTGGGGGAAAAATTGAGTCGTGCTCCCTTTGGGGTGCTAACTTCGCCAGGGCACTACTTTTCGCGCCCTAGAAAATTAGCGCCACTGCAGCCAAAATTGAGTGGTAGCGCCCCAAGAGGGAAGCGGGGTGCTACTGGAAGCGCCTCGCCTCCCTCTTGGGGCGCTGCGAGGGAATATCGCGGTGCTGCGTGCTACAGCACCACGTGCTCTGGCACGTCGCGCCACGGTATTGCAGGCCTTCCTCCCCTTCTTAAAGGGGAGGGGCCTTGTGCAGCGCAACCCGGGGCCCACCTGGGCCACTGGGGATTGGAGTGCCGGCAAAAGAGCCCACCACTCAAGAGAAGTGCCGGGCTCACGGAGCGCAGCTTACACTCCGCGAGGGGGCGGGTCAGGAGGTCGGGGACGGCAGCGGAGGCAGGTGCTGGCAGGTGGCCAGCAACAAAAATGGCCGCCTGGCACCTCGCCTTTAAATAGCGCCGGCCCGGCTGCAGGTAGGCCCCCCTGACCCCGTCAGACATAGCGTCCGGCGATAAGTCAGGGGGCGTTACCGAAGATCGCGGCCGGGGTGCAAGTGGGGCGCTGCGCACGGCAATGACATCATCGCTGGCGGCACAGCACCGTGGGGCGCTAATGGTTAGCGCCGCCGCTAACCTCTGGCTGAATTTCGCGGGAGGCATTGGTGGTGCCGCGCTCAGGCGCTAGTTGCTTTGCGCCCCGTTAGCGCCCTCTTAGGCGCTAACAGGAGGCACAAAGCAACCAAATTTCCCCCCCCCTTTACTCTTATACTCCAATCCTTTTGTAATAAAGGCCAACATACCATTTGCTTCCATAATTTCTTACTGTACATGCATGTTAACTTTTAGTGATTCGTGTACAAGGACACCCAGTTCCCGCTGAACACCAACATTTCCCAATCTCTCACCATTTAAAAAAATTCAGATTTTCTATTTTTCCTACCGAAGTGGATAACTTCACATTCCTCCACAATATATTCCATCTGCCATGTTCTTGCCCACTCACCCACTTGTCTATATCCCTTTGCAGCCTCTTTGCATCCTCCTCACAACTTACTGTCCCACCTAGCTTTGTATCGTCAGCAAAGTTGGATACATTACACTTGGCCCCCTCATTTAAGTCATTGATATAGATTGTAAATAGCTGAGCCCCAAGCACTGATCTTTGTGGTACCCCACTAGTTACAACCTGCCAACCCAAAAATGCTACCCCCAATCCCATGAACCCTAATTTTGTGTAATAACCTCTTGTGTGGCACCTTATCGAATGCTTTCTGAAAATCCAAATACACTACAACAACTGATTCGCCCTTGTCTACTCTGTTAGTTACAACCTCAAAATTCTCTATTAGATTTGTCAAATACGATTTCCCTTTCATAAATCCGTGTTGACTCTGCCTAATCATATTATGATTTTCTAAGTGCCCTGTTACCACGTCCCTAATAATAAATTCTAGCATTTTCCCTACTACTGACGTCAGGCTAACTGGTCTATAGTTCCTTGTTTTCTCTTTCCCTCCTTTCTTGAATAGCGGGGTTACATTTCCTACCTTCCAATTCGCAGGGACCGTTCTAGAATCTAGGGAATTCTGGAAGATCATAACCCATGCATCCACTATCTCTGTAGCCACCTCTTTTAGCACCCTAGGATGTAGGCTATCCAAGGGATTTGTCGACTTTTAGTCCCATTAATTTCTCCAGTACTATTTCTTTACTAACACTAATTTCTTTAAGTTCCTCATTCTCACTAGACCATTGGTTCCCAACTATTTCCGGAATGTTTTTTGCATCTTCTTCCGTGAAGACAGTTACAAAGTATTTGTTTAATGTCTCTGCCATTTCCTTATACCCCATTATAATTTCTCCTGTCTCTGCCTGTAAGGGACCCACATTTACTTTCACTAATCTCTTCCTTTTTACATACCTATAGAAGCTTTTACAATCTGTTTTTATGTCTCTTGCTAGTTTATTCTCATTCTATTTTCTCTCTCTTATCAATTTTTGGTCCTCCTTTTCTGAATTCTAAAATCCTCCCAATCCTCAGGCGTACCACTCTTTTTGGCAACATTATAAGCCTTTTCCTTTAACCTAATACTATCTTTAACTTCTCTTGTTAGCCACAGTTGGACCATTTTTCCCGTGGGGTTTTTATTCCTTAAGGCAATGTATTTTTGTTGTGAATTATAAATTATTTCTTTAAATGTTTACCATTGCTTATCTACCATGATATCTTTTCATCTAGTTTCCCAACCTACCTTAGCCAACTTGCCTCTCATACCTACTGACGTAAGAAAACTACTAGGCACATGGTCTAAGCGTTAAACAAAGCTTTAATCAACTGTTTTACAACATGGAGATCTAGTTGTGTCCTTCACTAGTTCCTGTTAAGAATGTCCTGCGCAAGCTGGGCCCGTGCCCGAGTATTTATACTCTCCCTGGACAGCGCCACCCGTAGGCCGTTCAGTATTATTTTATAAGTCTTTCTTTCATGAATGACTGATTCATATCACCTACGTAGTTTGTTTTGTTCAGATTTAAGATCCTAGTTTCGGACTTAACTAAATCACTCTCAAACTCAATCCAGAAATTCGGGTCTCCATGGGTGAGTACGCATGGGGTACTCACCCGTAGGCCCAATGGAAGTGCCGGTTTCCTGCATGCACTGCGCATGCGTGGGAAACTGGCACTTCCATTCCCCTGAAAGCAGGGGTTCAGAGGTCGAACGCGTGTGCGGGAGAGGCTGCGCGTGCGCATCGAACTTCGTTTGTTTTTACAGGTTTTCCCGGGAGGGTAAGTCTCCAGAAATTAGACATGTAAAAAGCAGGCGTAAGGCCAGCTTTTTACAAGGTAAGTGGTGAATTAATTAAAATTAAAACATTTTTTCCACAGGTTTATTATTTTTAAATACTTTAAAGAAAGGTAAGTTTATTTTTAGCCCCGTTAGAAAATAAAATTATTTTTTTCAAAAATTTAAATTATTGTTTAAAATAGTTATTTCATGTAATTTATAGTTTATTTTAAAAATGTGATGTTTTAAAAAAATTTATTTGAAGATTTAGTGATGTTTTGGGGCCCGTAGTATTTCTAAGTTTGACAGCTAAGTTTGACAGCACTTCCTGTCAGACTTATGAATGGAGCATTCCCTGCTCCGATTGGCTCTCCATGGCCCACGTGATCCCAGGGGACGCATCGAACTAACTGCGCCCCTGGGATACGCAAGCACTGCGCGCCGGCAGCTGGAGCAAGCCCAGGATCGGAATTCCACGTGGGCCCACAGCTCAACGGCCGGCGCGCAAGGTAAGTGCAGATCGGGGGCTTGCACCTGCGGGAAGCCCCCAACCCGAATTTCTGGGCCAATATAAAAATCTATCATATTATGATCACTGCTCCCAGTGATCATAGGAAGTAGTTAGGGTTGACAACCCTCCAGGATTGTCTTGGAGTCTCCAGGAATTAAAGATTAATCTCCTGGACACTGCTGATAAGCAACCCGGGAGAAAAATCATAGTGACATTAAAAAAATTGTAATTTTTCATTTTCTTTGAACATTTTCGTTTATTAGTTAATAAAAAATATTGCAGACGGGAAGAAAGACTGTGAGTGGGCGAGGTGGTTGGAAGCGATGAAACCTCCAGAGTTGGCAATCCTAGAGGTAATAGATATACGGCAGGTATTGTGAAGGCCTTCTTTTCGTTGTAACATAGACCACAAAGAACAAAATAACTGGCTATAACGCTACTCGCGGATTCAATAATCTGTTGTTGCCATTGATTACTAAGGACTGTAAAACACAAAACTAAACGCGAGAAAGAATTTGTAACGCAATAATTAGATAATAATATGGCTAGATTTCTAAGTAAGTCATACAGGAAAGGGCTCTGAGTTACTGCAGAGAGAGAGAGAGAGAGCGTGACTACAGGCAGCATGTGCTGAAGTAAAGATTGTGGTTCTGTGCAGGTAAGAGGAACCTTTGGCAAAAATCTTACATTGTAACATTAAGAAGGATCTTCTGTAAATAGCAATACTAAAAAGGAAAAGCTGCAAGTTGTCTTCCAGATTTTGATCGGCCTGATGTGCATTTTCATTTTTTTGTCTTTTGCAAATACTTGGTCAAATATGTTGTATTAAAAATAACAATCTTCAAAAACATCAGCAGATACATTTATCTCTGCCAGAACAAAGTTTTCTCTCTTCCTGTGCTCCCTGTAATAACATCCCTATTCACAGCACATTCAGGAGGTTCTTCACTGCCCTGTATCTCTTTATTTCTGAGCTTCACAAAACACACACAACCCCAGATACTGTGATACAGAACAAGTTGAAACCAGTTTGGGTAATTAACAGAACATGCGGGTGACCTATATAGCAGCTAGGCAGAATATAACAATCTCTAGTCTGTGCAGTATACAATTATGCCAAAATCATTACTTTCCCCCAAAATAATAACTAATTGAATGGTCTCTGTGCACGATGTTCCTTTCTATCTATCCAGCACCATGCCTAATGCTTCTCTCAATAATAATTGTTATAGTTTATCAGTTTGTTTGACAGCATATGAATAAGATAGCCTTACCTTGTAATTATTTTCTGTTTGCAAACAATTAGGAATGGTCTTTCCCATTTCTTTCCCATATTTATTGATGTGCAATTACTTACATTTAATTAAATTATATTTCAAAATTCCCGGTACAAAAAGACATTATAGCAGTTACCAGGCCACAGTTTCACATAAGCGGGGTCATGGGTACAGCATTAGCGAGGCAAAGGGGCAGCTATCCTTGAAGACAGACAGTCTTCCAGCTGCCCAGGAAAAAAAAGGAGACGAGTGGAGAAGGGGCAGGGTGACCATTCAAACCTTGTCAATCAATTATGAATCTCTTTGTGCGCATTGTCTACTAGATTCAGTGTCATTAGTTCAAATGTGTTGTGTAGCACCAATGGTTTTCTGAAGGTTTACTTGAACAACTTGACCACATGACACTCACAAAGTGTTACTGTACAAAGTAATTCAAGTGACATGCAGATAGTGGATGGAACTTCAGCAAGCCTTTCAAACTTTGTTTTTTTTATATGTATATCTATCTATATATATCTCTGTAATTATATATTTAAATTAGCAGTAAGACGCTTAACATTTGCTGGAAACTGTTCCATTTTACTAAATGGAAATGTCAGTAGTTTATCCATAAACACAAGTCTTCTGCCAAGAGTAATTAAATACACACTGCTATGTTGTGGGGAAATCAAGCTTGTGGCCTTGCATTTGGCAGCATCTGCCAGCACTCTGCTTGAGATCAGTTAATGCAGCACAAATCGTAGATCAAAAACCTGGGACCTTGTTCATCTGTATAATTCAGCTACTCGCTGATCTAATTGAACCTTTCAAGGTTAGGGAGGGAATTGAGAAAATGGAGTCAAATTAAACTGTTCAGTATGGTGAAAGATTGGAATATGAAGTTAAACATTCGGAAGAATTTTGAACTACGTAGCCCCAAAAAATGGTAGAATCCAAGTCAGAGGAAGTCACGATCAAACGGTAGAATGCTCTGAGCAGACCACACCTTGACTACAAAGTCCAGTTCCGGTCAGCGAGAAACAAGAGAACCATTCAAGTGCTAGAGGCAGTGAAGAGAAATGCCACGAGGCTGATCCCTAGTGTCAAAGGTCAGAGTTACGAGGAACAACAGAAGAAACTTTGGCCTTTTCAGGAAAGG
Source organism: Somniosus microcephalus (assembly GCF_052327205.1). Lineage (NCBI taxonomy): Eukaryota > Metazoa > Chordata > Chondrichthyes > Squaliformes > Somniosidae > Somniosus > Somniosus microcephalus. The sequence goes on from NC_141010.1 coordinate 21,370,151, forward strand.
AGGTGCCAGGGAGGTGATCTTATTATCAGATAGTAAATGGTATAAATAGGGTTACTTGAGAATACTACTTTAAATTAAACTGGAAGTAGGACAAGGAGGCACAGGTTCATATTTTAGGACTGATATGAGGAGGTTCTTCACACAGAGAGTGATCGACATATCGAATGGACTTCCGTGGACTTTTGCTGGAGGCGAAAACCCTGGAATAACTTAAGAAAGAACAAGATGCGGTAATGATGTAGAATAAGTTACCAGACAAGGCCATTGAAGCAGCCAGTATAATAGGTTCAAAAGGCAATTCGTTGAATTTCTGAAGAAAGAAAGGATTGTGGGATGTGCTAAGAAGGCGATATGTGGGGTTGATCTCTGAAAAAGGCGGTTTGGCCCTAATAGTCTTTTCCTGTTCCTGAAAATTCGTATGCATCAACCAGCTGAGCTATCCAAAGATCCAACATATCTTTATAAAATAAGCTATTTCTACAGAAGGAAATGAAAAAACGCAATAGCTTCTCTTTATTGAAAAAATGACATTATTACAGAGGGCACTGTGCAAGCGGAATCCTTTCATAAGTGTGTTAGATCTGTGAGGCTACAGGCATGAGCAAGGGAATCCAATTTTGAAATCCAATTTACTTGATACAGACCTTTAAGATATAAGAATCTATTGTTAGGTATAATTTCTTTTTGTCTCTCTTACAGTTAATCATCAAGATCTTAGGAAGTAACAAAGTCATTAACACCCACTGGCCTAGAAATTGGACGAGGCCTGAAAATGGGCCCGGGGATCATGATACACAAGCTTTGTGCTGCCTGCTCATTTAAATAATAGTAGCGTGCAGCCCAGCGCTGAACGCACTGCTGAGCGGCTGCGCGTCTCAGCAGGGGGCAGAAGTCCGTGCGAGGCGAGCACCACTTAAAGCTAGCCTGCACTACTTAAAGGGTAGCTTGCAACTCTTAAAGGGGAGGTGCATTCTGGCTGCAGCAGGTACTGGAAGTGGCTGGGTAAGAGAGTGTGAGCAAGAAGAAGATGTACTGATGGCGCAACAGGGCGGAGAGCGGGCTCCAAGATTATCTGATGCAGCACTGGAGGCCTTGGTGCAGGAGGTGGACAGGAGGAGAGCAATGTTCCCGTTAATTTTTTATTGGGTGCGTGGCCCCTTTAAGGGGCTGCGCGGCCCATTCAAAATACCGTGCATGCGAGGTTTTTCCCATTTAAAAGCCGGTGAGCCGGCTGCGCTGGAGCTTCAGAGCTGCGCAGCTTAAAGGGAACATTTGAGGAGAAAAGCTCTCTATCTTACAGAGGGTCAGGAGGCCCTCCAGACAGACTGTGAGAAGGCAATAGGAGCAGATAGCCTTCATTGTCAATGCCAACAGTGTAGCCCCGAGGACCCGGATGCAGTGCTGCAAGAAGTTTAATGACCTCACACAAGTGATCAAGGTCAGTGAATTCACCTTTGGATGCCATATCCTTACACCTGCACCACGAGGCTCACACACTGCTCAATTCACTCCCCCACCCCACCCCCGTCACTCACCTACCAACAATCTCTATCAATCACGACTCATACCTCACATTCATAGCTTCACCTCACTCTCACACACTTAGCACTGCGGCAAGCCTCACACCCACATCTCACAGCTTGCACACACTGCCAGCTATTCAACCATGACATGCACATCACCCAAACACATTGCACCGCACACACTGACACTCTTCCCTCTCTCTTGCAGGACAAGGTGGCTCATAGCCGGAGGCAGCAGGAGCTACCCACAGGGAGACAGGCGCGCCTGCATGACCTAACCCCCATGGAGGAGACAGTGCTGGAGATTATTGGAGCGGCCATTGCTGAGCCCATGGCCAGTGGCAGGGCTGAAACAGTCGAAGATGACGGTTTCCTCATACCTAATCCTCCTTCTCACATCCCACTTCTCCCTCATCCCACAATCTCTTCTGATTTACAAGCTGCAGATGGTGTAAGCATGCACCTCTTGCTTTCCCCCCCTCCCCTCACCGCAACCCTATCCTTGTGCCTTTCTCCTTTCAGATAGCCAAGAGCTGCAACCTGGCCAGGCAGTGGTGGAGGAGCAAGAAGTGGAAGAGGAAGGAGGAAGTGATGCTGAAGACACAGTACCGTCACTCAATTTCACACTCCCAGCCACCAGCTCAGATACTGACACTCTGCACACTTTAGAGGATAGCTTAGACGCAGCATCTGCACATGGGCCTGAGTGGCCTGCAGCCAGGGCAGGGGCAAAGGGTAGCGCAGGTGCCAGCTCCCCAGAGGGCGAGGTCGCACATGAGTTCTGCTGCAGTGGACACAGATGAGGACTTTGAGGTGGCGGCCTACAGAAGAAGGCCGAAGGGTATGTACAATGAAATGCTTGGTGCATTGGCAGGCCTGCCAGAAAGCCTGCGTGCAATGTCAAGGAGCATGGAGGAGTCCGGCACCAACTTTGCACAGGGCTTTGTGCAGAGCTTGGAGTCCATCCTTTCCAGCATGAAAGTGATGGCCGACTCCATTAGTGAACTTGTGAAGCCAACCATGGTGCAGCGTGTGATGGCTGATGTCTCAGCTTCCATTGCAGCAGAAGTAGATGCCACCCAACGTCTGAGTGCTGCAGTGGAATCTCAGACTTCTGTCATGCAAACTCAGCTTGCTGCCACGCAAGCTCCGACTGCTGCCACGCAAGCTCAGACTGCTGCCATCGTGGTTGTGGTTACCAGTGTTGAAAGGGGCTTGCAGGGTGTCACAGCGGTCCTGCAATCCGTCCTCCAACAGGTTACTAGGATTGCCGAGGCAGCGCCCCGGGGGAGTGGCAGTGGCTCCGTGGAGAACGAACCTGCTGTCCTCTCTCAGGATGATAGTTCCCACCACTGCCACTCCGCCAGTGCCGTTGCTTTTGCCTGTCAGCCAGGCAGCCCGGACTGCTGCCGCCCTTCTCGACATGGTGCAGACCGAAGCCGAGTCTTCTAGGCCCAGAGCTGCTTGAGGTCATCCTGCAAGGCCATCTGCAGTTTCCCCACTGAAAATCAGCAGCCTTCTACCTGCCATGCTGCAGCCACTGGGGTAGCACTGTGTAGGATCACGAGGACAGGCAAAGGAAATGCACAGGGGTGGTTAGTTAACTTTGGTATCTAATATTGGATGGTTTGATTTATAAATTTGGTTTGGAATGTTGGTTTTGTGGTGGCTTTTATTGTAGCGTAGTGGCCAAGAGGGCGCGGTGATGGTCAGTAACAGAGGGAAGGTAAAGTGTGGGACTGTTGGTGAGTGGGGACTTGGGGTTGTGTTCACTGATACTGCAGTTCGATGAGTTGCTCACGGACAGCCTGGTCAGAGAAGGGCTGTGTTGGTTGCCTCCTCCTTTCCTCCTCCTTCCCTTCCTCCTCTTCCTCCTCCTCAGCTCTTCGCTGTATACCTGGTGGCAAAGGCTGCACCCTCATGATGGCGAGGTTGTGCAGCATGCAGCAGACCACACCAAACCTTGAGACTCTGGCAAGTACTGCAGAGCTCATCCAGGCAGCGGAAGTGTTGTTTAAGCACCCCAATGGTCTGCTCGATCACGTTTCATGAGGCAGCATGGCGTTCGTTATGTGCATGCTGCTCATGCGGGCTTGGGTTGCACACCGGATTCATGAGCCAGGTGTCGCCCAGTAGTCCACCCTCTGGTTTGTCGTTGAGGCTCAAATGTGGATGTTACCGTGGACTGTCGCAGAATGAAGTCATCGTGACTGCTGCCAATACATTGAGCATTGACCTGCATGATGGGCTGAGCATGGTCGCACACCAGCTGGACATTGAGGGAGGTAAATCCCTTCCGGTTGCAGTACATCTCTGAATTCACATGTGGTACCCGCAAAGCGATGTGTGTGCCGTCAATGGTGCCCTGCACCATGGGTCGCCTGCTCCCCTGGCGAAGCCGCGTGATCGCTCCGACTGCTACTCCCTGGCAAAAGAGAATGAAATGTATTCACCTCTCTTTGCATATGGAGCCTCACCCACCTCCCTCATACAGGAGTGGACGACGAACTGGGAGATGTTGGAAATATAGCCTGCTCCAGCCTGGAAGGAGCCTGACACATACAAATTCATGGCCACGCTCACCTTCACAGCCACTAGCAATGTCGTCCTCGCCCTGCTCTGAGGCTGCAGTTCTACCTGCAACAGGTGGCAGATTTCAGTAAGCACCTCCTTAGTGAAGTGGAGACATCGCATAAACTGATTTTGAGGTAAGAGAATTGCTCCTTGAAGACCCTGGGTGGATATGGCCTCTTGCCGTGCACGCTTCCCCCCCTCCTCCTCCTCCCTCTTTGAGCAACTTGTCCTGCTCTGTGTCACCTCTGCTCATTCGCCCTGTCGTGCTGCAGGCCAAGGGGAATGCAAACTACTGCACCCATGTCTGGGAGCAACTGGTCGGAGCAGAAGCCTTGAAGTAACCTGCCATGTCACTCCCTGGAGACTTCAGCAACTTCAAATAAGATAACAAACCATCAAACACTTCTACAAGGTGTCAGCTGTGGCTCGGTTGGTAGCACACTCGCCTCTGAGTCAGAAGGTTGTGGGTTCAAATCCCACTCCAGGAACTTGAGCACATAAAGCTAGGCTGGCACTCCAGTGCCTTGCTGAGGGAGTGCTGCACTGTCAGAGGTGCCATCTTTTGGATGAGAGGTTAAACCGAAGCCCCGTCTGCTCTCTCAGATGGACCAAAAAAGATCCCATGGCACTATTTCGAAGAAGAGCATGGAGCTATCCCTGGTGTCCTGGCCAATATTTATCCCTCAATCAACATAACATAACATAAACAGTTTATCTGGTCATTATCACATTGCTGTTTGTGGGTGCTTGCTGTGCGCAAATTGGCTGCCGTGTTTCCAACATTACAACAGTGACTACACTTCAAAAAGTATTTAATTGGCTGTAAAGCGCTTTGAGACGTCCGGTGGTCGTGAAAGGTGCTATATAAATGTATGTCTTTCTTTACAAACTCACCAAGAGCCAGTAGAAGTCAATCAACAACTAACCTGCAAGCAATTGATGATCCCTTTAAATAGGGTTGGTGGGGAGCAATGCTCCCTGTAATTTTTGTTTGAGCCATGCTGCCCCTTTAACGGGCTGCGCGACCCATTTAAAATTCCGCGCACGCGCAGTTTTTTCAATGTTAAATCCGGCTCACCGGCTGCGCAGGAACCCTGGAGCACTGCGCAGCCACGCAGCTTAAAGGGAACATTGGTGGTGGTGGGGGGGGGGGCATCCTTCCCGCTGTTGAACGCATGTTCAGCTGTGCGTCTTTAAGACAGGGCGTTAGCTGGCGCGTTGAGTTCAAAAATGACAGCGATGGCTTCAAATCAGCATTACACGCTGACTGACGTCACGATCTGCCTGCTCTGCATACTTCCAGTGTACGCTCCCAGCTCCTGCGCTAACGATCACACCAAAATGGCGTCCGGCGCGGCCCGCACCAGAAGTGTGCGCGTGCGGCGTAGACGCCATATTTGACTCAAAAACAGCGCGACAGAGCTGAATTTCGCGGCCATAGCATTAAGATAGAAGATAGACAATGATGAATGTCATATTCACAAGAGAATGATTCAGAAACAACCATATATGGCATTTCTCATTCTCTGATAAAATATAGCAACTCAGCTATTCTTAGTTGTTATGCTCAGAGAGTCAGATCATCTGAATCTTTTAATAGGGCTGATTATCCTCTGCTGTGCAGCCAAGTGCAGCTACTTTTGAAGTGCAGCTACTTTTGAAGTGTATATCAGAGCAAAACTGGGTGGAGGGCCCTCGCCCTGTGTCTCTGCCCTGATTACAACACGCCTCAACCTCTTTGAGTTAAAATGAGGCGTGCCTCAGTGCACTGGAGAGAGCTGCAGCTATGCAAATTTTTATTTTAATGTCTACCAAATGATGTCATGACCACCTCTAACCATCATTCCCCTATTTCTGCTGGTCACAGGTCAGGGGCGAGCTGCTCCCAGAGAAACTAAGCATTCCTGGTCCTGCATTGCATTTCAGCGGCTGCACAGTTTACAAGTACAGGCTATAATGGCTTGAAGTGCATTTGCTTTGTTACCCGTGTACATTTGCTAAGGTGACCTTTACTGTTGCCACAAGGAGGGCACTATGGGTAAAAGTCTTAATGAAGCTGTGGGAATTTCTTACTGCCCACCATCCTGTGGCGGTTCCAGTTGGAATCCCCTTATACTTGGCCCAATTGTGGGAAAAAGATGAGGTGGAACAGGAGGCCGTTTTGGATGCCAGGGAAGTGAGGCATCATAATGGGAGGAGGGCAGTGAGAATGGTGCATTTATTGGTCCTACAGGACTTTTCTCAACCTAGCAAGGAGCAGCGCATCCTAAGGCTTTGATTCCCAGGAAAGTGATCTGCAAACTGTTGCAGGAGTACCTGCAGCCATGTTCTGGAGCAGGCACAGCGCTGCCAGTGCCAGTCAAGGTAAGGGTAGCCTTAAATGGTTTTGCCTCGGCATCTTTCCAGGGGGCAACTGGGGATAGTGGCAACACCAATTAGTCATCAGTGCATTGCTGTATTCAGTAAAAGTGACTGATGCCTTGTTTGCAAGAACCATCCAACACGTCAAGCTCCTCCTGGACCTCCAGGAGCAATAGGCTTGAGCTTCTCCGAGTGGCAGGATTCCCTAAAGTCCAGGGGGCAGTCAAGGCATTGGGGGAATGTTGGGCCTATTGAAATTACCTGAATCTTGGTCCAGTTCAGGTCAGGCAGGGCACACTTTGGAGGGAGGAGGAAAACCAGCCCTCTAATGACTTACTCTCATGGGCAATCAAACTGGTGGATTTAAGAAAATGTTAATATTGTAGCCTAAAAATTACCATTGGCAGTATTAGTGGATGAAGATCTATAATGTGTCATTTATGTTCACTATCTGTCCACTATTTTAATGTAGAGTCCATTTATTTTAAATGGATTACCCCCTCCACTAAAATAGTAAACAAAGGAACCCACGAGTATTGAGCAATTTTTAGGCTCATTCATTCTATGAATAAGAATATAGTTAAAATATAATCTGCAATGTAAATATTATTTTCTGGTAATCAGATGCTAATTATTTTTTGATTAACTTGCAGTGGTTACATTGCAATTGTTCATTTTTGGGACAAAATATCTTCAAGTATCAATTCAGACAGAATGTATTGCCAGTTACTATTTAAACTGAAAGATGCTGCAACCACAAACAAAATAAAGCAGATTCCAGTCGATGCAAAACCACCCCATGGAGTTCATAAGCTATTTACTAAGAAATTAAACTTACCACTGTGCAATTTCAAGACCGTAATCTCATCCTGGGGTTCAAACAACTAATCAAGTTTAAGTGTCAGCCGTGGCTCAGTGGGCAGCACTCTCTCGGTGGGAGGGGCTAGGAGTGAACGGGTGCTGCTGGGTGCTTGATTACTGCAGGGAGTTGGAGTGAGTTTGTAAAAAGTTGGTGTTTTTTTTTTTCTCCAGGTTTTGGGGTGTTTTGGTCCTGAAACAGCAGCCAGAGTTTTTTCGGTGGTTATTCATTGCAGTGGCAGAGGCGGGAAACCCTTGCATATCGAGGGATTTTAATATATTTTTATCTCAGATGGAAATTTCAGCCCAAATGACCTTTAAGGATGATATCTCCAGAGGGATGATTATAAAACTGATGGCAAATTTAAATTTGAGACACTTATGGAGGGATTGTTACCCCAGAAAAAGGGAGTTCACCAGAAGAGGTTGGGTGGGTGATGTTTTAAATCAGAGCCAAATAGATTTTGTGTTAATGCGGGAAGAGATAAGTTCTGAGGTGATGGAGATTTATTACAAAAAAGTATTTTTTAGTGACCACTTGGCTTTGGTTCTTAGAATTAGGAACAGCAGTGTTAAGATCGGTCCAGGGGTGTGGATTTGAAACAATCAATACCTGAAAGAAATTGCTTATAAAGAAGGGATTTTAAATATAATAAAGAATGCGCGTTGTAGGAACCTTTATTCTTGAAAGAAAGAAGAGTTTGGTGGGACAATTTCAAATGTGAGGTAAAAGTTTTTTCAGTACGTTATGGGAAAGAGAGCAGCAGCTAACCGGCGTCGAGAAGAGAATGTAAACAGAAGGTTTACAGATACCTGTAAAGCAGTTGATGGAGGGGATAAGGGAGCAGAGACTAAGTGGGTGGTTTTAAAGGAAGAGTGGGAATTATTGCAAGCTGAAAAATGCAAGGGGGCCATTCTCCGTGCAAAGGCTAAAGATGCATCGGAGGCAGAAAGATGTGCTAGATATTTTCTAGAGCAAGAGAAGCTGCGACAGAGATTATCGTTAATTGGAGAGTTGAAGGTTGGGGAGAAGATCATTAGTGAAAGTGGGAAGATTTTGGAGGCAGCTAGTAGCTTTCATCAAGAGTTATATACAAAAGAAGACATTTCCAAATTGGCGATGGAGAAGTTTACTGCTTTTATTGAAGAGGGTTTAAATGAGGATGAGAGAAGCATGTGTGACAAAGAAGTAGGATTAGCGGAAATAAAAGTAGCAATAAGTGGAATGAAGGAGGGGAAAAGCCTAGGGTCTGATGGACTAAGTGCAGAATTTAATAAAGATTTTTTTTTTAGAGATTTTAAGCCCATTGCTCTTAGAGGTTTTTAAGGAGATTAAAATTGAGGGAAGCCGGGCCCCATCTATGAGGAGAGGTATCATAAGCTTAACTTATATAAAAATAAACGGGATAGAAGAGATCTAAAGAATTGGAGGTCCATCACATTATTAAATGTGGATTATAAGATCTTGGCGAGGGTTATGGCAAATCGTATGAAGGAGGTGATGCCGCAAATAGTTTTGCCCTCTCAGTCCTATGGAGTCATAGGCTGGGACATCGCAGACTCTGTGGTCTCAATCCGAGATGCGATAAAGCTTATGGAAGAGAGTGGGAGGGAGGCTTATGTTTCAAAGATAGATCAAGAGAAAGCCTTTGATAGGGTCTCTCATAAGTTTTTATTGATGGCTTTGGAAGCATTTGGTTTAGGGAAAAATGTAATTGAGTGGTCCTTGAGACCCTATGAAATCCCCCCTTGACCCCCTGTGTAAAGGGTCTGATTCAAAATTTAAAACAAAAATGTGCCTTAGCATCAAGGGCCCAGGGTGCTTTCTAAATTCTGGGGCTGGTGTAATTTGCATGGCCAGGGTGGAGCTCTGATGCCTGCAAGGGTGCTTCAAAAACACTGGATCTGACCAGTTGTGGTAAGGTGCAGCGATCTGCTGGAGGTCAGCTGAGGGCCTTACTGGGCTAAAGGTGAAAACACTGAAAAAAGCCTTCAGCTCCCAAGGGATCTTGCAAGGTAATCAATGCCTTCTGGGATCAATTACCTTTACTTGTGCAGAATCTTGGGCCTTCCCAGAGGTCTCCATAGTACTCCTGCCAGGTCTCAGCTTCCACGGAGGGCCCAGGAATTTTGTAATGGGTGCAGTTCCTGGGGTTGCCTAGGAAGTCACCCAGACAACCTCCCCTTTAACAAAGGGAAGAGGGCGGAAGTCATGTTTGGTCTCCCCTCCCCCGCCTCCTCATGGGGCGGTCAGGACTTGGAACAGGGCAGAATCCCAGAAGAACCAGGTTGCGGCCCAAATTCCGATCCCTGTCTGAAGATCTGCCCTTTCTCTGCCAGTGAACCTAATCAGAATTTGGGACCCTATGGGGGAGAAATTCAGTATCACCCCGTTTGGGGGTGGTAACTTTTGAAAGCTGGGAAACTTAGTGTCAGGTGCTAATGATTCCCAGCTTTTAAAATATTGGGTTTTAGCACTCCAGGAAGGAAGTGGAGCACGAAATCAATGGCTCCACTTCCTTCCTGGAGCGCTAAAGGATGCAGGCGGAGCAGAAGTGGGCCATGCAGCGCCACACAATGGGCCGTGCAGTGCTGCCGTGTTCCCTTAAAGGGAAGGGCCATCGCTGCAGGCTGGTCCCCGATGGAGGCCGTGATCCGTCTCGATCAACCCCATGCACTCCAGCAGAGTGCCGGGCTGACCGATCGTGGCCCAGGAGAAGCAAAAAAAAATTGAACAAAAACATTTCAGAAATTTAGGTACTTACCTCGGCAACCTCTCCTTTAACTTTCGCCCCCGAAGCGCCCGGCCTCCCAATCAACGCCTTCTGCAGCTGTCGGTGCCATCACCTGGCAATGCTGCAGGGAGTGGAACCGAAGTTCGGGTCGGGGGCACTACCGGGACGAAGTGCACGGCGGTGACGTCACGCTCTCCGGGCGAAGGAGATCGTGGCGCAAAGTCTTACCGTTGCTGCAAAACTCTCACCGACGTTCGCACGAGTCGTTCATCTCGTCACGCCCGGGCGGTAAGTCGTTAGCGCCCCGTTTTCACCCCCCGGGGGCGCTAATGAGAGGTGCTAACCCACCGAATTTCTCCCCCTAAGACTCCAGAAGGAGGTTGTACTAGAACAAAGCACGCTCCTGCAGCCATACATAGGAACCACTTCCAGGACAGGGATGACTCTGTCAGTGGCTGTGAAGGTTACAGTTGTGGTCAACTTTTGTGTCCCAGTTTTCTTCCAAGCAACCGCAGGAGATCTGTGTCACATCTCCTGACATTCAGTGCACACTTGCATCATGCTTTGTTGGTCAGGGCTAGTTTCCCTTCAGATATGAATTAATACTGCTGGTATAATTATTCATTTACAATAACGATATTGCCAGAAAAAAAAAATATTTTTGGTTGCCATTTTCTATGAAGAAACTTTAATTTGTTCATTTGTTTTACAGTCAACACACAAGGAAAATGGAGAGGGTTGTTTTCAAAGGAAACTAGTTTGCCACCATGGTCCAGGCTGTGTCATAGTCCTCTTAAATATTATTCTTCAAAGCACAAAAGTCCACAAATGTCATTTCACAGTCACAATGGCTCATCTGTGAAGTAAATTTGAAGCTGTCAACATCGACAGTGTTAGTATAATGAGTGATCATCAAATACCAGGATGTCATATATTTAACCACTACACACAATAAATCTACCAGGGAGGCTACAATGGATCTGCATTCAACAGCTATCGCAATCTATTATTACTTCTGTCTTCTCTGACCTTCCATTTACCATATCAGCTTGGCTGTCAGAGCATCCCTTTTATGTAGATAAAGATCTGTATTTCAATAAAGCGTTAATTCATCATTTTTCGCCCCTCTGATGCCATTGCTGTGTTGTCGGGTATAAACGTGGGTTCGTATTAACTGCCCTGAATTTTTAATGTACAGTAGCTTTCTTGTTTACCATATATAATGTCTGGTATGAACAGAATTGGGGTTAATGGCTGATTTTTTAAATTGGAAAACTTATATAATTTTGTACCAGTTGAATCAGAAATCCACCTGACAATTTTTTACCACTGGGGCACATAGGGGTAGAAATTGCGCTTGTTTTTGGTCCTAACCAGGTGAAAAGCAGACCAATTCAGCAGTGGGACAGGCTGCAGTCAATCTGCACAGGAGCTTGGTCCCACTGCCAAATTCGTGCGATCTAACGCCTGTTAAGAGACCCCTTTGAGAAATTAGTCCATGCTGAGTGGGACAGGCGATGGGCCTGCCTTGCTTCGGATTCTTCAGCAGCCCGAATCAACCTCCCTCCCGGAAATGACCCGTGGGCCGCTGCCGGCAGCTCGAAATTCATCTTTCTTGTGGGGCGAGCTGCCTTCGGAGGGGAGTCCACAGCCAGCTCACTCCAAATATGTAGATGAGTCCCTGAAGCCCAATTTCGGGCTGGCCTCGGACCTCGCTGTTCAGACGCATGCTGTTTGCTAATGTCGGCCACCTGGTTCCTTATTTTATCCCAGCGATATTTTCTGCGTTGAATAGTATTGGGGTATCTGGGTTTGCAGCTGTGTCATAAGTTTTCAAAGAGCTTTTGGTTCGTAAAATAAGCCAAAATGTCTCTGGAAAGTGTTATCGTCCAGTGGTAGAGGAGATGCCAAGGACTGTGTTGTTACTATGAGGAAAAGCGGTGCCTTCTCATTGGTTGGGAAAATGCAATGTTCTAGACTCGATGAGGCAGAAAGTCACCTTGGGTGGTAGCACAAAATGGCGGTATCGTATCTGCTGCCCGTTATACTCCCCGCCCGATATTCAGTTCTATTTGACTTCAATAGAACTAAATATCAAGCTGGCGGATGATTTAGCGCTACTGCCTGACGTAAGAAAACTCACTAAGCACTTGGTTGAGTATAAAACAAGGCTTTAATCAACTGTTTCACAACATGGAGATCTAGTTGTCCTTCACTAGTTCCTGTTTACAAAATGTCCTGAGCAAGCTGGGCCCCTGCTCAAGTATTTATACTCTCCCTGGACAGCGCCACCAGCAGGCCGCTCAGTATTATTCCATAAGTCATTTCAACATGAATGGCAAGATTCATGTCACTGCCCAAGACACATTTCTAACCCCATATCCCTATAACATAGGAACATCTAGAAACAAAAGCCCTAATATTTACTGGGATGTTCTTTCGGAGCGGGACCTACAAGTTATGGTTGGGAAACCTGGAAGTGCGGGTTTCCCCAACCGCCATGGAATTTTAACTCCAGGGTGTGTTGAATTTTTTTTTCCCCCAGGTTCCCTGCCCGACAGCCAGTCTGCTTGACAGGCCTAGCTGCCTGTCTGGTGGGGAAGGCTCGCAGCCCAAGAGCAGCTAAATCCAATGGCAGTGAGGGGGAGAGATTGCGGCAGGTGTGGGTGCGGTGGTGGTGATGGGTAGAGCATGGTTGGTGGGGTCAGTGATTGCTGGGGGGGGCAGTGGTTCTCGAGGAAGATGACAGATCACGGGGGGTGTTGTATCCGTGTGTTAATGGAGACACGGAATGCAGGAGTTGGTTTAACAGGTGTTTACTGAACAAAGTCTGGAGGTGAACTAAAAGATACAAGACGCTATACAGGCTTATATACCCGAGTGGTCACTACCGGTATTACAGTACACAGGGGCTCTTAAAGGTACATACACTACAATTCCTCCCCTTTTAGATAATTAGTACATAACATTTTAAGTAATCATTAATTAACATGTTTACAAGAACAATAATCTACACATTTGCTGCAGTTAATCAATTATAAGTCAGTCTCTCTGGAGGCTTCCTGACTCGGTCCGGCTAACGCCTTGGTGGTGTAGTAGTTTTCGGTGGTGTAGTAGGTTCTTTTGGCAAGGTCGATTCGGCTTGAATGCCAGTGTCGGGTTCATCTGGTTCCAGTATCACCGGATCGGAGGTAGATACTATGGGTATCTCTGCTTCATCATTAGGCGTATAGCGTTGTGGTGTAGGTTGTCCCTTTTCGGATGACTCTATGATCTGGTCAGCATGGTGTCTTATTATGCTTTCACCAATGTCCACGGTATACATCAGCGGTCCTAGTCGTGTGCAAATAGTTCCAGGCTGCCATTTCTCGGTACGGTAGTCCCGGGCCAAAACTTGTTGACCTATCTGGAAGGTTCTAGTTGGCCTTTCATTCATGCCTTGAAATTGCCGGTTCTCTACGTCCCTTCTGATGTTTGGCTTGATCAAATCCAGCCGGCATCTTAGTCTTCTATTGAAAAACATCATGGTGGGAGTTTGGTTTGTAACCACATGTGTTGCATTCCTGTACGCAAACAAGAAGTTATCTACCTTATGTTGTAGATTTATGTCTTCATTACCCATGGCCTTTATGGCCTTCTTGAAGGTCTGGACAAACCTTTCAGCTAATCCATTGGCGGCGGGATGGTATGGGGCGGACGTGTAGTGCTTAACCCCATTGTTTTTTAAGAACTTCCTGAATTCTTCGGACACAAATTGCGGTCCATTATCAGAACAGATCTGTTCAGGCAGCCCATTCCTGGCAAATATGGTCCTTAATACTGTGATGGTTTTTTCCGTGGTGGTGGAGGACATCTTTATTACCTCCGGCCACTTGGAGTGTGCATCAACCGCGATTAAGAACATTGAGTCCATAAATGAACCAGCAAAGTCGATATGTACCCTTTGCCATGGAGATGAGGGCCACTCCCATGGATGTAGAGGGGCTTGTGGTGGGGCGTTTTGGACCTTCTGGCATCCTAGACAGCTCTTGGTCATTTCTTCGATGTCTCCATCGATACCTGGCCAGCACACAAACGCTCTGGCTAGGTTCTTCATTTTCACTCCACCCAGATGCCCCTCGTGAAGCTCCTTTAGCACTTTATCCTGGAGTTTGGGTGGAATCACCACTCTGGATCCACACATCAAGGTTCCTCGGCACACTGACAGCTGTTCTCTTCTTTGCGAGAATGCTGGCAACAGTGGTTCGCCATGTGCTGGCCATCCCTTCACCGTTAAATCGTAGACTCGTGAGAGAGTCGGGTCATTTCTCATTTCCTTTTCAATGGTAGAATTTGTTACTGGTAGACATTCTACTATGGTTGAGTGGAACATCTCCACTGGGTCCACTGTAGGTGCCTCTTCTACCGTTGGTAACGGTAGGCGCGATAAACCGTCAGCATTCCCATGCTGTTTTGATCCTTTGTATTCTATGTCATATTGGTGTGCCTCTAGGAAAAGGGACCACCTCTGTAGCCTTTGCGCTGTCATAATGGGAACGCCCTTTTTAGGGTTGAATATGGAGAAGAGGGGTTGATGGTCAGTCAACAAGGTAAATTTTTGTCCGTGTAGGTAATGGTTGAACTTCTTCACTCCCCACACCAGGCTGAGTGCTTCCCTGCCGATCTGGGCATAGTTACGCTCAGCTGAGTTCAATGAGCGTGACGCAAAAGCTATCGGCCGCTCCGAGCCATCAGGGAATCTATGCGATAATACCGCTCCTACGCCGTAAGGGGATGCATCGCACGCCAGTCTGATTGGCAGTGATGGGTTGTAATGAGCCAACACTTCCTTGGACGTGATCAAGCCTTTGCATTTATGGAAGGCACGTTTACAGTCTTCGCTCCATTTCCAAATTACTCCCGTTTGTAGCAGTGCATTAAGAGGGTGCAGAACAGTTGAAAAGTTCGGTAAAAATTTATGATAGTAATTTATCAATCCCAGGAACGACCTTAATTGTGAGACATTTTCAGGTGCTGGGGCTTTTATGACCGCTTCAATTTTTTCAGGTGACTTATGCAACCCTTCTTCGTTAATTATATGGCCACAATATGATATTTGTTTCTGGAAAAATTCACACTTGGGGCGATTTGCTCGTAGGCCCCGTTCTCTCAGCCTAGTGAGCACCTGCTCCAAATTGGCAAGGTGCTCGTTGTCGTTTTCTCCTGTTACAAGGATGTCGTCTAGGTAGCATTGAGTCTCCGGAATCCCTTGCAGGACTTGCTCCATAGCTCTTTGCCAGATAGCTGGAGCTGATGCTACTCCGAAAACCAGTCGATTGTACTGGTACAGGCCTTTGTGTGTGTTTATCGTGAGATACTTTTTAGAGGCCTCCTCAACCTCCATCTGTAGATATGCCTGTGCCAAGTCAATTTTGGTGAAACGTTTCCCTCCGGATAGTGAGGCGAAAATATCTTCTATCCTTGGAAGAGGATACTGTATCGTGTGAAGGACCGGGTTTACAGTCACCTTGAAGTCCCCACAGATGCGAATTTTTCTCTGTTCTTCAGATTTATCATTATTCAACGTTTTCTTCATGACCGGGACGATGGGTGTTGCCCACTCGCTCCAATCTACCTTGGATAACACGCCTGCTTTTTCCAAATTCTCCAGCTCTGCTTCGACTGCTGGACGAATTGCTTATGGCACCGGCCTTGCCTTAAAAAACTTGGGAATTGCCGCTTCTTCCACTTTTATTGAGGCGGTGATGCCTTTCAAGGTTCCTAGTTCCTGTTGAAACACTTCTTTGGCGTTAGCCAAGATGTCTTTTAATCGTTCAGGTATGACGTCATCATCATTTTTTTTCTTACTGGTCACCGTCAGTGCCTGAATGGAGTGCCAGTCTAAACGTATCTTCCTGATCCATTCACGTCCCAACAACGGTGGACCACCATCTTGCAGAACGTATAAATACAACTTCTGTATTTCCTTGCCGTTGTATACAACAGGCACCCTTATTTTCCCTCTGGGGTATACTTTCTGCCCCGTATATGTCTTCAAGATAATGGATGTGTCTTTCAAAGGTATATGCGGAAATAGCCGCTCGTAATCCCGTCGACTTATGATGGTCAGAGCTGATCCTGTATCTAGCTCCATTTTAACTGGGGACCCCGCTATCGTGAGGGTAACCCAAATGGTCTGGTAATCTTCTTTGGCAATTACATTATGTAATTTGAGACAGCTTAGTCTCTTGTTTCCGGAGCCGCTATCGCTCTTCTGGTCTTCGGAGCTACTGTCCGTCATCATTTGTACCTTTCTGTACTTTTCCTTATTGATTTTTTTTCTGTCAGTGGATTTTTTGTTTCCAGATCGGCATACACGTGCAATGTGTCCCATCTTTCCGCATTGCCTGCATGCTTTGTCCTTGAACCAGCAGTCCCTCTGGTCATGGGTGGATCTGCCGCAGTGATAACATCTCTCGAAACCCCATGTCATTTCATGGGTGCTGAAGTCCTGTGGCTTTTGCTGTATCTCTGCAGCTCCTCTTGCTGCTGCTTCGTATGATACAGCCACACTGAAAGCCTTGTCCAGTGTCAAATCTTTCTCAGAAAGTAGCCTTTTCTGTGTTCCTTCACTTAGGAGACTGCAGACGAATTTGTCTCGTAGAGAATCTGCCAGTCCTGCCCCGAATTGGCAGTACTTTGACAGCTTTCTTAATTCAGTGAGGTAATCAGCGTTACTTTCATTCTTGTGCTGATTCCTCCTGAAGAATTTGAATCGTTCCGCTATCAGCAGTGGTGTTGGGTTTAAGTGCTCCTGTAGGGTATCAACAATCTCCTTAAAATTCTTGTCCATCGGTTTGGCTGGAGTGATTAAGTTTCGTAACTGCCCGTATGTCCTTGCGCCCATCAGATTTAGAAGTACCGATGCCTTTTTATCATCCCCTACTTCATTTGCTGTGCAATATACCTCCACTCTTTCCACGTATGTGGTCCAATCCTCTATATCACTATCGAAAGCAGTAATATTGCCAGTCTTAGGCATCCTGAAAATCAAAAATGGCACCTCCCGCGCTTTCTTTTCTTCCTGCCGAGAAAAAAATGGCGCCTCCCGCGCTTTCCCGCCGCTGCCGCTGCTGACAACGCTGTTCTCCGCGGTTTTTATTTACACAGATATTTTTAATAGTTGGAGACTCGTTCCCGCCGGACTCTCTGGGACTTTTCCCTCCCTCTGCTTGGTCCGAACGCCGACCTGCTTTGCAGCGCCGGCCGTCTCCCGAGTGCTCCACCCTCCGTCTCTGTTTGCCTCCGCCTTCCGACTCGCTGCTCGGCCCCGCTGCAGAGCCACCCGATCGAGCCCCAGCCCGCCGCCCAGGAAGGATTAGTGCAGTACCTGCCACCAGCGCGGCTAGCTGGTGAAACCACAGTTTTGCTTTTTTTTTCTTCGACCTTCGTCTGAGGAATCGATCTCCTTGAGGTGCTGCCGAATTGCAGGTAAGTCCGTTTCCAATTCGTCGCCACTGTTGTATCCGTGTGTTAATGGAGACACGGAATGCAGGAGTTGGTTTAACAGGTGTTTACTGAACAAAGTCTGGAGGTGAACTAAAAGATACAAGACGCTATACAGGCTTATATACCCGAGTGGTCACTACCGGTATTACAGTACACAGGGGCTCTTAAAGGTACATACACGACCTGACAGGGCAGGGGGGTCAGACAGATCGTATGGCGGGGGGGTTTACAGGGTTAGCTTGTTGGGCCTGGAGGAAGCACGCCTGCTCCTCCTGGCCCAGAAGTAAAGCTGTAAAGATACTTACCTTATGGATCCAGTATTCTCTCTTCCGCTTACCTGAGGCCAGGGAAATCCGGCCAACAGCAGGTAAAAATAGAAATCTTGTTAAAATGGAGGCACGCAGCCTCCTTAAAAGGTTTCAATGACCTCCTGAGAGCAGATTGGTCGCCCGCCCCTTGTCCCATCTCCATTAAAACCCAAGTGGGCGGGTTCGAGACGGGTGGGGATCGGATTTGAAATTTTTAACATTTTAACTTCTCACCCGACCCAAACCCACCCGTTTTTGGGGGTTAAAATTAGCCCCAAAGTATTAAAACATGTAGCAGAGGATTTTTATGTTGTTGAGTAAATGGCTAATGCTTAGAATTTTTTGAATAATATGGTTATGACATTTAAAAAAACACAGATGAAAGAAATATGTCAATTTCCTATTGAAACAGTTAGCTGTGTGTAAGATAACACAGAGGGTGAGGTGTGTTACAAAGTGGTAACACACTGAAGGGTTGTGAAAGCATTGCTATTGCGGTTTATGAATAGCATTTCAACCCAGTTGCACCTTGAAAAACACTCTGGCTTGTATTATTCTTACATGCAGAGCTTGCGGGGTGTGGCAAATCCTTTAAGAAGGGACTTGAGTTCCTGAATGAATAGAATATTGCAACATTTCGGGAGTGTGGGAGCCAGATAAGTTCATCTACTGCTGCATCATAGGCAACTGTGAGTCCCACAAAATTGAGAGAGGAATTTTCCAGAGTTTTTCCAGAAGTCGGCTACAATTTCTCTCCCTCTTTTTTGTCTTTCCCAGGTCGAGAGTTTGGGAGATTGAACTGTCCAATGGATAGGGTGAGCAATAATGGCCTGAGAGTCTTTTCGTATTTTCATATGAATGGACTGAGGTAACAATGTTTTTTAAAATTTTGTATGGTAGATGTCATGGCAACTGATAATGTGCTAAAATCACTTGATGTTACTCGAGGTGCGATTGTACCACAGGTCTAACCAGGAATGATATCTGTCATTAATTTCACTGCGTGTCATTGGGAAATAAAATACACTTGAACATATTGGCCCGTATTTTCCGATGCCTACGGGTGTGTACGAGCTGTGTACACACCCGTAGGGACCTCGCAAGTGCCGGTTTCAGGCATATAAAGCGCATGCATTGAAAACCGGCACTTCCGATCTGTCAAGAATCCTCTTGACAGATCGGACCCTCGCCCAGGAGAAGGGCCTCTGTGGGGGGAGAGTTCCGCTTTCTGCAGAACCTCAGCCCGCTAAAGCACTTAGAAATCTTACGCCTGGTAAAAGCGGGCGTAAGGCCTGCTTTTACCAGCATAAAAGTTGAAAAAAGTAAAAACCCCACTCATTTATAATTTAAAAATACTTATAAAAAACATAAGTTTATTTTTAGCCCCTTAAAAAAATATAATTTTTTTTTCAAAAAATTAAATTTTTGTTTAAAATATTTAACTTAATGTAATTTTAACTCATTTTAAAAAGTGATGGTTTTTAAAAAATGTATTTAATGTCTTGATGTCTTTTTTCAGTGATCCCCATTCATACTTTTTGACAGGTCTACCTGTCAAAAGTCTGAAGGGGGATTCCCTTCTCCCATTGGCTCGCCTGCGCCCTGGGATACCTGGACCTCTGCGCGCGCACACCAGGAGAGGCCCAGGAGCGGAAATGGCCGACCTCGGGAGCCCTCAGGTAAGTAGATTTTTTCCCGATGGGAGACATCCGCACGCAGGAAGCCTCCTATCGGAAATTACGGGCCAAATTATATGATATTATAATTCCTTGCTCTTTAAACTGTTTACTTGAACAATGACATTTGAACTTGAACTGTGACATTTGAACTGTGTGTGTGTATTTTTCCCAAGGCACTAATTCACAACCTTGCAAGGGGCGGGGGAGGGGATGCTACCTGAAGGAGGGAGCAACTGTCCAATGAGGATCCACATAGGAGTCAAGTGGGCTTCAAGGCAGATTGATCAAGGAGGTGAGATATGAGGAAGTAACTCTAAAAGTTATATAACAACAGGTTTGTCTGCTATCGTTTCAGGTTTAAACACAGGTTTCCAAGTAAAGATAAATGAAAAATATAGCTGCTGAATGACTGCATAAAACTGGGTGAGGGTTCATCGCCCATACCTGGCCGATTCCTGCTGCCTAAAGGGATCCTTCTGGTGCCCCACTGCAGCGTCTCAGTGGTTCGGCAATGGGATTGCCACTGTAGCACCAGAAGAGGCTTCTGGGCATTTAAAAGGGGCTGAAGAGCCCTGAAGATTAGGGAATTGGCAAAGACGGAGACCTATACAGGTAGGCTCGTGTGGGCCAGATTGGAGGAGAGGAGGCCACCTCAAGGCTTTCTCCCTTCATTGGAGGGATGTCCGAGCCATTACCACCACTTCCTAGGGCCTACTGCCATCTTCCAGAATTCCCTGTGGAAGTGGCGGTTACAGGGAGGGTTGTCAGGAAAATCGGTCAAGGATCCAGACTCTGCCACTTACTACCATTTGCATGCTGCAGGTAGAGAAGAGGTGGCCAGTGGCAGTCCCGATGGGAGTGAAATTGTGGTGAGGTGGTAATAGGCCTCACTGCCTGATTTTGGGTGGGATAATAGAGGAAATCTAGCCCCAGGGACAAACCGCCCCCCCTCCCCAGACTTTTATAAACCAGGGCCTAGAAATTGGGTTGTGGGCTCGCCAGGGCTGTAGCGCCAGAAATTTTGCGCCAGCGTTAATGCGGCAGCGCCCGACGAAAATTCGGTTGCGCCGGCCCCAGAGGGCGGCGGGCGCTAAAGGAGGGTTTTAGCGCCTGAAAACGGGCGTTGAATTGGGTTTCCCGGCGCTAATCCCCCGCTGCGGCACCCGATGCGGTGCGGCAGGCTGGGGAACTGCAGGCCTCCTCCTTCTGTTAAGGAGGAGCTGCCTGCAGCCGACAACTGTCCGGCGGATTCCCCCGACATCTGAGCCCGGCACCTCGGGGAAGTGCCGGGCTCGCAGCACACACTCATCAGGGCCGCGGGGGGGGTGATGCAGGAGTCCGGGAAGGGAGGTGCGGGCAGGCGGCCGCCGGGAACGCGGCCGGCCGCCGCTCCACCTTTATGCGCCGGCGCAAAGGCGTGTAAGAACACTTTTCACATTCGTTAGTTGCGCCTGCCACGGGCGAGGCGGGCGCAACTGAATTTGGGCTTGGGGCCGGGTTACCACGGCAACCGGGACGCTGCGCACACCGATGACGTCATCGGTGCCGGCGCAGCGCTACCGGCTAACGCCGATGGTAAGGCCCAAGTCAATTTGCAAAACGGCTATAAGTCCGGCGCAAGGCCCTCTAGCGCCACTAATTGGGCGCTAAGCCCACTCAATTTCTAGGCCCAGATCTTTTGATGTCTGGTTTACTTTTTAGAAGTTTCCAGGCACCTTATTCACAGACCAGACTGTCTATTCACATCATTAAATAAGTGGCTTTGAAATTCAGTTAAAGAGATTGGTAAAACTTGTTGAATTTCAACCTTCAAAGTCACACCTTAATGGTTAGTACAAAGCATTCCGTTTTTCTACATTATTTGATCTCATTTAAAAACAAAATGAAGTCACAATATACAGTTTGTAATTGTAAGTAAGTTAACAGTTATCATAGAGAAAATCTTATGGGTTCTAAGTAGCACAACTCAAGGTGAGGTCAAAGTGACGAGATATGGGGATTGAGCGTGAATATGGAGTTGAGGTAGAAGATCAGCCATGATCTTATTGAATGGTGGAGCAGGCTCGAGGGGTCGTATGGCCTACTCCTGCTCCTGTTTCTTATGTTCTTATACGATCACCTTTAAGATGTCATCCAACTTAAGGAGACTTGGTTAAATATACATTGGCCTAGAAATTCACTATAGCCCCGTTTGGGGCGCCAGCCTCGCCAGGGCGCGAAAAGTAGCGTACCGGAAGCAGTCGCGGCCGCCCGCCGGAAATTCAGTTTGCGCACCCCAGAGGGAAGTGCGGCGTTATTGGAGGCGCCCCGCATCCCTCTTGGGGCGCTGCAACTAAATATCGCTGCACAACGTGCCGCAGCGCCACACGCTGCGGCACGGCATGCTGCGGTACTGCAGGCCTTCCTCCCCTTCTTAAAGGGGAGGGGCCTTGTGCAGCGCGATCGAGGATCGCGAGTGCCGGCAAATGAGCCCGGCACCGAGGAGAAGTGCCGGGCTCTTGGAACGCAGTCGACACGCCGCGGGGGGCTGGGGGGGGAGCTCAGGAGGCCGGGGACAGCAGCGCGGAGAGGTGCTGGCAGGCGGCCAGCAAAAAAAATGGCCACCCCGCACCTCGCCTTTAATTAGCGCCTCTACCGCCGCAGGTAGGCCCCCCTGAACCGGTCGCAAATAGCATCCGGCATTAAAGCAGGGGGCGCATCTAAATTTCGCGATCGGGGTGTTAGCGGGGTGCTGTGCACACTGATGACGTCATCGGTAGCGACGCAGCGCTAACGTCTAGCGCCGCCATTAGCGTCCCGCTGAATTAAGCGGGAGACATGGCCAGTGGCTTCTGACCCACTTAGCGCCCTCTTAAGGTGCTAACGGGTGGCGCAGCCCACTGAATTTCTGAGCCATTACATCAAAAGAAGATTGGTGATCCCATAATTTAATCCTACTGCTGGAGATTCCTTAAATCCCCTCAAAATTGTTGGATATTTATCCAGGTTTTTCCAAACTTCTTCTGTGCCAGCCTCAGAGAATATGTAATTCTGTCTGAGTGAGCATCCTCCCACATATTGTGGACCCAATTGACTGCAACACACCTACCAGCTGCCAGCAGAAGGTGATTAATACATTTGAGTTTCATGAGCTAGACCCAAGAGATACAATATGGGACCCAAGGACGACCCATGTTTGCAACACCAGTCTAATGATTCATTTTGAAAGTACAAAGGGGAGAAATTCGGTATCGCCCCATTTGGGGCGCTAACTTTTAAAAGTTGAAAAAGTTAGCCCCAGGCGCTAATGTTTTTCAACTTAAAAAAAAATTCAGTTTTGCGCTCCAGGAAGGAAGTGGAGTGTGATAAAAATAATAACTTCCGGGAAGTTATGTCATCACTTCCTGTGAACTGTGAACTGTGAACTATGAACTGTGTACATACCTCACTTCCTGTCATATGTCACTTCCTGTTGGACTGGTATAAATACTGGTCTGTTCAGTATTGTAAGAGGCTTCTATCAGAGGCATGGTAAAGACCTCTCTTGTATATAGTGTGTTTAAAAGTTACTTAAAGCTTACTTTAAAGTTACTTGATGGTAAGTCTCCTTTTTCTTACATCATGGAGCGCTTAATCAAACGCTCCACTTCCTTCCTGGAGCGCAATCGGCAGCAGGCGGGTGGTGGGTGAGCAGCGCTGCACATTGGGCCGTGCAGCACTGCCGCGTTGGAACGCTCCTTCCCTCCCTTAAAGGGAAGGCCCATCGCTGCAGGTTCTTCAAGGAAAAAACTTACCTGGTCCCCGACGGCAGCCGCGATCCGGCCCGATCAGCCCGATGCACTGCAGCAGAGTGCTGGGCTGATCGATCGCTGGCGAAGAAAACGGAAAAAAATGAGAAACATAATTTCAGAATTTTTTCCACTTACCTCGGTCACCTCGCCTTGAAGTAT
This sequence comes from Somniosus microcephalus, assembly GCF_052327205.1. Classification (NCBI taxonomy): domain Eukaryota; kingdom Metazoa; phylum Chordata; class Chondrichthyes; order Squaliformes; family Somniosidae; genus Somniosus; species Somniosus microcephalus. The sequence goes on from NC_141010.1 coordinate 21,393,606, forward strand.
CGCCCCCGAAGCGCCCGGCCTCCCGATGAACGCCTCCTGCAGCTGTCGGTGTTTTCGCCCGGCGATGCTGCAGGGGGTGGAACTGAAGTTCGGGTCCGGGGCGCTACCGGGGCGATGCGCATGGCGATGACGTCATGATCTCTGGGTGAAGGAGATCGGGGCGCAACGCCATACTGTCGCCGCGAACCACCCGCCGAATATCGCGGGAGTCGATATTCTCACCGCGCCCAGTCGGCAACTGCTTAGCGCCCCGTTAGTGCCCCCGGAGGCGCTAACAGGAGGCGCTAAGGTGCCCAATTTCTCGCCCTAATTGTTTTGATGGATTTTGTGCTCTGTAAAGTAGCGATGACAATGCTGAGAATTTGAAAGTTTTCATTTTTTGCATTCAGGATACAACATTCTGAGGTCAAGTACAGAATGCCTTAAATGAAATGAAGTATCTGCTACACTGCCCCAGCAATGCATCTTAATCCTAACCTCAGAGAGCATCCTCTTCTCCGCCAGACTGACAGTTACATTTTTCACACCAATGATTATTGTGACCTTTATGAGCGAGACTGTTAACTTAGTGCTGATTGGTATTGGTAATTAATGTCACATTGGCTCAGTGATAACACTTAAATATCTTAGTCAGAAGGTTGTGGGTTCATATCCTGCTCCAGCGACTTGAATACATAATCTAGATTGACACATCAGTGCAATACTGAGAGAATGCTGCATTGTTGAAGGAGCCATGTTTCGTGAACATTCCAAGTGTTCTTCCTCTTGCATTGTTGGAGGTGTAGGGGGTTATTTTAGTGAAAGGGTCAAAACCGGCATTAAATGGGGGCTGTGCTAATCAGAAACACTTGTTTGAAAGTCTGGTTTTAGCACGCAATTTTGCTCCTAATTGTTGATTGCCATAATTTAAACTTGCCTGGAGGCTAAAGCGGACACCTGCAGGTTTAGCACTCAAGTGCTGATTAGACACAATTTTCGTGGAGCAGCATATGTGGGTTCCACGCACCCACTTCCACTGAAGGTGTGGAGTGCGCCAGTGGACATGTTTCAGGATGGCTCAGGGACCAAGGGAGAGGGCGCACAGGTTCTCGGACGCAACACTGGAGGTCCTGGTGGAGGAGGTCCGGAGGAGGAGGGCTGTTCTGTACCCGCAGGGGTTGAAGAAGTCAACCTCGCCCTCCTGTCCCTCACTTTTGCAGCAGCTGGTGCTGCTCTGCCTGGCCTCATCTCCTCCTCCCATTTCTCCTGCAGACCAAGGGTGACCTCAAGCAAAATGCCAATGACTGGCCGGGATTTTCCTTACCTCGGTGGGTCTGGGGCGGGCGATGTCGGTGGCGGGTTGCGGCACTGCTGCTGGCTCCATCCCACTCTGGAAAATGAATTTACGTTGATGGGGCTTTTTAAGTCTGCCCAGCGTGTTTCCCGGCCCAATTAGAGGAAGCGGGCCTGGAGAAGTCATTCATGATGCGTAATCAGTCAGTTTCCTTAAAGGGACCATGGCCAACTTTCTTTTGACATTTGTGCTGTCAGTGTTCTGCAGCATTGAGGTGCTGCAAACACTGACAATCTCTGCACAGAGGTAGCATTGAGGTGCTGCAAACACTGACAATCTCTGCACAGAGGTGCAGGGCTGCACCCAAGCTCTCCCACAACTCCCTTCATATAGTCATAGCACGCAGGGAGGTCCTTTTCCCTTCTGATGGGCGGAAGAGATCTCCCCAGGAGAACAAAACAGCCTGATTGCACATTGCACAAGAGGACACAAGCAGGGATGTGGTCAGGAGGAGCTGGGTGCAGTGGCGCAAATGTTTCAATGATCTCAGTAGATCACGAAACGTTAGTACGAAGCCACACTCAACCTCATCCTGTTTGCCTCTCATCACATCCCCATCACTCTGCCTTCCCTACCCTACTCCTACCTTTCGATCTATTTCATTTCCTTTCCAGTTTTGAAAAAGAGTTAGACCCGAAACATCGACTCTAATTTCTCTCCACGGATGTTGCCTGGCCTGCTGAGTTTTTCCAGCATTTTCTGTTGTTATTTCAGATTTCCAGCATCTGCAGTATTTTGCTATCCTACTCCTGCACAACCTTACTCACACCAACTTACCTTGCACCTCCACCCATCCCTCTCTCTCTATCTACATTATCACTTCCCCATCTCACTAGCCACCCCTCACACTCACCCTCATCCTAGTGCAATCATACCAACTAACAACACACAAGGGTAGCCACTTGGGTCTTTTAGTCAAACATTGAAACATTTATTTTCAACACTTTCATTCTTTGACAGATTTGTGTGCAAATTTGGAAGTGACTTAGTGAGTTGCAGTGACTGGTAAGACATAACAGTACCCCCCACAATGATGGTGAGTGTGAAGGGAGTGGCTTGGACATTGTAGGGATGCTTTATGGTGTTGGTGTGGGGTGGTGCCAACCTGGTGCATCATGTAGCAGCCAGGGTGTACAGCATCAAGTGAAGTGAATCTGGCTATGGCAAGGCCAAAGTGCTTGGGTGCTGATGCCCTCTATCCTGTGCAGCATCAGGTGATTGCGGAGAAGGTTGGTGTTGTTGTTGGTGCTGCTGGTGTGCCTGGTGCTGCTGGTGTTGGGGCTGATTGTGGTCGGATTCTGAAGACCAAGGTGAGAGAGTATAAAGGGCACCCGTGTTGATGGAATAGATGGCAGGTGAAGTAGAGATGACAGAAGCATTCCGTCAATGGTGAGAGAGTTCTTCCAATGAGGTAAGAGTGGATGGAGAGTGGAAAGTGGAAAGCCTGCAGAATCTGTGCTGGAAATGGACTGAGAAACAACTTGTGCCTGAGGAAAGTGATCTCTGTCAGGTGGAAGCTTTTACTGTACATTTGAAGCTGTCGAGTAATCAGCTGGAGCAATGGCCATTCAACTCCCGCCTCAGGTTCACAGATGGGGTTCCCGAGTAACGTGGACCCCATAGGCAAGCAGTTAAAGTTAAAAGGTAAGGTTAAAAGCATTATTAAGGGTCTGTCAACAACCCAATAATTGGTTTAATTGGATTGCGCACCTCGTTGGGTCGGATCGGAGATCACACACGTGCCTGTGGGAAAGGCGCGTTGTGGCGGGTTGACAGCGAGGTCCTGACTCGATGTCAAAAAAAAATCAAATTTCCCACCTGACCCGCCACCGATCCCGCCCGCTGAGACCCCGGAAAATTCCAGCCCAAGCATTTTCTTTTTCCTGGTCACTCCTATAAGGGAGAGTAGCGCAGCACTTATTCTTTTTAGGTGAAGTCCTCAGAGAATTTCCAGAATAAATGTTGATAGTGTTGGTGAAGTCTTTACAAAGTGTCCAAGAAAGTCCCAGATGTGTTTCAAAAGTCATATAAAATCATAGAATGGTTACAACATGGAAGAAGGCCATTCAGCCCATCGAGCCCATGCCGGCTCGCTCTAAGAGCACTTCAGCTAGTCCCACTCCCCCGCCCTTTCTCCATAGCCCTGCAAGTCTTTTTCCCCTTCAGATACTTATCCAATTCCTTTTTGAAAGCCGTGATTGAGTCTGTCTCCACCACCCTTTCAGGCAGTGAATTCCAGATCATAACCACTCGCTGAGTAAAAAAGTTTTTCCTCATGTCGCCTTTGGTTCTTCTGCCAATCACCTTAAATCTGTGTCCTCCGGCTCTCGACCCTTCTGCCAATGGGAACAGTTTCTCTCTATCTACTCTGTCCAGACCCCTCATGATTTTGAACACCTCTATCAAATCTCCTCTCGAACTTCTCTGCTCTAAGGAGAACAACCCCAGCTTCTCCAGTCTATTCCCGTAACTAAAGTCACTCATCCCTGGAATAATTCTCGTAAATCTTTTCTGCACCTTCTCTAAGGCCTTCACATCCTTCCTGAAGTGTGGTGCCCAGAATTGGACACAATACTCCAGTTGAGGCCGAACCAGTGTTTTATACAGGTTCATCATAATTTCCATGCTTTTGTACTCTATACCTCTATTCATGAAGCCCAGGATCCCATATGCTTTTTTAATTGCTTTCTCAACCTGCCCTGCCACCTTCAAAAATTTGTGCACATATACCCATAGGTCTCTCTGTTCATGCACCCACTTTAGGATTGTACCCTTTAGTTTATATTTCCTCTCCATTCTTTCTCCCAAAATGTATCACTTTGCACTTTTCTGTGTTAAATTTCATCTGCTACACGTCTGCCCATTTCACCAGCCTGTCTATGTCATCTTGAAGTCTATCACTCTCCTCCTCACTGTTCACTTTTCTTCCAAGTTTTGTGTCATCTGCAAATTTTGAAATTGTGCCCTGTACACCCAAGTCCAAGTCATTGTCATTAATATATATCAAGCAAAGCAGTGGTCCTAGAACTGACCCCTGGGGAACACCACTGTGTACCTTCCTCCAGTCCAAACAACAACTGTTCACCACTACTCTCTGTTTCCTCTCACTTAGCCAATTTCGTATCCATGCTGCCACTGTCCCTTTTATTCCATGGGCTTCGACTTTGCTGACGAGCCTGTTCTGTGGCACTTTGTCGAACTTTTCTTTTGGAGATCAATGTACACTACATCAATCGCCTTGCCCTCATCAACCCCCTTGTAATGTTCACCCCTTCTTTAGATTTAGTCCATCGGGGTGATGTTTCTTAAAAGTTGGTATAAGTGAGTCTGTCAGGAGGTTTTGCGGTTCTCAGTGATCGGCGCAAAGCCGGTTGGGGTGCCTCTAGGGGAGTGGGTTCTGGTTCCTCCGCTGTCCGGGCCTCCGCAGTGTCTTCCAGGTTATCTGCAGTGTCCTCCAGGTTAAAGTTGGGTATTGATACCTCTGGGCGTCCTGTCTCTTTTTGGTGTAGGTCTTCCTCGTGTAGTCTCTCATCGTTCTCTCCGCTCCCCGAGGGAGCGAGGTCTTTTATGGAAACAGTGTCCTCTCGCCCGGCAGAGTATTCGATATAGGCGTACTGAGGGTTTGCATGGAGGAGCTGTACCTTTTCCACAAGGGGGTCCATTTTATGGCCTCTCACGTGCTTCCGCAATAGTACTGTCCCCGGAGACGTCAGCCACGTGGGTAGAGATATGCCCGAGGTGGATTTCCGGGGGAAAACGAACATCTTTTCGTGAGGGGTAGCATTAGTGGCTGTACATAACAGAGACCTTATGGAGTGGAGCACGTCTGGGAGGACTTCCTGCCAGCGGGAGGTCGGAAGGCCTTTTGACTTTAAGGCTAACGTGACAGCCTTCCAAACAGTAGCATTCTCCCTTTCCACTTGCCCATTACCCCGGGGGTTGTAGCTAGTGGTTCTGCTAGTGGCTATCACCTTTGAGAGCAAGAACTGGTGCAGTTCGTCACTCATAAATGACGTACCCCTATCGCTGTGTATGTAGTTCGGCATGCCAAACATGCAGAATAGATTACCGAGACACTTGATGACCGTGGCACTGGTCATGTCTGGGCAGGGAATGGCGAAGGGGAAGCGGGAATATTCATCGATGATATTGAGGAAGTATACGTTACGGTCGGCAGAGGGAAGGGGTCCCTTGAAGTCCAGACTTAGGCGCTTGAATGGCCGTGTGGCTTTGATAAGGTGTGCACGGTCAGGCCTGTAGAAACGAGGCTTGCATTCTGCACAGGTGCGGCAGGCTCTGGTCATTGCCCTGACCTCGATGGAGTGGGGCAGATTGCGGGACTTTATAAAATGGTATAGTCGGGTGACCCCTGGGTGACAGAGGTCATTGTGGAGACCCTGTCATTTGTCCGTATGAATGCTGGCACACATTCCCCGCGATAGGGCGTCTGGGGGTTCATTAAGGGCTCCCAGCCTGTACATAATATCATAGTCGAACGTGGCCAGTTCGATCCTCCACCTGAGTATTTTGTCATTCTTGATTTTCCCCCTTTGTTTGTTATTAAACATGAAAGCCACCGACCGCTGGTCGGTGAGCAGGGTGAAACGTTTGCCGGCTAGGTAGTGTCTCCAGTGCCGCACTGCCTCCACTATAGCCTGTGCCTCCTTCTCGACAGAAGAGTGCCTGATTTCAGGTCCCTGAAGGGTTCGGGAGAAGGCGGCCACAGGTCCCCCAGCCTGATTGAGGGTCGCAGCTAAGGCAAAGTCTGACGCATCGCTTTCGACTTGAAAGGGAATGCTTTCGTCCACTGCACACAGTGCAGCCCTTTCAATGTCCTGTTTGATACTGGTGAAAGCCTCCCGAGCTTCAGCTGATAGTGGGAAGGACGTCGATTTAATGAGGGGTCGGGCCTTATCAGAGTAATTGGGCACCCATTGGGCATAATACGAAAAAAATCCCAGGCACCTTTTTAAAGCTTTGGGATTGTGTGGCAGGGGCAGTTCCTTTAGGGGGCGTAATCGGTCAGGGTCCGGTCCAATTACCCCATCTTCCACCACACAGAGACGGGTTGTGTTGAAGACACATTTGTCTTCGTTGTAGGTTAGATTCAGCTTTAGGGCAGTTTTTAAAAATCTCGCAAGATTTAGATCGTGGTCTTGCTGGTTGTGCCCGCAGATAGTGACATTGTCCAGATAGGGGTAGGTAGCTTGTAGTTTATTCTCGTCAACCATGTGGTCCATCTCATGTTGGAAGACCGAGACCCCATTTGTTACCCCGAAGGGCACTCTGAGAAAATGGTAGAGGCGTCCGTTCGCCTCAAAGGCGGTGTATGGGCGGTCCTCCGTTCTAATGGGGAGCTGGTGATACGCGGATTTGAGGTCGATAGTCGAGAAGACTCGGTATTGCGCAATCTGGTTGACCATTTCTGATATGCGGGGTAAAGGGTAGGCGTCCAGCTGGGTATAAATATTAACAGTCTGGCTGTAGTCAATTACCATCCGTTTCTTTTCGCTATTTTTAACTATGACTACTTGGGCACGCCACGGACTGGTACTGCATTCAATAATGCCTTCCCGCAGGAGTCTGTCCACTTCCGCCTTGATAAAGTGTCTGTCTTCCAGACTGTACCGTCTACTTTTGGTCGCTATGGGCCTACAGTTCGGAGCGAGATTAGCGAATAAAGAGGGCGGGCTGATTTTTAAGGTTGATAGGCCACAGACTGTGAGTGGCGGCTGGGACCCGCCATATGCTAGCGTGACACTTTCATGGTGGCACTGGAAGTCCAGGCCCAAGATTACATTAACACAGAGTTCTGGCATCACGAGGAGTTTAAAATCCTTGTAGTCCGTGCCTTTTACAGTCAGTGTTACCACACAGTAGCCTAAAATGTCCGAAGTGTGGGGCTTAGCAGCCATAGCAATTCTGCTCCGTGTAGGGGTTACCGTTAAGGAGTGCCGCCGTACCAGGCTAGGGTGGATAAAACTCTCGGTACTCCCACAGTCAATTAAACATTTCGTTAAATTCCCGTTTACCTGTATGTCCATCATAGATTTTGTCAACGGGTGTGGCCTGGATTGATCCACCGTGATCGAAGCCACTGTTGGGCCCTGGGCAGCCGTTGAGTCGGGAAAAGATGGCGGATCCCAAGATGGCGGCCCGCACGGCACGCACGAGGCGGTGACGGAGTTGGAAATCGGATTCCCCCTGCAGACTTTGCTAAAATGCCCCTTTTTCTTACATTTGAAGCATGTAGCGTCCTTCGCCGGGCATCGTTTTCTGGGGTGCTTGGCCTGGCCGCAGAAGTAGCATTTCGGGCCTCGAGACATTGCCGCTGTAGTAGGACTCCTGGGTGAACTTCTGTGTGGGGACTCCGGCGGTGTAGAGCTGGTCTGAGACCTGGATGGGGAAGATGGCTGATTCCAAGATGGCGGCCCGCTCGGCGCACACGAGGCGGTGAGGGCCGCATGGCCGGAAGAATAAGAGTCAGAGTTTTTCTGGGCCACGTCCAGCGATCGCGCAGTGGCCACTGCCTTTTTTAAGTCCAGGACCACCTCCTCCAGCAGTCTCTGCCGGATATAATTCGATTTGAGGCCCGTGATGAAGGAATCGCGGACCAATTCGTCAGAGTACACGTTGGCCATCACAGCCTTGCAGTTACAGTTCTGGACCAAGTCCTTTAGGCCCTGTAAGAAATCGTCCCTGTTACCTCATCAAAAAACTCGATCAAGTTAGTTAAACACGATTTGCCTTTAACAAATCTGTGCTGGCTTTCCTTAATTAATCCACAGTTGTCCAAGTAACTGTTCATTTTGTCCCTGATTATTGTTTCTAAAAGCTTCCCCACTACCGAGGTTAAACTGACTGGCCTGTAGTTGCTGGGTTTATCTTTACACCCTTTTTTGAACAAGGATGTAACATTTTGCAATTCTCCAATTCTCTGGCATTACTCCTGTATCTAAGGAGAATTGGAAGATTATAGTCAGTACCTCCAATTTCCTCCTTCACTTCCCTCAGCATCCGAGGATACATCCTATCAGGTCCTGGTGACCTGGTATAGCCAGCCTTTCTAGCACCTCCTCTATCAATTTTTATCCCATCCAGTATCTCCTCTACCTCATCCTTCACTATGTCTATGGCAGCCTCTTCTTCCTTGGTGAAGACAGATGCAAAGTACACATTTAGCACCTCAGCCATACCCTCTGCCTCCATTCGTAGGCCTCCTTTTTGGTCCCTAATTGGCCCCACTCCTCGTCTTACTACCCATTTACTATTTATATGCCTATACAAGACTTTTGGATTACCTTTTATGTTAGTTGCCATTCTATTCTCATACCCGCTCTTTGCCCCTCTTATTTTCCTTTTCACTTCTCCTCTGACCTTTCTATATTTAGCCTGATTCTCAGATGTATTCTCGACCTGCCATCTGTCATACGCGCTCTTTTTCTGCTTCATCTTACTCTCTATCACTTTCGTCAACCAGGGAGCTCTGACTTTAGTTGCCCTACCTTTTCCCCCTAGTGGGATTGCACTTCAACTGTACCCGAACTATTTCCTCTTTAAAGTCCTCTTCAAGCCTCCAGCAGCAAATGAACAGTAAAAGGTGATATACCTTTAAGTAGCTCTCGAAATCCTCTGCAACAACGACTTCTGTTCGCTGTTAGGAGAGGGTATTAGTTCAAGTGTTAGCCACCAAAATGCTGTGCAGCCTTCTTAATGAGCACTAGCAGGCAATCAGCCCCTTAACGATCCTCCGGATGGCCGTTCCCAGCACAAGCTTCAACTCCTTTACCAAGATGGCGTCTTGCACGATACATGGGCTAAACCGGCGTTTCAGCTTAAGACCCCATTTTGGCCACCTCAGAGGTTCTTTGGGGCCTAAAGTATCCAGGGAAAATTGCCCCCGTAGTCTTTTCAGATGAGGCATTAAACCAAGGCCGCATCGACCTGTTCAGTTACAGGTAAAAGATCCCATGACACTATTCAAAGAAGAGCAAGGTGTACTCCTGGTATTCGGAGCAGCATTTATCCCACAACCAACATCTGCAAAAACAGATTAACTGGTCATTTACTCACTGCTGTCTGTGGGTCCTTGCTGTGTGCTAATTGGCTGCGAAATTTGTCTACAAAATAACTGGCTATATGTTAAAAGCAATTAATCGGGTGTGAAGTGTTTTGGCGCATCCTGAGGACATAAAAAGCACTATATAAATGCAAGTCTCTCTATCTTTGCATTACAGATAATATGTGCTCTGGACTTGTACACACTAGCTCTGAGTTGAGACTGCCCAAGCATTTGGGACGTTTGCAGTCGTCTGAGATTTTCATCCCATCAGTTGAGACGATTTTTACCCAAGAAACAGACCTGAAAGGAGAGTGATCTAAGTAGCCACACTACTCAGTCCCTGAATATTCATCTCTCCATCCTCCCAAGCACTTTTTTCACCCTCCAGATTCTTTCGGCAATAAAGAATTCATATCCCTGAGGATTCTGTGTCTTGCATTCATTTCTTGTGGGTCTTTTTATTCCTGATATTTTTTCCAGCTACTTTGCCTCAAGGTGGCCATTCCACTTTCAAGCATGAATAATATCCTTCTAGTCAACTTATCTTTGTCAGTGTCCAACCTGTTGTCACAGATGGTGGATGAAGCTGAATATGCAACATTCTTGCCGCTGCCAATTCTCATTTAGCCCTGTGAGGGACTTTATGTTCTGACAATCGCCGCAGACTGTATTTGTGCGACATGTTCCTGTCAGTCTCCAGAACTCGTGATGTTGCCTCAGATTCTGTTTAAAAAAAAAAAAAAAAATTATTATTTGTTTATGGGATCTGGGCGTCGTTGGCAAGGCCAGCATTTATTGCCCGTCCCTAATTGCCCTCGAGAAGGTGGTGGTGAGCCGCCTTCTTGAACCGCTTCAGTCCGTGTGGTGAAGGTACTCCCACAGTGCTGTTAGGGAGGGAGTTCCAGGATTTTGACCCAGCGATGATGAAGGATCGGCGATATACTTCTAAGTTAGGATGGTGTGTGACTTGGAGGGGAACTTGGAGGTGGTGGTGTTCCCATGCGCCTACTGCCCTTGTCCTTCTAGGTGGAAGAGGTCGCAGGTTTGGGAGGTGCTGCCGAAGAAGCCTTGGCGAATTGCTGCAGTGTATCTTGTAGATGGTACACACTGCAGCCACGGTACGCCGGTGGTGGAGGGAGTGAATGTTTAAGGTGGTATATGTAAACTTGTGGACATGTGGTGTCTTGTGTTTTGCAGTATATTTCTCTTTTATAGGTCTGTAAAATAGTTCTAAGATCATAAATGAAAAGCAATGACAAGAGAGTTAATAGAAGCTTGAATAGATGAGTCTCACCCATATGAACATATCTATACAAATCTCAGAATATTAGCTCGGCACATACAGATATGAGTAGGGTTACCTAAACTTTGAATGCTGTTTTACTGACAGCCAACATGATTGATATTCACAAACTAAAGCAGTCCTACCTGCTGTGGTTCAGATCTTATATTAATGCTCAAACTGCTGACAACACTGAGCTCGATAACTCCTGTTCACCGGTTGAGTTTAAAAAAAAAATGAAGCTGAGAAACCTCTCCATTTTCTTTTTTCTCCCAGGCAAGTTTTGTTGGGTTGTGCATCTCTTGTGAACAAAAGGCATCCTGCTCAGAGGCTTCCAGCAACATTACGCAATACAAGTAGCAGCGGCCCAGAAATGACTCCACTTCCATTAGTTCCCTTTTCTCCTGAGGAGGTGCCTGCCTTCCATTTGCTGCCACTGCTCATGAGCAGGACTAAGAATGGGCACTCGATAGAATGGGGCAATTGAACATCATTTCCTCTGTGGTGCTGCACCTTCCATATCCCCATATGATGCCATCAGCACTTGCTGTTCAAGGCAAAACTGTTCAAAAAAACCCCAGAAACATAGAAATAAACAAAAGCATGTACAAATGAATGAGTGTTCTCTCTATTTGGTTCTCACTAAAAGTTACTGATGAAAACTTTCAGTATTGAAACATTAGAGGTACAGTAACATAATGGTTATGTTACTGGACTAGTAATCCAGAGGTCTGGACTAATGATCTGGAAATATGAGTTCAATTCCCACCACGGCAGCTGGGGAATTTAAATTCAGTTAATTAAATAAATCTGGAATAAAAAGCTAGGATCAGTAATGGTGACCATGAAACTATTGTCGTAAAAACCCATCTGGTTCACTAAGGTCCTTTAGGGAAGGAAATCTGCTGTCCTTACCTGGTCTGACCGATATGTGACTCTGGACCCACAGCAATGTGGTTGACTCTTAACTGACCTCTGAAATGATGGCTCACCGCCACCTTCTCAAGGGCAATTAGGGATGGGCAATAAATGCTGGCCTTGCCCGTGACTTCCCACATCCTAGGAACGAAAAAAAAATTAAACAAACACTGTAAACCACATGGAGCAGTTGAGGCAAATAGCATAGATGCATTTAAGGAGAAGCGAGATGAGGGGAGGAAGGATATGTTGATAGGGTGAGATGAAGTAAGGTGGGAGGGGACTCGTGTGGAGTGTAAACACTGGCAGAGAATTGTTGGTCTGATTCAGTGTAAATGATGTAGTTAATTCTCCTGTAATGTTGCAAGACATATTCCAAGAAAAATGATATGTGGGTGTTTTTACACTGAACAATTCTTGAAGCACAAAGCCTGACCTTAAAAGTCAAATGACAGTTTTTCTTTGGCACTTTATGTACAAAACACATTTCAAAGACGACAAAAGATGTCCACACTTTTCACAATTGCCATAACACTATTCAATTAAAGCTACATGACCCCATAATTTAAATTTTTATTTCAAGAGTACTTATTAAAGTAATGAGCTCCTTAAAAAAAACTAGCAAGAGCATGGTTTGGTGTTGAAATTATTGGCCTAATTTTTCCTTGCAGGAGATCGGTGCAAAGCTGTATGCACGTTATGGCCAACTGCAAGTCTACTGGTCTTCATTCCTTCCTCCCTCCAATATATACAACAACTTAGAATCAATGAATAGAATCATAGAATGGTTACAGTGTGGCGACATGCCACCACTGGACATAATCCGCTCACGGCGGCACAGACAGTCTAAGCAGAAGCCCCCAGCCGGGGGCCCTTTCCTCCAGCAACTTTTTTCCCGCAGGGACAGGCTGCCGGGAACACTTCCTGTCTGGGAAGTATTTAAGTGGATGCGCGGGCTTTTCTAGTTCCTTTTTGCCATGTGGTCAGAATAAAGCAGTTGTGTCTTCAATAGCTCTGTCTCGACTCCCACGTTTGCCGCGGTATCTCAACACTGGTGACCCCGACGCTCAGGACGAATCCTAAGCTAGCATGGCGGATACAAACGTAGTCACGGTTAAATTACCTGACTTTTGGGAGAACCTCGCCGAAGCCTGGTTCGTTCAAGCTGAGTCCAGATTCCGGCTGAAAGGCATTACAGTCGACGCTACGAAGTACGACTACCTCGTCGCCTCGCTCACCTACGCTACAGTCCCCAAGGTTTGGGCAGCGCTGCAGAATCCACCAACGGAGGGCAAGTACGAGCATCTGAAGGCTGCGCTACTTAAAAAATTTCAAACGTCCTCTTACCAGCGCCACTGCCAACTCCTGGACCTCCCCGGCCTTGGTGACGCTTCACCATCAGACCTGCTTTCCCACATGCTGTCCCTCTCAGACGACAAAAATCCCGGCGCCCTTTTTCGCACGCTTTTCATTCGGCAGCTCCCCGCCAGCATCCGCCCGCTCCTTGTGGAGTCTGACTCCACGGACCTGAATGAGATAGCCGAAAAGGCCGACCGGCTGCTCGCTGCACAGGCCGCTCGCGACGTCGCACCCGACCTCACGGCAACGACCACGCGGTCTTCCCGGGCCGCTAGGCCCGACCGCCCTACCACTCCGGGTCACTGCTACTACCACACCCGTTTTGGCGCTAGGGCTCAACGCTGCACGCCACCGTGTTCCTTCAAACCCCCCCCCGCACCGGCCCCCGCGATGGCCGCGGGGCAGAAGGAGCCCCTACTGTACGTCACTGACGACAGAACCAACCGCCGATTTCTGTGCGACACAGGGGCCCAGCACAGCATCACCCCCGCCTCCGCCCTCGAGATCCAACGCGGCACACGGGGTATCACACTGGCTGCAGCCAACGGCTCTGAAATCCGCACATATGGCACCCGCATGGTCACGCTCGACCTCGCGGGCCACCGCTACCGCTGGGAGTTCCTGACAGCCAAGGTCCTCTGCCCACTCATCGGCGCCGACTTCCTACGCGCCCACGGCCTCCTTGTCGACATCAACACTATGGCCCCCATCCCCGGCGCCTTTACCCCGGCCCGTTCGGCCGGCCCGACGACCTACTGCCTCGCCAGAGCCACGGACGACTACTCGGCACTCCTAGCTGAGTTTCCCGCCCTCACTAACCCGACCTTTTCGGCCAAAGCCGCCAAGCACGGTGTGGAACATTATATCCCCACCACCGGCCCCCCAGTTTCTGCCCACGCCCGCAGACTCAACCCGGCCAAGCTGGAAATCGCGCGGGCCGAGTTTACCAACATGGAACAACTCGGCATCATCCGCCGCTCCAGCAGCCCTTGGGCCTCGCCCCTCCACATCGCCCCCAAGCCCGGCGGAGGCTGGCGCCCTTGCGGGGACTACCGCCGCCTCAACGACGCCACCACCCCCGATCGGTACCCGGTGCCACACATCCAGGACTTCTCGGCCCGACTTGCCGGACGAACCGTCTTTTCCAAAGTCGACCTGGTGCGCGGTTACCACCAGGTCCCCGTACACCCCGCGGACATCCCCAAAATGGCCGTCATCACCCCATTCGGCCTGTTCGAGTTCCTGAGGATGCCCTTCGGCCTCAAGAATGCAGCACAGGCTTTCCAGCGCCTTATGGACTCAGTCCTCCGGGACCTGAACTTCCTATTCGTCTATCTAGACGGCATTCTCGTGGCCAGCTCCTCCAAACAGGAACACCTCGAACACCTTCGCATCCTGTTCGGGCGCCTAGCCCAACACGGGCTCATCCTCAGCCCCGCGAAGTGCCAATTCGGCCTAACCGAGATCGATTTTCTCGGTCACCACATCACCCCTGCTGGGGCCATCCCCCTGCCCAACAAGGTGCAGGCCGTCCAGCAATTCCCCCGCCCCACAACCATCAAGGGCCTCCAGGAGTTCCTCGGGATGGTGAACTTCTACAACAGGTTCATCCCCAGAGCCGCAGCCCTTATGAAGCCCCTATACGACTCCCTCCGAGGAAAATCCGGCAAGATGGACGTAGCCTGGACCACTGATACGGCAGCCGCCTTCGACACCACCAAAAACGCGCTCGCCGACGCCACTCTGCTCGCGCACCCGAGGGCCGATGCCCGGGTCGCGCTCACCACCGACGCCTCCGACCACGCGGTCGGGGCCGTGTTCGAGCAGTGGGTCAATGGCGCGTGGCAGCCACTTGCCTTCTACAGCCGCCAACTGCGCCCCCCGGAGGCCAAATACTCCACTTTCGACCGCGAGCTTCTCGCACTCCATCTGTCGGTCCGCCATTTCAGGTTCCTCCTGGAAGGCCGCCCCTTCACTGCGTATGTGGACCACAAGCCACTCACATACGCGATGGCTAAGCACACCGAACCCTGGTCCGCTAGGCAGCAACGCCAGCTCGCGGCCGTCTCCGAGTTTACTACGGACATTCAGCACGTCTCCGGTAGAGACAACGTGGTCGCCGACTGCCTTTCCCGTCCCGCCGTCTGTGCGAATCACCTCGCGGTCGATTACGCACAACTAGCAGCGGCCCAGCTCACGGACCCAGACCTCCTCTCGGCGGCTACCAGCCTGCCAGGGCTACGCCTAGCCAAGGTCGCGCACGGGCCCGAAGCCACGGCAGTCACGTGCGACGTCTCACTCGGCCAACCCAGGCCGGTCGTCCCTGAGACCTGGCGCCGCCGCGTCTTCGACGCGCTCCACGGGCTCTCTCACCCGGGTTCCCGCGCATCCGTCAAACTCCTCTCCAAGCGCTTCGTCTGGCGCGGCCTTAGCAGAGATGTTCGGACTTGGGCCACCTCCTGCCTCGCCTGCCAACGGGCTAAGGTACAGCTGCACACCAAAGCACCCCTGGGAGACTTCGAGGTACCCAGCCGCCGCTTCGACCACGTACACGTCGACATCGTCGGTCCCCTGCCGCCATCGCAAGGCCAAACTTATCTCCTCACGATGGTCGACCGCTACACACGCTGGCCTGAGGCAGTGCCGCTGACCTCCACCACCACAGCTGACATCGCCAGGGCGTTCGTTAACACCTGGGTTGCGAGGTTCGGCGTACCGGCCAACATAACCTCCGACAGAGGCGCCCAGTTCACCTCCGAACTCTGGACGGCCACAGCACGCAACCTCGGGGTGACGCTCCACCGCACCACGGCGTACCACCCGCAGGCCAACGGACTTTGTGAACGCTTCCACAGGTCACTCAAGGCCTCACTCCGCGCCGGCCTGCAGGACAGTACCTGGACTGACCGCCTACCGTGGGTGCTACTCGGCCTACGCACCGCGGTCAAGGAAGACCTCCAGTCCTCGGCAGCGGAGTTAGTCTACGGACAACCGCTGCGCGTCCCAGGCGAATTCCTTCCGGAGCCTACCAAGCCTTGGTCGTCCGAACAGCAGCGGCTCGACTCTTTCTCTTCCGCTCAGCAGTTCGCCCCACTTCCGGTCAACCGACACGGCGAACTCGCACCTCACGTCCCGCCAAATTTACAGCAGGCGCGCTTCGTCTTCGTGCGACACGACGCGCACCGCGGGCCCCTGCGACCCCCGTACGACGGTCCGTACGAGGTACTACAAACCGGGGACAAGGTATTCAAGCTGCGACTCGGCGACAGGGTCGAGACAGTCTCCATCGACCGGCTCAAACCAGCACACACAGAACCAGGGGAACAGGTCCCCGTGGCCCAGCCTCCAGCCAGAGGCCGTCCCCCCGGCAAGCCAGCACAGCTGGCGGCGAACCGCCCGACCCAACCAACCAGACCGGCGACCACTCAGAGCCGCTGCGGCAGAACCATTAGACCACCGTCACGACTCGTCCACTCCTCCTAAGCGGATTCTGGGGGGAGCTCTGTGGCGACACGCCACCACTGGACATAATCCGCTCACGGCGGCACAGACAGTCTAAGCAGAAGCCCCCAGCCGGGGGCCCTTTCCTCCAGCAACTTGTTTCCCGCAGGGACAGGCTGCCGGGAGCACTTCCTGTCTGGGAAGTATTTAAGTGGATGCGCGGGCTTTTCTAGTTCCTTTTTGCCATGTGGTCAGAATAAAGCAGTTGTGTCTTCAATAGCTCTGTCTCGACTCCCACGTTTGCCGCAGTATCTCAACAACAGCACAGAATATCGTCCCTAAAAGCTTCCCCACCACCGAGGTTAAACTGACTGGCCTGTAGTTGCTGGGTTTACCCTTACACCCTTTTTTGAGCAAGGGTGTAACATTTGCAATTCCCATTCCTCTGGCACCTCCCCCGTATCTAAGGAAGATTGAAAGATGGCCAATAACTCTGCAATTTCCACCTTTACTTCCCTCAGCATCCTAGGATGCATCCCATCCAGTCCTGGTGACTTATCTACTTTAAGTACAGACAGCCTTTCTAGTACCTCCTCTTTATCAATTTTTAGCCCATCCAGTATCTCAACTACCTCCTCTTTCACTATGACTTTTGGCAGCATCGTCTTCCTTGGTAAAGACAGATGCAAAGTACTCATTTAGCACCTCAGCCATGCCCTCTGCATCCAGGCATAGGTCTACTTTTTGGGCCCTAATCGCAACCCCCCCGTCCTCCTCCTCCTCTTACTATCTGTTTACTATTTATATGCCTATAGAAGCCTTTTGGATTCCCTTTTATGTTAGCTGCCAGCCTGTTCTCATGCTCTCTCTTTACCCCACTTATTTCCTTTTTCACTTCCCCTCTGAACGTTTTATATTCAGCCTGGTTCTCACTTGTATTCTCAACCTGACGTTTGTCATACGCCCCCTTTTCTGCTTCATCTCACTCTCTATCTCTTTCACCATCCAGAGAGCTCTGGCTTTAGTTGCCTTATGTTTCTCCCTCGTGGGAATGTACCTCAACTGTACCCGAACCATCTACTCTTTAAAGGCAGCCCATTGTTCAATTACAGTTTTGCCTGCCAATCTTTTATTCCAATTTACCTGGGCCAATCTGTTCTCAATCCACTGGAATTGGCCTTCCTCCAATTAAGTATTTTTACTCTAGATTGCTCCCTGTCCTTTTCCATAGCTAATCTAAACTTATGATACTATGTTCCCTAAATGTTCCCCAACTGACACTTGCTCCACTTGATCCACCTCATTCCCCAGAACCAGATCCAGCAATGCCTCCTTCCTCGTTGGGCCGGAAACGTACTGATTAAGAAAGTTCCCCTGAACACATTTCAGAAATTCTTCCCCCTCTCTGCCCTTTACACAATTACTACCCCAGTCTATATTAGGATAATTGAAGTTCTCCATTGTCACTACTGTATAGTTCTTGCACCTCTCTGTAATTTCCCTGCAAATTTGCTCCTCTATTCTAGTTGGTGGCCTATAGAATACACCTAGTAATGTAATGGCACCTCCATTGTTTCTTAATTCTAACCAAATAGATTCTGTCCTTGACCCCTCCAGGACATCCTCTCTCTCCAGCACTGTAATCTTCTCCATAATCAATACTGCCTTTCTTTCCTGCCCTACCTTATATCCAGGAATATTTAGTACCCAACCCTGCACTTTTTTGAGCCAGGTTTCCGCTATCGCCACATCATCATATTCCCATGTGGTTATCTGCGCCTGCAGCTCACCAACCTTATTTACCATGCTTCGTGCGTTTACACACATGCACTGTAAACGTATCTTAGACCTTCTTGTATCCTCTCTTAGTCTGACCCCACCTAATACCGTATTCTTTCTTACTCCAGTGCTATCTGTCTCTCCCAATCCTTTGTGCACCTTGTTTCTCCTTTCTAATGCTACATCCTGGTGCCCAACCCCCTGCCAAATTAGTTTAAACCCTCCCCAGCAGCACGAGCAAATCCCACCCCCCGCGAGGATATTGGTATCGGCTCTGTTGAGGTGCAACCCGTCCAGCCTGTACAGGTCCCACCTCCCCCAGAACTGATCCCAATGTCCCAGTAATCTAAAGCCCTCCCTCCTGCACCATCTCTCCAGCACACATTCATCTGCTCTATCTTCCTATTTCTATACTCACTAATTCGTGGCACTGGGAGTAATCCGGAGATTACTACCTGTGAGGTCCTGCTTTTTAATCTCTTTCCAATGATGGGTGAATGGGACATAGTGCGTTACAGCACAAAAGCAATTTGCAGATGACACCAAATTGGTGGCGATAGTCAATACTGAGGAGGACTGCAACAAATTACAAGAAGACATTAATAAACTTGCAGAATGGGCACATAATTGGCAAATGAATTTCAACACAGGTAAGTGTGAGGTAGTACATTTTGGTCAGAAAAATAAAGGAGGTCACATATTACTTGGAAATTAAGAATCTAAATGGGGTAGAGGAGCAAAGGGATCTGAGAGTACAAATACACAAATCACTAAAAGTAGCAATGCAGGTTAATAAGGCTATAAAGAAAGCAAACCAAGCACTAGGGTTTATTTCTAGAGGGATAGAATTGAAAAGTAGAGATGCTATGCTAAACTTGTATCGAACCTTGGTTCAACCACACTTGGAGTACTGTGTGCAGTTCTAGTCACCATATTATAAAAAGGATGTAGAGGCACTGGAGAGGGTGTAAAAAAGATTGACAAGGATGATATCAGAAGTGCGAGGTTATACCTATCAGGAAAGGATGAATAGGCTGGGTCTCTATTCTCTTGAAAAGAGAAGGCTGAGGGGTGACCTAATAGAGGTCTTTAAAATTATGAAAGGTTTTGATAGAGTAGATACAGAGAGAATGGGCTCGATTTTAACTTAGGTGCGGGGAATTGTCGGGTTCCCCGAATTTGGTGTTTCCCACACGAATCTAAATGGGTCTGTGAGATTGATGCAATTTTCACTCAATTGGCCAATTGATTTCCAACGTGTGGGAAGCCTTGGCAATTGAGTATTTCCAGTTAGAAAGTCACAGAATATGACGTCATCATTGCTGCTGCTTTTAGGGCCCACAGCAAGCCTTGCTTCTTCTGCAGGCTTCCAAACTTCACCATTGAGATGGCACAGGAGCCTGCAGGAGCAACGGCCAGCGGGAGGGCAAGAGCTGCCCCCAAATTTGATGAGGCTTCACTCCAGGCATTGCTGGATGGTACTAGGGCCCACAGGGAGGTCCTGTTCCCATCTTCAGGGAGGAAGAGGCCTCCCAGTCAGACCAAGGCTGTGTGGCTACAGGTGGCAGGGGAAGTCAACTCCTTGGGGCTCACACGGCGCACCTGGATGCAGTGCAGAAAAAGATTCCATGACCTTCATCGCACTGGAAAAGTAAGTACTGTATGAAGTTTCCATCACCCTCAATCTGATCCCCATTGCCTTTCCTCACCAGCACTCAGCTTTAGCAATCTCTTCCTCCACATCCCACTTGACACTCACATCCATGCACCCTTACCCATTCCCTCTCTCTCTATGCTCACATTCACATAACTATTCCACCATGCAGCCCTCACACTCCCTCTCACTCTGATGCTTTGAACACAACTGACAACACACAGGGAGGGCCCTTGGTCTTGCAACCTCACTCCATCTTTGTCTCCTCTAAGTATCTATGCTATGCAATCTCTGCACTCACTCCTGCACTCTCACTCAGCCTCCACTTGTCTCCCTCATTGCAGGAAAAGAGAGCTCACAACAGGAGAGAGCGAGCCAGGACAGGAGGCGGGCCGCCCTCATTAGCCCAACTCACCCCCTGGGAGGAAGGCGTCCTGGAGATTGTCGGGGCTGACATAGATGCGGGAGTTGGGGAAGGAGAGACAGGTGCATCCCACAAGCTGGTGACAGAATAGTTTTCCATCTCTCTCATTGGCATTGCATGAGTCGCTGATAATGATTCTGAAGCTACATCATGTGGACTTATGATCATCTGCAAAATGCAATGTGCATGTAACCTTGGCATCACATCTCTAACTTTTTCCTTGACTCCCCCACAGGACCATCGAGAGCCCCCATCCCCACTGTGCAGGAGGAAGAGCCTGAGCAGCCAGACTCCTCAGAGGAATCTGCAACCTCTGAGGGCGCAGCGTCAGCAGAAATAAGCGCACCCAGCACCAGCGCAGACACTCACACCTCGGTGGGACCTTCGGGACATAGAGTTGTCACCTGGTGTATCACAGCTCACAAGTGAGCATCAGCAGATTGTGGAGACAGGGACAGCAGTGGAGAGTCCTCGTCAGAGGGCGCAGGACTCTGCCAGCTCGGCTCAGCTGCATGTCGACCCTCTGCCTCTGGGTCCATCCGTAAGATCAGAGGTGATGGAACTCCAGGCACAGATGCAGGAGTCTCTGGCAGGTTTTGTCTCTAGGGTCGCTGCGAGTGTGGAGCGAATGGAGGAGTCCGTAGCGAACATGAGCAGAGCCTTTGTGGAGTCATTGGCGCATGAACGCATCAACGCGGAAAGGATGGCTACCTACGTGGAAATGATTGCTGCCTCCGTGGTAAGGCTGGCTACGGTAGAGGAGAGCAAGGCTATGGCCATGGAGGAGGTTAGTCGCCAGGGTATGGAAAACATGGTGAGTGTTCAGAATAGAATGACATCTCTTGAGGAGCGATGGGCATCTATTGAACAGAGAAACCAGACCTTCATGGAAGTCCTTCTGAGTAGGACTGCCATTGCAGATATGGGTCCCCATGGCCCCCCTGATGTGCAGCAAGGTGCTCTCAAGCCACTTGCAGACACTGAGGGGGACCTGACCCATGAGAGGGAAGTTGGTGGCAGACCTCAAGGAAGTGGGGCTCCTCTCCAAGCGCTCACACTTCCATGCCACTGCAGAGCCCTCGGTCAGAGCCCCGCCAGAGTCCATACCCAACTGAGATAGACATCTCAACTCCTGCACAGCCGCAGGAGCAGCAGACTACTAACGAGCCCTCACAAGCTCGCCACCCCAGAGGACACCCGCCAAAGGTGTCGAGACAGGAGCAGCAGGAAAGTGAGCAAGGGGCCTCCACATCTGCTGAAGGCACAGAGGAACCACTACGTAGGAGCACGCGTAAGAGGAAAATAAAGCACAAATAGTCACAAGGGTAGTCACTTGGGTGAAATGTTGTGTATTCTGTAAAAATGCCATCAGTTGTTTGTTTTGCATAAAAATTCTGATGGCAACTTCTGCAGTTGTGGCGTGTGTCATTTCGCGAATGGGGCTGGAGGTCCTCTAATGCCAAGAAGGGGAGGAAAAAAAGGCCTCCCATGCTTCTGGTAGATGCCTCAGTTGAGGAAGCGCTGAGTGAGGGTGGCGAGAGGGATTTCGTAGGAGGTCACACTGGAGAAGTGTGTGAGGCTCCCACCTTCCACAGGTGTGGTTAAGCCTGGTAAAAGTTGCCCCAGGCCTGAGACAACAAAGTCCTGCCACCTGCAAATGATGACTGATCAAATTTCCTCTTTAATGGTTGACCTGCAGCTGATAGTCAGCAAGCCAATAGTGCTCACGCCAGGTTTCACAGGCGTCATCCCCACCAGGCGTGTTTTACGTGGGAAAAGGGTTAAACAGGCAAGGGCCTGTTAAAATGGGATTATAAAGGCCAATTAGTGCTGTTTAAGGGCCATAAAGACCAGTCCCGCCTGTTGCAGGCGGGACTGATTCGGGACCATCAGAAACACCTGGGTTAAAATAGCTAGGTGTCGGGAAACAGGCGGGGGGGGGTCCCGACCCCCAGGTTTTGCGATTTTTAACCCCCCACACGCCTCAAAGCCCGCCTGAAGGCTGAGTTAAAATCAAGCCCAATGTTTCCACCTGTGGGGAAGAGCATAACTAGAGGCCATCAATATAAGATAGTCACCAAGAAATCAAATAGGGAATTCAGAAGTAACTTCTTTACCCAGAGAGTGGTGAGAATGTGGAACTCGCTACCACAGGGAGTGGTTGAGGCGAATAGTATAGATGCATTTAAGGGGAAGTTAGATAAGCATGTGAGGGAGAAGGGAATAGAGGGTTATGCTGATAGAGTTAGATGAGGAAGGATGGGAGGAGGCTCGAGTGGTGCATAAGCGGGAATGGAAGTTCCGGTTTCCCGCGCATGGACAGGTTGGGCCGAATGGCCTGTTTCTGTGCTGTATCTTCTATGTAATCCTATGTCATTCTATGCAAAATGTTATCGGCCCAGAAATTCGGGTCGGAGGCTTCCAGCGGTTGTGCTGTGGGCTCTCGTGGGATTCCGACCCTGGGCCTGCTCCAATTGCCGGCGCGCAATGCTTGCGTATCCCAGGGGCGCAGTTAGTTCGAAGCATCCCCTGGGACCACGTGGGCCATGGAGAGCCAATCGTAGCAGGGGAATCTCTATTCATAGATTTGACAGAAAGACCTATCAGATCTATGATTAGAGTTCAGCCCCAAACCATAACTAAAACTTCAAATACATTTTTTTTTTTAAATCACATTTTTAAAATAACTATAAATTACATAAAATAACTATTTTAAACAATAATTTAAGTTTTTGAAAACATTAATTACAGTTTTTAGCGGGGCTAAAAATAAACTTACCTTTCTTTAAAATATTTAAAAATAATAAACCTGTGGAAAAAATGTTTTAATTTAACTTAATTCACCACTTACCTTGTTAAAAGCAGGCCTTGCGACTGCTTTTTACAAGTGTAGCTCCTGGAGACATACCCTCCCGGAGAAATCTGGGAAAAAAACGGAAGTTCCAGGTGTACGCGCTGCCTCTCTGGCGCATGCGTTCGACCTGTGAAGCCCTTCCTCTAAGGGAACGGAAGTTCCGGTTTCCCGCGAATGCTTAGTGCATGCACGAAACCGGCACTTTCGTTGGGCCTACGCGTGAGTACCCAGCGCGTACTCACCCGTGGGGACCTGAAGTTCTGGCCATCATGTTTAATAGGTATACATAAATGTAGTGCACTGCATCTTGGCTATGATTACATTGTGTTGTTTGTATATAGAAGTGGCTGCAGATAGTACAGGTGAAAGGAACGCACCTGTTCCACCATTTTCTTCACAAGGAATCCATCCTTAACTATCCACAGAGCTCTTGTGCTGATCTGGAAGCAGAACCTGTGCACAGCATGTGTCTGCTACCCTCTTCCAGTTGGCATTGCCAATTTCTCAAGCTCATCGTTTTGAAAGGACAAAAATGTGGATTAAAGGGAATGAAAACAGTCAATCCAGGATTTAGTTAAAATTAAATTGCAAGAGTAGGACAAAGGCACACAGATTCAAACTAGTAAAATGAAAACTTAGGAATTATATCAGGAAACAAAAATACTAAGAGTGGATAGAGTGATGGAAGCAAAGCTATTAAGAATCAATTGGATGCTGCAAGGCAAGGAGATGTTATGGTCTTTCTGGATGAATGAATGGGCCAAATGGCCTTCCTCCTCTTATGATCTTATGAGTGACAATGAGAGGAAGAGTGGGACTTAAGTCTTTAGATAATAAAATACAACTGTAGTTTATGAATGAATTTGATCATGCTTGACCTAGCCAATTATTAAAAAAAAGCAAAGTTTACGATAGGCCTGTAGAAGCCATGGACCAGATTTTAAATGTACCAGAATCATCCAGTGACACTTGGCCATAGGCCATTGTAAGATCACTTTGGTCTTCTCCTGGAGGTAATAATCCCATGCTGTTTCTCACTTTGACAAGAACATTTTAGAGAGCCAGCAACTTTTGATTTTGGTTTACACATCAGCTCAGTGAGTCAGTTTTGCCCAAGATTTAATTCATACTGTGAATGCACAGAGGCACATTGTTGAAATCGCAGTATGTGATCATAGTAATAATCTCATTAGCTGGTCATCTGAAATATTTTCATCTACGATTTAAAAAAAATCATTTATTTGAATTACTAATATTGCAATTTTGACTTCATAAAGGGGAACATGTGATCTCACTACTTTCCTTACATTAACTGAAGTTACACGTTTTCCCAAGTCGCATCTCTGTGCATTGATGTGTAGCTTAACATTGTTACAATCCTGTTACAGATTTCTGACTTATATCAAACAAACCATTCTGACAAGCTCTATGTCATTAGGCTGATCGTAGAAATGTTAGTGAATTCAATTGACAGAACAAAAGGAAAGAATGGCCAAAACCTTCATGCCTTTGGAATGTTTATCCAAGTTTTTCCAAAGATGGGCTCATCAAACACAGAAAAAAAATCCATGCTGTCTTTAATCAGCTCATACTTGTGCTCTGTCACTCTGTTCCTGATGATAGACTTCAGTAACTTCCCCACAACTGATGTTCTACTGGCAGGTCTGTAGTTACTTGGTTTCTTCCTCCCTCTCTTAAATAATGGAGTGGCATTTGCAATTCTCCAATCCATGGACACAATTCCTGAATCTCGAGGCTTTCAAAGTGGAATGGTAAAGAAAATTGAGTTCTAATTAGGTGAGGTGCGTTGGATCTGGCTCACTAGCTTTGGATGACTTCTCCCATCTTGTTACCATTAAAGGGGGGAAAAAAAGCCACACTGCAAGACATTTAATCAGTAACATTGCAGTGTAGTGCTTCCACTGTTGGCAGGTAATGGAAACGGCATGCTCCTGTAATTCAGTTCTCGACAAGGTGGCAATCTGCCAAGTTTACTGAACACCCAGATACAGATGGGCCCAATTTTAAAGGGACGGGGGTTACAGTACACCCGAGCCCCAGAGGGAGTCCGGGGATATGGAGGCCCTGCCAATCATAATGGCTCAGACCTCATTACCAAACCCTGCATCAGAGTACTGCCCCAAATCCATCCAGATTCACTACCTGGCCGGCGGGCGAGAGCGGAAGATCGCAGGCAGCAGGCTGAAGCCGGGGACCCGCGGAATCAGGCCCCGGTAGTCAGATAAATGATAAGGAGGGAGTAGATCGGTGATGGGTGGGGGCGAAAGCAATTGGTGTAGGGTGCAGGGGAAGCCCAGGATAAGGGAGGCCGAAGGCTTCTTGTGAGGCCCGGAGGAGCAGTCCTGTTCCACCTGCCATAAGGAAACCTAAAATAAAAATGAGAAAACTTACCTTCCTGGCTCTCGATCTCCCTCCCGCTTGGTTTGGCCTGTCAGGAAAGCTGCCAATGCTCCCCTGCTCAGGTCTCCAGCTAAAATTGCAGATAAATTTTGGGACCCGATCTGCATATTTAAACAGGACACCAGGCAGAGGGTGATGGTCGAAGGTTGCTTTTGTGACTGGAAGCCTGTGTCCAGTGGGGTACCTCAGGGATCGGTGCTGGGTCCCTTGCTGTTTGTGATCTACATTAATGATTTGGATGAGAATGTAAAGGGTATGATCAGTAAGTTCGCGGATGACACGAAAATTGGTGGGGTGGTAAATTGCGAGGAGGAAAGCCTCAGGCTACAGGACAATATTAACGGGTTGGTCAGATGGGCGGAAAAGTGGCAAATGGAATTTAACCCGGAAAAGTGCGAGGTGATGCATTTTGGACGGACAAATAAGGCAAGGGAATACACAATGAGTGGTAGGACCCTCGGAAGTACAGAGGGTCAGAGGGACCTTGGTGTACATGTACATAATTCCCTGAAGGCAGCGGAACAGGTAGATAAGGTGGTTAAAAAGGCTTATGGGATACTTGCCTTCATTAGCAGAGGCATAGAATATAAGAGCAGGGAGGTTATGATGGAGCTGTACAAAACGCTGGTGAGGCCACAGCTGGAGTACTGTGTGCAGTTCTGGTCGCCTCACTATAGGAAGGATGTGATTGCTTTGGAGAGGGTGCAGAGAAGATTCACCAGGATGTTACCTGGGATGGAGCGCCTCAGCTATGAAGAGAGACTGGACAGGCTGGGGTTGTTTTCCTTGGAGCAAAGAAGGCTGAGGGGGGACCTGATTGAGGTGTACAAAATGATGAGGGGCATAGATAGGGTAGATAAAGAGGAACTTTTCCCCTTAGTAGGGGGGTCAATAACAAGGGGGCACAGATTCAGGGTAAGGGGCAGGAGATTTAGGGGGGATTTGAGGAGGAACTTTTTCACCCAGAGGGTGGTTGGAAGCTGGAACTCACTGCCTGAAAGGGTGGTAGAGGCAGGAACCCTCACAACATTCAAGAAGCATTTGGATGAGCACTTGAAATGCCATTGCATACAAGGCTATGGACCAAATGCTGGAAAATGGGATTAGACTGGACAGGGAGGGATGGGCGGCGCAGACACGATGGGCCGAAGGGCCTCTTTCTGTGCTGTAAAACTCTATGACTCTATGACTCTATGACCATCGGCTTGGGGCGAGTGTCTTACTTGCCTGTTCAAAAGAGCAAGTTAATATTCAGACCTGTCACAAAGGTAGCAAGATCAGAGGGGTTGTCATTCCTCTCATTTTAACTGCCCCACCCGGTTTCTACTGAAAGGATTATTACGAGTCCTAGCCCCTTTAGGACTACCCCAGATCAGGCGTATTCCTCAGACGTTCACTTTCAGCTGAAGTTTGAGGTAGCCGAATCCTAAGGACACTTAATTGGGTCTAAAGGTCCGGACTATCTCTCCCTAAAGGAAAGGAACAACCTGAAAATGTTACTGTCTTCCAGATAGCACTTTTAATACATTTAGCTAGACTGTAACGTTCCGGATATTATGAGGGTCTGGAAAACTCCTTCAGAATTCTGCAACTCCTCACCAAAGAGTGTACAGAGATTGAGTTCGCGAGTTTGATACAGTACCTTGATCCCCGAGATACAAAGAGTTGTAGACTTACAGAGCTAGCCCTGAAGCTGAGAATCACTTTGCCCCTTCAAGCGAGACTATTTTCCCATTTAAAAGTTCAATATTTATACCCTTTTTCAGTGGTATTTCCTTTGAAGTTTTCTGCTGATGTAAGCTAATTATCTCTAGTCATTTTTCTGCTGACCCCTGCTATTCTGATAGTCACCTCAGCTGGTAGCATTATAGACTTATATCTCTACCCCAGGTGTCCCAAGCTTACCATAAAAATGGTGTGACAGCAGGTGTTTCTATTTGATGTCATTGTTACTAAGGCCTTCTGTTTGTGCTCTTGCAATTAGAACACCTTAACTAGGGTGATCTATGCAATTCTTAGTCACCTCAGCTGGTTGTAACACAGAATCGTGTCTCTCCTCCGTAGGTGTTCTAAGTTTAACACAAAAATGGTGTGACAGCAGGTGTTTCTTTTACTTGATATCATTTTTACGAAGGCATATGTTTCTTTATTTTATGTGCATCTTTACGAAGTGTAACTTAGAGCACCTTAACCAGGATACACCATTGTCTTCTTTCCAAAGATCCAGACCATCAGGAGCCTTTAACCTTCTGTTTCAATAAAGTTATTGCTTCAGTGTCAACAACTATCTTATCTCTATTATCTGAATTACTGTAACAGCTTTTTCAGTTAGGTTTCTAGATTTCTAGACCCAGTTTGTCATGTTTTAATAAGGCCAGAGTTCATTCATAGAATGGTGTATTTATCTGAATAGGTTATATTGCTTATTCCTTCACATCACCAGGTGGGTGAGTTAAAATCGGGGCTTAAGTTTGTGAGGCATAAAGCTGATTTGGATGCTGACTAGTCTTTTAGTTTCATAATGTAGGAACACCACATTACGTCAATTCCAATTTGTTACTAACATCAGCAAAAAAAAAATCAATCAAAAGTGCTTATTATTTGGATAGGAGTCTCCTTCTGAAGGTATTTTTCTGGCCTTCCCCATGGGTCTCCTCTGCTGAGAGGACAGAAAAATGAGCTCTCAACATACCTTTGCCTGTGGCACTCTGAAACCAGCTTTTAGGAAGTGAGTCTCCCTCCCTTCCCTTTTTTCCCTCTGAGAAAATACTTGGTCTCAGATTGGCACTTCCATGATGGCGCTTTTAGTCAGTAAAGGTCATCCAAAAACCAAAATTTTATTGCGACAAAACTTTGCGAACGGGGCTGAATGTTCTGAAGAAATTGGTCTGGATGAAAATTCAGTTATGTCAGCAAACTGTGAAAGTTGCACGAATGGATTTTGTACCCACTTGTTGAGTTCCTTATGCTTCTGTTACCAGCAAACAGTGGAAGCACAACATCGCCTTGTTACTGATTAAACGTCTTGCATTGCGCCTTTCTTCCTTTTAATGCCCACCTGGTAACAAGATGAGAGGAGTCATCTAAAACTAGCGAGCCAGTACTTTTCTAACACTGCTGAAAATGTTTACTAACTCCTTACAAGATGACACTTTAGGATGATAATTTGATATCAGTTGGCATGAATAAGGCACAATGATGTACATGACAGAACCCAGCATGACTTCTGGATATTAGAAATACAGCCCGTCTCTTTTCCCCCCAAAATTTAGATTTTGTTTCCCACAGACCTCACGTTGGTCAGTATCTGATCAGATTGAAATGCACTGGGCAATACCTAGTGGGTAATGTTCACAAAATACCCAATTTTTCCAGCCTTTAAAGTTGAAACCTGCTGCTCTTCTTTCACTGTGCGCCATCACTGTAAAACTTGCAAATCACAGGGCCCGACACAGCACTCATTGTTTACAGCTTCCTTGTCCATAGGGAGCCCATGTGAAAACAGTGGCTATGACAGGACCCTTGCTACATCACCCGGTTTGCGTAACTCCCAGAGACAGCTTTATACAGAGAGGTGGCTGTATTTTGCAATCATGTTCACAATGTTTTAAGCTACCCAATTACAAACTATTTTCATGGTAATTGATGAGGTATTTTAAATAGTCTCATTGTTCTTCACTGATGATCAACCCACCTAATTGCAAGAATAGAATTGAACAATTGAACATATTCAGTAAAAATAGCAAGGGTAAAACGGAATGAGTGAAATGAGTAATTGTGATGAAACAATGATTGCAGCTGCATTTCAGGAGCTTCAGTTGTAAATCTGACTCTGACCCAGTAAAATGTAATTGGACCAAAAACAAGCAATAAACTATGTTACTGCATAACACAAAAAGATGAAGTGGCACAATATTGCTATAAGCTGCGTCAACTCTTTTCATCCCACTGCATACATTCAATGTAAATGGGCCTACTGTCTGACTCGGGGGCGGGGGGGGTGGGGGGGGGAACATTGCCGCAATCACAGTGGCAACAGCAATAGGGTCGTGGGTCATTGCCCACCATTTCCACGGTACTACCGCCTCATTTTCTGCCGGACAGGAGGCCTGAGAATTTACCCGAGCATCTTTACACACAGGGCATCTTATTATACCATGCTGCGTAAACTGACAAAACTGGTTACATTTCTGGCTGACTGCAGTCTCTCAGTCCCGAATGTGTAACTCTCTGCCATTTTGTTGAAGCAGACTCCATAAATTCTTTTGAAATAGCTGCTTGAAAAAGAGGGCTACTGAAGGGCAGACACAAGGGTAGGATCAGACTAGGTGGCTCATGTGGAGAAAAAACACTGGTGCAGACTTGATGGGCCGAATGGTCTGTTTCTGGGCAGTAACATTCTGTGGTTTTATCAATGGCTGGTCACACAACATTAGTAATTATGTATAAAATGAGGATTCTGCAACTTGTTCCGCTGCCTATATGAAACTGAATGTGAGGGGTCTTAAAAAGAAAAGAAATAGCATTGCTGAGTTTTTGGATGAAAGTACATGGGCTAAAAATTCAGTTTGGGGCGCCAAGCTCGCCTGGGCGCCGGAATTACCGCTGCGCGCGGAGCCACTTGCGCCATCGGGATATTCAGTTTCTGCACCCCAAATGGAAACGGGCCGCTAAACGAGGCTTCCCGCGCCCCACTTGGGGTGCTGAAACTGAATATCGGCGCGCAAAGTGCCGCAGCGCCACCCGCTGCGGCACAGCACGCTGCGGTACTGCAGGCCTTCCTCCCACTGTTAAGGGGGAGGTGCCTGCAACAGCGCGATCCCCGCTCGCGAGTGCCGGCAAATGAGCCCGGCACCAAGGAGAAGTGCCGGGCTCTCGGGAAACAGCCGGCAATGCCGCGGGGGGGGTGGTGTAGGAGGCCGGGGACGGAGGTGCGGGCAGGCGGCCGCCGAAAAAGCGGCCGGCCGCACCTCCACTTTAACTAGCGCCATTACCGCCACAGGTTGGCCCCTGTGTACCGGTCGCTATTTGCGGCCGGCGCGGAAGAGGCGGGCGCGACCTAATATGGCGTTCGGGGCGGTAGCGGGGCGCTGCGCACACCGATGACGTCATCGGTGGCGGCGCAGCGCTACAGGCTAACGCCGCCATTAGCGCCCCGCTAAATATCGCGGTGGTTGTGGCCAGTGGCGCTAAAGCCTCTGAGTGGCCTCTTTGGGCGCAAACTGGTGGCGCAAGCAACTGAATTTCTAGGCCCATATCTTTTTACCTTTTCAATTTATTTTCTCTTTTCCATTTTTCTGGTTTCCCTGGCAGCATGAACCATTAACCATGAGAGGCAAAGCAGGCGATCTGTTCTCAGCCCTCCATCTATGTTGCTCTTGAGCAAGCTGTCAGGAGATATGCAAGAGTGGGACTGTGAGGCAGCTTTTTCCTTTCATCTTGCTGTCATTTGAGCCTTTTAAATAAGTATTTGGGAGATAAATTCTGTCACTTTATGCCTGAATGGAAATGTGCCATTTTGTGACAAATGACAGCTTAATTTACCACTGGTAATTGTCCTGGAGTAACAATAATCGAAGAGTTAAGTGGAGATGTTGATGGGAACAATCTAAAAATGTTAGGATCTCATACTTGCAACAAAGCAACATGACCCAGCAGCCACAGAGTGAAGGAATGCATGGACAGATATTGATAGGAAGAATAATGCAGTTCCAATGCAAAGGTCAGCAAAACTGAAATTGGGTGCTATCAGCAGGGTCAGCCAAGGGTGGCCTTCCCCTCCAACATCTAATCTTTGCACAGGTACCAGCACAACTTTTCTTATCTTAGAACCTAAAAAGAGTGAGAAGAGCTGAGGTTAGCCTGACTCTCGCATTACAAGAGTGAAACTCTGGCGAGTCCTGTTTTGCAGAATAACATCCTCAGGTTACAAAGAGTATATGATGTTACCTTCTCCTGTTCATGTGTATTACCAAAAACTCATTGAAATAACAACAACATAAACAGAGAGAGGACAGATCAGTTGCATAGCATCTATTACGGTAGAGAATCTATTCATTATTGTCCTTTGATGTCAACAGATTTGAATTCTAAAATACTTAGTTTTGCTGTGGGTGAGACTTGAAATATCCAAAAGTAGTCCAGAGCATATACTCGTACAG
Source organism: Somniosus microcephalus (assembly GCF_052327205.1). Classification (NCBI taxonomy): domain Eukaryota; kingdom Metazoa; phylum Chordata; class Chondrichthyes; order Squaliformes; family Somniosidae; genus Somniosus; species Somniosus microcephalus. The sequence continues at coordinate 21,425,294 of NC_141010.1, forward strand.
CGTCAGCTATTCATTCATTTGCAGAGAAAGACATTGGATAATTGGTCTGTTATGGAGCAGAACGCAACCACAGGCCACCTGTCACTTGAACGCTGATTTATTTTCCTCGATAGCCTTCCTAAACTGGCTTTTATGCAGAAGCAAAACAGGTTGAGCAGGACACTGGGCAGGAGGAATGAGACAGAAAGAGAAAAAAATAAACAACAGTCATAGTGGAAATGGCCGTCTACTCCTGGTCCTTCTTCAGGAAGCAGAAGAAGAGCCAGTTAGTCACGATGGATCCAGCACTCCCAACTGAAAAAAAAATCGACAAGTCAGGCAGTATCTGTGGAGAGAGGAACAGAGTTAACGTTTAACTCTCTTTCTCTTTCCACAGGTGCTGCCTGACCTGCTGAGTATTCCCAGCATTTTCTGTTTTTATTTCAGATTTCCAGCATCTGCAGTATTTTGCTTTTGACAAATTGACAAATGGGGCAAAGGAGGGTATATGGAGTATACGGAGGGTAGATGCAGAGAGGATGTTTCCCCTAGTGGGGGCATCTAGAACTAGGGGGCATAATTTCAGAATAAGGGGGCACCCTTTTAAATCGGAAATGAGGAGGGATTTCTTCTCTCAGAGGGTCGTGAATCTTTGGAATTCTCTTCCCCAGAGAGCTGTGGAGGCTGGGTCATTGAATATATTTAAGGTAGAGATAGACAGATTTTTGAAAGGTAAGGGAGTCAAGGGTTATGGGGAGCGGGCAGGGAAGTGGAGTTGAGGCCAAGATCAGATCAGCCCATGATCTTATTGAATGGCGGGGCAGGCTCGAGGGGCCAAAGGACCTACTCCTGCTACTACGTCTTCTGTTTTTATATGGTATACAGAGTTAGGTCACAGATCAGCCAAGATCTCATTGAATAGCGGAAAAGGCTTGAGGGGCTAAATGGTCTACTCCTATTCCTATGACATCCTGATGGCATAGAGGGAAAGATACAGCTCATCACAGTCAACATTTCGGCATTCAGAGGACCACCAACTCAGCTTGGTGTGGAGGAGACACACAGCCTTCTTTTCCAAGATGACATCTATAATTTTCTATATGCCAGAGGGGGTTACACTACATCCACTGTGTAGTCCAGGGGAAATTGAATAAGAATCAGCTCTATGTTCTAAATTCTGCAATATCAAATTTATACCAGTAGACAATGCAGTCTGAACAACGAAACTGTTCAACTGCATTTTGATTGCTCGACATGTAAATTGGATAGGGAGAGTGGTACTGGAAAAATGTTGGTGAATGATTTGGGTACACTGAGTCCCGAGACTGTCAGAGCCACAGCATTCATTAGTTGGTAGTTGCAATCGCTTGGTCTTTTGTGTGACAGCATTGCTGGCTTTCAAGAGAGGCCAAATAACCCCACTTTGCATTGCAATGCGCAACAACCCAAGAAAATGTAACAGATCTTTGTAGAATTATCCTTTAGTGCAATTATCAAACTATCAGTGCATCTGAAATGCTTTGGTAACATTCCAAATGTTCTTCATCTTGCATTTTTGGAGGTGCTGGCCTCTTGAGCATCCCTGATTTTAATCGCTCCACCATTGGTGTCCGTGCCTTCAGCTGCCTCGGCCCTAAGCTCTGAAATTCCCTCTCTAAACCTCTCTGCCTCTCTTTCCTCCTTTAAGATGCCCTTTAAAACCTACCGCTTTGACCAAGCTTGTGGCCATCTGTCCTAATATCTCCTTATGTGGCTCGGTGTCAGATTCTGTTTGATAACGCTCCTGTGCAGCACCTTGGGACGTTTTGCTACGTTAAAGGCGCTATATAAATACAAGTTGTTGTTGTTGTGCTATCTTTTCAGATGAGACGTGGAACCAAGGCCTGCCTGTCTGTTCAGTTAGATGTAAAAGGCCCATGGCACTATTTGAAGAATAATAATAAGTTCTCCCTCAATCGACACTACCAATAGAGTCATTCTATAACCCTAAGAATGGAACTGACTGGATTGCTCTACAGAGAGCTGGCACGGACTCGATGGGCCGAATGGCCTCCTTCTGTGCTGTTATGACTCTATGGCTCATCTCAGTTGCTCCTTGTGGAACCTTACTGTACACAGTTGACTACCATTTTTGCTTAAATAGCAATAGTAACTGCAGTTCAAAAGTAATTAATTGGTTGCAAAGCATCCTTTCTCTGTTTCTTTCTTAAATTAGCAGTCTAACAATTTGGAGCTGATTATAGTTTCCCTCTGCAGGAGTCTCTGGTTTCAGATTGGGAAACATCAGTCATGTCTTTTCATTTACAGCCTATGTCATTCATGGGGTTATTTCCTGCCCAGGTCAAGTCTCCTGTAGAGAGTGGTCAGAAGAGAATGAGGAGATCGGCCCCAGAGGAATGGATCTAGAGTATTTAGTCAACAGTAGATTTGTTGGCATCACACATTATCTAAACGATTGTTCTGATTATGACAAGTCATCTCTATTCAGGGAAGATTCCAGCTGTTGATTTGACCTCCCTCCCCGGACCCTGAGGGAGGGATTAGACTGTGAAACAACTATTGTGTTTGTTCTTGCAATTGCTGGATTTAAGGCAAGAAAATGTAACTCAGCTCTCTTCACCTGTGCACCAGGGACCTGATGAATACATCTACACACGCCTGCGATGCGAAAAGTCAAATAACCGAGCCTTGAAGGTGTTTGAGGGATAGAGTTTATGTGCTGCTATCATTTTCGCAGCTGCAGGTAAGGCTGCTGTAACTTAAGGAATCTGATGCTAAATCCTCAAAACAAATGGTCGTAAATGGCTGCCTGCTGAGCCTGAACTGACTGGTGCACTCTTGCTCTTAGGGAGGTGGTTGCCCAGGTGCCTGCCTGTCCATTCCGAAGATACAGCCACTTCCCCCTTTCTCTCAATTCAGTCTCTCTTGGCAACCACGAAGCTGCCTCTGCCATGGCCAGTGCCGTTGGGTGACGGAACGTGCCGCGGTCGCTCGTCCTGCATTATTAGTGCCAGCAGCCGACATGTCTTAATTATGCCACACATTGCCACTTTCAGTGGAGTGGGGCAGACTGCACGTGCGGCCTAATTAAGGCTGCAATGTTCCTTTTTGCATATGTAATTCTCCAGTGCTCTGAACAGGCATTCTTGAAAAGCTCTTGCATTAGAAACGAAAAGAAGAATCAATTTGCCAGTCGCATTATTAGCACGGCATACTGGAGAGGTAAATATATTACCAATGGTGTAACTGTCAACCGGCATTGCGATGCAAAATGTTTGCCATTAGTACTATACATACCCTGTAAATTCTACAATTCATGCCAATATCCCAAATAAATGGGATTTCGAAGTTAAAAGGAACTGGCTACCCTTGTCTAAGAAAGGAAAAACTTGTCATATCTGGACTGCCAGAGGAGAGAAATGTCACTGCAGACTTTCCATGATTAAAGACTTGGAAATAATACCATTTATTGAGAGACCTTCTCCCTCAGACAGGCCACCTGCTTTTGATTCGGTTGGCAGCGCAGTGGAGAGGCACAGTGGAAGAGGCAGTGCTGCGACTCGCTTTGGTAACTCGCACTGAGTGGCAGCTATTAATTAACACTTATTCAGCACCTGTCACTGGCAGGTCTCGCTAGCGCCTCTCAAATTTAGCTCACAAAGCAAGTGTGGGAACTCAGAGTCTGTTGTGCAGCTCTGTGCGTCTGCATTATTAATGCCTCAGCAATCAAAAAGAAGGGGCCACGACTGCCATAGGTTGAACCAAGCTCTTAGCTCCAGAGTCCGAACACTTTTACTCTCATTCATGAACTGGGGAGTGTTTGCTGTTCTTTAATTGTGAATGGACTGAGTTTGACCAGTGCTGATCCTGGCATCGATATCAATATTTGGAACAATGCAAGCGCACTCACACACATCATCTGTTCAGCCAAGGAGCAGCAATACCACAGTGGAAATTCCTGCTTTACTGTGTTCAAATCCATCTTTTTCTAACCCACTATCTCTCAGATACGACGACTGTCGGATCCCATTCCATGCTGTGGTCATTCTAACACTGACGTGCTATCGTGCAGAACATTGTGGGTCTGGACATCAAGTCACAGTTGGACAGTGTTTTGTAAATTCAAATGCGATTTTATTCGTGCTTTTTCAGTACACATGTTAGGGTTGGATTAAATCAGAATGGAGCGAAAACTATTTTCAAAATTAATGTAACGCCAGCAGGACCCACAGCCTAACCCTGTTAATTTAAAGTCACTTCGTTCAAATTATTCGCGAATTCAATTTTTTTTGTGCTCAGGAAACCTCCTGTGTTGTGATATTTCAATTGCTTAATTTTAATTGCGAGATAATTCAATTTTTTTTAGCGCAGAGAAACACCTTTGAATGAATAGGAGTAGACTGTACCATGTGACTGAACATTCCAAAAAGCATTGGAGTTGTGCCCAGGAGACTGCAGAGTTTCTCTCCGCATATGAAATGAGATTGAAAGACTGCCAGAGAGGGAGACAAGAAGAGACCTTGGAAAAATCATTGTTTACTTCAACAACGATGAAAATATTACAGATAATTAAATATCAACATTGAAGATAAAAGTATGTGCTTAGGTGTTGCTATCAACTTGCACTAATATGCACAAAATATAAAAAATGTCTGTACCGTGGCTGCAATACTGGAGGAATTCAGTGCAGGATGTAAACACTGGGGCCGAAATTCCTTGGGGCTTCTGCCAGTCTCTCGGTGTAACTCTGGCGGGAGACAGGTTGTCATGAATCTTACCATTCATGGAGAAATGACTCATGAAATAACACTGGGTGGCCAGCTGGTGGCGCTGTCCAAGGAGTATAAATACTCGGGCGTGGGCCCAGCTTGCTCAGGACGTTTTTGTAACCAGGAACTAGTGATGTAACTAGAATCTCATGGTTGTGAAACAGTTGATTAAAGCCTTGTTTTATACTCAAACCAAGTGCTCAGTGAGTTTTCTTACATCACAGGTGGAAGCCTCTGGAAAATGGCAGAGGCCCAATTTCCAGGAGTTTCTTCTCCATCTTGTGAAGGGCAGAATCTCTGTCCACCCCTTGCATAGCAAATGCCGGCAAAGGGGCGGAGCCAGGGATGGGCACTACATCACGAGTTGGGAGCTGGCATATCAGTGGAGGATGATACACCCAATCAGGTGAGCCATATCAGCATAGGTGGATGTTGCGGGGGGGTTCAGGCCTGGGAAGTAGCATGGACCCTCAAAGAAAGTCTCTAACAATTTTTTTGAAAGAGGGAGATTGAGCCCCTAACACAGGGGGGCCGAAGAAAACATGGCTGGGGTCTGGGCAAAACCCCTCAACCAGCTTTTTCCAGTTCTGATGAAGGGTCCCAGACCTGAAACGTTAACTCTGTTTCTCTCTCCACGGATGCTGCCTGGCCTGCTGAGTATTTCCAGCATTTTTTGTTGTTCCCTCAACCTAAGGGTGGGCACCGAAGTTTCCAGTCGCCACGGGAAGGTGGGCATGGGAGATGTGCCCGAAATGCTGTTTGTGCCTGCCTATCCCATGTTTAATAAGATGCCCTCGTATGAACCCCACAAGCTCCAGTGGAATTAGTGCTGGACAGCTATGGCGGGCATGACCCATGGATTTTTTGGCCTCACTATGTAAAAAGATGAAAAATAACAGTGAAACACTCTTAGTGTTGCCTATGATAGGGCTAGATGGTCCCAAATTAAAATTTGTCCGTTTACAAATTCAAAAAAAGCTGGTTGGTAAAATTTGGGAGGATATTCATTTCAGGATGTGACACAGACTTTGAATGATGGGATGTGGATGTCACTGCAAAGGCCAACATTTATTGCTCATCCCTAATTGCCCTCAAGAAGGTGGTAGCTTGCTAAGCCATTTCAAAGTTTAAGCGTCAACCACATAGCTGGAGTCACATATAACCGGGTAAGGATGGCAGATTTCCTTCCCTAAAGGACATTAGTGACCCAGAAGGGTTTTTACGACAATCCGATAGTTTCATGGTCACCATTACTGATGCTAGTGTTTTATTCCATATTTATTTAATTGAATTTAAATTCCCCAGCTGCCACAGTGGGATTTTAATTTGTGCCTCTCGATCGTTAGCCTCGAACTACTAGATTACTAGCTCCAGTAACATAACCACTATGCAACCGTACCCTAGCCTAGAAACCAATGGAAATGTTTTCAAATGACTTCAGAGGCATAACTTGGGTACTGTGAAGGAGCAAGTGAAGTTTAAAAGATTAAACCATCTTTCAATGGTAACAATTTCTTACTCCTGTCAAATGCGGCTAACCAGCCACAGAGTGAATGCATCCTCTTCTTTCACAGGAACTTCATGTACTTAGCGTTAGAAATGTGTTGGGCAGATCAGTAATAACTTTTGATCCTTGATCTTACAGCTGTCTAAAATCTCAAAACCATCTGTTCAGTGCAAACTTCAAGGCCTCAATTTCAAGGGAGGTGTCATCCATGGAAAGGTCAAAGGATAAGGTGTAAAAGGCCTTTTGTTATACTGTATTGATCACACATTAGTCTCAATGCCTACTTATTTAAATTAGCAACATGACCAAAGGAGCAATTTTCAAGTATTGTGTAAATCGGGTGGATGATTGGGTCTCAGTACATTAGTATTGGTGAGTGGCCAGTGTTGAATGAGTACTGACGGGCAGTTTACCAATCCGGGGATGGTGGGGGAGGGTGGCTGCCGAGCAGGAAATCCAATCGCTCCCCTGTGGAACCGAACCGGAAGTGGAATGTTGCGGGGCGGCGGGGAAGAGGAATTTCTGAGGGTGGGGGTTTGGGACACGGAGGGACCGGTAGTGGGTGGAAGGATTTTCATGCTCCTCCTGGCTCCACATAAATCATTGGCAAAGCTTTTTTGAAAAATTAGTTTTCTGAGGGGCCATTGAAGAGCAATGGTTCGACCGCTCAGACGCTCAGTTCCACATTGCATATTGTAAGTGGGCTCCCGCCTGTTTGGGCCGGAGTACGTTCCAAAATGGCAGCCGGATGTCAGCAGGGAAGAGGCGGTAAGTGCTGTGCTTTGATTTCTGGCCTGATCCCACCCACTTCTCACCCTAAAACAGAGATGACCCCCCACCGTGTTTAAACCTATACAATTAGAAACAAACATTTAGATCATCATTTTTGGAAATCATCATAACAATACATGTAAAGTATATTGCATACATCAGCATATACAGTATATACTAAATAGGACTGATATTCTGTATCAAATAGCGCAATTGCATTTCTCTGCACACATCCTGCGAGGACAGATAAAATATTAAAATATGTTTATATTGGATCAAATGAAGTTTTCTAACTCCTATCGGATGCCAGTTGCCCTCAATAATCCCAAAATATGTCTTGTTAATCACCAGGTGTATGAAATGCATCCTTTGCCATTCAGAGGGTTAAAATATCTGATAATGGAATTTAGCAGTTATAAATATTTCAGGAACATCCTGGAAAGATCAAGGCATGCCCTTCAGCTCTGATGTCAATAGAGGTCGAACTGTGACAGTGACATCATTGAAGATTGCTGTTTAAACACTAACTAGCAGCCTCTCCCAACAGCGGTTACCCTGCTCAATACACAGGAACTGCACCTGGCTTACAGTACAATTGCTGTGACTAGCAATTTAAAGACACATTCGTTTCCTCTCTGTAGTAAATACATTTTCTCGTTGAGATAGATTACAATTGTTAATAGACACAGTGCAGATAACTGAATGAATTTCTTTCACATATAACAAGAAGTCCCAAAGGTTCACAACCCTCACTCAACTACATAAGCCCACAGCCATGAGAAAAGATGAGAGAAGCTGTAATAAGACAAATAAGGCAGATATTACATATGGATAATTGTGGAACCAAATCGGTCTGAGAGAGTGGCTAATAATAAACAACAATTAGAAACTTTAAAAATTCACAATAAATGTCAGCGATTAAAATTATCAGTAATATTTCTGAACTAAACCGAATGGGGGTTAAATTGGATAACCCCCAGAAACAGGAGTGGGGATCGTGGTGCGTGATTAACCCGCTCCTGTTCATTACGTTGCAGGCTAATTGCATGTTAAATGATGCTGTCTACTCTTTTAAATGATTGCAGCATGCAGCCAGTGCTCCCCGCGCTGTTCTTTGGGTGGTGGCAAGGGCTGTTCCCTCATAATGGCCAGGCTGTGCAGCATACTACTACAAATCTTGAAACCCGCTCAGCTGAGTGCAGCAGGGCTCCGCCAGCACAATCCAGGCAATGGAAGCATTGCTTGAGGACACCAAAGGTGTGCTCGATAATGTTCCTTGTGGCAGCTTCTCACTCACTGTAGGCCTGCTGTGTACGTGTGTGTGGGTTCCGGACCGGAATTGTGAGCCATGTCATGAGTGGATAACCCTTGTCGCCCACCAGCCAGCCTTTGACTTGCCGCGGTGGGTCAAATACAGGTGGCACAGAGGACTGTCGCAGAATAAAGGAATCGTGACTGCTTCCAGGATAACGGGCATTCACCTGCATGATGAGCTGCCTGTGTTCTCACACCAGCTGTACGTTGAGGGACTGGAATCCCTTTCGGTTAATGAAAATGGCGGAGTTGACATAAGGCGCATGCAAGGCAATGTGTGTGCAGTCAGTGGCACCCTGCACCATGGGGAAGCCTGCAATCCGAGCAAAGCCTTGTTCTCACTGCACCTGCTTGTCTCTGGCAAGAGGGAATAAGATTAAACTGTACCTCTCTATGCATAGAGAGCCTCAGTGACCTCCCTTATGCAGCAGTGTACCACAACCTGCAAGATGTTGCTTATATCTCCACCAGCAGCCTGGAAGGAGCCAGATGCATGAATGTTAAGAGCCACAGTCACCTTGATAGCCACAGGCAATGCTATCCTTGCCCTACTTTGAGGTTGTAGTTGTGGCTGCAACAGTTGGCAGATTTCAGTCACGACCTCTTTTGTGAAGCGAAGACGTCTCATGCATTGGTCGTCACTGAAGTTGAGGTAAGAGAATTGCTCCCTCAGTGGATGTGGCCTCCTGCTGGGGGCCCTTCTCCCCCTCCTCCTCCTCCCTCTTCTAGCAGCTTGTCCTGCTCTGCGTGGCCTCTCTTCATTCTCCCAGTCGTGCTCAATTCCAAGAGGAAGCCCGAACAGGCCATCCATGTCTGGAAGCAACTTGTTTCAGCACAAGCTTTTAAATCAACAAAAAAGTACTTCAGCACCAGGCAGATCACTTTCGGTAGACTATTCAAACTTTAGCCAAGCTCCAAAAACGTGTACAATTGTACCAGCAGCCAGAAGAAATGATCCAGCAACTAACCGGTAAGACGTTCACGATCCCTTTATATAGCACTGGTGGGGTGTCCTTTATCTTGTTTAATGTCATGTTCGGATGTGCGAGGTAAAGACAGGGCGTAGGCTGGAGTGTGGAGTTCGAAAATGGCAGCACTGGTGTCAAATCAGCGTTGCACATTGATTGACATTATAATCTGGCTGCTCTGCATGCTGCCGGCGGCTGTTATCTGCATGCTGCCGGTGGCTGTTAGCTGCATGCTGCCGGCGGTTAACCCTTTACCAAAATGCCATTCGGCAGACTTCCCATCGGAAGTATGTGCGCACATCTCGGACCCCATTTTCGAGCGTTAGGAGGCCGGGTTACGCCTAGAAAACGGACACCCTCCTTAATTCGTACAAGTGTACAATTTTCATTTAAACATAATGATTTTCATATTATAACCGATTTCATCATTACAATGTAGCTTTAAATGAGAGTACCCTTAAGGTGAGTAAGACGGTTTTTTACCCTCTCCTTCATATTAAACACGTCCTATTGAATTATGGAAAATGAACTGTGCCTAAGCAACGGGCCTCCATGTCGGTGTTTATTTCTGCCTCAGTTTTAGATCTCCTAAAATTGAAATTGTAACTAAAGGTTGATGCTGAAATCACAGACACAATCCTCCCTGACCAAGATAAAATATTGTTCCTCAATGAAACCACCAGAAAGTATGGACAGATAGTCACCACTACAACATATAACAAGCACAAGAACCAGAAGGGTAAGAGACCTCCCCGATGAGGCCACCATCACTGCCAGGTGCCCAGATGTTCATCCGTCACCATGGAGAAGAGTGAAGGCCCATCTGTGCGGTGCCTCTAGAATCCCTTCAGACATCTTGGTTACAAAGTGTAACTCTTCGACTGCTTGCTTAACTGTGCTGTTGTTCATGCTGGCTTGTGTTCAATAAACCTTCTCGGATACATAAATATCATGGATATGTGTGTCTCATAGTGTTTGTTTAACAGTCACAACATTACATTCAAGCAACAGGCCCACGACCTGGTTCGTCATGTGACCTAAAAATAACCTGGCACGATGCTCCCAGATGGAGGCCTCTCACGTAGCGTGACAATTTGCAGTGTACATGTTATGAAATTTGCTGTTGGCATCAAGTTATGTGGTTATATAACAAGTACAGTATAAAGGAGATTGATTGCAATCAAATGGATATGGACCAATTGCACAGATGGGCTAAGGATTAGCAGATTAACTTTTTATGTGAATAATTGTGAGGTAAAGCACATTAGAAATTTGTCCATGAGCCAAGCTGAAAAGATAAATGATTGGTTGGGGTGGCGGGGGGGGGGACGGAGCGGTGGCGGAGGGGGCGGGAGTGTTTGGGGTGATTGTTAATCATTGTCTGAAAGTATCCAATCAATGTGTAGCTGATGGGATTGAGGCTAGCCAAGTAGTATAAATGAAAACAACAACAACAAGTTGTATTTAGATAGCGCCTTTAATGTAGTAAAACGTCCCAAGGCGCTGCACAGGAGTATTTTAAGACAAAAAAATTGACACCGAGCCACATAAGGATAAATTAGGGCAGGTGACTAAAAGCTTGGTCAAAGAGGTAGGTTTTAAGGAGTGTCTTAAAGGAGGAAAGAGAGGTAGCGAGGCGGAGAGGTTTAAGCAGGGAATTCCAGAGCTTAGGGCCCAGGCAACAGAAGGCAGGGCCACCAAAGGTTGAGAGATTGTAATCAGGGATGCTCAAGAGGGCAGAATTAGAGGAGCGCAGATATCTTGTATAGCAGCCTTGTATAGGTCATTGGTGATACCACATTTGGCATATTTTTGCAATTTTGGGTACCCTGGGCTAAAAATTGAGTCGCGCTCCATTTGGGGCACTAAGTTCGCCGGGGCGCGACTTTTAGCGCCCCAGAAAAATTAGCACCCCCGTGCCAGAAATTGAGTGGTTGCGCCCCAAGAGGGAAGCAGGGCGCTACTGGAAGCGCCTCGCATCCTTCTTGGGGCGCTGCAAGTGAATATCACGCTGTGGTATTGCCGGCCTTCCTCACCTTCTTAAAGGGGAGGGGCCTAGCGCAGCGTGACCCTGGGCCCAGCTGGGCCCCCGGGGATCGGGAGTGCCGGCAAAAGAGCCCGGCACTCAAGAGAAGTTCAGGGCGTTCAGGCGGCCGGGGACGGGAGCGCAGGCAGGTGCTGGCAGGCGGCCAGCAGCAAAAATGGCCGCCCCGCACCTCGCCTTTAAATTGCGCCTCCTCGGCCGCAGGTAGGCCCCCCTGACCCCGTCGGACATAGCAGCCAGCGGTAAGTCAAGGGGCACTCCCGAAGATCATGGCCGGGGCGCGAGCAGGGCGCTCCGCACGGCGATGACATCATCGGCGGCGGCGCAGCACAGTGGGGCGCTACCGGTTAGTGCCGCCGCTAACCTCCTGCTGAATTTCGCGGGAGGCGTGGGCGGTGCTGCACCCGGGCGCTCGTTGCTTCGCGCCCCGTTAGCGCCCTCTTAGGGTGCCAATGGGAGGCGCAAAGCAACCCAATTTCCCCCCCCTCAGCTTCAAAAAGCACAAGATGTTCAGAGATCAGTAACAAGGATGATTCCTTTTATTTCTAGGTTATGAGTCACTCATGACTTTGCAAAAAGCACCCAGTCCATAAGAAGTACCAAGTCTGTAAAGACCACTCCAAAAAAAACACTCACCTGAAGCACAATCAACCTGTGCAGCAACAGCGAGGAGAAGTCTTGCCGACTACCTCTGACCAAGCACTACAGGTGAAAGGCAAATGGAGAATCTCCGCACCCAATGTAAAGGGGTTTCAGTCAATCAGTGCTCCCTGACGAATTTCAAATTACAGCACCAGGTGATTGACAATTTCCCTCCAATTTAAAAGAACCGTGCTTTCACCCTGTGTGGGAAATGCAGCCAGTTGGCCAAATTACATTTTTTCCAGTGAACAAGGTCGGCCCACTGGTTAGGAGTCTGCAGGCCGGGTGAAAGTGTTCCATGGGTCGGATGTTTAACACTACTGTATTAGAGGGTGCCTGGCACCAGTGAACCCAGACCCCAGCTAAAAGTCAGCACCTGTAAGAGAGGAGACGAGGGGAATAATTGGAGGAGAATGCGTTGGCGAGAAAACGATTAAAAAAATTTTTACTTGGACTGAGTGCAGAAGTGGAAATCACACATAAAATTCACAAGTCTCCAGTAAGACCAGAGATTCGAAGAAATATGTTTTTTGCACAGGGTAGTGGTGATGCTGAACGGATTCCCAGGAAAAGCAATAAATGTAATGTCAATTAATTCCTTCAGAAAGGATCGGAGAAACATTGCTGTCTCTGACCCCCTCTGCATTCCCATGTGCACCTATACTGTAACAAGCATGTGATGTTCCACAGTGTACACTAGCAAATGTAATGTGCTTTCATGACGGAGTTAATTTGAAGGATTCCAACTCTTTCTAATTGGGTTTATTGACATAACCACTGTGGTAGGCTTAACTGTTTACCAGTAACTATGGTATTCCTGTTTGGGTAATAAATGTAGGAAACTACGACAATGGAACTATCTAAAATGCTGAAATATCTGGAAGTCAGAAAATCACCAACCAATTATTACAAAGACAACAGGGAACTATAAAGTCTGCAGGTAATAGCCTGTTCAGAATAGATTGGGAGAAGGGGAAGTGCAACGAGACCTGGGCATCCTTGTGCACCAGTCGCTGAAGGTAAGCATGCAGGTGCAGCAGGCGGTTAAGAAGGCAAATGGTATGTTGGCCTTCGTAGCAAGAGGGTTTGAGTACAGGAACAAGGATGCCTTGCTGCAGTTGTACAGGGCCTTGGTGAGACCACATCTTGAGTATTGTGTGCAGTTTTGGTCGCCTTATCTGAGGAAGGATGTTCTTGCCATGGAAGGAGTGCAGCAAAGATTCACCAGGCTGATACCTGGGATGGCAGGAATGACGTATGAGGAGAGATTGGGTCGATTGGGCTTGTACTCGCTGGGGTTTAGAAGAATGAGAGGGGATCTCATTGAAACATATAAAATTCTATCAGGACTAGACAGACTAGATGCAGGAAGGATGTTCCCGATGGTCGGGGAGTCCAGAACCAGGGGTCACAGTCTAAGGATAAGGGGTAGGCCATTTAGGACAGAGATGAGGAGGAATTTCTTCACCCAGAGAGTGGTGAACCTGTGGAATTCTCTACCACAGAAGGCAGTGGAGGCCAATTCATTAAATATATTCAAGAAGGAGTTGGATATATTTCTTAAGGCTAAAGGGATCAAGGGATATGGGGAGAAAGCAGGGACAGGGTACTGAGTTTGGATGATCAGCCATGATCGCATTGAATGGCGGAGCAGGCTCGAGGGGCCAAATGGCCTACTCCTGCTCCTATCTTCTACGTCTCTATGTTTCTATGAACCAAAGAAATAAACTGATTAGTCTTAAATGTTCCAACAGGTAACGTGCCATTTACTGACTATAGTTATTTCTCCCATTAAGTTTGTTCCTATATACTTGATGAGAAAGCCAAATGTCATGGAAGGATGATTGTTCTCATAGCATGGCATACATAGTGTTCTCTGACTATGATTTTGACCACAAATGCTTCAGCCGAACTAATTTAGAAGGGAGCTAGGAGGATTTCTAACTCATCAGAATGCACCTTTGTGCAGCCAGTTACAATGATCCGCCAGTTTCAGTTGCTTATTATTCCATGCCAATGTTTAGGACAAGTGTTTTATTTTTGCTGCATGACAACCCACACTTAATCCTGCAAATTTTTACACAAACCTAATGTGAGTTGCTACCCCAATTGTACATAAAAAAACCTCTGAGATGATGACAAAGATGGTTTCTGAGTCATAACAAATCATTTGCCACAACAAAGCACTTGCCTTATGTTCCTATCGGACCCTGCAAACAATGCTATGGCTTTCCTCTGAAGAGGGTTTTTTGCTCTCATTGATGATCATGCCCCAGAATGGGATTTCCATTTAAAAAAAAGACATATTACATGGCATTGTGGTCCCTACTCATCACATATCCACAAACGCAAAGAAGAAGCATCTGGAACACTCGCGGAATTGTTCAATTCGATGATATTCTTACTGTGCTTCCTTCTGATGTGCTGAAGTGGAATATTGATGGGTACCTTCGCTTGTCATCACACCTATCCATATCCATGAATGTCCCAAGGTCTTGTTCCCAAGTCTATGGGGGAGAAATTCGGTATTGCCCCGTTTGGGGTGCAATTATTGACCTGGCGCTAATTATCTCCTCCGACTGCAAACTTGGCTTCTATCGCCCTTGGAGGTGATTGGAGTGCTAAATCAGGCGCTACACACCTCTCTTAAGGCGTAAAGTCCGAGGAGCGAGGCGCTACCTCAGAGTGCTGGCGAAGCTCATGTGATGTCAGTCAGCAATGGAACACAGACACAATGGCGCCGGCCAGTTCTTAAAGGGGAGGGTCGATCTTGCTCTCCATCCACACCCTGCTCATTGCAGCCTTGAATCTCGGCCTGGAGAGACCTGTACATCAAATCTGCTGGAAAGAACAATGGAGAGGCCCAGGGAAAGAGCTCAGAGTGCAGCCCCCACAGTCTCTTCTAAATCGATGCAAGGAAGGTCAAATCAAAATGAACCTGCAAAGTGCTGCTCAGTAACCAAAACTCCTTCACACAGCATTGAATCTCTCCAGAAGTCTCTCTCTCTCAGAATGCGTGGTGCAAAAATGTCGGCGACAAAAAAAGGCAGGAAGCCCCAGTCCCTTCCTGACTGCAAAACGTTCCCCTCAACCTGTCGTTGCTAGCAACAGGCGGAAAGGCAGGGGGTGCCACTCAATATCCGGTCCAGGGTGCTACCCGGACGTTGCATGCTCGACTGACATCACGATCTGCGGGCACAGGAGTTCATGGCAGTAGTGTTTAGCGCCGCCGCAAAATGTCTGGTTAATTTCACGAGCGGCGCAACACATCGCTGCGCCCGGACGCTAGTTGCCTTGCACCCCATTAGGGCGCTAACGGGAGGCGCAAAGCAACTGAATTTTTCCCCCTATGTCTTCTCTAGGTAGTCAATATAATTCAACTATAAATAATTCTAAGATTATGAAGCATGTCAGAAGATTGTGCATTCTATTCTCTAGCAGAATAAGTGGTCAAGTCATTAAATGTTCTGCAAACCTTTTCCCTGTGGGGAACGTTATACTGAAGTTTGGCCATAATATAAGGGTGAACGTGCGAGTGTCCCTATAGATAGAATCCAGAAAAATCAATCAATTACTGAACGACAGGTGATTCCTGGTGATAGATAGCGAGGAATTTTCAAATGATATTTTGCCACAAACATAGCTCCAGTGCCTCCTAGAATAGTGCTTAGTTCTTACTGACCCATGGATATTTTTTCTTTATTTAGGCAGTCTAACAAAATAGGGAGCTACACTTAAATAAAAACAGCCAATGCTGGAAATACTCAGCAGGTCAGGCAGCATCTGTAGAGAGAGAAACAGAGTTAGGGGGCGTGATCTTGCCAGTCCAGGGGAGGCAGGTATGGAGGCGGAACTGCCGGGAAAATGGCAGAATCTGGGGGTGGGTGCCCATCCCGCCCCAACCTGCCTCCGTGCCATCTTGCCAGGAGGCGGGTAGCTGACCTGCACCGGGCCCTTCTCCTGGAGGCGGGAACGGGAATACAGCCACTTAACTGCCTGTTAACAGGTAATTAACAGGCAGATAAAAGGATTATCCCCATTTTACCCACACAAGTGCGGGCTTTCCGAAGGCTGCGAACCCCGCCAGGGTCACTGAGGCGAGTAGTGGGTCTGCAGGGGTCGGAGGGGTGCAAAAGTATGCTGTGAAGCTAAGTGATCGGTGCAAATGTGGAGAGGTAAGTATGTGAGGTGAGTGGAAAATGTTAGTAAAAGTTTACTTACCTTTGTTTCTTCCTGCAGGCTGCAAGAGTTGGGTATGCGGAGAGTCTCGCACCTCCGCGGCAGAGATGACAGATGGCCATTGCATTCTCCAATGCAATAACCATCTAATTTCTGCAGAAGAAAGAGGTTCAAGAACTTATCAAACTACAGAGAATGTCAGTGTTTGACAGCTTCACAGAGCTGTCACACGATGACAATTCATCTGTCAAAAATTTTTGACAGGTGAAACGTCATATGCTGACGTTCTCTGTAACCCGCTGGGCTGGCTTAACAAAGTCAATCAAGGGAAATAGCATGGGTTGGCCAGAAGTTGATGGAGGCGGGACTGAAACCCGACAAAGGGAGTGAGTCCCACCTCCAAAAGCTCCCCATTGGCAAAATCCAACGTTTCAGGTCTGTGACCCTTCGTCAGAACTGACTTCGTTCTGATGAAGGGTCATCAACCTGAAATGTTAACTCTGTTTCTCTCTCTACAGACGCTGCCTGATCTGCTGAGTATTTCCAGCATTTTCTGTTTTTATTTCAGATTTCCAGCATCCGCAGTATTTTGCTTTTGTATTAGGGAGCTACACTGCTGTCTTGCACAGAAGGGAACAAAAATTGTTTGCATTTGTGGAAAAAAATAAAACTGAGGATCCTTTCAAGGTTGCAGATGCTAAAAAGAAGACCTTTAGAGGCAGAATCTGAAAGATATTGGAGCTGAGAGATGTATTAGATTTAATTACTCACAGTTTCTCATAAAAAGAGATATAAGCAAAGCATTGATCAAGGCCATTTTAATAACTTCTAGAAATTAATGTAATTGCCTTAATATATAAATGTAATTGTTATAAGTTCATAGCAGTCTGGATTTCAGAAGGTACTTAAGTACCAATATCCTTAGATTTACAGGGTGAACTTTGAGGAAAAAAATAAGCTAATTTGCATAAATTTACATATTGGTTCACAGTGTAAAGATTTTGAATTAAGCCACTAATTATCATATAATTATGACCCTCTTGTAAATTTTAGGCAATTTATTCCTAGTGCTTATAGTTGTGTTTGTGCAGAAAAATATGTGATCGATGTGTTACTCAATGCCGTTATTTTGCAAGATACGTTTAATGTCAATTTATTTCCTTCTTCTGAATCAGCTATATAAAATGACCTACAAAAATAGAGAGCCTACAGCACAACATCCCCTTCTCCTGAACCTCCCATGTGATTAATTCTGTGGTTCAGATGTCAATTAATCTAAGTGTAATGGTTCTAGGGAATTCTGCACGAGATGGTTTTGGGACTAGTGGGGCTGCTCGGCTCATGTTGCAAGCCCGTGAGGAAGCTTTAGCATCTCGTTCAGTAAGTGCCCAGTCAATAACTATTCCTGTGACTTGTATTTTTTAAGCCATCACATTTGGCAGCAACTTGTGCATCTCACGCCATTAAAAACTCAACCTTTGCCACCAATTCAGTAGCCTCTGGTTGTTTTCTGAAATTCTTTCCTTGATGTCTGCAAGCTGTCCGGTGATCAAAGAAATTGAACCCTTGAGTTGATCCATGTCTACAATCACTGCTGTCCTTGTGCAGAACATTTAAGAATTGATGAACTCTCTTTTCAATAGGACTGCCCCATGTTATTATTTTACAAGATGCACTTAATATGACTAGATTTGTACATGTGCCTTCTTGAGAAATAGCACGGCAAGCATTAGGGAGGATGTGGACAAATGCCATTTTTGTTTTTCTGTTAATATTTTATGTGGGAGTCAGTATCCTAAAAAAACTAGTGGCAAGTTATGTCAATTGAACTGTGAAAAGCTATTATTTCAGAGGATCCAGTGAATTTGTGCAGATGCACAAATTATGGTCAGTAGCATTTTGAATAAGTTGTAATATTTGGAAAGTTGAAGTGGGGAGTCCAGATAAAAGAGCGTTGGAGAATTCAAACCATGAGGTGATAAAGGCATGAACTAGGGTTTCAGTGATGATGGGAAGGGAGGTTGGGCAATGTTGCACAGGTGGAAGAACGCAGTCTTGGTGACTGAACAGACACAGGAGGCAGCTCAGCTCAAGGGTGAGCAATATGCTTAAGCTTTGGACATCTTGGCTTAGCCTGAGATAATAGCCAGGAAGGTTTATGGAGTCAAGGCCAGAGGCACATCGAAAATTTCCAGCAAATTCCCCAGGTTCTAATTCCTTCCCTACTCCACTCCAAGGTTTGCCTATTGTATTGTAAGTTATCTAACTGAACTACATCCCCAAACCACCACAACATGAAGCATATGTTTTTGGTAATTATGTTATATGTCATGTAGTCAATAATAATAAAATGTCAAGCTTATTCAGCTAGTAAATATATTTTTACAAATCACATTAAGCATTCAAAAACTTAAAAGTGTTACCACTTAATGTAAAGTCCATGGAAGTGACAAGCTTAATTCCTATGAGAAGGCTAGATACTTACTTAATCCTTTAATACAGAAGAACCTTGGCAGTGCGTGTTGCGCATAATATTTTCTCAACCTTTATTAAACTTTTAACCTAGTCAGCAAACCCTTGCTTATCTTGCATGACACATTACATTTCTAGCAGTTAAACAGTTACAAATTACTTTAAACATGAAAGAAGAGCGTCAACATTGATAGTAAGGAATATATTCTTACCTCATTCATTGGAAGGGGGAAGAGGTTTTCTCCGTTGTCTCATTACAGCATATGATCTTCAATATTCCTGTCTTTCTATTAAACATGGGGGTTCCATTGCAGAAGGTGCGCAGGCCTTTCTCTAGGAGGAAATTCAAAGTAATGCTTGTGTTCAGGAAGGCTGACTGTATTTCAGAATATTTTATTCCCCTAACTGTTTCCCCTCCTTTTTGGAAGGTACTGACTCTTTCTTGGATGTAGTCCCACAAGTGCCAGAAGCTGTCCGATTCCCCATCCAGCGAGCCATTTTTCATTTGTGATCCCTATCCAGACCATTTTCTTTCTGTCCATACCTGCTGCACACTTTTCAAGGGCTAGGGCATCAAAACAGGATGTGTCCTGGAGTATGAATAAATTGGAATTGGCATTTATCCCCGCTGACTACAAATACATCTTACAAAAGATAATTTTCTAAACATCTATATATGAACTTTCCAAACGTCCAAAAAGCTATCTTTCTTGCTATCAGTCTTCTTCCTTTCCCCTTTGGGCTGATTAACAGTCTGACTGGCCACATTAATGCTCCTTCCATGGCTGTAATCACCTTTATATCAGCCAATAGTCCTATACAGCAGGAGAGTTTTATGGGCTCCCACCACCCATACGATGAGGGGGACCACCCACACCCACACCCACTGGATGCAAGTATCCCGCTGGATGTCAACCCAGAGCTCCAACTTCACTCGCTGGGACTGTCTGGAATGGGGTATGAACCCTGCACCTTGAGGCAGGAATGTTACCACTGTGCCAAAGGCTAACTCTGGATTGTACAGTTATTCCATGGAACTTAGATGGAAATGAGGACATTCATTTTTTAAGTGAGAAGGCATTTATTTCGAGGTCCTACAAGCAAGACCTGAAACCATCCAATATCATGGGTGTGTTTGGCAGGAAGTGACTAATAAGAAGGTGGCAATAGGATGTTCACCTTAAACAGACAATCTTTCCACCAAAAGTATTTTTCCCCCAGTCAAGCGTGTGCTTAAAGAAAAATGAAAATTCAGTCTGAAACGTGTAACAATCACACAGACAAGGACACAACGTTCAGTGCTTCATAATTTGAGAAGAACACCCAGTTTTGAACTCTTGCTGTCAGGTTTCTATGAGGAAATTACTGTACTGGAAAATGTATTGGCTCAGGAAAGAGTACAACACTGGCAATGAGAATGAAATGTCTCAAAGTTATAGGATTAATTTTCATTAAATTGCGGAATGATTTTTAAATTACACTCTTGTTTATCCAGATTTTGTTAATCCTTCAGAATTTGTTTTTGACACACTGAGCTCAATTTGGTTTTGCACTGAATACATACATGGCAAAAGAGATTTGTTTGACCTGACTAACTCTATTCTACTTACGCCAGTTTGACTCAGTTAGTAGCACTCTTGCCTCGAGTCAGACTGTGGTGGATTCAAACTCTGCTCCAGGACTTTAGCACATTATCTCAGCCGATATTTCAGTGCAGCACCGAGGGAGTGCTGTATTGTCAGAGGAGCTGTCTTCGGATGAGACGTTAAACCAAGTCCATCTGTTCAAGTGGGCATGAAAGATCCCATGGGACTATTCAAAGAAGAACAGGGAGGTGTCCTGGCCAACAAAATAGGCTGGTCACTCGTCTCATTTGCTTTTGTGGGATCTGGCCATGTGCAACATGAATGCCGTATTTGCATACTAAGTAATAATGAAGGCACTTCAAAGGTAGTTCATTGGTTGTGAAACACTTTTGGATATCCTGAGGACATGGAAAGTGCTACAGGAAACTCTTTTTTATCTGGCACCGACGGGACCGGCGTGGTGCCGTTTTATCAAAAAGTCCGGATTACAGAGAGGTATAGTTAAAAGGTGCGAGATCTCCGTACACAGCAACAAATCCAGGCTTCCCTGTTGCTTAGCAACAGCTGCAGGAACCCCGGCCACAGACCAAGCGTCCCTGTTGCTTAGCAACAAGTGCAGGAACCCCGATTACACAGCCACAGATCCAGGAACGGCCAATAATATGAAGTAAAACTTAACTGAACCTACTCCTGAATTTTGCCGGTTAACCAAGATTTCCGGTTGTTTGGGTGTGTAAGGGGTTTTCCTCGAGAGATGTCTCTGAGGTTTCTCTCTCTAGAGGCCTCTCTCTCTTGCACAGTAAAACCTTGAGTGGTTCGACCCACTCGCCCCTTAGATTCTATACTCTGGACTTTGGGGCAGGAACTACAATGTAGAGAAAACTCTTGTAGACCAAGTTTGATGAAACAAAATGAAACTTTATTGCATAAGGAAAAATATCAAATCAAATGCAAGCAGATAAGAGAGTACATGGGAGGGAAAAACACAAACAAATCATAATGACACAGTACTAACTAAGGCAAATACAGGCATCTTATACTCTACAAAGATCATCATGAAATAAGGAAACACACGGAACATCGAGGGACAACAACTCATGTTAATTGTACCCTTAAATCCACCCCCTTATTAAACCTATCTAGATCTGATTGTGAAGGGCCAGAAACATGCTCACCAATCCCACTAGGAAGTGCAAGGTTTTGAAATCAAGTCTGTGTTTTGATCCCTTCAGGCGCTCCGTCTCCTCGTGGATCGTGGAACCCCTGCGAGCTGCGCCACACCTCTCTCCTGAGGTGGGGGTCGGGGCGGCTGGACACCGACGGGCCTGGATGTCGGCGGGGTCGAGGATCGTCGGCTCGACCCTGGTCAGAGGAGCCTTGGGCTGGCTCCCATAGATTTCCTTAGTTCGTTATTGTCTCTTTTCGAGCCGGAGTGGCTGGAAGGTTTCTTCTCTTGGGGTTTTGTTTTTTTGTCTCTTCTCCCAAGTTGGCTCGATGGCCTCTCGTTTCGGCAACGGCCTGGGGATGGTCGATGATCTCCCGATGTTTTCCCCGGGGCGGGACGCCGGCTTCGAACGGCCTTCTTGATGTTGGCTTAATTCTTCTTCCTTCTCCGATGGTGGAGAGGAGTTTGCTGATCTTCTCCCGAAGCGACTCCTCTTCACCCACCGCTGTCTCCGCAACTACAACTCCGGTGTCTCCTTCAGAGTTTCCCCCGTGTCTCCGTGTCTGTACAACTCCAACTCCTCCAGTTATACTTTTCCCCCAGAAGCTTCCACTTCCCGCCCAAAATCAGGTTAGTCTTTTTTTAACTTTTGGCGGGCTGGGAGCACAGCGGGGTAGTTATTATATTTTAAAATGTTTTCGATGGCCGGTAAAGGCCCATCTCTGGTCTGGAATGACCTTCATTGTTTTTAATGTCCTGCTGATCTCGTTATCTAGTCCTTGGTGTTGTTCTCATGAATATGAAATTATCCCCTTTTGTCTGGGTCAACATTTAGATGGCCTCTGTCCCCAGGCCGATCTTGATTGGATCTGCATCTAATCCATATGTATATGTGTGGGTCTGGTTTCGTTCTCTCAGAAACGGCTTCCAGAACTTGCTGTGGGTTGAATCCACAAAGCTGTCTGAGGATTCGCAGGAACCATTTTAAAGTGTCCCAATAAGCCGGTCACATGGTATGGTGGCCATTTTGTATGCCTCTTTTTCTGGGCTTCTTAAAAACAGTCTTTAAAATCATGGCCTGTTCTGCCATTTGACCCTTATTAATACAAAGTCCAATTTTGCGAATCCTACAGGTGCCGGTAAATCAAGAGTTTCCTGTATATAAATGCAGGTTATTTCTTGCTTTCTAATTCAGAAGTAATGCACTGGATGTGAAGAAATGTAGGATGTCATGTGGTATGATGAGCCACCGTAGAAATGCAAGTCCTTTAATTATTGCAAAGTATAATACTGAGGGCTTAAAGATCCTCAAAGATGAAACATGAAATTTTCGCAAAAATGTAATGAACTTACCTTTTAAGGTGCCGGAAAAAAAACCGTTGTATGCTTGTGGAACTTTATTGTGCAGGTTGTGTATTGAAAAACAGGCCATGGGAGCAATGGACAACTGTTGCACTGCAAAATGTAGGTTGTGGATTTGTGCCTGTAATCCCGCTTGCATAGAGTTCCTGATCTTGGCAGTGCCATTGTGATAGGCTCTAGGCAGAGGCAATGTGCTTCCCCATTTTAATGGTATATCTCTGCCCTAATTCCAGTCAAAATAACAAGTCCATGTGATGCCCACAATTCCACCACTTCAAAGTACACTGCAATACAAAATGGCACATCGCAAATAGATTCTCAAAGCTTTGAAAATTGACGCCTAAGTTCTGGCTTCTTGATTAAGATTGATTTTTGTTTGACCTACATTACTTTTAGTAACGGGGTTAAAAGTTCCTCTTTGACTGCATCTGTTTATGAATGGTCTTCATTCACAAATGCCATGTAGACAACAATAAAAGGAAAATAGAGAGCAAAACATTCAATTCACCAGGCACCCAGTCCAAAACCTGAGGGACAGCTCTTCACAACAAGCTGAAGGATTGGAGCACAGAGTAGCTCAGGAACTCGAGACCATGACCACTGAGCTGTGAAAAGGTTGTTTTTAGTGTCGCTGGGGTGTATGATAAGAGAATATTTTTAACTGGTGAATTTCCTTTAACATTAAATTCTAATACAGAAAATTAATTTTAACTTCATCATTACTGATACTTGATTTTCTTTTCCAAAATATATTTATTTTTTATTTTCAAACATACAGTTATAGAGTGTCACCGTACATTATCTGCTGTATACACATCATTGATATGCATTATATACAGTTAGAAAGAAAAGAAAGACTTGCATTTATATAGCGCCTTTCACATACACTTGACATCCCAAAGCACTTTACAACCAATGAAGTACTTTTTGAAGTGTAGTCACTGTTGTAATGTAGGAATCGCGGCAGCCAATTTGCACACAGCAAGCTCCAACAAACAGCAATGTGACAATGACCAGATAATCTGTTTTAATGATGTTGATTGAGGAATAAATATTGGCCAGGACACCGGGGATAACTCCCCTGTTCGAACTAGTGCTATGGGATCTTTTACGTCCACATGAGAGAGCAGACAGGACCTCGGTTTAACGTCTCATCCGAAAGACGGGTTTGGCAATTTTGGCAAGGTTAGTGCTTTTGGGTGGTTCGTAGATGGCCTAGGTGGTTCGTCTTAGCATTTCCTGTGTTTAGACAGGAGATTGGGGGTGGGGAGCGGGTTATGTTTCAGGGACAATGTCATACTGGTTGTATAGTATTCCCCTCCTTAAATACCACAATCCTAACACTACAGCCTTCCTCACGATAGATGAATAATCATATTCCTTTTTGCTATAATGCTATGCTTGTGTGGGAAAGTTGCTGGTATGATTATCTGTTGTTTCTAACAGGTTAGGAATGGTAACCAGACTTTGATGAATTATTCCTGCTTCAGCCCCAGTGAGTGCGTTACTTTTCTCTGGCTGAGCCATTGTTTACGGTGCCTTAATCTACAGTGGTCAAGTGGGAGTTTATGCTGCTTCCGTGGGGGCACAGTTATGCTGGGGACATGCCCACTGTGGAACTCTTGCCGCGATTTTGCCGGCGCTCAGAGGGCGGGTTTGGAGGCGGGTCATAGATTAAATTTGTTTTGATTGATGGCGGGTTCCGATCCCGCCTCCAAACAGCTTTCCCAAGTGTTGGGTCCCCGATTTGCGAATGGACCCGACACCTAGCGGCGGGAAGTGGATTAAAGGCAATTACCTGCCTAGTAACAGGTAGTTGCCAGTAGTTGTCAGCCTATTTTTGGATTTTGCCACTTCTGACTCGGGTTTCCCGACATCCGGACACCACGCCAGGTAAGTGTGGCTCATTGCGAGTCTGCTGTAATGTTTGTGGAATGATGACAGCTGCAGAAGT
This sequence comes from Somniosus microcephalus, assembly GCF_052327205.1. Lineage (NCBI taxonomy): Eukaryota > Metazoa > Chordata > Chondrichthyes > Squaliformes > Somniosidae > Somniosus > Somniosus microcephalus. Next base: position 21,450,006 of record NC_141010.1, read on the forward strand.
GGTGTGAAGGATCCAGTGTTGCACATGGTGAGTCTCAGAGGAAAGAAAATGTTGGGAACTGCATTTTTAATACATTTACAGATTTCTTTAGCTTACAAGTTTTTAAATCCATGTCCAGTGCCACCTCATTGGGAGAACCTCTCTCACCAGCGACAGATCGCTTCTGCCACCTCACCTGCAGCTTCCATCTATTCCAGCCTATGGAGGGAGTCATTGGAGAGCCTGGGTGTAAGAGGTCACCTTTGTGCAGTGATTGTCAGTGTTTTCAGCACCTCAATGCTGTCAAACACTGAGAATCAAGGGGGAAAAATGGAGTCACGTCCCCTTTGGGGCGCTAACTTCGCCGGGGCGCTACTTTTAGCGCCCCAAAAAGATTAGCGCCCCTGCGGCCAAAATTCATTGGTAGCGCCCCAAGAGGGAAGCGGGACACTACCGGAAGCGCTCCCACTCCCTCTTGGGGCACTGCGAGGGAATATCGCGGCGCTACATGCCGCGGTATTGCAGGCCTTCCTCACCTTCTTAAAGGGGAGGGACCTTGCGCAGCGCGACCCAGGGCCCAGCTGGGCCACCAGGGATCGGAGTGCCAGCAAAAGAGCCCGGAACTCAAGAGAAGTGCCGGGCTCACGGAGCGCAGCCGGCACTCCGCGGGGGGGGGGGGGCGGGTCAGGTGGCCATGGATGGCAAAGCGGGCAGGTGCTGGCAGGCGGCCAGCAACAAAAATGGCCGCCCAGCACCTCGTCTTTAGTTAGCCCCGCCCCCGCTGCAGGGAGGCCCCCCTGACCCTGTCGGACATAGCGTCCAGTGGTAAGTCAGGGGGCGCTACCGAAGATCGCGACCGGGGCGCGAGCAGGGCGCTGCGCACGGCGATGACATCATCGCCGGCGGTGCAGCATCGCGGGGCGGTTGCCGCTGCTGCTAGTCTCCCGCTGAATTTTGCAGGAGGCGTTGGCGGTGCCGCACCCGAGCGCTAGTTGCTTTACGTCCCGTTAGCGTCCTCTTCGGTTGTTAAAGGGAGGTGCAAAGCAACCGAATTTCTCCCCCCAACTGTCTAAATAAAATTGTGCGTGTGTTAACATTTCCTCCTATTTTGAGCGTTGAAGGACGTGGCAGTCAAGTGAGCAATCTGTAGTTAATTCTGAATAAACATCTTTTATTCCGGTGAGAAAGAAAGATTTTAAGAGAAGGGAGCACCATCCGTGGCTAACTAAGGAAGTAAAGGGAGGATGTTTCCCCTGGCTGGGGTGTCTAGAACGAGGGGGTCACAGTCTCAGGATACGGGATAGGACATTTAGGACTGAGATGAGGAGAAATTTCTTCACTCAGAGGGTGGTGAACCTGTGGAATTCTCTACCACAGAAGGCTGTGGAGGCCAAGTCACTGAATATATTTAAGAAGGAGATAGATAGATTTCTAGACACAAGGGGCATCAAGGGGTATGGGGAGTGAGCGGGAATGTGGTATTGAGATAGAGGATCAGCCATGATCACATTGAATGGCGGAGCAGGCTCGAAGGGCCGATTGGCCTACTCCTGCTCCTATTTTTCTATGTTCTATGTTTCTATTACAAACGAAAATATGTTAACTGGGTGGTTTATCATATGTGGATTATTTTCCCTGTTGACTTAAGGTATTGCATTCCATGTTTATGACTGAAGGTGTAAAGAAAATTTAGAACCAAACTCTGATTGGTAAAAGCAAGTTTTAGCAATGGATCTCCCTTCACATTAACAACCCAACCAGCGACTTTGAAGAAAAAAAAATGTAAAATTTAATATCATATAAAACTGTTACGTTGGAGGACAGTCAATATCCTGCCCAGGCTTCCTTTATCTTGGTTTGACCCACTGCAGGATATGCAAATACCAATGCAATCTGCGTTCACATCGCCACGTGCAAAAAAAAAATGTGCGTAGGTCCCCATGAAGAGTGCCCGTCTGCCTATTGATGCAAATTATCTGCACCTATAGATACGAAGGGAGAAATCACAATCTGTGTGCCATGTAGATGTGGCTTCACATGGTGTTTTGACCAAGCTAGTTGCTACTTATCAGTTCCCAACCAGCTCACTTGCAGCAAAGCTGTAGCAATAACTGCTGATGCTGTATAATCGGTTTGTGAGCAATGTGGCTTTTGCAGCATATGTTAGCAGCTGGCGTTTTGAACATTTCTGGACTGGCCCAGTTCTGAGAGAGAAAATGAGGAAGGATTTGTTGCCAGACCATATGACTTTCCCAGCTGAACAGGCCTTGTTTCAAATGATTTGAGAGGAGCCTCACAACCCTCTTACAGGGAATGACCTAATCTCACTTCATCCTTTGCATGTGGGAAGCCTTTGTCCTTTTACAAAGAGCTAATTTGAGAGACTGGCTACAAGATCAGCTTTAGGAAGGCAGGCAGGCCAACGACAGGGCATGAGGATTCAACTGAGCTGCTAATCGAAATATATTAGTCTGCACACAATGCAACTAGTCCTGTGATCTCTCAGTTGGTCAATGGTCTGATGCTTCAGATAGGAAAGGAAAAAATACTGCAAGTGCTGGAAACACACAGCAAGCCCATAAGGGTAAGGCTAAGTTCATGCTTAATGAGAGACTCCTCTTCAGGATTGGGTCCGTTCTGATGTTTTGTATTCTACCCAAAGCAACACCCTTTCATCCTCTGTTGGTACATTTGAATATTTAAACGAAATGGAAAACAACACTTGTGTTTACGTGAAGTAGTACAGGGAGACCAGTGGAGGCCTTCTCGTGTACTGTAGGTTAAATCCCATTTTATGTATTATGGCATTGAATTTCCGTGGGATTCTCCCGATCGCCTGCCGTGACTTAGGCTGAAGATCCGAGGAAACCTTGGAGAAATGGTGTAAACGCCATATAACAGGCATGTGTGTTTTCTTTTCATTTGGACCTTTATGTAGCATTCCCCATTTCAGAGTGTACTCAGCTGACCTGCTACTGCCACTCATATGTGAGAGAGAATGTGTGCTCACATTTCCTCCTATTCTGAGCACTGAAGGAAGTGGCAGTCAAGTGATCAATCTGTAGTTAATTCTGAATAAACATCTTTTAACTCATTCAGCCCTAAAAAACACAGGATTTTCTGTCATTTCCACTACAGCGATAAACAATTTGCATTTATATAGCACCTATAACATAGTAAAACGTCCCAAGGCTTTCCACAGGAGCGTTAGCAAACAACATTTGACACCAAGCCACATAAGGAAATCCTAGGGCAGGTGACTAAAAGCTTGGTCAAAGAGGTAGCAAGGAACACCTTAAATGAGGAGAGAGAGCTAGAGATGCAAGGAGGTTTAGGGAGGGAATCCCAGAGCTTCGGGCCTAGGCAATTGAAGGCACAGCTGCCAATGGTGGAGCTAAGAAAATCAAGGATGCGCAAAAGGCCAGATTTGGAAGAGCGCAGAGATCTCAGAGGGTTCTAGGGCTGGAGGAGGTTACAGAGATAGGGAGGGGCGAGGCCATGGAGGGATTTGAAAACAAGGATGAGAATTTTAAAATCGAGGCATTGCCAGACCGGGAGGCTATATACAGGAAACTTTCTGGTATCCGGCACTGACGGGACCGAGCTGGTGCTGTTAGATTAAAACTGCCGTATAAATCAGCACTAATGTTGAAACATACAGAGCTTTTCAGCTCTGTGTAAATCAACAAACCCTGTTGCTTAGCAACAGCTTCAAAACAGTCGGCTGCAGCTGCAAGCGTCTCTAGCTGAAGCTGTTGCTTAGCTACAGACCTTGCAGAGCCTGACTGTGAAAAAAAAAGCAACGAGAAGTAAAAAAACTTATAGAAAACGGCTCCTGAATTTTGCCGGTAGATAGAGCTTTCCGGACTTTTAACCTCCGGTTAAACGAAAGTTTCCTGTAGGTCAGCAAGCACAGGGGTGATGGGTAAATGTGACTTGGTGCGAGTTAGGACACGGGCAGCAGAGTTTTGGATGAGCTCAAGTTTTCGGATTGTGCAAGGTGGGAGGCTGGCCCAGGAGAACATTAGCATAGTCGAGTCTCGATGTAACAAAGGCATGGATTAGGGTTTCAGCAGCAGATAAGCTCAGGCAAGGGAGAACACAGGCGATGTTACAAAGGGTCGGAAGCTCAGTTCAGGGTCAAATAGGACGCTGAGGTTGCGAACAGTCTGGTTAAGCCTCAGATGGTGGGCAGGGGGAGGGATGGAGTTGGTGGCTGGAGAACGGAGTTTGTGGCGGGAACCGAAGTCAATGCCTTCTGCTCATGTCGGACAAGCAGCATGACAAATCAGAGACAGTGGAAGGGTCGAGAGTGGTGGTGGTGAGGTAGAGCTGGATGTCATCAGCGTACATGTGGAACCTGATATTGTGTTTTCGGATAATGTAGGCGAGTGGCATCATGTAGATGAGAAATAAGAGTGGGCCAAGAATAGATCCTTGGATAGGTGTTGTTTCATATGACGGGAAAAGCTTGTAATGGGATGTCTAGTTTGGCTCTCCATTCAACAGTCTCCTGAGATGCCGAGGGGAGAAATGAGGTGCCTCCCACAACAGATCTCAGTGGGCAGGTTGATGTGATGTGTTCCATGGTCTGGGACTCATGGCCACTGTCACACTTCGGGTCGTCACTCATCTTCCATTTGCGGAGCAGGTGGCTGCATCATCCGTGCCCTGTGCGGATTGGGTTGAGCGCTGCCCGCTGTCTCCGAGGGAGGTCGAAGCCAGGGTCCTCTGCTGCTGGGTCAGTGATGAGGTGTTGGTTCTTTATGTTGTGTGCGTCCCACGATTCCGTCCATCTGGATAGTGGGTCGATACCAGCTGCAAGAATATTGGCTGCTTTTTCCCAGAATGGCCAGCGCGATTTTAAGCGCTTTCGTGGTGGAATTCTCAAGTCTTCGTGAATGGGAAGGTCGGTGTTGCTCATGGTTTTTTTCCATCTCATGGAGCACGGTGGCGTCGCAGTGAGTGGCAGGCAGGGCAATGTGGGACAGCACCGGGAGCCACTCAGCTGGAGTGGACTTGAGCATCCCTGACACCGTACTCATGGCGGCGTTTAGCTGCACGTCCACGATCTTTGTGTGGCAGCTGCAGGACCATGAGGTAGAGTAGACTAGGCCACTGTTGCGGTGCGAAGTGTTGGATAGATAAAGTGAGATAGCACTTGGAGTTTGTACTGGAAATTCAAATGCTTGATACAAATTGCAACCAGTAGCTGTGTGTTATGAATCTAATACAACAGAGTCACTCTCATAGGCCTCAACAAATGTTCCATGACTGACAGGGCCTCATAATTTGCAACCACAAAAGTAGCTCATGGGTTAAATGGAGGGTAAGGAGAAGTGTCAAATAGTTTCTCAATACATTTTGATATAAAAGGTGTTTTGCTGATCCTAATTCCCCAGACTACGAGTTCCAAGTTAGGACTAGACCCAATGAAAAGAAAAACTACAAATGCTGAAAATATGAAATAAAAATAGATAATGATGGAACTGCACATCAGGTCCATCAGTATATGAAAGAGAAAAGATAGGTTAATGGCCAGGTGGAGATCCTTCTGACTTAGATTTCAAACTAAAGCTATATATAATCGCTGTGCCAGATGCGATAAATACATTGAAAAATATTTCATACATAATATTTTCTACAAATTAATAACACATTAAGAACCTCAAATATTTATGAGGCAGTTATGGCTCTGTGTTTACTGAAATATCACTAATTGTTTCTGCAGTGGCATAACAGTTTTTCAATAAGATGTTAATTATAGATTGCAATACCACTGCATTATTAAACAACTTTTTAAACAGTGCTGCTGATTGTAAGTTTGTTAAATTTGCTGCAAGAATTGGCAGTTTTACAGATTTATAGGGGGCTAAATTCGGTTGATTTGTGCCTCCCATTAGTGCCCTAGGAGGGCGCTAACGAGTCGCAAATCAACTAGCGCCTGGGCGCGGCACCACTAACGCCTCCCGTGAAATTCAGCAGGAGGCTAGCGGCGCGCTGTGCCGCCGGCAATGACATCATCGCCGTGCGCAGCGCCCTGCTCACGCCCCGGCTGTAATATCGGGTGGCGCCCCCCCCGACTTACCACCGGACGCTATGTCCGCCGGGGTCAGGGGGGCCTACCTGCGGCCGGGGCAGTGCTAGTTAAAGGGGAGGTGGCGGGCGGCCATTTTTGTTGCTGGGCGCCTGCCAGCACCTGCCCCCGTTGCTGTCCCAGCCCCTGTGAAGCCCCCCCCCCCCACCGCGGAGTGCCGGCTGCTCTCCGTGAGCCAGGCACTCCTCTTCAGTGCCGGACTTGTTTGCCGGCACTCCCGATCCCTGGTGGCCCAGCTGGGTGCCGGGCCGTGCTGCGCCAGGCCCTTCCCCTTTAATAAGGGGAGGAAGGCCTGCAGTACCACGGCGATATTGGCTCGCAGCGCCCCAAGAGGGATGCGGGGTGCTTCCAGTAGCGCCCCTCCTCCCTCTCGAGGCGGTACCTGGGAAAATCGGCCACGGGGGTGCTAACTTTGTCGGGGCGCTAAAATTAGCAGCCCAGCGAAGGTGGCGCCCCCACCCAATTTTTACCCCATTATGTTTTCTTCACTATAATGCAAAAGTGTCAATATAAATGAAAAGTCAGGCCATGACTCGACTCCAGAGGGAGGCAGTGTCAGATCCCCTAAAGGGGGCAGTCGACTAATTGGGTGTGTCATGGAGTGCAGAGTCAAACCGAGTTTCAAAAGTTTTTAGAGGAAGCTTTGGACCTTTTGGGCATTTGTTAAACTCGTGTGAAGCTTACTGAATGACAACTTGCATTTATGTAGACCTTGAACATAATAAACATAAGAAGTTTATTGCTTCTTGCCAAAATTTGAACTGCACTCAAATCGGCAACCTCAAATCCGAATTACACCACTGTTTCATACCATTAATATCAACAAGCTCTAGAAAGAACTTGCATTTATATAATACCTTATCATGCCTCTCAGAAACAACCTAAAGCGCTTCACATATAATGAATGACTTTGAAGCATAGTTGCTGTTGCTTTGTAAGCAAAGACCTACAAGTGTTACATCAATGTTGTAATTATGCAACTGAGTAAATCCAGACAGGACATCAGTCAGTCTGTAAGCTGAACTCGGAAGCTAGCTTGAGCTACTGAGAGCAAAATTGTTTTAAACTTTAATAAAACTAGTTTGTCATCTGATATGGGATTATGTGAATCCTTAACACAATCTAACATTAGAACAGATTGGGTGACCGCTTTTGCGGAACACCTCCGTTCAGTCCGTAAGGGTGACCCCGAGCTTCCAGTCGCCTGTCACTTTAATTCTCCGCTCTACTCCCACTCTGAGCTCTCCGTCCTCAGCCTCTTACACTGCTCCAGCGAAGCTCAATGTAAGCTCGAGAAACAGCACCTCATCTTTCAGTTAGGCACTTTACAGCCTTCTGGACTCAACATTGAGTTCAACAATTTCAAACCATAACCTCTGGCCCTATTTTTTCAGGCGGCAGCTGTTGATGATTCTGCCATCCTCATTTGCAACATTTAATCTCTCCTGCCTGCCATCCTCTCACAGACCGTCCCTTTTGTTCTTTCCTCCCCTCCCCCCGTTCACTGCCTCCGCACCTGCTTAAAACCTGTTACATCTCTAACTTTTTCCAGTTCTGACGAAGGGACTCAGACCTGAAACGTTAACTCTTGTTTCTCTCTCCACGGATGCTGCCTGACCTCCTGAGTGTTTCCAGCATTTTCTGTTGTTATTTCAGATTTTTCCAGCATCCGCAGTATTTTGCTATCGTACTAACATTAGAACACCTGTGTCACATCAATGCATAAATTGCAGTAAAACTGATCTCTTAATATAAAGGAGTGACACCGCCAAAGCTTTAAGTTTAAAAAAAATCAAAAACAGCAACCTTAAATATATAAAGGTGAAATTTCGTCTGGGTCTTACGATAAAAGAAACAGCTAAAGCCAGGTTCTAAAGTATGTACTAATCTTGTGAGTTCTGTTCTGTTTCAGATTGTTATCTTGAGACTCCCTCACATATTACATAACGGCGAGGTTTTTCGTCTCTCAAAATAACAGAGCAACCCCTCGACAATCGATAAATAGACCCATAAAATTAATGTTATTAAAATTCTAAAGTCTGATCTTTTATTTTAAAAAATTAAATTCCTTCTATTCTCAGCCCAGTAATTGAATTCTTTAAAATAAATATCTTGGCACCTTAAGCCTTGGCCTCAAACTAACTAAAACATGTTGATCTCACAGGTCCTGAGTTGCTAAGCAACCAAATGTGCACTTGAAATTGAGTGTGTATACTTCTTTAGTTGAGGAGAATGTTTGAAAGTATCTTTCAGCTAAGATCACCTCTGATTTGGGTTTGCTTTTGACCATAACCTAATCTTAACAGAACTTTATTTAAAAATTCTTTCAGCAAAAGAAATCTCTACAAAAGCAAGGAAAAAGTCTACGGGCTGGATTTTGCCAATGGGGAGCTTTTGGAGGCGGGGCTCCCACTTGTCGGGTTTCAGTCCCGCCTCCATCAACTTGCGGCCAACCCACACTATTTTCCCTTGATTGACCTTGTTAAGCCCGCCCAGCAGGCTGAGCAGGCCAATTAAGGGGAAGCCGGTGACAGAGAACGTCAGCGTACAACGTTTCATCTGTCAAAAATTTTTGACAGATAAATTATCATCATTTGACAGCTCTGTGAAGCTGTCAAACACTGACATTCTCTGTTGTTTGATGAGTCCTTGTATTCAAGACTATCTGCTGAGCAGAAATCAGATGGCTGTAGCATCGGAGAATGCAGCAGCCATTCTGTCATCGTTGCCGCGGAGATGCCGGTTCCCCAATGGTTGAAGCCTGCAGGAAGAAACAAAGGTAAGTAAACATTTTCTATCACTTTTCACTCACCTCACATACTTACCTCTCCACACTTGCACCCATCATTCACCTTCACAGGAAGAATTTATTCTCTCTTTTTTTGATAATCTTGCTATGATGTCATTTCCTGCTGAGCATTCTGGGTAATTAGTTCATGCAATGTCTCAGTTCCTGCTTTAGATGGGGCTACCTCCAATCACAGTGGTCTTAAAATGGCCGTCAGAGAAGGGAGGGGATATTCAGAATTTATACAGGGAATCTAAGGCCTTGTTGCTTTTGCCATTTAAAAAAACGATGTTCCGGCAAACCAGGTGATAGTGTTCAGACCAAAAAGGCAAGAAATAGGACAGAAACATTCACAATAATTAAATGGGTGGAAGGGGAAATAATGTAACTTAATGAAAAGCAATATTTCACCATAAGCATGGGTTTAACCATCTCCAACATCTGTGACTTTAAAAAAGAACACTGCAAGGGCTAGTTTGGTTACATTAATACAGACTATATCGCCATCATAATGACATCATAAGACCCTGATTTACATTTACTCACAAGCCTCACGCCTCAGACAAGAGCCTCAACAGTCCAAGAAAACAGTTGCGTTAAAATTGCCACGGGGTGGAAAAAGAGCGCTAAGTCCACCACTTGAACTTTAACCCCCTGTTCTGCCCAGTTTCGGCCAGGTGGAGGGAGTTAAAATTTCCCCCTTTGAGGCTCATATATTCAAGGCCCATCTTAACACTTGGGCTCTCCGCTGACTCTATTGAAGCTTCAGCCTGGATTGTAGAAAATGTCAGTTATTATGGCCTGTTGTTACAACTGGTAGTGAGGTTTGTTGTGAATGCACAAGGTATCCCTCTGGGGCTGAGATAAGAGCTTTGGTCTGGTCAGTTTTAACCTTACGAGACTAACCGTGTGATCAACAGCTGAAAATGTGCTCATCAATATCATACACTGAATCCCACTCATTCAAAACAGCACCAGTCCAGTATTGAACGGTAAAAAACCCGCCGTACATCTCTCATGAGTTATTCTTCCTAATGATCTTGTGCAACTGTAAGAAAAGGGGGAAAAGAATCACTCCGGGCCCAAGTAAATATTTGTAATAAAATATCAAAAAGCAGGAATTAAAGTACACAAAGTACACAGCAAGAAACAGTTTATTTAATGTTCACATTCTGAAAATAAACAGGCAATTAGTGCAAATATTAAAAACATGCACAGAATGACCCTATGAGCTTGCTGAATGATACAAACCATACTGCATCTTAACTATATAATCCTTTCCACTCTTCCCTTCCCTCGGAAAGCAACCAGAGAACGACGTTACATGATTAGGGCAAAAGAAGATCGTTCACACCCACCAACCACATTCATGAAAGTCCTGCAATGATCCCATCTCTGATATGCATTGCGAAATGGATCAATATGTTTAGAAAACAATGGTGTGAAATCGCACTATGCGATGTTAGCAATGTAAATTCCTCTCATCCCCCAATTTATTGAACATAAGAACATAAGAAGTAAGAGCAGGAGTCGGCCATACGGCCCCTCGAGCCTGCTCCGCCATTCAATAAGATCATGGCTGATCATCGACCTCAACTCCAGTTTCCCGCCCGCTCTCCATATCCCTTGATTCCCCTAGAGTCCAAAAATCTATCGATCATTGAAGTCTTTAGCTTGGTTGAATGGGTTAAAATAACAGACGGAGGCGTCACTAACCAGAGGGCCTAAATTTAAGATCATCACCAATAGAATCAAGAGAGGGCTTTTTACACAGAGGGTTGTTTGGTCTCAGAATGCACTACCAGAATCAACAATGGAAGCAGAATTCATAACAGATTTTAAAGGGGAAGTGGATAAATATTTGGAGAAAAAATTCACAAGGGAAGGAGAATAAGAGTTTCAGAGAACCAGTGCAGGCATCTTTTGTGCTGTACAGTTTTATGCTTCTATGAGTTTTCATACAAGCACATTAACTTGGATATTACTAACATTGCAATGCAATTTCCATCCCCATTTGCTTTTAAAGGTACAAATTTGCTCTTTCAAGGGTGTAATGATTGTGGTTGTCAGACAACCATTGTTACCTCCCCATGCCCCACAATTTTGTCTCTTTTTCTAAAGATGGTGGCCCATGCTGAACGATGGGTGTTGACAGCTCTGTGGTTCCTCACAGAAGTGCCTATTCTTCATGTGTGAGTTGAGATCAGAGGGGGTGAATTTCCATGGGGGTTGCTCCCGATCATCTGTCGTAACTTCAGCGGAAAAGCTACGGAAACCCCCGATAAACGGAGTAAACCGCGTTTAAGCTGTTTTTCTGGGGTCTCCGTGGCACTTCTGTTGAAGTTACGGCAGGCGATCGGGAGAACCCTCATGAAATTCACCCTGTGAGGGGGTAAATTTACCCTAATTTGCCTGGTAGGAAACTGACGGAATCAGGTCAGCCGCCCATTTTACACCTCACCCGATCTGCCTCAATGGAAAGTAAAAACAGGCGGGGTGTAAAATGGGAGGCCAAATGGATCCTGTCAGCTTCCCACCTCTAAGTCAGAAAGTTGGGGGCTTCAAGCCCCACTATGGACTTGAACACGGCTGGATTTTGTGAATGGAGGTGAGTTGGAGGCGGGACAGCTGCCTGTCGTGTCAATGTCCCACCTCCATCCTCGCCTGACCAACCAGAGGGATTTTCCCCTGATTGAGCTTGTTAAGCCCGCCCTGCGGGCTCAGCAGGCCAATTAGGGAAGAAGTCACTGGCAGATCACGTCAGCATCAGATGTGCTATCTGTCAAGACTTCTTCAAAGAAGAAATGTCAACATTTGACAGTTCTGTGAAGCTGTCAAACACTGACATTCTCTTTATCACAGAATCACAGAAACCCCACAGTGCAGATAGAGGCCATTTCGGCCCATCGAGCCTGCACCGACACATATCCCACCCAATCCCTGTAACCCCACGTATTTAATCCTCCTAACACTAAGGGTCAATTTATCATAGCCAATCATCCTAACCCGCACATCTTTGGACTGTGGGAGGAAACCGGAGCACCCAGAGGAATCCCACGCAAACACGGGGAGAATGTGCAAACTCCACACAGGCAGTCACCCGAGGTCGGATTCGAACCCGGGTCCCTGGCGCTGTGAGGCAACAGTGCTAACCACTATGCCACCGTGCTGCTCTTTAGTTTGATGATTCCTTGTGCTCAGGACTCATCAAACCTTTCAAATTTGTAAATTTCACATGGCTGTTGGAACGGAGGTTCTAACAGCCAGTCTGTGAAATTGACAAGCAGGATGTCGGCTCTCCTGATCCACCACGGCTAAAGGCTCTAGAAAGAAAACAAGGTAAGTGAGCACTTTTTAAAACTTATCACTCACCTTGCATACTTACCACTCCACACTTGTACCCATCACTCACCTCTACGCCTTACTTCCAGGTGCCTCCGACCCTCGCAGACCTCCTCCATGTCTCCTCCAACCCGACGGGGTTCTCCGAGGTCGGGAAGCCTTCACCTGTGAAGGTAAAATGGCACTAATCCTTTTTTCTGCCTGTTAATTACCCGAAGCTGCACATCTTCCTGCCTCCTGGCAAAAGGGCACGGAGGCGGGACTGGGGTGGCTTTGCCATCTGCCCCCACTTTCTCCGAGTTTACCGGCTGTCCCAACTCCATACCCGCCTCCTCGGGGCCCATAGTCTAGGGTGATTCAGTGTCATACTGAAGGAGTTGCTACACATTGTCAGAGGTGAATGTGTCTCAGAAGAGATTTTAAACTGAGACCCCATCTGCCAATTCAGGTGGATGTAAAAGATCCCATGGCATAATTCATAGAGGAGTTAGGAATTCTCCTGGTGTTTAGGCCAACATTGCACAACCAACCAACAGCAGCAAAAATAGATTATTTAGCCATTCATTCATTCGCTGTTTACAGGATCTTGCTGTGCGCTAATTGGCTGCAATGTTTACTTATGTCACAACAGTGACTGCACTTCAATAGTAATCCATTGGCTGTACAGTGCTTTGGGACATCCTGAGGATTTGATATGGTGTTATAGTATCTGTGCTGGACCTCTGCTTTCTCTCCTCTCCTGAAGATGCTGGCTCTTGCTAGGGCATAGTTCCACGAGCACTTTCTACCCTCCAGGGACACGTCCAAGTGACTAGTTTTGTAAGTGAAGCTAGACAATGAGTGTTAATGGACTATTTGACATGCAGGGGCATCACTGGCAAGCTTCCAGGCACACCTTCCAGCAGGGATCAGGAACAACCGGAACAGGAGCAGGTCAGGAACAGGAATTCAGGCTGAGTTTCCCCCCCCTCTCCCACTCAGAGGTACTGAGACTAATTGCAAATCCTCTGACTGCCACTCGGTGAAGATCAGTCAACTCAACACAGACTGAGGGGAGAAATTGCCACTTTGCTTGTCTGTGTGTCTCATTTCCGCACTGGACAGTATCTTGAACAGCTGAGGCACCGGGGCAGCTGACCACAATTTCGAAAAGACTTTGTTGCATTTCCACAGCTATTTCAGTGTGTTAGAGTGAATTAGATAAGAAGCAAAGAATAAAGACACGTGCTTAACACAACCATTCTGCAAAGCTTTGCTAACAGCGTCCCATGACAAGAAAACATTTTAAAAGAGGCAGAAGCAAAATATAGTAATAGCCAGCTGATAAGAGATAACCCACATCTGCCACATCGAGCTAAAGTGTATCTGGTAAATTGATTAAAAAATTATGTATATTCTGCACATAAGAATCTAATCTTAAACTAAGCTTTTTTTTGCAAATTAAAGACGTGAAATTCCTTTTCTTTGGTCTCAGTTAAGTTGTAGTTCCAAAACTTTGAAATCCAACTCCTCCTCTAAATGTTCCGTGGCACTTCTATTAATGCTGCGTGTTCCTCTTCAAGGGGAATGTCAATCGAGGGGGTCACACTTTTTTGTCCAATGTACTCGAATAGGAGCAAGGAGATCTCCTGGTGTCTTGGCCAACATTCCTCCCTCAACCAACACTACCAAAAGTAGATTATTCATTCACTCATTCATTTGCTGTTCCTGGGATGTTGCTGTGTGCAAATTGGCTCTGATGTATGCCTCTAACAACAACAACTTGTATTTATATAGTCCCTAGGTGCTTCACAGGAGTGTTATAAGAGAAAAAAATTGACACCGAGCCGCTTAAGAAATGAGGGCAGATGACCAAAAGCTTGGTCAAAGAGGTAAGTTTTAAGGAGCATCTTAAAGGAGGAAAGCGAGGTAGAGAGGCGGAGAGGTTTAGGCAGGGAATTCCAGAGCTTAGGGCCCAGGCAGCTGAAGGCACGGCCGCCAATGGTTGAGCGATTATAATCAGGGCTGCTCAAGAGGGAGGACTCGTAAAAATCAACATTTCATTGTGCAGTACACACGTCTGCTACATATATGACAAATAAAAATTGAATTGATTGAGGGCAGAATTTGAGGAGTGATTGTGCTTCAAAAGTAGCCTGTTGAATGTAAAGTGCTTTGTGCTAACTCGCACCAAGTCCTGCCCACCCATCTCCCCTGTGCTTGCTGACCTACATTGGCTCCCAGTCAAGCAATGCCTTGATTTTAAAATTCTCGTTCTTGTTTTCAAAGCCCTCCATGGCCTCACCCCTCCTTATCTTTGTAATCTCCTCCAGACTATAATAGTGCAGGGAAGTGGCTTTGAGCCCAAGATCAGCCATGATCTTATTGAATGGCGGAGCAGGCTCGAGGGGCCAAGTGGCCTATTCCTGCTCCTATTTCTTATGTTCTTATATAATTCCCCTAGACCTCTGTGCTCCACCTTTTCTGGACTTTTGAACATCCCCGATTTTAAATGCTCCACCATTGGCAGTTGTGCCTTCAGCAGCCTAGGTCCTAATCTCAGGAATTCCCTCCCTAAATCTCTCTGCTTCTCTACTTCTCTTTCCTCCTTTAAGACTCTCCTTAAAAACCTACCTCTTCGACCAAGCTTTTGGTCATCTGCCCGAACATCTCCTTATATGGCTCGGTGCCAAATGTTGTGTTTTTATTGATAACACGCCAGTGACGCACCTTGGGACATTTTGCGACATTAAAGGCGCTATATAAATGCAAGTTGGGACATTGTGGGGATGCGATAAGGTGCTATATAAATGCAAGTTCTTTCTGCTATCCCCCCCTCCAATTTTCTCCCCTCTTCTCCTGAAGGTGCTGACTCTTGCAGGGATTTGGTTCCATGGGCACTTTCCACCCTTCAGGACCTCCTCCAAGTGACAATTTTAGTCGGTGAGTCTCCCAGGAGGCACTCACTGTCTCGCTTCACTTTAGAGAAATAACCACTAATACGGTCAGTAGAATTTTCTTTGATGTTCTTGCATAAATGTCAGTTTTGTTGTTGATCTGGAGCACCTGAAGTCTGGCCTCCATCTCTGCCAGGCAGCTCTGGTGACGTTATCAATGGAGAGCATCATTGTGTGTTAGGGTTGCCAACCCGCCGGGATTGTCCTGGAGTTTTTCTCCCGGCCACTCCCGTGAGCAACCGGGGAGAAAAAAACCAGACGGGCATTTAAAAAAAAATGGGTTTCGTTTCATTTTCTTTGAACACTTTCGTTTATTAGTTGTAAAAATATTGGATATAGGGGAAAATGTCTGCTTGGCTAGGCCGAACGGTTGAACGTCATGTGATGAAACCTCCAGGGATACGTCCAAGCAGAGTTGGCGACCCGGTGTCCCCAACAGCAGGAAACCGCAGAGCCGTGACTTTGGATCAGCCTGAGAGGGCGGAGGTCGCACCCAGCCTACAGCGGGAATTCCCTTCTGGGATTCCACAACTCTGGAATAACTCTCAGAGCGGTTTGAAGGCGCAGCCTTGCCTATGCTGATCCTTATGGAGAGCCGCTCTGGGATGCATGGCGGATGCTCCCTGCCACTGGGTGTTTTTTTCCAAAAACACGAAAGAAAATTCTGCTGATGCTTTTTTTTGGCTGTAAAGTGGGCGAGTACTTTGAACAAAAGATCCACCTTCCCTTTTCAGTGTCGCAGTGGATTTTCACAGCTTTGAAAACAGCGATTGGAGGCAAAATCCTTGAAAATTGAAAACTCGACAGGAGCAGCGCCTCCTGAAATGACCGGGAGACCACTTTATTCCGGAGTATAATAGAGGCCTTTGCGATTTGATGATGTCGGCACGAAAAGCATTTTTTAAAATAGATTTCAAAAAGTTAAAAGAATGCTGTGAGAGCTGTGTCCGCCTCAGAACAAACTTCCCTCGTGCTCAGAATGGCAGATCTAAAACTGTTCCTGGGGCAGGCTGAGACTGTCTAGAAACTCCCCAAAAATCATTTTGCCTGACTGTGCCTCTCAAAGTGCCTTAGCTGGCCCATTTAGATCTCTTTGTAAAGCCCCAGGTTTTTTTGTCCACTTTTAGGCATTTAGACATCAAGGTTTTACATAAAGAGTGCACTTACACAGAGGAACAAAAGGCAGTGTTGTTTTGACTATCCTGCCACAATGGGTGAGTGGCGAGCAGCCTATTACCATCTGTGACTGGCGCTCCCGCAAACAGAATTAAGGTTTCATGCTTGTTTTTATTTTAAATTTACGTGCTAGCCTAGTTGGAGAGCGTCCCTGAACACTGGCGAAGGGCGTTTGATGCTTGAAAAGTCCAGTGCAGGGGATGGGGGAGACACTTCCAGCTTGAATAAAACACAAAATACTGGAGATCAGAAACAAAAGCAGGGAAAAGCTGGAAACACAAAGCGGGTCAATCGGCATGTGCGCATAGAACAGTCGGTGTTTCGGCTTTGTACGACTTACTGTTCCATGCCTGTTTGCAATGTTCCCTCTAATTATTTTGGGGGCGGCCCCTTTACCAGGTCGCGCGGCCCATTCAAAATTCCGCACATGCGCGGTTTTTCCATTTAAAAGCCGGTGAGCCGGCTGCGCGGGAGCTCCAGAGCGCTGCGCGGCCACGCGGTTGCCCAGCTTAAAGGGAACATTGCCTGTCCGATCCCCAAATAATCTAATAAAGATAGTGGTAGTGGTATACCTGTCGGATCTGAAGGCCCAACACCAGGCTGTTGGTTTTGTGAGATCCTTTTCTTTCAACCCGCAACATTGAATCAAAAGCCACAGTTTGCAGGAAAGAGAACGCTCTGCGCCGAAGCCCCATTACTTTACCGTGGTGCTGCCATCAGCAGCCCCAGCTTTAGCAGCACTGCAGTTCCAGTCTCACTCCAGAGACCTGAGGACTAAATTCTAGGCTGACCCTCCAGTGCAATACTAAGGGAGTGCCGTACTGTCAGAGGTGCTGTCTTTCAGATGAGACGTTAAACCGAGGTCCCCTCTGCTCTCCCAGGTGGACGTAAAAGATCCCAAAGCACTATTTCGAAGAAGAGCAGGGGAGTTATCCCTGGTGTCCTGGCCAATGTTTATCCCCAATCAACATAACAAAAAAAACAGATTATCTGGTCATTATCACATTGCTGTTTGTGGGAGCTTGCTGTGCACAAATTGGCTGCCGTGTTTCCTACATTACAACGTGACTACACTTGTAAAGTACTTCATTGGTTGTAAAGCGCTTGGGACATCCTGAGGTCGTGAAAGGCGCTGTAGAAATGCAAGTCTTCCTTTGTTGTTAAAGTAAGAAAATTGCCACTGCTGCCTCTGAACGTTCCGGGTTCCACCTAAAGAGGCGGGTTTCCCTCTGGCCTCTGGTGGCAGTGCTGCTCCAGAGATACGATAAACCTTGCTGCTAAAGGCAGACCCCCCCGGTTGAGCAGCTCAGGCTGCCAACATAGGACAGAGATGTAGATTTAACCTGCTGGCCTGTAAGGCCTTCCCCAGACATTGGGAAAGGACAGATGGCAGCAAGATACAATCATCGTCCACAAGATTGTACATGCACAGTTGATTTTAATAATGCAAAACCGTAGGATGTGCCCTGTGATATAAACGGAGGTTTGCACAGCCACAGGAGCTTCAGGCAATATTGCAGACTGACTTCTTGAAGTAGATCTGTAATATAAATAGACCACAATATTACTAATCTAGGGTATACGCTTTGACAACATGTTGCACAGACAATAGGAACTGCGCTTATATTGCGGGGCCACTTCCTGAAGTTTGTATGTACAAAGTGACTGTTTCCCAGGCACCTCAAGTTCCCCAATGTCTGAGCTCTGTGCAGGCAGTGGGAGCAAAATGACTTTGGTAGGCTGTATGGGGTTGGATGTTGTTGCTTCAGTTGCTTAGCTCACTGGCCGCCAAAACAACATGGCTGCCTCTGATGACAAGCCATTTTTGAGCCTATCGTCCATTGGATGAATGGGCTGAAACCATCCCTCCTGGTGACAATGTGTTAACTCTGGTGACCAGATCACATTTACACAGCTGGTTTGTCACCGCTACTGGCTGCAACCCAGACACGTAAGTACACCATCATCGCAACAAGTCATGGAGATCTGTTGGTTTGATCCACCTACTCCATGCAGCCATTTGATGGGAGAGGGCTGGTTAATTCAGACGTCTATTAATATTATAATGAATAAATAAGCGGACAAAATGTTTTTCATTGTTGTACATTTTTGTTGTTACCATTCAAAAATCTTAAATTTAGCTTTCAGTTCATAATAGAACAGCTACAGACCTGAAACCAACCTGATTATATATAGACTTACATAGAAATTACTATATGAAAGCAGGCCTTTCGTCTCAACCAGCCTGCTTTGGTTTCAGCCGTGGTTCAGTTGGTAGCACTTTTGCCTCGATAAGTCAGAAGGTCATAGGTTCAAGACCCACTCCAGTGACTTGAGCACAAAAATCTAAACTGATACAGTGCTGTACTGAGGGAGTGCTGCACTATCGGAGGCACTTTCCTTTGGATGAGACATTGAACTGAGACCCCGTCTGCCCTCTGAGGTGGACGTAAAAGAGCCCACGGCACTATTTCGAAGAAGAGCAATGTGCTGCCCAATATTTATCACTCAACATCACTAAAACAGATTATCTGGTCATTATCATATTGCTGTTTGTGGGATCTTGCTGTGTGTAAATTGGCTGCCGCGTTTCCTACATTACAACCGTGACTCCACTTCAAAAGTACTTGATTTGCTGTAAAGTGGTTTGGGACGTCCTGAGGTCGTGAAAGGCGCTATATAAATGCAAGTTCTTCCTTCCTTATCTTCCTCATGAGCAGTAGTCCTAATCCTACGTGCCCATCCTGTTTCTGCACCCCTTTATCCCCTTTATTGTTTCTATTTACTCTGTCTCATATCTTTGTAATTTTAAACACCTTTGTCAAATCACTCCATAATCTCCTCTGTAGTGTATGTACCTTTAAGAGCCCCTGTGTACTGTAATACTGGTAGTGACCACTCGGGTGTATGAGCCTGTATAGCGTCTTGCATCTTTTAGTTCACCTCCAGACTTTGTTCAGTAAACACCTGTTAAACCAACTCCTGCATTCCGTGTCTCCATTAACACACGGATACAACAGTGGCGACGAATTGGAAACGGACTTACCTGCAATTCAGCAGCACCTCAAGGAGATCGATTCCTCAGACGAAGGTCAAAGAAAAAAAAAGAAAAAAAAACTGTGGTTTCACCAGCTAGCCGGGCTGGTGGCAGGTACTGCACTAATCCTTCCTGGGCGGCGGGCTGGGGCTCGATCGGGTGGCTCTGCAGCGGGGCCGAGCAGCGAGTCGGAAGGCGGAGGCAAACAGAGACGGAGGGTGGAACACTCGGGAGACGGCCGGCGCTGCAAAGCAGGTCGGCATTCGGACCAAGCAGAGGGAGGGAAAAGTCCCAGAGAGTCCGGCGGGAACGAGTCTCCAACTATTAAAAATAGTGTAAATAAAAAACCGCGGAGAACAGCGTTGTCAGCAGCGGCAGTGGCAGGAAAGCGCGGGAGGCGCCATTTTTCTCGACAGGGAAGAAAGGAAAGTGCGGGAGGTGCCATTTTTGATTTTCAGGATGCCTAAGACTGGCAATATTACTGCTTTCGATAGTGATATAGAGGATTGGACCACATATGTGGAAAGAGTGGAGGTATATTGCACAGCGAATGAAGTAGAGGATGATAAAAAGGCATCAGTACTTCTAAATCTGATGGGCGCAAGGACATACAGGCTGTTACGAAACTTAATCACTCCAGCCAAACCGATGGACAAGAATTTTAAGGAGATTGTTGATACCCTACAGGAGCACTTAAACCCAACACCGCTGCTGATAGCGGAATGATTCAAATTCTTCAGGAGGAATCAGCACAAGAATGAAAGTAACGCTGATTACCTCACCGAATTAAGAAAGCTGTCAAAGCACTGCCAATTCGGGGCAGGACTGGCAGATTCTCTACGAGACAAATTCGTCTGCGGTCTCCTAAGTGAAGGAACACAGAAAAGGCTACTTTCTGAGAAAGATTTGACACTGGACAAGGCTTTCAGTGTGGCTATATCATACGAAGCAGCAGCAAGAGGAGCTGCAGAGATACAGCAAAAGCCACAGGACTTCAGCACCCATGAAATGACACGGGGTTTCGAGAGATGTTATCGCTGCGGCAGATCCACCCATGACCAGAGGGACTGCTGGTTCAAGGACAAAGCATGCAGGCAATGTGGAAAGATGGGACACATTGCACGTGTATGCCGATCTGGAAACAAAAAATCCACTGACAGAAAAAAAATCAATAAGGAAAAGTACAGAAAGGTACAAATGATGACGGACAGTAGCTCCGAAGACCAGAAGAGCGATAGTGACTCCGGAAACAAGAGACTAAGCTGTCTCAAATTACATAATGTAATTGCCAAAGAGGATTACCAGACCATTTGGGTTACCCTCACAATAGCGGGGTCCCCAATTAAAATGGAGCTAGATACAGGATCAGCTCTGACCGTCATAAGTCGACGGGATTACGAGCGGCTATTTCCGCATATACCTTTGAAAGACACATCCATTATCTTGAAGACATATACGGGGCAGAAAGTATACCCCAGAGGGAAAATAAAGGTGCCTGTTGTATACAACGGCAAGGAAATACAGAAGTTGTATTTATACGTTCTGCAAGATGGTGGTCCACCGTTGTTGGGACGTGAATGGATCAGGAAGATACGTTTAGACTGGTACTCCATTCAGGCACTGACGGTGACCAGTAAGAAAAAAAATGATGATGATGTCATACCTGAACGATTAAAAGACATCTTGGCTAACGCCAAAGAAGTGTTTCAACAGGAACTAGGAACCTTGAAAGGCGTCACCGCCTCAATAAAAGTGGAAGATGCGGCAATTCCCAAGTTTTTTAAGGCAAGGCCGGTGCCATACACAATTCGTCCAGCAGTCGAGGCAGAGCTGCAGAATTTGGAAAAAGCAGGCGTGTTATCCAAGGTAGATTGGAGCGAGTGGGCAACACCCATCGTCCTGGTCATGAAGAAAACGTTGAATAATGATAAATCTGAAGAACAGAGAAATATTCGCATCTGTGGGGACTTCAAGGTGACTGTAAACCTGGTCCTTCACACGATACAGTATCCTCTTCCAAGGATAGAAGATATTTTCGCCTCACTATCTGGAGGGAAACGTTTCACCAAAATTGACTTGGCACAGGCATATCTACAGATGGAGGTTGAGGAGACCTCTAAAAAGTATCTCACGATAAACACACACAAAGGCCTGTACCAGTACAATCGACTGGTTTTCGGAATAGCATCAGCTCCAGCTATCTGGCAAAGAGCTATGGAGCAAGTCCTGCAAGGGATTCCGGGGACTCAATGCTACCTAGACGACATCCTTGTAGCAGGAGAAAACGACAACGAGCACCTTGCCAATTTGGAGCAGGTGCTCACTAGGCTGAGAGAACGGGGCCTATGAGCAAATTGCCTCAAGTGCGAATTTTTCCAGAAACAAATATCATATTGTGGCCATATAATTAACGAAGAAGGGTTGCATAAGTCACCTGAAAAAATTGAAGCGGTCATAAAAGCCCCAGCACCTGAAAATGTCTCACAATTAAGGTCATTCCTGGGATTGATAAATTACTATCATAAATTTTTACCGAACTTGTCAACTGTTCTGCACCCTCTTAATGCACTGCTACAAACGGGAGTAATTTGGAAATGGAGCGAAGACTGTAAACGTGCCTTCCATAAATGCAAAGGCTTGATCACGTCCAAGGAAGTGTTGGCTCATTACAACCCATCACTGCCAATCAGACTGTCGTGCGATGCATCCCCTTACGGCGTAGGAGTGGTATTATCGCATAGATTCCCTGATGGCTCGGAGCGGCTGATAGCTTTTGCGTCACGCTCATTGAACTCAGCTGAGCGTAACTATGCCCAGATCGACAGGGAAGCACTGAGCCTGGTGTGGGGAGTGAAGAAATTCAACCATTACCTACATGGACAAAAATTTACCTTGTTGACTGACCATCAACCCCTCGTCTCCATATTCAACCCTAAAAAGGGCGTTCCCATTATGACAGCGCAAAGGCTACAGAGGTGGTCCCTTTTCCTAGGGGCACACCAATATGACATAGAATACAAAGGATCAAAACAGCATGGGAATGCTGACGGTTTATCGCGCCTACCGTTGCCAACGGTAGAAGAGGCACCTACAGTGGACCCAGTGGAGATGTTCCACTCAACCATAGTAGAATGTCTACCAGTAACAAGTTCTACCATTGAAAAGGAAACGAGAAATGACCCGACTCTCTCACGAGTCTACGATTTAACGGTGAAGGGATGGCCAGCACATGGCGAACCACTGTTGCCAGCATTCTCGCAAAGAAGAGAACAGCTGTCAGTGTGCCGAGGAACCTTGATGTGTGGATCCAAAGTGGTGATTCCACCCAAACTCCAGGATAAAGTGCTAAAGGAGCTTCACGAGGGGCATCTGGGTGGAGTGAAAATGAAGAACCTAGCCAGAGCGTTTGTGTGGTGGCCAGGTATCGATGGAGACATCGAAGAAATGACCAAGAGCTGTCTAGGATGCCAGAAGGTCCAAAACGCCCCACCACAAGCCCCTCTACATCCATGGGAGTGGCCCTCATCTCCATGGCAAAGGGTACATATCGACTTTGCTGGTCCATTTATGGACTCAATGTTCTTAATCGCGGTTGATGCACACTCCAAGTGGCCGGAGGTAATAAAGATGTCCTCCACCACCACGGAAAAAACCATCACAGTATTAAGGACCATATTTGCCAGGAATGGGCTGCCTGAACAGATCTGTTCTGATAATGGACCGCAATTTGTGTCCGAAGAATTCAGGAAGTTCTTAAAAAACAATGGGGTTAAGCACTACACGTCCGCCCCATACCATCCCGTCACCAATGGATTAGCTGAAAGGTTTGTCCAGACCTTCAAGAAGGCCATAAAGGCCATGGGTAATGAAGACATAAATCTACAACATAAGGTAGATAACTTCTTGTTTGCATACAGGAATGCAACACATGTGGTTACAAACAAAACTCCCGCCATGATGTTTTCAATAGAAGACTAAGATGCCGGCTGGATTTGATCAAGCCAAACATCAGAAGGGACGTAGAGAACCGGCAATTTCAATGCATGAATGAAAGGCCAACTAGAACCTTCCAGATAGGTCAACAAGTTTTGGCCCGGGACTACCGTACCGAGAAATGGCAGCCTGGAACTATTTGCACACGACTAGGACCGCTGATGTATACCGTGGACATTGGTGAAAGCATAATAAGGCGCCATGCTGACCAAATCATAGAGTCATCCGAAAAGGGACAACCTACACCACAACGCTATACGCCTAATGATGAAGCAGAGATACCCATAGTATCTACCTCCGATCCGGTGATACTGGAACCAGATGAACCCGACACTGGCATTCAAGCCGAATCGACCTTGCCAAAAGAACCTACTACACCACCGAAAACTACTACACCACCGAGGCGTTATCTGGACCGAGTCAGGAAGCCTCCAGAGAGATTGACTTATCATTGATTAACTGCAGCAAATGTGTAGATTATTGTTCTTGTAAACATGTTAATTAATGATTACTTAAAATGTTATGTACTAATTATCTAAAAGGGGAGGAATTGTCGTGTATGTACCTTTAAGAGCCCCTGTGTACTGTAATACCGGTAGTGACCACTCGGGTGTATGAGCCTGTATAGCGTCTTGTATCTTTTAGTTCACCTCCAGACTTTGTTCAGTAAACACCTGTTAAACCAACTCCTGCATTCCGTGTCTCCATTAACACACGGATACAACATCCTCCATCCTAAAAAAAAAGCTCCAATTTTTCATGTCGTCTTCCTATTTGTATTTACACACACCAGGCTGCATCCTAGTGAATCTGTGCGATACCCTGTTGCCTCAATATCCTTCCGATAGTGCGGAGCCCAAAACTGCACACAGTACTCCATCTGTGGACTTATTAATGTTTTATATGGATTCACCATTACATTTTGACTTTTATATTCTATGCCTTTTGTCACAAACCCCAATGTTCCATTAGCTCTTAAACATAGAAACATAGAAGATAGGAGCAGGAGTAGGCCATTCGGCCCCTCGAGTCTGTTCCGCCATTTAATGAGATCATGGTTGATCATCCAAATTCAGTACCCTGTTCCTGCTTTCTCCCCATATCCCTTGATCCCTATAGCCTTAAGAAATATATCTAACTCCTTCTTGAATATATTTAATGAATTGGCCTCAACTGCCTTGTGTGGTAGAGAATTCCACAGGTTCACCACTCTCTGGGTGAAGAAATTCCTCCTCATCTCAGTCCTAAATTCTTTATGGCCTTATACACCTGAGCTGCTGAATTTT
The DNA here is from genome assembly GCF_052327205.1 of Somniosus microcephalus. Taxonomy (NCBI): domain Eukaryota; kingdom Metazoa; phylum Chordata; class Chondrichthyes; order Squaliformes; family Somniosidae; genus Somniosus; species Somniosus microcephalus. Next base: position 21,474,640 of record NC_141010.1, read on the forward strand.
AATATCTTATGAACTTGAACCCCCCCCCCCAAACCCCTCTAATTTTCCACTACACCCAATTTTATCCAAATCAAAGTATAATTACAGGAAACTTTCGATTTACCGGCACCTAAATAACCGGAAATCTCGGTTAACCGGCAAAATTCAGGAGTAGGTTCAGGCAACTTTTATTACGTGCCTTCCTCCACTTGTTGCTGTGCAAGGGTGTGGCTGCAGCTGTTGCTAAGCTACAGAGACGCTTGCAACTTGTGGCCATTGTTTTGAAGCTGTTAGGGTTTGTTGCTTTATACGGAGCTCTCAGCTCTCTATCTTTTACTACAGCGTTTGGTTATCTGGAATTTTTGATGAACCGGCACCACGTCGGTCCCATCCGTGCCGGATAAAAAAAAGTTTCCTGTATTACTTCTATTTTTTTTAACCAAAATGTTCAATCTGGCATTTACTGACATTGAATTCCATAGGCCACTATTTTGCCCATTCCACCATCTTATCATATCCCCTTGAAACATTCATTGTCCCTTCACAGGAGTTTGTTCATTTCAGTCTTACAATGGGCTTTTCAGCAAGGGAACAATCATTTTTAGAAATGATCACCGTAGCTGATGTTTGCACAGAACAGCTTTTATTGTGCGGATATGTTGCTATTTCTATATTTGCATAGAATAAAAATATTCAGCAGCAAAATAAATTGAAAACCTATTTTAGATTCACAATCTTGCGAGAGTTTTGTATTGCTTACAGTACGATGTTCAAATTAGCTAGACAGTATTCGGTGAATAATTAGCTGTACAGGGTTTAGTTGCACAATTAACAGATTAGGATTTGGAAAGGTGACTATTGGGTCCATTAACCTCCTGCATTGCGCATATGGCCTACTACAAAGCTATGTCATTAAATGAAAATAATCCTTATCTTCAGACGCATGGTACAACACCATCTGGCACGTGTGTTAGCGAGGAAGATTAAGGTTTTTAAAAAAAGAGATAAAAGGAAAAGCCATGCATTCTGGAAATATGAATAGAACTAGAAGATGCTGGAAATGCACAGAGGTTCATTTCCACCTGAAAGAGAAAGGACAGGTTAATGTCTTGGAGATTTTTCATCAGAACCGATTAATAGCAACAACTTGTATTTATATAGCACCTTTAATGTAGTAAAGCATCCCAAGGCGCTCCACAGGAGCGTTATCAAACAAAATTTGACACCGAGCCACATAAGGAGATATTAGGGCAGATGAGCTTGGTCACAGAGGTAGGTTTGAAGGAGTGTCTTAAAGGAGGAAAGAGAGGTAGAGAGGTGGAGAGGTTTGGGGAGGGAATTCCAGAGCCGAGGGCCTTGGCAGCTGAAGGCAATGGTGGAGTGGTTAAAATCGCGGATGCTCAAGAGGCCAGAATTGGAGGAGCGCAGATATCTCAGAGGGTTGTAGGGCTGGAGGAGGTTTCAGGGATGGGGTAGAGGGGTGCGAGGCCATGGAGGGATTTGAAAACAAGGATGAGGATTTTAGAATCGGGTGTTCATCCTGGTACCAAGGGGAAACACCATGGTAAGAAAAAGCAGTAGGCGTTATGAATAACATTCTGGTAGCACTGAAGTTGTTGTACATGTAGATGTTGCTTTTGGCAAAGCTTGGAAGTGGTTTGGAAGAGGTGTCTTGAGTGGGAGTTGTGTGAGTTGAAGCACACAGAGAAGGGTCTGTTGATACTGGCATATTTGTGATGCGATGAGGAGAAGATATAGACATGGCCAGATGTAGTATTCAAGAGCGAGTCACAGCTATCTCTTGAAGCCAGCAATATGTTGCTCTCTTCATCATTTTCACACTATTGCTGCCCAAGCAAAAAGGCTTTGCTTGATGCATCTGTGTCCAACCTATTGGGTAATATTTCCAGAGCCAGCTTGAATGACCGCGAAGTGTAAAGATTCAGGGTAGTGCTGACCTTCACAGCCACAGGCAATGCGATGTCTGCAGTGGAGATGGACTGCAGGTTGGGTGTAGCATATGACATAACTCACTGATGGCTTTCCTTGTGAAGCACAGCCTTCATAAGTGCAACTCCTGGGTCAGCCGGACGTAGGAGTGTCTTGGTCTATGTCTCCTGGAGTGGGACTCTTGGTGTGTAGCAACATAGGCCTCTTGTACTGCCTGACCAGCCTGGTCTCCCTCCATTCCTCCTGCAGGAAACATAGATGCAAGGGTAATCCCATTGGAAATCCCACTGTGGCCTCTTCGGAATAAGGTTGGACCATAAATAGAAGCCCCGACAGCAAAAGACACATTGAAGCAGTAATTAGTAGTGAAAAAAATGCAAAAACAAAATTAAAAAACTGTTGAGAAATTAGGTTCTTACCCAACTTTGTAATGTTCAGCTATGGCTCTTTAAATTTCCTTCCGCCTTGTCTGTAGTCCCTAGCAATGCTTGCCTCTTGTTGTTTTTGCAGTTATTTCCAGGGTCACTGAGGTGATAATAATGGGAAGTGGGATGTATAACATCACCATATTGGACAGTATGAAGAGGAACATCCTATCTCTGATATCATAATGCACATGGGGCAAGTGTGACTGGAGATGATGAAAATCCTAAGGGCTGTGGACCTGCACACTTCCATCATGAAACTATTTATCATCAAAGCGTAGACTGGCCTCTTGTATGTTTATATCAAGATCCTAGAAAATAACGCTGTGAAAAGGATGAGGCAGACTGAACAATATTACTGAATGCCCTGGCTCGACATGGTAATTGTGAACACAAGCTACTATTATTAGAATGAGAATTCATAGAAACATAGAAACAGCGAAAAATAGGAGCAGGAGTAGGCCATTTGGCCCTTCGAGCCTGCTCCGCCATTCAACACGGTCATGGCTGATCCTCTATCTCAGATTTCCAGCATCCGCAGCATTTTGTTTTTGTATTATTAGAATGAGATTTGGCCCTGATCTGTATTACTGGTGGCAAAATTACATCTTAAAAAGGTAGGGGTCTGAAAGTCAATGTTGTTGCACCCATTTTCCAGACGTTTATATGCCTGAATTATGATGGTGAGGTCTGAGAACAAATTTAGGATGGTCCTCTGGCCTTTCCGTTCTGGCATGGTCGGAATCGTGCCCCGTGTGGGACGCTGAATCCGTAGCCTCTTCAAGTCCCTTTACCCAGGAAAGAGTTATTCATTAAGATACCAAGAAATCTGTCCTGTAATGGCTGGTTTCAGGTGTGTACAGAAGTATTAACATTGCCGGAAAGCATGAGATAAACAGCAGCACTGTGCACGACTGAGCATATTTCAAGCTTTTCATGTGACTGCTCTGTAAAGTTGCTTTATTCTGTGTGTCATAATGTGCTAACCACAGCTAGAACAAAGTAAAGCCACAAGACATCTGAACTTCCTTTTGGCATTTTTGCGTTGCGATGATCAAAAATATAATTTTACTTGATTATCTTAGCAAACCAGATGACGCTCTCACTGTGCAATGTACCCCTTTTTTGAATTTGCACCATGGTGATGTAAAGGCGAACAGAGATCTGTTTTATTATTTTAGAATTTAACTGTGAAATTGTGATTACGAGATGAGGAGTTTTTTCTTACGCAGCAAGTTATGATCTGTCTGTAAGGGCGGTGGAAGCAGGTTCAATAACAATTTTCAAAAGGGAATTGGGTAAATACTTGAAGGGGGAAAATTTGCAGGGCTATGGGGAAAAGAGCGAGGGGAATGGGACTAATTGGAGAGCTCTTTCAAAGAGCCGGCACAGGCACGATGGGCTGAATGGCCTTTCTCTCTGCTATTTCATTTTATGATTCGACATTGAAATTGAAATTATCTTCTGTGCTTATCAAGCTGAGGAATATACATAGTGGGGAACTGAATTTTATGTTGCTTTCTTTACTCAGCCAGATAAATATAATGCAGCTGGGTACAGAGTAAAGCTGCCCTCTACACTACTGTCCCAACACGTATTCTATACAAAAATTCAACACCACCATACCAAAATATATTCAAACTTGTCCAGCAAAAATTGGCCAGCTACCTGATGTTCTTCACTGCCTGACCTGGCCTAGTCAACTGTCCACCACTGTCACTTGCTCACCATTGTGATTTCCTCCGTAGCCTTTCCCTCCACTGGTGATGCTACAGGCAGGAGCTTGCCAGCTAATAACATTGGGAGCTTGTTAAGGACGGCCTGGGGCTTAACATTCTTTTCACATCTTTTTTCCATCAGATAATCTGGAATTTGTAATGGGGCGATCCTAACTGTGCCCGCCCCAGGGCGATTTACCCACTCGCATCCCGCTAGGAGGGTCGTGGCCATGAATGGACTTAAATACGAAGATGAGGAATTTAAACTTGAGGCGTTATGGGACCGGAGCTCAAAGTAGGTCAGCAAGGATGGGGATGATGAGTGAGTGGGACTTGGTGCGGGATAGAATGCGGGCAGCAGAGGTTTCGATGGGCTGAAGTTTACATAGGGTGGAGAATGGAAGGCTGGCCTGGAAAAGTCCTGAGTGGTGCGAATGTATGAACAGTTAGCATGTTTAGCTGGAATTCCTCTCTCTGGTATTTTAGTCGGGATCTAACCAACCTAAAATAAAAGCATTCACTGCCCCACTGAACTAGCAGAGAGAGGAATTTCAGATTAGCACATTAAACCTTCATACGTCAGTATCACAAGGTGTCATTTCAGGATCCGATGTTCCAGTTTTCCACACAACCATCACTCTGAACTCCAGAGCAGTAGAAAATTGGGCAGCCTGAGCAGGAAGATGACAACACAGAGGCAAGGATTAACTAGGATAGAGAGAAAGAAGAACAATTAATTCAAAAATGGCATAAATATTATATAAGACCCAATCATGCTGTTCAACATTTCCTGCAGGCTTATTTCTAAAGATTATGGTCAATTATGATTATGTAAGCAGGTGGATCATGCACTGAAGAATAACCCATAATAATTAGCCGTCTGAGATACCATTTCATCTTTTGTTGATAGGAGGGAAACACCTGGCACATTCACGTTGCTGCATATCCCGTTGGCTGATCATGGAGCCAATACTGCGAGCATTCACGGTGCCCAGTGTCCTGTTTGGTGAAGCAGGGTGGCTGCAGTAAGTGCTCACTAAGGGGCAATAAGAGGAGTAATTTAGGCACAGCAGCACTTCACATAACAGGTGGTGGAGAATCCTACTGGGACCACGAAACTCCACAGGGATGCTGGAGGCGGACATTCTTTATTCCAATAAGCTAATTGGCCCAAAAATTCGGGTCTCCACGGGTGAGTACGCACGGGGTACTCACCCGTAAGCCCAATGGAAGTGCCGGTTTCCTGCATGCACTGCGCATGCGCGGGAAACCGGCACTTCTGTTCCCCTGAAAGCAGGGGTTCAGAGGTCGAACGCGTGCGCGGGAGAGGCTGCGCGTGCGCATCGAACTTACTTTTTTTTGCAGGTTTTCCCGGGAGGGTAAGTCTGCAGAAGTTACACATTTAAAAAGCAGGCATAAGGCCTGCTTTTTACAAGGTAAGTGGTGAATTAATTAAAATTAAAACATTTTTCCACAGGTTTATTATTTTTAAATACTTTAAAGAAAGGTAAGTTTATTTTTAGCCCCGTTAGAAAATAAAATATTTTTTTTCAAAAATTTAAATTATTGTTTAAAATAGTTATTTCATGTAATTTATAGTTTATTTTAAAAATGTGATGTTTTAAAAAAATTTATTTGAAGATTTAGTGATGTTTTGGGGCTTATAGTATTTCTAGGTTTTGACAGCACTTCCTGTCAAACTTATGAATGGATCATTCCCTGCTCCGATTGGCTCCCCATGGCCCATGTGATCCCAGGGGACGCATCGAACTAACTGCGCCCCTGGGATACGCAAGCACTGCGCGCCGGCAGCTGGAGCAGGCCCAGGATCGGAATTCCACGGGGGCCCACAGCTCAACGGCCGGCGCGTAAGGTAAGTGCAGGTCGGGGGCTTACACCCGCAGGAAGCCCCCGACCCGAATTTCTGGGCCAATAGTTTTCTGGTGTAATTTTCTGTGGTGTATGTGCCTTTAAGAGCAATTATGGTGTATGTGCCTTTAAGAGCCCCAGGTGTGCGTAATGCCGGTAATTGCCACTTGGGCTATATAAGCCTGTGTATTGTGTATATCCTTTAGAAACCCCCCCCCCCCCCCCCACCCCCCCCGCAGACTTGCTTAGTAAATACCTATGAACCAACTCCTGTCTTCAGTGTCTTTATCTACACACGGACACTACAGTGGCGACGAAGTGGAAACGGACTTACCTGCAATTCGGCAGCACCTCAAGGACATCGATTCCTCCAGCGTCCAGAAGACTCAAGGAAGTAAGAGAAACTGTGGTTTCACCAGCTGGCCAAGCTGGTGACAGGTACTAATGCTTCCTGGGCGTCAGGCTGGAGCTCCAGCGGCGGGCTCTACTGCTGAGACAGGCAGCGAAATCGGAGGCAAGCAATAACGGACTGGGAGGGTGCACTCGAGAGACGGCCGGCGCGGCAAGCAGGTCAGCGTTTAGACCTCCGTCGGGAACGAGTCTCCAACAGTGAATAAACGGAAACCACAGTAAAACAGCGTTGTTATCGGTAGCAGCGGCGGGAAAGCGCGGGAAGCGCCATATCGTTGCTACAGAGAGAAAAAAAAAAGCGCGGGAAGCGCCATATCTTTTCTGAAATGCCTAAATCTGGTAATATTGAGGCTTTTGATGGCGAAATAGAAGATTGGACCACATACGTGGAAAGAGTAGAGGTTTATTGCACTGCAAATGGAATAACAGATGAAAAAAAAGCTTCAGTACTTCTGAACTTAATGGGCGCGAAGACATACGGGCTGTTACGAAATTTAATCACTCCAGCCAAACCAAAGGACAAGACTTTTAAAGAAATTGTTGATACCCTGCAGGAGCATTTAAACCCAACACCGCTGCTGATAGCGGAACGATTCAAGTTCTTCAAGAGAAATCAACACAAGAATGAAAGTAACGCTGATTACCTAACCGAATTAAGAAAGCTATCAAAGTACTGCCAATTCGGAGCAGCACTATCGGATTATCTTCGAGACAAATTTGTTTGCGGTCTCTTAAGTGAAGGAACACAAAAAAGACTGCTTTCTGAAAAAGATTTAACATTGGACAAAGCTTTCAGTATGGCTGTATCATACGAAGCAGCAGCAAAAGGAGCTGCAGAGATACAACAAGAGACACAGGACTTCGGCACCCATAAAATGACACAGGAGTTTGGAAGATGTTATCGCTGCGGCAGATCCACCCATAACCAGAGGGACTGCTGGTTCAAGGGCAAAGCATGCAGGCAATGTGGTAAGACTGGACACATTGCACGGGTATGCCAATCTGGACAAAATAAATCCACTGACAGAAAACAAAAAATCAATAAAGAAAAGTACAGGAAGGTACAAATGATGACGGACAATAGCTCCGAAGACCAGAATAGCGATAGCGACTCCGGAAACAAGAGACTAAGCTGTCTCAAATTACATAATGTACTTGCCAAAGAGGATTACCAAACCATTTGGGTTACCCTCACAATAGCAGGGTCCCCAGTTAAAATGGAGCTAGATACAGGATCAGCTCTAACCGTAATAAATCGACGAGATTACGAGAGGCTATTTTCGCATATACCTCTAAAAGACACATCCATTATCTTAAAAACATATACGGGGCAGAAAGTCTACCCCAAAGGAAAAATAAGGGTGCCTGTGGTATACAACGGCAAAGAAATACAAAAGTTGTATTTATACATTCTACAAGATGGTGGTCCACCGTTGTTGGGACGTGAATGGATAAGGAAGATACGTTTAGACTGGCACTCCATTCAGGCACTGACGGTGACCAGTAAGGAAAAAAACAATGATGACATCATACCTGAACGATTAAAAGACATCTTGGCCAACGCCAAAGAAGTGTTTCAAGAGAAACTAGGAACCTTGAAAGGCATCACCACCTCAATAAAAGTGGAAGATACAGCAATTCCAAAAAATTTTAAGGCAAGACCGGTGCCGTACACAATACGTCCGGCAGTCAAGGCAGAGCTGAAGAATTTGGAAAAGGCAGGCGTTTTATCCAAAATAGATTGGAGCGAATGGGCAACACCCATCATTCCAGTCATGAAAAAAACATTGAAAAATAACTCTGAGGAACAGAAAAAAATTCGCATCTGTGGGGACTTTAAGGTGACTGTAAACCCGATCCTTCACACGGTACAGTATCCTCTTCCGAGGATAGAAGATATTTTCGCCTCACTATCCGGAGGGAAACGTTTCACAAAAATTGACTTGGCACAGGCATATCTACAGATGGAGGTTGAGGAGACCTCTAAAAAGTATCTCACAATAAACACACACAAAGGCCTGTACCAGTACAATCGACTGGTTTTTGGAATAGCATCAGCTCCAGCTATCTGGCAAAGAGCTATGGAGCAAGTCCTGCAAGGGATTCCGGGGACTCAATGCTACCTAGACGACATCCTTATAACAGGAGAAAACGACAACGAGCACCTTGCCAATTTGGAGCAGGTGCTCACTAGGCTGAAAGGTTTGTCCAGACCTTCAAGAAGGCCATCAAGGCCATGGGTAATGAAGACATAAAACTTCAGCACAAGGTGGATAACTTCTTATTTGCATATAGGAATGCAACGCATATGGTTACTAACCAAACTCCCGCCATGATGTTCTACAATAGAAACCTAAGATGCCGGCTGGATTTGGTCAAGCCCAACATCCGAAGGGACGTGGAGAACCGGCAGTTTCAGGGCATGAATGAAAGGCCAACTAGGGCCTTCCAGATAGGCCAACCGGTTTTGGCCCGGGACTACCGTACCGAGAAATGGCAGCCTGGAACTATCTGCACACGATTAGGACCACTGATGTATACCGTGGACATCGGAGACAGCATAATAAGGCGCCATGCTGACCAAATCATCAAGTCATCCGAAAAGGGACAACCTACACCACCACTCTATACATCTAATGATGAAGTAGAGATACCCATATCTACCTCCGATCCGGTGATACTGGAGCCCGATGAACCCGACACTGGCCTTCAAGCCGAATCAGCCTTGCCAGAAGAACCTACTACACCACCAGAAACTACTACACCCCCGAGGCATTATCCGGACCGAGTCAGGAAGCCTCCTGAGAGACTGACTTATAATTAATTAATACAGCAATGTATATTATTTTGCATATAACATGTAATTAATAATTACTTAAAATATGATGTACTAGTTAGCTAGAAGGGGAGGAATTGTGGTGTATGTGCCTTTAAGAGCAATTATGGTGTATGTGCCTTTAAGAGCCCCAGGTGTGCGTAATGCCGGTAATTGCCACTTGGGCTATATAAGCCTGTGTATTGTGTATATCCTTTAGAAACCCCGCCCCCCCCCCCCCCCCCCAGACTTGCTTAGTAAATACCTATGAACCAACTCCTGTCTTTAGTGTCTTTATCTACACACGGACACTATTTTCTACAAAAGGGTTGTGACTCACAGGCAGAGTGTGGAAATCTGCAATGAGAAGATAATATAGAGAGTTATTTTGTATATTGATAACACTGAACGGGGTAAAGGAGGAGAACAGAAAGGCCATGCAGAAAGTGTTGAATTATACAACTCAGATGTACTATGGTGACACTCTGTTCAATTCCCTTCACAAAACCTGCTCCATTATAACAGACAGGAATTCCATGGTCCAAACAGGTACTGGTGCCGGGCAACCGACCCACGCCTTCCTGCAGAGGATCAGTTTGTTCCTGGCTGTGATACACGTCTAGGGTCAGCCTGTGCCACCTTTATGCTGCTCTTACACTGTGTGAGACTTGTGCTAATATGGCTGGTGCTGCGAGCTGAGCGTAAGGCTTCCGGGACTCTTTGAGACCGATTGCACGGAAGATCTGCTCTAAATGGCTGTAGTGAACTCTGGCATTTTCACATTCGCCTTGCAGCTTGCTGAGTGGGCTCCACCTCGTCCAAAACTGGCCCCACCAGCGCCAGTGTTATGCAGTGTAAAAGCAGCTTTAATTGTGTTTCATTTAAACTTTTGAATGATAGTATAATTGTATTACAGAACCATGGGCCTCGATTTTGCCAGCGCTCAGAGGGCGGGTTTAGAGGCGGGTCAAAGGTTAAAATAGTTTTGATTGATGGCGGGCTGCGATCCCACCGTCAACCCGCCTCCAAACAATTTTCCCAAGTGCCGGGTCCCCGATTTGCGAATGGACCTGACACCTAGCGGTGGGAAGAGGATTAAAGGCAATTACCTGCCTAGTAACAGGTACTTGCCAGTAGTTGCCAGCCTATTTTTGAATTTTGCCGCTTCTGGCTCAGGTTTCCCGACGTCTGGACAGCACGCCAGGTAAGTGTGATACGTTGTGAGCCTGTTGTAATGTTTCTGGATTGATGACAGCTGCAGAAGTGGTGTAAAGGATCCAATGTTGCACATGGTGAGTCTCAGAGGAAAGAAAATGTTGGGAACTGCATTTTTAATACATTTACACTTTTCTTTAGGTTACAAGTTTTTAAATCCATGTCCAGTGCCACCTCATTGAGAGAACCTCTCTCACCAGTGACAGATCGCTTCTGCCACCTCACCTGCAGCTTCCATCTATTCCAGCCTAGAGGGAGTCATTGGAGAGCCTGGGTGCAAGAGGTCACCTTTGTGCAGTGATTGTCAGTCTTTTCAGCACCTCAATGCTGTCAAACACTGAGAAATCAACTGTCAAAATAAAATTGTGCATGGTCCCTTTAAGGAAGCCAGCAGATGACGCATCATTAAATTATGTCATTTGACCCGCTTCCTCTTAATTGGTCGGCAAACCCACAGGGTGGGCTTCAATCAAGGCAAAATCATGTCTGTGGGCCGGATGCAGCTGGGGGCGGGACTGGAAGCCGGAAACCACCTGACCGGCACCCAACCCGCCTCCATTAATAAAATCGCGGCCGTAGGGATGATAACCTGTAGTTATTATGTTTAGTGGCTTTATATAATAAATCCAGCATATTGGCGATTTTAACCCTACTTGGACAGCAGAAACCTGGCGGGTGGGCTGTTAAAATCGCCCTGGCTCTTATCTGTCCAAAAGCCCCCATGATCGCAATATCTGCAATTTTAATCTGCACTCCTGAGCAGGCAGTAAGGACACACACCCAGAGCCAACAGGGTCCTTCTTTCCAAATGCATGTTGCGGCCCGATGATATCATTGAGGCCCGACTGTAATTTTAACTCAGGCCTGAGGGGGGGGAATCCACCTGGAGTTAAAATCGGGGCCATTCCTCTGGTCAGTGTTTCCAGTGAAATGATAAACATGTTCTTTAGGAACATAGTGAGTAGATTCCCCACAGTTCTGCAACAGCGAGGCTATTGGTGCAGTTAGAATTCTGTTTGTTGATATCATGGGGTGGATTCCAAAGGCACTTGGATCAACACACAAGTAACTGCTTGCAAAGTTGTAGTTTATGACTTTATTCTCTGGCCTCTGAACTGTTCCCAATGAACGGGGATGTTTCAGTGGGAAACTAGGCTGTACCAGTGGGCCCACTGACACTTCAGGCCTTGCACTACCAGCCGCTGCATTTATATTGTTGCTATGGTGTTGCTATGCTGCCTCTGGCGACAACAGTGAAACCACTTCGGGGGTTTGACTGTCTCCAGTGGCAGTAGCACGGCCTCATTTACGTGACAGCGTTGCTATCAAAGTGGGGCAGCAGCACTGCAAAAGGCCCTTCCTTTAAGAAACGCTTTATCGCAGCTCTCAGAAACATCTTACGGCAATTCACACGACGAATTACTTTGACTGTTTTGTAGGCAAAAGATAAGTCCAGCGAAAATGAAATCTTTGAAAGCAGATGGGGACACTCCTCTCTCTAAAAGAGTTCAAATGCTGGGCTTTACTAACATTTATATCTTGGCTTTTGAGGAGTTGGGGGTGGGAGCTGTTATAATTTGAGATTACCTTTTTGGGGGGCCGGGAGGGATTGGTCCCTATCATACCAAAACTGGAAAAGTTGCTTGACTATCAGTAGTGTTGATTAGATTCATAGGGGGAGAAATTCGGTTGGTTAGCGCCTCCTGTTAGCGCCTGGCTGGGGCGCTAATGAAGTAGCGCCGGGACGAGGCGAATCCAGCGCTGCACGCCAAATCCAGTTGTCTCTTAGCGCCGCCGCTTACAGTTAGCGCCTGGGGCTTTACAGCCAGGCAGATCATGATGTCAGTGCGCATGTAACGACAGGAAGAGGAGGCGTGAAGCGGGCGGATGGCGGTTCCAGGGGCGCTATTTAAAGGGATCAGTTGCAGTTGTCAGGTCAGTGCTGTTTCACTGCTTCCTTGTCAGTTTGCGATTGTGCAAGAGTTTAATTCAGTCATTTAAAGGTTCTTTAGTATCAGGAGTGTTGTGCCAACTAAAAATTTGTTACATCTATTCTGACAAAATTTCAAAGTGCCACACATCGTTACATTAATGGGGGCTGTCCTGGCAGTCGACCTCGCTCTCCAGGATCTACTGTGGAGGGAGCGGAGGCAGCGAGAAAGATTGCAAGATGTGGCCAGAGGGATGAGGAGGGCCATCAGGGCTCTCAACAGGAGGCCTTACCCTCCGAGGGTATTCCGAGAGCACTTCTCCGACCTCCAATTAAACAAGGAGCAGTGTATTAGATGGCTCTGCTTCAGCAAGAATGTTGTCACCGAACTCTGCCACCTCCTGCAACCAGACCTCGAGCCTCAGGTCAGGTCGACCATGGCTCTCTCAGTGGCAGTCAAAGGTCACCGTCGCCCTCAATTTCTTCGCCAGTGGTTCTTTCCAGTCTGCAACAGGAGATATAGCTAACATCTCGCAGTTCGCTGTCCATCGTTGCATCCGGGAGGTCACAGAGGCTCTCTACAGTAGGAGAAGGGATTACATTTCCTTCCCCATCATCAGAGAGAAGCAGGACAAATGTGTATGTGGCTTTGCCAGGATAGCGGGCTTCCCCATGGTGCAGGGCATCATTGACTGCACCCACCGCATAACAATCCTGAGGTCTTCTGTAACTGCAAAGGCTACCATTCACTTAATGTGCAATTGGTGTGCGACCACAGACAGCGAATCCTCAATGTGAATGCCCGCTATCCTGGCAGCAGCCATGATGCATTAATCTTGCGGCAGACCGGTGTACCAGCACTCTTCCAGCCATCACATCAAGCTCACAGCTGGCTGGTCGGAGACAAGGGCTATCCGCTCTCCACCTGGCTCATGACTCCCCTCCGCCACCCCAGCACTCCTGCTCAGCACTCATATAATGAGAGCCATGCTGCCACCAGGAACGTCATCGAGCAGACCATTGGAGTGCTCGAACGGGTGTCCTATTTTGCTGTGGTGTGCTGCATGCTCCACAATCTGGCCATCATGAGGGCCCAGCCCTTGCCACCAGGGATTGCGGGACCACCTCAGGAGGAGGAAGAGGGAGAGGGGGAGGACAAGGAGGAAGAGAAAGGCGAGGAGGAGGAACAGAAGCGATGGAGGAGGCAGCCACTCAATTGGCCTACTGGAAGGGCGGTCCATGACCGCTTCATCAGTCTGCAGTTCCAATAAATGAAACCCTAGGTCCCCTTTGCTCACCACATCCCCATCATTCCATCCCTGCCGCAGGTCATATCACAGCGCAAAGCTGAAATGAGACACACCACAAAATGTGCCGACTCTTTGAAAGAGCTGTCCAATTTAGTCCCACACCCCAGATTTTTCCCCATAACCCTGGAAAATTAGTCCTCTTCAAGTACATGTCCATAGATTATACTTGGAATGATCTGTAACGTTGGACTGTCCCACTCTTCTGACAAAGCACAATAATGCAGATGCAGGAATCAAATTAGGAATAAGAAAATTACAAAACCATGCATTACAGTTAAAGAAAGAGAGTAATATCATTTAAAGGAAAGCCGGACAAAATTAGTCTTGCATCATGGCAGGAAACTAGCATTTACTTTCCCTGTGAATATATATTGGTGTGATTTTGTTTCAACCTATATTTTCATAATTCTGAAAAAATCCTTTAAATTGAAAAAAACCCAACAACTTTTATCTGAATTCAGATCCAGATCTCTAATGTATATTGTAATTGCTTTTTTGTTATTTTTAACAAGCCTTTATTATCTTTGTAACGGCCTTGATTTCCTCTGTTAGATCACTGATGGCTGCATTAAACAGTCACCTTTGAAGGAAATGATGGAAACCAGCAGAAAGTTCAAATATGCAGAAAATGTCAAGACATTTAATTTTTCTCCATTTCATGGTTCAGACCTCCTACACTTTGCAAGTGCGAATAGCGAGGTTCAGTGAGCAGCCTCGCAGATGGCCAGTGAAGATGCTTCCTTCACACCTCTACAGTTTGACGGATTTGAGTTGCAGCAGTGTTCAATATTCAGCTCCGCCGGCCACATTCAGTGCGGTGCAATGACCTCAGTACTAGGGATGGTTGAGATGTGACTGCTGAAAGCAATCAGTCCATAACACCTCATCATTATTAGAGGCTTTTACTGGAAGCTGTCACGAGGAAGATTCCTTTGTCTGCTCTCATACAAATCACCAGTTACTTGGTCAGTTTTAATCAAGTTGGTCTATATAATATATATATAGATAATTATTGTATCTTTCAATACCACAGGATTTTCCATTTTATCGACCTTATTCTCAATTTAAAGAAGAATCTAATTACATAGGATTACATAGGATATACAGCACAGAAACAGGCCATTCGTCCCAACCAGCCCATGCCAGCATTTATGCTCCATTCGAGCCTCCCTTGAGTCTTTCCTCATCTAAATCTATCAGTATGACCCTCTATTCCCTTCTCCCTCATATGCTTATCTAACCGCCCCTTAAATGCATCTATACTATTCGCTTCAACCACTCCCTGTGGTAGCAAGTTCTACATTCTCACCACTCTCTGGGTAAAGAAGTTTCGTCTGAGTTCCCTGTTTGATTTCTTGGTGACTATCTTATATTGATGGCCTCTAGTTTTGCTCTTCCCCACAAGTGGAAACACTCTCTCTATGTCTACTCGATCAAAACCTTTCATGATTTTAAAGACCTCTATTAGGTCACCCCTCAAGAGAAAAGAAACCCAGCCTGTTCATCCTTTCCTGATAGATATACCCTCGCATTTCTGTTATCATCCTTGTAAATCTTCTCTGCACCCTCTCCAGTGCCTCTATATCCTTTTTATAATATGGCGACCAGAATTGTACGCAGTACTTCAAGTGTGGTCTAACCAAGGTTCGATACAGGTTTAGCATAACCTCACTACTTTTCAATTCTATCCCTCTCAAAATAAACCCTGGTGCTTGTTTTTTTAATGGCCTTGTTAATCTGTGTCGATACTTTTAGTGATTTGTGTATTTGTACTCCAAGATCCCTTTGCTCCTCTACCCCATTTAGATTCTTATTTTCCAATATGTGACCTCACTATTTTTCTTACAAAAATATAATACCTCACATTTATTTGTATTGAATTTAATTTGCCAATTATGTGCCCATTCTGCAAGTTAATTAATGTCTTCTTGTAATTTGTTGCAGTCCTCCTCAGTATTGACTACCTACCCATCACCACCCCCTCTAATTTGGTGTCGTCCGCAAATTTAGAAATTGTGTTTTTGATTCCAAAGTCTAAATCGTTAATATAAATTGTGAACAACAGTGGTCCCAGCACTGATCCTTGTGGAACACCACTTCTCACCTTCTGCCACTCTGAATAGCTACCCTTTACCCCTACTCTCTGCTTTCTGTCTTGAAGCCAGCTAGCAATTCATTCTGCTATTTATCCCCTGACTCCACATTTCCTGACCTTATTCATTAGTTTATTATGTGGTACCTTATCAAAGGCCTTTTGAAAATCTAGATAAATTACATCTACTACATTACCCTTTTCTACTGTCTTTGTTACCTCTTCAAAAAATTCAGTGAGGTTGGTCAAGCAAGACTTTCCCTTTTGCTATC
Source organism: Somniosus microcephalus (assembly GCF_052327205.1). Classification (NCBI taxonomy): domain Eukaryota; kingdom Metazoa; phylum Chordata; class Chondrichthyes; order Squaliformes; family Somniosidae; genus Somniosus; species Somniosus microcephalus. Next base: position 21,490,626 of record NC_141010.1, read on the forward strand.
CATGCTGACTATTTATTATTATATTTTTGGTTTCTAGATGTTCTTCTATTTTCTCCTTTAATAGGGATTCCATTATTTTTCCTCCCACCAATGTTAAGCTGACTGGTTTATAATCCCCTGGACATGTTTTATCGCCCTTCTTAAATATAGGTATTACATTAGCTATCCGCCAGTCCTCTGGCAATACCCCTATTTCTAATGAATTACTAAATATGTGTAGCCATGGTGTGGAGATGCCGGAGTTGGGCTGGGGTGGACAAATGTAAGAAGTCACACAACACCAGGTTATAGTCCAACAGCTTTATTTGAAATCACAAGCTTTCGGAGCACTGCTCCTTCGTCAGGTGAAGTGGAGAAATGCATAAAGACACAGCTTATATAGTCAGAGAATAATGTCAGATGTTTACAGGTAATCTTTCCTGTAACACACCTTTGATTGCTGTGATTATCTCTCTGCCGAGGTGTGATAAATGGCAGTTGGAAAGATTACCTGTAAACATCTGACATTATTCTCTGACTATATAAGCTGTGTCTTTAAGCATTTCTCCACTTCACCTGACGAAGGAGCAACGCTCCGAAAGCTTGTGATTTCAAATAAAGCTGTTGGACTATAACCTGGTGTTGTGTGACTTCTTAAATATGTATAGTAATGCCTCTGCTATCTCTTCCCTAGAATCTTTTAAAATGTGTGGATTTAATCTGTCCGAACCAGGGGTTTTATCCTCTTTGAGTTTCATTCATTTATTTAATATATATCTCCTCATTTTATTTTAAATTCAGTTATCTCCTTACTAATCTCATCATCCAATGTCATGTCCACCTGTTTTATCTCCCTGGTAAATACTGAAGCAAAGTAATTATTTAATATCTCTGCCATCTCTCTATCGCTGCCTATGGTATTATCCTATCCATCCCTTAGTGACCCTATTCCCAACCCAACCTTCCTTTTTTTATTTACGTGCCTGTAAAATATTTTACTATGTTGCTTTATGTTCCTTGATAATTTAATTTCATAGTTCCTCTTTGCTTTCCTTATTTTTTTTTTTACTTCTCTCCTAATCTCTTCATATTCTCTCTTATCATGCTCACCCCTGCTTTCCAGGTACTTAGTGTGTGCCTCTTTCCTTACCCTCAATTGTTCCCTTATGGCTTTATTCATCCATGGTGTCTCATTAGTGTTTAGCTTGTTCTTGTTTTTTAGCAGAATATATTTTTCTGGACTCTGGACTCTACGTCACTGTTTACCAATATTGTTGACCATTTTATTTTCCCAAGTTCTATTCTCAGTCCCTCAAAATCAGCTTTTCACCAATCTATTACCCTGGCCTTTGTCATACTTATATATTTCTCAATTATTATCTTATAGCGTATTATATTATGGTCACTATTGCTGAGATATTCCCCTACTTTTACCTGTCTTATCTGCTCTGGTTCATTCCCCATTATTAGATCCAATAGTGAATCCTCCTTTGTTGGGCTTTTTACATATTGGGTTAGAAAGGAGTCCTGTACACATTGTAGGAACTCTATTCCCTTATCCCCTTTACCTATCTCCTCTGTCCAATTAATGTCAGGGTAGTTGAAATGCGCTATGATTATTATTCGATGTTTTTTACTCATTTCTCTAATTTGTCTGTATAGTTCTTCCTCCACCTCTCTTCCACTATTAGGTGGTCTGTAGACTACCCCTATTAGTGTGATTGGTCCTTTATTATCTTTTATCTCTATCCACATGGATTCTATTTCTGTCTTGCTGATAGCTGCGTCGCTTTTTTATGTTATCCCTAATAAGTACAGCTACTGCACCTCCCCTTTTTCCTTCTCTATCTTTTCTAAATATGTTATACCCTGCAATGTTTAATTCCCAGTCCTGATATTTCTGTAGCCATATCTCAGTAATCCCTACTGGTTCCTCGCAACGCATGATTGCCTTCAGCTTCCCTGTTTTATTACGGACACTGAGTGAATTGCTGTACAGACAGATTAACTCATTTTAATAGCAGTTCCTCTCACTTTATTTTTAACCATCTTTTTAAACTCCTGTTCTATAACTCTATTTATTCCCTGGCCATCAATGTCCTCCCTTACTTTACTCTTTCCTATACTCTTCTTTCCTGTTTTGTTTATATTTAGGCTGGTTTCATTTCTTGTAGATCCCTCCCACCATCTTACTAGTTTAAAGCCTTTGCCACCTCCCTATTTACCTTTTCCACTAGGACACGGGTCCCATCCCGGTTCAGGTGGAGCCCGTCCCATCGGTACAGCTGCTTTCTGTCCCAGTACTGGTGCCAGTGTCCCATGAAAAGGAACCCCTCTTTCCCACACCAGCCCTTTAGCCACATGTTAATTCTCCTGATCTGACTGTTTCTATGCCAATTTGCACGAGGCTCGGACAATAATCCAGAGATTATTACCCTCAAGGTCCTGCTTTTTAATTTAGCTCCGAACTCCTGATACTCCCTCAGCAGGACCTCTTCCCTGTTCCTACCTAAGTCGTTTGTTCCGACATGGACCATGACAACTGGATTTACCCCCTCCCTTTCCAAATGCCTCTCCAGCCGCCTCGAGATATCCCTTACCCTGGCACCATGTAGGCAACACACCCTTTGGGATTCTCAATCTTGGCTGCAGAGGAGGCTATCTATCCCCCTAATTATAGAATCCCCTATCATTACCACATTTCTATTTTGTTCTCCCCTGCCTTGGACAGCCTTTTGAGCCACGGTGCCTTGGTCTGCATTGTGGCTGTCCTCCCCACTGTCTTTCTCCTTGTCCTCACAGGTAGTGAGTACATCGTACCTGTTGGACAGGACCAATGTCTGAGGGACCTCCTTCTCAACCTCTCATAAGTCCCTGCTACCCATCTCCCTAACAGTCACACCCTCCCTTTCTTAAACCTGTGCTTTCCTCTGGGGTGTGACTGTATTCTGGATAAAACTATCCAGCAATTCCTCCCCGTCCCTTATGTTTCGGAGTATCTCTAACTCGCACTCCAACTCAATCACTCTGAGCCGAAGTGACTAAAGGCAGAGACATTTCCTGCAGATGTGGGAATCTGGGATGGTCTCGCTGCCCACAAACTCCCACATACTACAGTCCCGACACATAGCCTGCCCTGCCACCTCTAGACTTTTTTATTTATTTGCTTATTTAATTAGCTAAAGTTTTTAATCAAACGATTATTTATAGTTATATTAATTAATTAGTTTATCTAGTTAAGTTAATATTTAATAATGTAATCGTTATAGTTCTCTAGCTCTTAGTTTAAAGAAATAAAACTGTAATACTCACCAACCAATCACCTACAGGCAGCCCTGTGACATCACTCCTTGGTTTTTTTTGCTTTTTAAAGGCCCGTTGTGTCCTGGGCCTTCTCCTGTCCCGCTCTTTATGTTGCTGCTGCCGGCTCCCGCTTGGGTCCTTTGAATATCAATGATTTTTAAAGTTGTTAAATGAGCCCCATGCACGGATTGGATTGCAGCCTCTGCTGCCCTCCTATAAATAATACATGCCACATCAGAGATGTATTTATATGAACCCGTAGGTGGGATGCCATGACTACAATAGAGCATCCTTCTGTAGTAAAGAAATGTATTTTGTCCTTTTGGGCATGCATCCAACCTTCTGTCGACTCAGCAACAAGCCTCATTGCCATTAAAGGTATGGTGGAGGTGACCCAGGTGTGCAGTGACCTTCAAGGAGGACCTTCACCTTCACCTTGAGGACCTGGGTGAATCAAGGCCAGACTGAGGGGTAAATAATTCCTCAGTCTGATGGCTATAGAATGAAGGATCCTAAGTGATGCAGATTTGGAGACTCTCAGTTCTGTTCACGAGAGACATCCAATCCATATCACAGAACAGTTGCCAACATGTGACAAATTTGTTATTCTCACTCATTTAGATAAGTCATCAGAATAGACAGTTTACGGAATGGATGTGGGTGTGGAATACAGTGGGAGGTGGTATTCTGAGACTGTGGTTTAAAAGAGAATATAAGTGCAGGTAGAGTGTACCCATCCACCACGCAAACACTCGCTCACTCGCACACACAATCGAGCTGTGTTTTTTCCAATAAGAATTAAAGTATGTCTTTATTACGCAGAAGAGGTTGCAATTCAATAACATCAGAGCTGGTAAGTGGTGAGACTTTTCAGTCACATGGCAGCCACATCCCTTGTGGCAAAAACATAAACATGGTTAAAAGCAGAAAGCTCATTATAAGAGAAGCCGAGGATGGCCTAACGTGTGCTTTAACCCACGTTTGCTGTCTTAATGCTGATGTTGCTCTGAGTCACTCATTTCCTGCAGTTATCGTAAGGGTGACAGAATCTTTTCACCTGGCAACTATTGGAAGAAGCACTTTCAGCCAATCGCCTACCAGAAACCAGCTCACGCAGGGAACAGTCGGTATTGGTTGTAGTGTAAAAGCAGATGGAGCAAAACTTGTCAAAAAAAAGATAAGCCTTTAAAATTAAAACAAGCTCTGGTAACCAATCTGTTACCATTCACATTTTAATGATTGAAAAAAAATTGATCATCCTGTCATAGGAACATAGAAACATTAGGAACAGGAGTAGGCCATTCAGCTCCTAGAGCCTGCTCCGCCATTGAATTAGATCAAGGCTGATCTGTACGTCAGCTCCATTTACTCGCCTTTGCTCCATATTCCTTGATACTCTTACCTAACAAAAATCTATCGAAATTTCTGATTTCTGCTACCCTTTGTGTGAAAAAGTGCTTCTTGATTCTGCTCCAGAATGGCCCAGCTCTAATTGTAAGATTATCTCCCCTCGTTCTTGATTTTCCCCACCAGAGGAAATAGCTTCTCTGTGTCTATGCTATCAAATCCTTTTAACATTTTAAACACTTCGATCAGATCACCCGTCAATCTTCGATACTCAAGGGAATACAAGCCAAGTGTATGCAACTGTTCATTGGCCGGGAGCTATTTCTGATCATTAAAGATGACACTGGTGGCAGTGGCAGACATGGACCATGTACAGCAGGCACCTCAAAGCACTGGAGAGGTACCACCAACGCTGCCTCCGCAAGATCCTGCAAATACATTGGCAGGATAGGCGCACCAACGTCAGTGATCTTGCTCAGGCCAACATCCCCAGCATCGAAGCTCTGACCACGTTCAACCAGCTCCAATGGACGGGTCACATTGTCCGCATGCCCGATACGAGACTCCCAAAACAAGCGCTCTATTCGGAGCTCCGGCACGGCAAGAGAGCCCCAGGTGGGCAGAGGAAACGCTTCAAGGACACCCTCAAAGCCTCCTTGAAAAAGTGTAACATCCCCACTGACACCTGGGAATCCCTGGCCCAAGGCCGCACAAAGTGGAGGAGAAGCATCCGGGAAGGTGCCGCACACCTCGAGTCTCTTCGCCGGGAGCAAGCGGAAGCCAAGCGCAGGCAACGCAAGGAGCGCACGTCAACCCAAGCACCCCACCCATCCGCCCCTTCAACCACCGTCTGCCCCACCTGTGACAGAGACTGTAGGTCCCGCATTGGACTCATCAGTCACCTGCGAACTCATTTTTAATGTGGAAGCAAGTCATCCTCGGTTCCGAGGGACTGCCTAAGAGAGAGGGTGGCAGTAGGCACAGTAAGTACAGTCCAGCTAAGTTTGCTTGTTTGCATATGTGTATGTGTGTGTGCGTGCGTATGTGTTTGTATGTCCACATGTACACAATACCTTGGATTATATTAAGGGGAAACTGATCTCAGAGCATGACTGGTATTTGTAAATACTGCTGTTGTCGCCTCCCTGGAATGCTACTGTAAGTTCGCTGATTAGTGTCTCTCTCCGCAGAGATCCTCAGGGCTAACGTTCTTTTCTGCAGCTGCTGATCCTAATGGTTAATGTGGTATAACGCTGAACTGCCATTGAATTGAGGGGAAACCACTTTTGTTTTAGTAAGAAGCAGTTTATCCTGTAATATATTCAGTATATCCTGTTTGATGCCAGAACAGGTCATGTTCCCCATCTCTTCTCCCCTCCTAGCATGCTGGAACATGGCTGCTTAGACACCAGCTGCTGACCCATGTGGTCATTCATTACATGTGAGCCCCTAGACCGTGAATGCCGCAGACTACAGGAAACTTTTGGTTTACCGGCACCAAATAACTGGAAATCTCGGTTAACCGGCAAAATTCAGGAGTAGGTTCAGGTAAGTTTTATTACTTGCCTTCCTCGATTTGTTGCTGTGCAAGGGTGTGGCTGCAGCTGTTGCTAAGCTACAGAGACGCTTGGAACTTGTGGCCATTGTTCTGAACCTGTTGCTAGGCAACAGGGTTTGTTGCTTTATACGGAGCTCTCAGCTCTCCGCATCTTTTACTATAGCGTTCGGTTATCCGGAATTTTTGATGAACCGGCACCACGTCGGTCCCGTCGGTGCCGGATAAAAAAAAGTTTCCTGTATATGCCTGCAGGTGTATCACAGCCAAGGCCAATCCCATCGTCACTAATGGCCAATAATGGATCAATAAACAGTGCAAACGCTGGCTTTTCCTTTCAATTCCCTAAGCCCAGGGGCAATAAGGCTAATTTTAACAGCCTAACTACTTTGCCATCTAAGTTCAGCTATCTCAGCAGACTCCGTGGATGGGACCTTTCTAATTTGTATAGTTTAGCACAACACCAGGTAGGATATTTTACTCTGTTTCTCTCTCCACGGATGCTGCCTGACCTGCTGAGTGTTTCCAAGCATTTTCTGCTGTTATTTCAGATTTCCAGCATCCACAGTATTTTGCTGTTGTGTAGGATATTTTACCTCCTGTGCCATTGGGGATACACAGAATCAGAATGAACAGTCTCCACTGAGGCACCCTTGTACTTTCTGATAACCAGCCAAGCACAGCAATCACAGTGACCAGTGAGTGGGTCACCCAATTTGTCCTGTTAACTTCAGGAGGACTGTGAGCCAGCAGGGAAAATAAACTCAAGTCACCCCCAAAAACAGTCGGGGATTATGTTACAATTTATTCGGTTGTTCAAAATGATCATTTCAAAAGTGCCAATATGAACATCTCTTCCAGAGAAAAATATTAAAGGCAGCGAGGAAAGAACAAGGAAGCGATGTTAGAGTAGATATCAATGGAGTTCTGGGTGGGAGAGTGGAGGCAAATGCCCTGAAGTGAGAAATTTTGGTTGATATGATTGGGGACTGTAGGGGGGAGAAATTCGGCATCGCCCCGTTTGGGACGCAATTATCAGCCGGGCACAAAGTTTAGCGCCTGGCGCTAATTATCGCCTCCGACTGCAAACTTAGTTTCTATCGTCCCTGGAGGTGATTGGAGCGCTAAATCAGGTGCTACACACCTCTCTTAAGGCGCTAACGCCGAGGAGCGAGGCGCTACCTCAGAGCGCTGGCGAAGCTCATGTGATGTCAGTCAGCAATGGAACACAGACACACTGGCGCCAGCCAGTTCTTAAAGGGGAGGGTCGATCTTCCTCTCCAGCCACACTCTGCTCATTGCAGCCTTGAATCTTGGCCTGGAGAGACCTGTACATCAATTCTGCTGGAAAGAACAATGGAGAGGCCCAGGGAAGGAGCTCAGAGTGCAGCCCCCATAGTCTCTTCTAAATCGATGCAAGGAAGGTCAAATCAAAATGAATCTGCAAAGTGCTGCTCAGTACCCAAAACTCCTTCACACAGCGTTGAATCTCTCCAGAAGTCTCTCTCTCTCTCTCAGAATGCGTGGTGCAAAAATGTCGCCGACAAAAAAGGCAGGAAGCCCCAGTCCCTTCCCGACTGCAAAACGTTCCCCTCAACCTGTCATTGCTAGCGGTGGGCGGTAAGGCAGGGGGTGCCACTCAATATCCGGTCCGGGGCGCTAATGGGGCATTGCACACTCGACTGATGTCACGATCTGTGGGTGCAGGAGATTGTGGCGGTAGTGTTTAGCGCTGCCGCAAAATGCAGATGATACAAAGATGGGAGGGAAAGTAGTGAGTGAGGAGGACATAAAAAACCTGCAAAGGACATAGACAGGCTAAGTAAGTGGGCAGAGATTTGGCAGATGGAATACAATACTGGAAAATGTGAGGTTATGCACTTTGGCAGGAAAAATCATAGAGCAAGTTATTATCTTAATGGCAAGAAACTGGAAAGTACTGTAGTACAAAGGGATCTGGGGGTCCTGGTGCACGAAACTCAAAAAGTTAGTATGCAGGTGCAGCAAGTGATCAAGAAGGCCAATGTAATGTTGGCTTTTATTGCTAGGGGGATAGAATATAAAAACAGGGAGGTATTACTGCAGTTATACAAGGTATTGGTGAGACCGCACCTGGAATACTGCGTACAGTTTTGGTGTCCATACTTAAGAAAGGACATACTTGCTCTCGAGTCAGTACAAAGAAGGTTCACTCGGTTAATTCCGGGGATGAGGGGGTGGTCATATGAGGAGAGGTTGAGTAGATTGGAACTCTACTCATTGGAGTTCAGAAGAATGAGAGGTGATCTTATTGAAACATATAAGATTGTGAAGGGGCTTGATCGGGTGGATGCGGTGAGGATGTTCCCAATGATGGGTGAAACTAGAACTAGGGGGCATAATCTTAGAATAAGGGGCTGCTCTTTCAAAACTGAGATGAGGAGAAACTTCTTCACTCAGAGGGAGGTAGGTTTGTGGAATTTGCTACCCCAGAAAGCTGCGGAAGCTACATCATTAAATAAATTTAAAACAGAAATAGATAGTTTCCTAGAAGTAAAGGGAATTAAGGGTTACGGGGAGCGGGCAGGAAATTGGACATGAGTCTAGGTTCGGAATGGTCATGGCCCTGTGGGTAGTGGAGCGGGCCCAGGGGCCATGCAGCCTGGTTCTGCTCCTACTTCTTGTGTTCTAATTCTGTGTTAGATTTCAGGAGATGGTTTTATTCCTGTTCCTGGCTGGGGTGGAGATCGCCTTTACAGAAGGTAAGTGATGTAAGAAAAAGGAGTCTTACCATCAAGTAACTTTAAAGTAAGCTTTAAGTAACTTATAAACACACTATATACAAGAGAGGTCTTTACCATGCCTCTGGTAGAAGCCTCTTACAATACTGAACAGTCCAGTATTTATACCAGTCCAACAGGAAGTGACATATGACAGGAAGTGAGGTATGTACACAGTTCATAGTTCATAGTTCACAGGAAGTGATGACATAACTTCCCGGAAGTTATTATTATTATCACATTCTTCCCTCCTGCAGGATTAGGAGGCTGTGGTCTACCTTTTGTTCCGCAGCCGCCGAACGAGGAAGAGTCGCACCCGTTTGGATTCCCGTCGTAGAGGGTCGCTGGTCCGCTTACATGCGGTTGGCCATTGGTCAGAGTCTGTGTGGCCTGGATTGCCCTGTGAAGGGTCGGGGAGATCATGGCTTCGTGTACGAGCCCCAATAGGTTCAAAGTCGGACTGCCTCTGTTCAGAGGGAGGTGCAGAGCTGGTCTGTGGCGGATCAGTACTTTCATGCGCGGTACTGGGAGGGTCGCAACTTTGAGTACGGGGTTCTACCGGCACCAAGCTAGTTGGTGTCCGATCAGGATCCTGGAGAGGGGTACCCGATAGGTCCCAAGAGTTTCCTGGTGAAATGCCATCACCCGATGTCCCACTAGGTCCTGGTGGGCAGGGAGCCAGATCCCGTAATGATACGGTAGATTCTCGGCCGTCGGAATATCGTATGTTTGCATAGGTGGGGTTGGCATCGGTTAGTTCGACCTCGTCTACGAGAGGGTCATTTTTAGACGTCCGAACGTATCTTCGGAGTAATACAGGTCCAGGAGTAGTTAGCCATGATGGGAGTGATGTCCCATGAGATGAGCGACGCTGGAATCCAAAGAACCGCTCATGAGGTGTAGTATTTGTGGCTGTAGAAAGCAGGGACCGTATAGAGTGCAATGCATCCGGAAGCACTGTTTCCCATTGCTGGTCTGGTAGGCCCCGAGATCTTAAAGCGAGACGTATGGAATTCCAGATGATACCGTTATACCTCTCTACCTGCCCATTTCCGATGGGATGGTATGGTGTTGTTTTGCTTGTAGCAATTCCCCGTTCTGAGGGGTAGTCCTTGAGTTCCCTTGATATAAAGGATGGACCCCGATCTGAGTGAATATAAGCCGGCATGCCACAGAGAGAAAATACCTGCTCAAGGCAGCAGATTACTGTGGACGCCAGCATATTGGAGCAGGGGAAGGCAAACGGAAAACATGAATATTCATCAACCATGGTAAGCAAATATGTGTTCCGAGTTGAAGAGGGCACTGGGCCCTTAAAATCGATGCTAAGTCGTTGCATCGGTTGGGTTGCATGTATGAGTATACCATCTGAGGGGCGGAAGAACTGAGGTTTTAATTCCGCACAAAGCCGGCATTCTGAGCATATTTTCTTTACATCTCCAGTGGAAAAAGGGAGATTCCGTGATCGTACGAAATGTAGCATGCGCGTAACGCCAGGATGACACAATCCATTGTGGACATCCATGAGAGTAGAGGGTGACATAGTGGAGCAGAATGCCCGTGTGAGGGTGTCCGGGGCCACATTCTCCTTGCCAGGCCGATAGAGAATGGTATAACCAAAAGGGGCCAGTTCCATCCTCCAAAGTTGTATTTTATTATTCTTAATTTTGGTTCGTTTTCGATTATCGAGCATGAAGGCGACTGATCGTTGGTCCGTGATCAATGTAAAGTGCTGGCAAGCTAGAAAATGGTTCCACTTCCGTACTGCCTCTATGATGGCTGTGGCTTCTTTCTCAACCGGAGGATAATGTAGCTCGGCACCTTGTAAGGTCCTGGATATAAATGCTACAGGACGACCTTCCTGATTCAGAGTAGCCGAGATCGCCACCTCCGAGGCATCACATTCAACCACGAAAGGGAGATTCTCATCGATGGAGTGAAGAGCCGCTTTCTCCAACTGTTTTTTGAGAAGGTTAAAGGCTGCAACAGCCGCTGTTCCCAGTGGAAATGATCTAGCATGCAGCAAGGGTTGGATTTTGTCCGAGAAATGAGGAATCCATTTAGCGTAGTATGCAAACAGACCGAGAGCCCGACGTAAAGAAGCCGGATTCTTAGGTGACGGGAGCTCTTGGAGCGGGCGAAGTCTTTCTGGGTCTGGCTTAATGATACCATTGCCTACGCAGTAGCCAAGGATGTTGATGGTCGGTTGCGACTCAACAGATTTGGATTCATTCAGGGTCAAATTACGGCGATGGAGGGCATCCCAAAATTTTTGGAGGTTGGCGTCGTGTTCCTGTTGATCGTGACCTGCAATGGTAATGTTATCAAGATAGGGAAAAGTGTCCCTTAGGTTTTCCTGCTTAACCAGGCCATCCATTGCCCGTTGGAAGACAGCCACTCCATTAGTAACCCCGAATGGGAGGTGACGAAATTGGTACAGCCGTCCATTAGCCTCAAAGGCCGTGTACTGCTTATCTGAGACCTTCAAGGGTACCTGATGATAGGCACTTTTTAAATCGTAAGTTGAGAACACTTTGTATTCGGCCAGTTTATTAACCATATCATCAATGCGTGGCAATGGGTAGGCGTCCAAGTCGGTATATTGATTGATGGTTTGCGAATAATCAATGCATAGTCGCTGTTTGTGAGGTTTTAGAGGGTTCTTGACAATGACGACTTGAGCCCGCCAGGGCGACGAACATGATTCGATGATATCCTCTGCTAGAAGTCGAGAGATTTCAGCCGCAATAAAAGATTGGTCTTCCTGATTAAAGCGCCGCGATTTCGTTATTATTGGTTTGCATCGAGGCGGAATACTGGCAAATAATGAGGGTTCATCAAGTGAAGCTGCTGACAATGCACAAAACGGTAATTTAGACGGTATATTAGAAATAGTAAGTCCGGGTTTGGATCCACCGAACTCAATGGTGAGTTTCTTATGCTGTTTTTGGAAGTCCAGCCCTAAGAGGAGATCACTACATAAGTCCTTGAGCACCGAAAGTCGGGTGGAGGGATACATACGACCATGAAGTGTCATATCAACAACACAAAAGCCGGAGATTCTGGTATTAAGTGATGACTGAGCCATCGCAATTGCCTGGTCCGATGGGAAGACATGTAGTTTCAATTTCGCAACAATCTGTTCCTTAATGAAACTATCAGTACTTCCTGAGTCAATTAAGGCATCTAAGGTATGCCCTTTAATTGAAACTTTTGTGGCTGCATGAGACAGGTTCTGTGGGCAAGCAGCTGTAATTGGTGTCGTTGCACAGAGAGTGGCTAAAACTCTTGGTGTGCTTCTTCGGGAGAGAGCTCGAGAGGAAGCTTGATAGGTCCTAGCTGGAGCATCTTGATAGGCCCTAATTCGGGCAGTTCGGTAGGCCTTAGCTGGATTGGCCCTCATAGAGGCCCTTGATAGGCAAACTTTAGCAAAGTGTCCTTTTTTTTTGCAATAACTGCAGATTGCATTGCGAGCAGGGCAGGTTTTCCTAGGGTGAAAAGCATCTCCACAAAAGAAGCATTCCTTCCTAGATTGCCAAGAGGCTGCTAAAGTGGGGTCATCCTCCTCTTCTTCATCAGAATTATCAGAATTAGATTCCCCCATGATAGGGTTCACCTGAGACCGCTTGAATTGTCTGGTTGCAGTTACAGCAGCAGATCGAGATCTGGGCAGCTGATAGAGGTCTGCATTTCTCTTTGCCAAATCCAGAGAACAAGCTAGGTCAAAAGCTTTTTGTAGCTCAAGTGTTTTACTTTCTAGTAGACGCTGGCATATAAATGGAGAGGCAATCCCGCAGATGAAAGCATCACGAATCATTTCTTCGCGGTACAGCTCAGCTGAGGTTGCCTGAAAGTTACAATCTATGCTGAGCCTGCGAAGTTCTTGCAGGAATTCGTTAATTGATTCCCCTGGCCCTTGTTGGGCTGTGGCCAGTAGATGTCTAGCATAGACCTCATTTGGGGTCTTGGCATACAGTTTCTTAAGTGCCCGAATCACCTCATCGTAATTATCCCATTCATCAACATATTCAAACACTTTTGGGGTCACATAGTTGATAAGTATCCTCAATCTAGTAGGAGCATCCGCTTTACATTCATCCAGAAAATTCTCAAAAGTACGGTACCCTGCCAGCTGCTGGTGTATTCGGGTCCAAGTCCAGACGAATAGGTCTAAGGATTCTCTCCATGATGGGTGGTTCCCTGGATCCTTAACTCCGAGTTTGTCCGAAGGTCTAGTATTTGTAAGTGTAACTACTAAGTTACTTAAATTGATGTAAGAAAAAGGAGTCTTACCATCAAGTAACTTTAAAGTAAGCTTTAAGTAACTTATAAACACACTATATACAAGAGAGGTCTTTACCATGCCTCTGGTAGAAGCCTCTTACAATACTGAACAGTCCAGTATTTATACCAGTCCAATAGGAAGTGACATATGACAGGAAGTGAGGTATGTACACAGTTCATAGTTCACAGTTCACAGGAAGTGATGACATAACTTATTATTATTATCACAGTAAGTACTGTAGAAAATATAGGGACAGAGTGATCTCCTGGAAGAGTTTCGATCGCCTAGATGGGTCGGAGAGGAATTTCCCAGATTTTTCTCCCAAATTGGCCATTGGGTTTTTTATCTGGTTTTTCGCCTCTCCCGGGAGATCACATGGGTTCGGGTGGGATGGAGAGTGATAGAAGATTTGAGGTTAGGATCAGATCAGCCATGATCTTATTGAATGGTGGAGCGGGCTCGAGGGGCCGATTGGCCTACTCCTGCTCCTATTTCTTATGTTCTTATGTTCTTATGTCTGGTCAATTTCGCAAGCGGCACAAACATCGCCGCGCCCGGGCGCTAGTTGCTTTGCGACCCAATAGCACCCGCAAACGGGAGGCGCAAAGCAACCGAATTTATCGCCCTCGGTCTTTCTGGCTGGCTGATTGAAGATGGGCTTGATTGCCTCATAATCAGCACACAGGTTAGAAATCAAACTTGGGAGCTTCCTGGCCTGTGTGGTTCGGTTTCACACTGGGAACAGTGTTTACACACTGAGCCATCAGAGACACTGGGAAAAAAGCTTTAACAGTACTGGATGAGCAGAAATTTCCTCGAACATAAATATTGAGAAGACTGAAGCCATTATCTTTTGTCCCTGCCACAAACTTCGTTCCCTAGCCATTGACTCCATCCCTCTCCCTGGACACTGCCTGAGGCTGACCCAGACCATTCGCAACCTTGGCGTCCTATTTGACACTGAAATGGGCTTCCGACCACATATCCACCCCTTCACCAAGACCGCCAACTTCCATTTACGTAACATCGCCCTCTCCACCCCTGCCTCAGCTCATCTGCTACTGAAATCTTCATTCATGCTTTTGTTACCTCTGGACTTGACTATTCCAATGCTCTCCTGGCTCTAGATAAGGTGTCTTTTGTCTTTTGTCTCCACTAGTCCTATCACCATCTCGTCTCGTTTTGAATACCTCTTAATGTCTCTTCTCTTTTATTCTCTCCCAGCCCCCAGCCTGGCCCCTTAATCTATTTCATTCCCTGTGCCTCTTTAGTCTTGATAAAGGGTTTTGACCTGAAACGTTGACTCTAATTTCTCTCCACGGATGCTGCCTGGCCTGCTGAGTTTTTCCAGCATTTTCTGTTGTTATTTCAGATTTCCAGCATCCGCAGTATTTTGCTATCGAGGCTGTAGAGAAGATGTTTCCACTTGTAGGGAGTCCAAAGCTAGGGGCCATGAATATAAGATAGTCCCAAATAAATCCAATCAGGAATTCAGAAGAAACTTCTTTACCCAGAGAGTGGTGAGAATGTGGAGCTCGCTATCACAGGGAGTGGTTGAGACGAATAGCATAGATGCATTTAAAGGGAAGCTCGATAAGTACATGAGGGAGAAAGGAACAGAAGGATATGCTGATCGGGTGAGATGAAATAAGATGGGAGGAGGCTCATGTGGAGCATAAACACCAACATAGACCTGTTGGGCTGAATGGCCTGTTTTAGTGCTGTAACATTGATGTAATTTATGAATAGGCCTTGTTTAATATTGTACATGATTCAAGGTTGGCATAGTGCATTTGAACACCAATTCCTGGTATTGTGTCCTGCTGTGATGAGCCAGCTATTCCTCCATAAGGCAGGGATGGTAAATTTGAGGCCTAGTGACTGTTGCACATCTACCAGCAGCCACCTAAAGATTAACCTTGATGGCAACCTGAAAGCAAGTCTCCAGCCCATCATCTGAAGTAGAAGGGAGACTACAGAAGGGAAAGGGATGGAAAAAATAAAATAACTTTAAAGGTTCAGTTAATGACACCCAACTTTCACATAAGACACTGTTACAACCATTGACAATATATTAGTACGTGATTAGCCCTGAGTTTTGAGTTAAACATTCTCACCTGTTTCACAACACTGCCACAACAATCTTTCTTAACTCCTCACTTGAATTCCTTTCCCTGTATATGACTGTCTTGTTATATGCTTTGAATGAAGTTCCTTTTAAGCTGATACAGAGAGGAAATTTTGAAATTGTGGATTATGGAAAAGAAACCATTCAGAGAGGCACTCATGCCTCTGAGTCAGAAGGCCGTGGGTTCAAGCTCCACTCACAGACTTGAGCACATAATCTAGACCGACGCTTCAGTGCAATACTGAAGAATTAATGCATTGTTGGAGATGCCATCTTTCCAATGACTCATTAAACCAAGGTTTCGCCTGCCCACTGAGGTAAATGTAAAAGATCACATTGCATTATTCGAAGAGAATTAGCTGAAATCTCCTGGTGTCCTGACCAACATTTATCTAAACTACCACTACCAAAAGTAGATTAACTGGTCATTTAGTTTTTACTTTTTCTGGGACCTTGCTATTGTAAGATTTGGATCACAGGTCACAAACAGATTACCCAAAGGGTTTTAGGAGTTTGTATGGCTTTTTATTAAAGAGCTACAGTTTACAGCATAATCAGATATTACATGTGGTTAAGATAAGTATAATAGACATAAAACCCGTGACAGATGAGGGCGATCTCCGACCCTGGAACGGAACAAAACAACCAGATAGACGGTGAGGCAGTACAGTGGTCTTAGATTGGGTGGATTCCTGCAGTCTTCCATTGGGTCATCCCTCGAGCTGTTGGAGGTGTTAGGCCGTTAGCCACTTCAGGGGCTAAATTTGACCAAGGTGTTAGGCCGTAGCCACCTCGGGGAAACCTTCGCCCCTAACTGCCTGCTTTCCTCTCTCAGTCATCTGTTTTTATACCTTATTTCGATGGGCTGGTGGATACCTGATGTCAATCATTTTTACCCATCATATTTTCCAATTATAAGGGAGAGGCTACCTATGACAACCCCCTCCCAGCCTCATGAGGTCATTTTCCTCCTTATCTCTGTTCTAAAGGTCTTGTTGCCCTCTCGTAGACAGCTTGTTTATCCTACAGCTCCTTGCTGCATCCCTTATTAGGCCTAGTTATGCCCACTCGAAGGCCTTTTTTGTGTTCTGACCTCGTAATTCAGCTCTTTGTACAGTTATTTTTCTGACATGACTGGATCCTTTCTGTGTAATTAACTTAGGCAAACTGCTGATCTAGGGAACCCATAACAGACTATTATTTCTTTCAATCCACAATTTCTTACACTATGTACAAATTGCCTGCTGCGTTTGCTTACAAATCATAGTACCTAAAACTCAAAAGTAAATCATTAGTTGTAAATTGCTTTGGGACATCACGAGGATGTGGAAAGGTGCTATATAAGTGCAGTCTTTCTTATCTGGCTGTATAACTAGTACTCAGGTGTTACACTTGATCATTTGGGCTATGTTGGGAGGTCACAATTGGCTGTTTTCCACAGTCCACCACTATCCAAAGTATAAACTCTTTGGATATCTTAGCCTAGAAATTGGGTTGAGGCGCCAAACTGGCGCCAAGTTCGCCTGGGCGCTGATTTTTGCGCTGCGTTGGGAGTAATACCGATTGCCAGAAATTCAGTTTCAGAAACCCTCGAGGGACACGGGGCGAGGCCGAGGCGCTCCGCGTCCCTCTTAGGGCGCTGAAACTGAATATTGCAGTGCAACGTGCCGCAGCGCCACACACTGCGGCACGGCACGCTGCGGTACTGCAGGCCTTCCTCCCATTGTTAAGGGGGAGGGGCTTGCAACAGCGCGATCCCCGATCGCGAGTGCCGGTAAAAGAGCCCGGCACCGAGGAGAAGTGCCGGGCTCTCGGGAAACAGCCGACAATGCCGCGGGGGGGGCAGTCAGGAGGCCGGGGATGGAGGTGCTGGCAGGCAGCCGCCGAAAAAGGCGGCCGCCCCGCACCTTCACCTTAACTTGCGCCGCTGCCGGCAGAGTAAGGCCCCGTGAACCGGGCGCGGGTAGCGAATGGTGCTAAAGTGGAGTTCGCTAACAAATATCGCGAACGGGGCGCTAATGGGGCGCTGCGCACACCGATGACATCATCGGTGGCGGCGCAGCACAACAGGCTAACGCCACCATTAGCGCCCCTGCTGAATATCGCGGGAGGCACAGCCAGTGGTGCTACAGCCACTGACTGCCTCTTTAGGCGCTAACAGGTGGCGCTACTCACCCAATTTCTCCCCCCTTGTCTCCCTGTAATTTCAAAGAATTTTGTGTTGTCACTTAATTATCCGATGGTTAACATTGAAGGATGCTGTCCATGACATTGGGAGTTTGATCTGTGATTTGTCATTGAATATATTTAAGGTGGAGATAAGACAGATTTTTGAATGGTAGGGGAATCAAGGGTTATGGGGAGCAGGCAGGGAAGTGGAGTTGAGGCCAAGATCAGATCAGCCATGACCTTACTGAATGGTGGAGCAGACTCGAGGGGCCGAATGGCCTACTCCTGCTCCTACATCTTATGTTATGTTATCTTGTGATGCTGAAAATGGAGACCAGCCACGAGAAAGGTGCACCCAAGAAGATATAAAAGAGGAAAGAATGGAAGAGAAACAAGCCAGGGAAAAGGCAAGGCTGTTGAGAAGAAAGTGAACAACTGTTACAAGGCGTACTGAGAGAAAGGGGTCGGCACATGTGTGATAAAGTTGCAAAAATGATTCCAGCAGTAGTGAGCGAGGTCAGTAAACCCCAAATACGTGGCAAAAAAAACCCCAGTAACTCTCGTTCTGTACATCTCCAGATTCGAAATGAATGGTGACATGACCCTGTCACTGGAATGTGATCTGCCTGCTGATTACTCAGGAAGTGAACAGTTATTCTTTCCACAGCAGCTGTGGATGCTCCCCATTCCAGGCCTGCATGGCGAAATATTAACAAGTAACATTATGTAGAAGAAAACAGCTGGAGAAATCATTTATCCAGAAACTGTGAATTGCTTTTTTTTAATGTCAGCATTGCATTCATTGCCCAACGTCAATTGACACTGAGGGGAACGAGAACACTTGGTGCTGTATTAAGAGTTCTATGGGTTCTTGTTAACCCTTTTGAGTTGTGATACTTCTGCCCCATTTCAACACATTTTCTCTTCTCCCCGCCCAACACCCCACCCCCCCGCCGAAATTTGTATTCAAAATGTATATAACTCCATTTCCATGTTAAGAAATTTCACTCATTAATTAGCCAAAGTTGCTAGTCACCTTTGCTATGCTGTAAAACTGCATTGTTTAGGCCACGTCCCCATTAACTCCACCAAATAAGTACTATATTGGGGAAAAATGTCCTCTGCTTAAGGTTCAAGCAACCGTTTATTGTTAACTGAAAATTTAATTTAAGTCCATTCAAAAAAAATCTTAATACAAAAGCGAAACACTGCGGATGCTGGAAATCTGAAATAAAAACAGAAAATGCTGGAAATATTCAGCAGGTCAGGCAGCTTCTGTGGAGAGAGAAACAGAGTCAACGTTTCAGGTCGATGACCCTTCGTCAGTTGCTAAGCAATTGATAACTTTTAAAAACATTCCCAGCATGGTCCAGATAAACCTCTGAAGTAAGGATCCATTTTGGAATACAAACCCCAGTCGCAGAACACTCCTTCCATTCAAACCACTAGAAATGTCTTTCAGGAACATCAGAGACAGAGTGAGCGAGGATTTATTGCTCTGATTGCTGTGCAGCGATTTGCCATTGTCATGTTTTTGTTCTTTGTTCTGTTTGGGTTATATATGCCTCGATAAGCCTCTCCTGTGTTTATACATAGCACTGCATTTAAATGAATGAAACGTAGCTTTAAACCAAATCTTGGAAAACAAATCTTTACTAGAAGGGTGATTAACTTTTCGAATAATCTGGTGGAGGTGGTGGAGTTAAAGACATTAAAAGAGCTCAAAGTGTAGTTGGATGCTAAGCTGAGTGAGTTAGACTACTAAAAGGAAGAGTTTGATGGGCCAAGTTTTTTCATCCTTGACTTTTTCTCATGCTACCTAAGAAGCCTTCGATAAGGTACCGCATAGTAGACATGTAACTAAGGTCAGAACAAGTGGAGTCATGGACAAGTAGCAAAATGGACAGCAAACTGACTACAAAGCAGAAAACAGAGAGCAGGGGTTAAAGGTAGTTACTCAGACTGGCAAAAGGTGGGAAGTGGAGTTCCACAAGGATCGGTGCTGGGATCACTGTTGTTCACCATTTACATAAACGATTTGGACTCGGGAATCGGAGGCACAATTTCAAAATTTGCGGACAACACCAAATTGAGTGGTGTAGTTAATACAGAGGACTGCGATAAAATACAGTAAGACATTAGTAAACTTGCAGAATGAGCATCTAGTTGGCAAATGAACTTCAATATAGATGTGGTACATTTTAGTCGGAAGAACAAGGAGACCACTTAGTCCTTGGAAAATAAGTGTCTACATGGGATAGAGGAGCAGAGATATCTGGGCGTACAGATACAATAATCACTTAAAGTAGCGACACAGTTTAATAAATTCATAAAAAGCAAATAAAGCAGTGAAGCTCATTTCTCGAGGGATAGAATTGAAAAGCAGAAACGTTATTTTAAACTTGGAAAGAACCTTGGTTAGCCCACACTTGGAGTACTGTGAACAGTTCTAGTCTCCGTATTATAAAAAGGATATCGAGACACTGGAGACGGTGCAATAAAGCCTTACTCGGATGATATCAAAACTGAAAGGTTCTACCAATCAGAAAAGATTGAACAGGCTGGGACTCTTTTCTCTAGAAAAGAGAAGACTGAGGGGTGACCGGATAGAGGTCTTCAAGATTATGAAAGGGTTTGATAGGGTAGATGTAGACTTCCACTTCCATTTGCAGGGGAGACCAGAACTAAGAGCCATAAATATAAAGACAGTCACTATATTATATAAGATATAACATAACATAAGATATAAAATAGGCAATTCAGGAGAAACCTCTTTACCCAGAGAGTGGTTAAAGTGTGGAACTTGCTACCACAATGTGGTGAATAGCATAGATGCATTTAAGGGAAAGCTTGATAAACATATGAGGGAGAAAGGAATAGAAGGATATGTTGATGGGGTTAGATGAAGAGGGGTGAGAGGAGACTCGTGTGGAGCATAAACACTGGCATGGACCAGTTGGGCCAAATAGCCTGTTTCTGTGCTGCAAATGCTATGTAATAGTGAAGTAAACTCAAGGGCCATGAAATTCGATAGGTTCGTGCCTCCTGTTAGCGCCTGGTCGGGGTGCTAAGGGGTTAGCGCTCGGGCGCGGCGAAAGCAACGACGCCCGCTGTAGTGTATGTAACCGTTCCACCTTTAAGAGAACTATTTTAAGGGTTGCACTACTTTATCTTGGCTGCGGTATACTGTAATACCGGTGGTGACCACACCGGTATATAAGTGCTGTGTAATGATTTATTGGGCAGTTCCGCCCTGACCTTCGACTAGTAAAGACCTGTTAAAATTTACTCTTGTGGTCTGTGTAATAATTCTCATTATAACACACAGACTTAACAGTGGCAACGAGGATGGGATCTTACCCTGCAGCAGAGATACATCCAAGGCAGTTTGACGGACGTTGAGAGGAGGCATCCGCCCTCATCATCCTGCTGAGAAAAGACTCGGGTCTGCAGAGCAAAGGAAGAATTCTGACACGAAGCCTTCCATCAGCAACAGGCAGTGATCATCCCTTCTATCACGGTGGTGGGTAAGCCGATCAGTGACGAGCAGCAAGTCGGCCACGTTGGCGTGAAGTAGGGGCGGGAAAAACGGAGGATATAAGGGCGGAGAACTCGACCACGGCCGGGGAAAAGAGCTGGACAGAAGTCGGGGCCAGAGGCGCTGAGACTGGGGCAGCGTAAGGCACGGGAGCCGCGGTGAATGCAAACGCAGCCGGTGTAAAAGACCGGGCTGCAAGCGGGCGGGGAGATGCAACAGCGTCGAGAGAGAGCTCGACCGCGACCGGTGAAAAAGGCCGGGCAGCTACCGAGGCCGCGAGGCGCAGTGACTGGGTCAGCATAAGGCGCGGGAGAAAATAAAAAAAACTGCGGAGAACTCAGCCGCAGCCGGGAGAAAGGACCGGACTGCAAGAGGGGCTGGGAGGCACGATTTGAAAACCGCTGGGGGAGGGCGAACGCAGCAATACGGCAATCGCCATTACAGCCAGCGGGGGAGAAAGGCAAACGCGGGAAGCCGCCATTTTCGGAGGCGGGGGAAGAAGACAAGCGCGGGACTCCGCCATTTTGAAAAAAAAAGAAAAGAAAAATTTATTTTTGTTTCTCAAGAAGATTGCGAGGATGCCTAAGCGTGGTAACATCAACGATTTCGATCCTGATGTTGAAGAGTGGGCCACGTATGTAGAACGCATAGAGATATATCGTAAGGCAAATAAAATATCAAAGAATGATAAAGCACTAACCTTACTAAACTCAATGGGTGCGAAGACATACGGGCTATTGAAGCATCTTCTATCACCAGCTAAACCGGCGGATCAGACTTTCGCTAATATTGTTGCTGTCCTGAGAAATCATTTGAACCCCACACCGCTGATGTTAGCGGAACGATTTAAATTTTATGCGAGAACGCAACGGGAAGAGGAAAGCAACGCGGAGTATTTAATTGAACTGCGTAAGCTGGCGAAATACTGTCAGTTTGGGGAAAGTCTGACAGAGGCACTGAGAGACAAATTCGTGTGTGGATTGTCGAAAGAAGGAACACAAAAGCGGCTACTTGAAGAGAATGATCTTACACTTGATAAGGCTGTCACTATTGCAGCATCGCACGAAGCCGCAGCGAGAGGCACTGCGGAAATGCAGCTGAAGGCAGCGGTACTCAGCGTAGATCAAATGGCTTTGGGTACAACGAAATGTTATCGTTGTGGAAAGACAACACACGATCAGAACCAATGCTGGTTTAAAAACCAGGAATGTAGAAAATGTGGCAAGCTTGGTCACATAGCTAAAGTATGCCGGTCAAGAAAGAAGACCAGCAACAAAAAGCCACCGCAGGAAAAGTGCAGAAAGGTACATAAGGTGGCTGAAAAGAGTTCGGATGAACAGAATTCGGATTCAGACTCCAACAGCAAGGAACTGGGTAGTCTGAGAATTCACAATGTGAGTAAGGAAGCTGACCGACAAAGTATCTGGGTCACACTGCAGATAGCAGGAGTCCAAGTGAAGATGGAATTGGACACCGGATCGGCGTTGACGGTCATGAATAAGTAAGATTACAAAAGGTTATTCACACATATTCCCCTACGGGATACGAAGATAGTATTGCAGACATACACGGGGCAAAGAGTATACCCCATCGGAAAGATAAAAGTCAAGGTGATACACAAGGGCAAAGAACACCAAGGAATGGACATATATGTACTACCTGAGGGAGGTCCACCACTTCTGGGACGGGAGTGGATCAGGAAAATAAATATGGACTTGCAGACTAATGATGGAAAAACGAAGGAGTGCATAAATGCTTCAGAAGAGAACAAAGTATCAGAACAGAATTCCACTGAACAACAACAACATAGTTTGACAGAGCATTCTGAGTCTGTCCAGTCTACAGACATGCACATTTCTGAGGAACACCGGGCTCGAACTCAACTCAATCTCAAACTACAACAGCAATTAGAACAAATGATTCGCCGTTTTGAGCAAGAGATGAATGCGAAGAAAAAGTTCTTTGACACAGAGTTGGAGAATCTGGGAAGACAGCAGAAGCAGCTGATTGAGAAAATGGAGCAGGAACACACAAACCGTCTGCGCGATGAGGCCAAACGAATCAAAGCTGAGCAAGAAAGGGAATATGTCAAATTCATCGATCAGTTGAAAGCTAAGAAGAAAGAGCACCCTTTTGTGAGCAGTGTCAGCAGTAATAAGCCACTCAGGGGATTGGTGGCAGAGGCAAAAGCTGAAGTGATGGAGGAAATAGAAGACAATAGAGAAGAAGCAGAAGATGATGACTCATCTGAACCATTATCACCCCTACCAGGTCACGCACGTGGTCCCTCCGAACTGAGCCAAATCAGTCTGGAAGTAGAAAAACTTCCCAAGGTACTCGAGCCTTTAGAAGTCAGCAATGCTGGTTCTGAAGTTACGAAAGTTCAAGCTGTTAAGTCCAGTGAAGGACTATTAGATGAGTCACCCCAGCAACGAGAACCTACTACACCACCGAGAACTACTACACCACCGAGGTGTCATCTGGACCGAGTCAGGAAGCGCAGGAGGCGCCTCCTCAGAGACTGAATCTGTGAACTGTTTTCACATGAAGTTGTGTATATATGTTATGATGTTATGTTTAATGGGGAATATATACTGTTAAGCTAAAAAGGGAGGATTGTAGTGTATGTAACCGTTCCACCTTTAAGAGAACTATTTTAAGGGTTGCACTACTTTATCTTGGCTGCGGTATACTGTAATACCGGTGGTGACCACACCGGTATATAAGTGCTGTGTAATGATTTATTGGGCAGTTCCGCCCTGACCTTCGACTAGTAAAGACCTGTTAAAATTTACTCTTGTGGTCTGTGTAATAATTCTCATTATAACACACAGACTTAACACCCGCAAACTTCAGTGCCAGTGTAGCACCTGGGCCTCTTGCGCCTTGCAGATCGTGATGTCATAAAGTGTGTAGCGCCCCGTTATCGCCCCGGATGGAAAATTGACTCTCACCCGTCTGCTTTATCGCCTCGCGCCGACAACACCAGCAAGAGGAGGCGTTGTGAACTCGGCTGGCCGCTTCGGGAGTGGTAATTAAAGGAAATGCTTTTCAGCCAGCGCAACCTTTATTATTTGCACCAATCTGGTGCCTGCGCAAAGTTTTTAATGTTTCATTGGTGCAAGATGTCCAAGTCCTCCACTTTGTGAGAGTGTTTGGGGCTGTAATGGCAGTCGCCCAGGTTGCCTTGCAAAACAGAACTGACGACAGCTGGCTTGTGCAGCATCAACAGACCTTCCCTTTAAGCAAGGGAAGCAGGCTCTGTGATGAAGAAGTGCCGTTCACAATGCGCTCGGTATTGTTCAGCGCTCTGTCGCTACCGCCCCGCCATCGAGCTTTAGCGCCCTAAGAGAAGTGTTTAGCGCTTGATTTAGTGCTCCACTTCCCTCTTGGAGCACTAAAACTGAATTTCGTGGGAGGCGAGAATGATTAGCCCCTGGCGCTAATATTTCAACTTTGGGGCTATACCGAATTTCTCCCCCAAGGTTTAGGCCTAGTCACACTGTGCTTCTCAGGCTTGAAGGGCACTTGATAGTTGAGTGACTGAGTGATAAGAAGTGTCTTTGCCATTATCTGTGGGACAAACCCCAATGGATCATCAGAGGATGAATATTTTTTGCATCTCAATGTTCTTTATTCACCCTTCAGATTTATTGGAAAACCATACCAAATAAGATGATAAAATGATGACTTAACCCAGGAATTAAAAGAACAGTTTTAGCAAATTAGTCAATTTAGTGGATTGGATATTGTCCTTTCAGCTAATGGGATGTGTTCCCAACCAGTTGTAAGAGACTTAACAACAACTAATTTTGGCTATCTGGTCTATTTCCTGATGGACATCAGTTTAAAATGCAGCAAGGCGATCTGATTTTAGCAGCGGCAGAGCCAAATCTAAAGGCCATGATTTTGTAAATAGTTGCGGGTTGGGAGCGGGTCAGGCGGTTTCCAGCTTCCAGTCCCGCCCCCAACTACATCCGGCCCACGGACGTGATTTTACGCTGATTGATCTTGTTAAGCCCGCCCTGTGGATTTGCTGGCCAATTAAGAGGAAGCCGGTCAGATGATGTCATTTGATGATGCGTCATAGATACATAGATACATAGAAGATAGGAGCAGGAGTAGGCCATTCGGCCCTTCGTGCCTGCTCCGCCATTCGATGAGATCATGGCTGATCCTTTAATTCAGTATCCCGTCCCCGCCTTCTCTCCGTAACCCTTAACCCCTTTTGCCCGTAGAAATATATCTAATTCCCTCTTAAATATATTTAATGAGCTGGCGTACACTGCCCTCTGTGGCAATGAGTTCCACAGGTTCACCACTCTCTGAGTGAAGAAATTCCCCCTCATCTCTGTCCTAAATGGTTTAGCCCTTATCCTTAAATTATGTCCTCTAGTTCTGTTCTCACCCGCCAAGGGAAACATTCCTTCTGCATCCAGTCTGTCTAGACCTGTCAGAATTTTATACACTTCTATGAGGTCCCCTCTCAATCTTCTAAACTCCAGTGTGTACATCCCTAAACTACATAGTCTCTCCTCATAGGTCATTCCCGCCATTCCTGGTATCAGCCTGGTGAATCGCCGCTGCACCCCCTCCATGGCAAGAACATCCTTCCTCAGATGAGGCGACCAAAACTGTACACAGTACTCGAGGTGTGGTCTCACCAGTGCCCTGTACAGCTGCAGCAAGGTATCCCTGTTCCTGTATTCTAACCCTTTTGCTATGAAGGCCAGCATACCGTTTGCCTTCTTGACCGCCTGTTGCACCTGCATGCTCGCCTTCAGTGACTGGTGTACAAGAACACCCAGGTCTCTCTGTACTTCCCCCTCTCCCAATCTATTGCCATTTAAATAATAATTTGCCCTCCCGTTCCTGCACCCAAGGTGGATAACTTCGCACTTGTCCACATTATAGTGCATCTGCCATTTATCCGCCCAATCGCCCAGTCTGTCCAAATCGCTCTGGAGCTTCCTGGTCTCTTCCTCTGAGCCCACCCCCCCTCCTAGTTTAGTGTCGTCTGCAAATTTGGAAATGCTGCATCCGACTCCCTGATCCAGGTCATTAATGTAAATTGTGAACAGCTGGGGGCCCAGGACAGATCCCTGTGGTACCCCACTTGTTACTGCCTGCCATTCAGAAAATGAGCCGTTTATTCCAACTCTCTGTTTTCTATCTGACAGCCAGTTCCCTATCCACGCCAAAACTTTCCCCTTTATCCCATGAGCCTCAATTTTCCATGCTAATCTTTTATGTGGGACCTTATCGAAGGCCTTTTGGAAGTCCAGGTACACCACATCTACTGGCTCTCCCCCATCTATTCTACCAGTTACTCCCTCAAAAAATTCCAATAGATTAGTCAAGCACGATTTACCCTTTGTAAATCCATGTTGACTCTGTCCTATCCTGTCCCCATTTGCTAAGTGCTCCGCTATTTCATCCTTAATGATGGACTCCAGCATTTTGCCCACAACTGATGTAAGGCTTACAGGTCTGTAATTACCTGCTTTTTCCCTACCCCCCTTTTTGAATAGTGGGGTAACGTTAGCTACCCTCCAATCCATCGGCACTGTTCCCGAGTCTAATGAATTCTGAAAAATCATCCTTAGTGCATCCGCTATCTCTAGGGCCACCTCCTTCAGTACCCTAGGATGCATGTTATCAGGCCCTGGGGATTTGTCCACCTTCAATCCCTTTAGCTTCCTTAACACCATATCCTTAGAGATATTGATTTGCGTCAGTTCCTCCTTTGCCAATGTCCCTATTTTTCCCGATATCCCAGGGAGGTTTTTTGTGTCTTCCTTCGTAAAGACTGACCCAAAGTATGCATTTAGTTGATCTGCCATTTCCTTATTTCCCATTATATATTCCCCCGTATCTGACTGCAATGGACCAACTTTGGTTTTCACCAGTCTTTTCCTTTTGATATACTTATAAAAGCTTTTGGAGTTAGTTTTTATATTTTCCGCCAGCTTGTTTTCGTAAGCTATTTTGCCCCTCTTGATTATGCCCTTTGCCCTCCTTTGCTCTATCTTAAACTGTTCCCAATCTTCCGCTCTGGCGCTTTTTTTGGCTATTTTATACGCCCTATCTTTGGATTTTATGCTGTCTCTAATTTCCCCTGTTATCCACGGTTGAGTCACCTTTTTAGATTTCCTTTTATGCCAGATTGGTATAAACAATTTTTGCAATTTTGTCATTCTATCTTTAAATGTTTGCCATTGTTTATCTACCTCCAGTCCTCCCAGGAACGTTGTCCAATCAGACCTACTCAGTTCCCGTCTCATGGCATCATAATTCCCTTGTTTAAATTCAGGACCTTAGTCTCTGAGTCAATTTCTTCGCTCTCCATTTCGAGTGAGAAATCGATCATGTTATGATCGCTCTGACCCAAGGGTCCCCGTACAACAAGATTACTGATTAGTCCCTTCTCATTGCACAGTACCCAGTCCAATATAGCCTGTTCCCGAGTTGGTTCCTCGACATATTGATCCAGATAACCATCCCTCAAACACTCAAGGAATTCCTCCTCCTCATTATTTTTACTGATTAGGCTAGTCCAATCTATATGTAAGTTAAAGTCACCTATGATGACAGCTGTGCTCTTATTGCACGCTTCTCTAATTTCCCTCGTGATGCCCTCCCTAACCTCTATTTTACTATTTGGAGGCCTATATACCACTCCTATTAATGTTTTTCGCCCCTCGCTATTTCTTAGCTCCACCCATATAGATTCTGTATTAACTGAGTTAATATCCTTCCTTTCAATTGCATTTATCCCCTCTTTTACTAGCAATGCTACCCCTCCTCCCTTTCTTTTTTGTCGATCCTTCCTAAATACTGAATACCCCTGTATGTTAAGCTCCCAGCCCTGCTCACCCTGCAACCATGTTTCCGTAATCCCAATTAGGTCATAATTATTAACCTCTATTTCCACAGCTAATTCATCTACCTTGTTCCTGATGCTTCTCGCATTAAGGTATAAAACCCTCAGGCTTTCTTAAAGGGACCATGCACAATTTTTCTTTGACAGCTGATTTCTCAGTGTTTGACAGCATTGAGGTGCTACAAACACTGACAATCACTGTACAAAGGTGCACTCTTGCACCCAGGCTCTCCAGTGACTCCCTCCTTAGGCTAGAACAGATGGCAGCTGCAGGTGAGGTGACAGAAGCGATCTGTCACTGGTGAGAGAGGTTCTCCCAATGAGGTGGGACTAGACATCGATTTCAAAATTTTTTACCTACAGAAAAGTGTAAAAACATTAAAAATGATTTCCCCAACATTTCCTTACCTCTGAAACTCACTAGTGCACCATTGGATCCTTCACACCACTTCTACAGCTCTCATCAATGCAGAAACACTACAGCAGACTCACAACACGCCACACCTACCTGGCGTGGTGTCCGGACGTCGGGAACCCCAAGGCAGAAGCGGCAACTTTGAAAAAGAGCCTGTTATCAACTATCAGGTACCTGTTAACAGGCAGATAAGTGGCTTTAATCCTCTTCCTGCCACTAGGTGTCGGGTCCATGCGCAAATCAGGGACCCAACACTTGGGAAAATTGTTGGAGGCGGGTTGACGGCAGGATCATAACCCACCATCAATCAAAACGATTTTGACCCTTGATCCGCCTCCAAACCTGCCCTCTCAGTGCTGATAAAATCGCGGCCCAAGTGTGTGTCAGTAAGAAATGTGGGATTGAATCTGTACTGCTTGCTCATTGAACGTATGACGGTCAGGTGTCCCATTCTTGGCTGTGGATCTCGTCTTTAAAATGTTGGAACATCAATCACATTGCTCGATGTTCATGTTGATTGATGGGACAGCTGGTTCCTGAGCGGTAACCAACTCATGATCAGCTTCGTATCCAGAGCAATCAAAATGGCGGCTGCCATCAATCTTAAGACCTGCAAATAATTTACTGCTGGAGTCTTGTGGCCCACTGGGAGAGTTGAACATTTGAACAGCATGGTGCTAAGAAAACCAAGTATTAATGACACTGACCAGAAACATTTCAAATCAAACATTTAGGAAGTAAAGATCCTAAGAAAGCTGAATTTTTTTAATCAATTGATGAGAAATCCCAATTTCCTAGAACACTGGGACCTTCATGGAAAAGAGGTCCATGCAAATTCATAAGACAGACAACATGATGTAATTATTATGTTTTGCAGACAAATAGAAGTCTGACGATGAGTTATCCTTAGCCACAAGGAATGGAAGTAGTATTTCTGATTACTTCTATTTTCAATGTTACTTCTGCTATTTTGTTTACCAGAGATGTGTTGCCCTGTATCAGTTCAGGAAAACCAGCCCTCTGCTTTTCATTAAAACAAAAGCAAAATACTGCAGATGCTGGAAATCTGAAATAAAAGCAGAAAATGCTGCAACTACTCAGCAGGTCAGGCAGCATCTGCAGAGAGAGAAACAGAGTTAACGGGCTGGATTTTCCGATTGGAGGCGGGTTGGTGTCGGGGATGTTAGTCGGCAGGTTCCGGTCCCGCTGTCGGCCCCAGCCGGTCTGCTGACACAATTTTCTGTTAATTGGGTGAGTTAAGCCCGCCGTATACATTACCCGCCCTGATCACAAGGTGTGGGTCTGCTGTGCTGCTCTGCTGACGTGTTTGTAGTTGATATATTTAAGGGGGCCATTTCACAATTACATCTCATGTTGTTTCCGATGCTCCTGACTGCTGCTGCTCTTGATAATGTCTGCAGAGAGACAAAAGGCAGCTCCCTGCTTTAATGAAGAATCCCTCCAAGCTCTTGTGGAGGGAGTCAGAGGACATCGGATGGTCCTATACCCAGGTGATGGAAGAAGGAAAGGTCCTTGGCAGACAAAGGCAGTCTGGCTGTGAATAGCTGAGAAGGTCAGTGCCAGGTCTGTGTACAGACGCACCTGGGTCCAATGCAGGAAAAGGTTCAATGATCTCCTGCGCTCTGGAAAAGTGAGTCTAAAAGCACACTGACCTTAATTCTGCTGTGCCTGTCATCACATCCCCATCACTCTGCATTGCCAACCCTACTCCTGCACATCCTAACTCGCCCCAACATCCCTTGCACCATCACCCATCCCTCTCTCCCTATGTACAGAATCACTTCCCCATCTTACTCTGCCCCCCTCACACTCACCCTCAAAGTTATGCAATGACAACAACTAACAACTCAAAAGGAGGAAACTTGGTAATGGGAACCCACTCCATCATAGACTCCCTCTAAACATCTATCCTATCCATTCTTTACACTCATTCCATCACTCTCACTGAAACTCCACTTCTTTCCCTTATTGCAGGAAAAGAGAGCCCACGATCGTACTCACAGCTCACCCACGCTGAGGAGGCCGCTCTCGACATTGCGAGATCAGTGGAAGAGCTCGAAGTGGGGGACGGAGAGAAGGGCTCAGTAGGACATCCTGGTGACAGAATGCTTTTCCATCCATCTTATTTGGCTTTCATGAGTGACTCAATTGGGATCTGATGTCAATAGAAATTGAATGCTCATCATATGCACAATGGGATGTGTCTGCAATCTACATATAACATATCTAATTCCTGTCTTTACTCTCCCACAGGACCATCGAGAGCCCCCCTCCCTACTGTCCAGGAGGAAGAGCAGGAG
The DNA here is from genome assembly GCF_052327205.1 of Somniosus microcephalus. Lineage (NCBI taxonomy): Eukaryota > Metazoa > Chordata > Chondrichthyes > Squaliformes > Somniosidae > Somniosus > Somniosus microcephalus. The sequence goes on from NC_141010.1 coordinate 21,521,308, forward strand.
GAGTCCTCTCCGGATGCTGCATCCACTGAGGGAGCAGCGTCAGCAGCAGTCAGCCCACCCAGCACCAGCGCAGTGACGCACACCTCGGTGGATCGTTTGCGAGATAGAGTAGTGTTGTCACCTGGTGTATCACAACTCACGAGTGAGCATCAGCAGATGGTGGAGACAGGGACAGCAGTGGAGAGTCCTCATCAGAGGCCGCAGGACACTCCCAGCTCTGCTCAGCTGCATGTAGATGCTGAGCCTCGGGGGCCATCCAGAAAGAGAGCAGTGCCGGAGCTTCAGGGACAAGTGCAGGAGGCTCTGACTGGGTTTGCAACCACGGTGACTGCAAGTGTGCAGAGAATGAAGGAGTCCATCTCAAACATGAGCAATGTCGTGGCGCACGCAATGGCGAATGTAGGTCCCGCCATGGAAAGGATGGCAACCTCCATGGAGGACATAAATCGCCAGACTCAACCCAACATGGTGACTTTTCTAAATAGATGGTCAGCTATGGAGGATGGATAGGCATCTATTGAGAAGAGGAACCAGAGGTTCATGGATGTTCCGGTTATGAGGACTGTCAGTGCAGAGGTGGGTCCACATGGCCCCACTGATGTGCAGCAAGGTGCTCTCCAGTTAAGTGCTAGCAGAGAAGTGCGGGTGACCCATGAGAGGGATGATGGTGGGAGGTAACATGCAAGTGGGGGCTCCTCTCCAAGCGCGCAGACTTCCATCCCCTTGCCAACCTCTTGGTCAGAGCCCCAGATGACTCCCTGAGCAGAGATGGCCAAGTCTGCCCCTGTGCAGCCGCAGGAGGAGCAGAATTTGGCGGGGCCGTCACAGGCTCTAAAACCCAGAGGATGACCACCAAAGGCATCTAAGCAGGCGCAGCAGGGAAGTGAGCAGGCTGTCTGTACATCTGCTGAAGCCACAGGGGTAGCACCACGTAGAAGCATGCAAGAGAAAGCTGACACATAAATAATCACAAGGATACTCACTTGGGTCTTCTTCTAGAAAACAGTGTTAAGTTTCTGGGGCTAAAAATTCGGTATCGCTGCGCCAGGTCTTTAGTGCCCGAAATTTTGCGCTCGCCCGGATTCCCGTAGCGCCCGCCTGAAATTCAGTTGCGCCGCCCCAAGACGGAGGCGGGCGCTATTGCAGGGTTTGGCCGCCTCGTTTGGGGCAATGAAAGTCAGTTTCAGGCGTCCAGCTGCCGCTGCGGCACCCGATGCGGTGCGGCAGGCTGGGGTACTGCAGGCCTCCTCCTTCTCTTAAGGAGGAGCTGCCTGCAGCCGTGAGATCGCCGCTGGATTCCCCCGGCAAATGAGCCCGGCACCACGGAGAAGTGCCGGGCTCGCGGGAGTCAGACACCAATGCCGCGGGGGGGTGGTGCAGGAGTCCGGGGAGGGAGGTGCGGCCAGGCGGCCGCCGAGAAAGCGGCCGGCCGCCCCTCCACCTTTATGCGCCGGCCTCTCGGAGCTGCAAGGCACCGTTTTTCAAACGCTGTTTGCGGCCGCTACGGGTGAGGCGGCCGCAACTGAATTTGGCCATCAGCACGGAATAGCATTGGAACCGGGGCGCTGCGCACACCGATGATGTCATCGGTGCCGGCGCAGCGCTACCGGCTAACGCCGATGTTAGGGACCAACTGAATTTCGGGCGCTAAAAAACTTCCGGTGCAAACCACTCTATAGCCAATAAGTGGGCGCAAACGCGACTGAATTTCTAGGCCCTGATCTTTTAATCTGTTGGAATAAATTTATGTTGTAGACTGTCTGACATCATTGCCATAAGTGTGCTCAGAATTTGAGGTGGCACAGTAAAGGGTGAGGGCACCTTTTATGTCTAACAACGGAGGCGACAGTGGATATAGAGTTAACACCACACACTTAGAGCCTCGAGACAGAATGTGTCTCCCAAATTGTGAAATCAGCAACCTCTGACATATGAAATTGAACAGATGTGAAAGTGTAGCTTTTAGACTCCAGTTGCAGCTGTGAACTATCCAGCTCGTTGGTCCTCCCGACATACTTACCTGGCGTGATCTCCGAATGTCGGGGAACCTGTTGAAAATGTGGGAAAATAGGATAGGCTGTCAAAATAGCAGTTAACAAGTGTCTTAAATCCCTTACCCGCCGCTTGGTGTCGGGTCTGTTGTGAAATCGCAGACCCGACACTCTTGAAACTCGCACGGAGGTGGGTTCATCATTGTGACTTTAACAGCTGACCCGCCTCCAAACCCGCCCTCTGAGTGCTGGCAAAATCGCAGCCAACGTTTCAGGCCGATGACCTTTCGTCAGAACTGGTCTGCTCTTCATTATTAGTTTTCTCTTGAAAATTAAAATATAGAACAATACATTTGTTGAAATCCTCATTTGGAACAGCATTTTATGCTATCAAATAAACATGTTTAATGTGAAGATACAACTATATTAGAAACATAGAAGCCAATTTACACACAGCAAGATCCCACAAACAGCAAATGAATTAGCGTCCAGATAATCTGTTTTGGTGCTGTTGGTTGGGGGAGGAATGTTGGTCAGGATATCAGAGGAACTCCCTGATCTTCTTTGAATAGTGCCTTGGGATATTTTGCATTCACCTGAGCAGGCAGTCGGGCCTTGGTTGAGCATCTTATATGGAAGACAGTACCTCTGACAATACAGTGATCAGTACTGGAATGAAGTGTCAGCCTAGATTTATGTGCTCAAGTCCTGCAGTAGATCTTGAACACACAAGCTTTTGACTCAAAGGCAGGGTGCTGCCACTGAGCCAAGTGAAAATATGGGCTATATTTCCCAATGGAGGTAACTGGGAGTGAACGAGGTATTGGTAATCCCATTTCTACCAGCCTGGCTTTAGGTAATCATTGCGACTCTCCCGTGCCAATGATGGGGAGCTACTTGAGGGGATTGGGGAAAGATGCAGACGAGTAGTAAATCTGAACTGCCGCTTAGTTTTCCTGTTTAGCAGTGGCTGTTTACAGTGGAGAGGTTGAGGACAGTTTTAAGGTGACATTTATACTGGCCATGACAACTAGGAAATCACTAAGCATCTCCTTACCATTTAATGGAGTCCTACCAGCAGCTGGATAGGAGCTCAAATGTGCATTTTTTGAGAGGGTAAAAGAAACAGAGGATGTCTCCCCTGGGTAGTTAGACAATCCATTTTACAACTGTTGCCCTGCTAAATGGTCATTTATCTATATATATAAAAAATACTTCTGTCTGTCATTCCGTCTGTCTGTCTTGAATTAACTCGAAAGTTATAGAGCGTACCTACACGTGCGTTACGTTGAAAGAAAGCTGACGATTCCAGAACCGTCCTAAGCATATTTACGTTGCGGCCGGACAAAAATTTTTCTCGCGTTATGCAAAAAACCTTCAAAATTAAACTCATTATCTGCTAAGTAGCATTGATTGACTGACGTCAAGGTCGACCAATCCTGTGCCGGCACGATTGACCAATCCTACAGTTCAATCGCCTGATGGTTGGCCAATCGCTGCGTCTGTGGGCGGGACTAATGCTTTTCAACTCAGGCATCGGGCAGCCATTGCTTCACTACTTCCAGCTCAAACTCTGCTAATCCAGCTTCGAAAAAGTTAGTATCTCTTTTAAAAATTACATAACATTTACCAAAAATGTTTTATAAGTACTTTCACTTTCATCTTTGAAGCTATTAAAAGGTAGAAATGTTGCCCGGCAGCAGATTCACACAGGGACAGACAGACAGGCCCCAAAGCCTGGGACTCGATTTAAACCGCCCGGCCCAAAACAGCCCTGGCAAAGCCGGGCTCCTCCAGCTAGTATACTTACGTATTTTGTTTGTATTATTGTATTCCAGTTAGACCATGACAGTAGGCCAGGGAGATACAGATTCAAGCTGGTTAAAAGAAAATTCCTGATGTGAGCAAGATCTTCTTCACACAAAACTGGAGTCATTTCAGAAACCATTAAATGCTGTGATGAGGAACTGTGTAGTCTTTCAGGATGATTGAGCTAGAATGAACCAAATGGCCTTCCCCGTCTGTATCTACCTTGTTCTGCAGTAAATAAAACTACAGCTTCAAGCTATTATAGATCTTTTCACGAGTAGTGATCGTGATAAACCTGCTAGTGCTCACCAAAGGGGGATTAAACTCTGTTTTAATGTAATTTCACCTTTATTTCACAGTGGAAATGGCTTCTATCCTTTTATTGATTCATTTCACTGTGTGAAGGAGTCAAAGTTAATTAAATTTGTTAAATTATGTTCAGGAATGTGTACTCAAAAGGCAAGTTGAAGATTGATTAATACACCCTTTTTTATCCTTTGACTCCAGTGAGAAAAGAGATGCCTGAAATGACTGCTGTCAACCATTGAGCATTTTATTCCCATGGATCTGTCCCTTAAGTTTATTTTGGGCTGATTTTATTAAGATGAAGGCATTTCTCTTTCCGGAAGAGTGCCTTAACTTAACTCCTTCCCTCACACCAATTCTCCAGCCTCTAGTATGGAAAGGGGTCCCATGAAGGCGGATCCCAGACAGAGAAAACAGCTTCTAAGGGCACGATCTTGCCAGCCCTGGGGAGGCGGGTATGGAGGCGGGACTACTGGTAAAATGGCAGAATTTGGGGGCGGGTGCCCAGCCCGCCCCCAACCCACCTCCATGCCATCTTGCCAGAAGGTGGGTAGCCGTCCCGTGCCGGGTCCCGTCTCCTTGGAGGCGGGAAAGGATTAAAGCCAATTAACTGCCTGTTAACAGGTAGTTAACAGGCAGAAAATAGGATTATCCCCTTTTTGGCCTCACACATGTGGGCTTCCCGAAGGCTCCGAAACCCGACAGGTCACAGAGGCGAGTAGTGGGTCTGCGGGGATCGGAGGGGGTCCAAAGGTGTACTGTGGAGGTGAGTGATGGGTGCAAGTGTGGAGAGGTGAGTATGTGAGGTAAGTGCAAAGTGTTAAAAAAGTTTACTTACCTTTGTTTCTTCCTGCAGGCTTCAGTCGGTGGGTATGCGGAGAGTCTCGCACCTCCGTGGTAGGGATGACAGATGGCCGTTGCATTCTCCAATGTAACAACCATCTAATTTCTGCAAAAGAAAGAGGTTTGATGAGGTCTTGAATTCAAGAACTCATCAAACTACATAGAATGTCAGTGTTTGACAGCTTCACAGAGCTGTCAAACGATGACAATTCATCGGGCAAAAAAGTTTGACAGATGAAACATCATACGTTGACGTTCTCTGTAACCAGCTTTCCCTTAATTGGCCTGCTAAGCCCGCTATGCGGGCTTAACAAGGTCAATTTAGGGAAAATAGCGTGGGTTGGCCAGAAGTTGATGGAGGCGGGACTGAAACCCAACAAGTGGGAGTCCCGCCTCCAAAAGCTCCCCATTGGCAAAATCACCCCCTAAATGTTTCAAGTTATATCAGGCACTTCATTCACTTAATAGTTCTGCTTTGGTAGTGTAATAACACATTGAGACCCTGCTGGGAATCATGTGGCAGTATTCTACAGTGATGTGATCACAGTCGGTTCACTCACTCAGCTAGCTCCACGTTTAACTGCCTTTAACCGAGACAGTGTAGAGCCTGGAGAGGCTGTAATTTAAATGTAGGGCTCAAATTACATCCAGAAAGCACTTGAGCTTTGTGATTATGGCTTATGATGTCTTTTTTGCTTTTCATTGCCAATTTTCATCACCCAATTTTCTACATTTCCCACAACAAGAATAGCAATTTGGCTGATTTCCCTCTCCCTAGCACAGTGGCACTGCAGTGAATTGTGTTGCCTGTAAAGTTAGCCTGACTGAGATCTGCTAATTAAATACAAACCAGGATTCGAACCTCGGACCTTCCATGGTCTATATAGCCCAGCTACAAACTGAAGTACTGAGGGAGCCGCATGACATCTTCAGGATCCCCAGACTAAATTACAGCTTTACTGCTCACTCACAGTAATAATTCTATGCAATCTCAGAATCATGACTTGGAGGCTTGGCAACCCCACAGCTACTGCTCTTGAAGTTATTGCATGTTTTTTTATTTTTCTCCTCTCTCTCTCTCTCTCTCCTCCCTCCCTCACTAGGAGAAGAGCAGGATAACTGTTGAGACAACTTTCCTGTGCTGCATATAAGGGAACAAAAATTGCGGTCGGTGGCGTACCTCCAGAGTACGCCACCAACCCGCAAAAGAATTACGAACCTACCTGCTGGCGGCGAGGTTGCGAAAACTTGTGGTCTGAGGCTGCGAGGCTGCGGGCAGCGTAATGGCCCACGCATCCCAGGCAGTGTGGAAGCGTACCTGGGATCACGTGGGCCTGGTCCTCCAATCACAAAGCAGAATTCCATTTTAATCGTTTCCGAAGGGAATCCCATAATGAGATGTAATGGTGTGGAGATGCCGGAGTTGGACTGGGGTGGACAAATGTAAGAAATCACACAACACCAGGTTATAGTTGGACTATAACCTGGTGTTGTGTGATTTCTTAGAGATGTAATGGAATCCCGAAATCTGATCTAAATACAATTTACAGAATTGGAATTTTATTCGCATTAACCTTCGTTCCATCAACCTCACCAAAAATTTATTTTTTGATAATTTTATACATCATTAAAACTAATCCGGGCCAATATTTGCAAAAACTCATTTGATACAGTTTACCTTTATAATTTACTATATGAAAATGTTTAATTAATGCCTTAAAAATCCCCTTACTCTGATGCAAACAGGCCCTGTACCTGTTTGCATCAACCGTAATATTTCCGTGTGCAATCGCTGGTCAGTCGGTGGGCAAATAACCCAACTCTGCGCCAGCGATTGCTTTTTCGTGGCCCACGTGGATGGCCTGTCAACACATACGTTGACAGACTACAAGTTCCGGATTTCGTGCAAGCGCATGTGGACATCCCAAACTTGCGGTGAATTTCAAAGGAGGTATGGCAGAGTACACCACCATTCCAACTGAAAAATCCGGGCCAAAGTCTCAGTTATGCCACAAGAATTTTGTCAATAACAGTGCCATGACTCACTACCAATAGTGTAGAGCACACTCTTAAGGACATGGAAGCTCTGTCTGTTTTTACATTGGATAGAAAAGGGTGTTTTTAACTTGAGGATTTAGATATGTTCAATCAAAAGTCCAAATTCCATTTTGTAAAGTTGATATTTATTGGTTTCCAAACATTACGGCAACAACATAATAAGGTTTAAGATAAAGATTGAGAAAGGCATAAGTAAGATAAAGACCAAAGTAATACATTGGAAAAAAGCTGATTTTAAGGGGATGAGAAAGGAACTAAGTAAAGTAAATTGGAAAAGTTCACTGACAAACATAGAAATAGAACAGCAGTGGGAAACATTTAAAACGGTGATCAATAGAGTCCAGGAGAAATATATCCCACTAAAAAGCAAGAACGAACTAGCCAGCAATGACACACTATGGATGAATAAAGAAATAAGGGCAAAAATGAAACTAAAAAATGGCATACACCATATACATAGACAACAAACGAGAGGATGACAAAAGGGAATACTAAAAGGTTAGGAAAGAAGTAAAAAAAAACAATTAGGAAGACAAGCAGAAACTACAAAATTAAATTATCAAGGAGTATAAAAATAAATAGTACAGACACATAAATAACAAAAGAAAATTCAGGATAGTGAAAGGGCCACTAAGGGATATACACGATAAACTCACAGGTAATGATGGTGAAATGGCAGAAATATTAAATAATTACTTTGCCTCAGTAGTTACCAGGGAGACTAACATGGTGGACATGACATTAGAAGAAGAGATATTTAAGATACAAAGGAGGGAGATAATTGATAAACTAATCAAACTTAGAGAAGTTAAAAACCCCTGGACGGATTGCATTTGCGCTTATTAAAATGTGTTAGGGAAGAGATAGCAGAGGCACTATTACATACATACATATAAAAATTCATTAGTAAAGGGAATAGTGGCAGAGGACTGGTGGACAACTAATGTGATTCCTATATATAAAAAGGGAGATAGAACAAGTCCAGGGAACTATAGACCAATTAGCTTACTGTCGGTGATAGTAAAGATCCTTACTCAAAAATGAAATAGAAAAACATCTAGAAACTGAAAATATAATAAAGAGTAGTTAGCACAGATTCCAAAAGGGAAGGTCATGCTTGACCAACCTTATTGAATTCTTTGAAGTAACAGAAAGGGTAGATATGGGTAATGCAGTAGATGTAAAAGCCTTTGATAAGGTACCACATAGTAGACTCATAAATAAGGTCAGAACGTGTGGAGTCAGGAGACAAGTAGCAAAATGGATAGCAAGCTGGCTACAAAACAGAAAGCAGAGAGTAGGGGTTAAAGGTCGTTACTCAGACTGCCAAATGTTGGGGAGTGGTGTTCCACAGGGATCGCTGCTGGGACCACTGTTGTTCACCATTTACACAAACAATTTGAACTCGGGAATTGGAAGTACAATTTAAAAATTTGCGGATGACTCCGAATTGGGGGGTGTAGTTAATACAGAGGAGGACTGCGATAAAATACAGGAAGACAATAAACTTGCAGAATGAGCGTGTAATTGGCAAATGAACTTCAATATAGTTAAGTGTGAGGGAGTACATTTTGGTAGGACGAATAAGGAGGCCACATACTCCTTGGAAAATAAAGTGTCTAAATAGGGTAGAGGAGCAGAGGGATCTGAGGTTACAGATATATAAATCATTAAAAGTAGTGACGCAGGTTAATAAAGCCATAAAAAAAAAGCAGACAAAGCACTGGGGTTCATTTCTAGAGGGATAGAATTGAAAAGCAGAAAAGTTATGTTAAACTGGTATAGTAGCTTCGTTAGACCACACTTGGAGCACTGTGAACAGTTCTGGTCTCCATATTATAAAAAAGACATAGAGGCACTGGAGAAGGTGCAAAAAAGATTTACTAGAATAGCAGAACTGAGAGGTTATACCTATCGGGAAAGATTGAACAGGCTGGGGCTCTTTTCTCTAGAAAAGAGAAGACTGAGGGGTGACCTGATAGAGGCCTTTAAGGTTATGAAAGGGATTGGTAGGGTAAACGTAAAGATGATGTTTGCACTTGAGGGTGTGACCAGAACTAGGGGACATAAATATAAGATAGTCACTAATAAATCTAATAGGGAATTCAGGAGAAACTTCTTTACCCAGAGAGTGGTGAGAATGTGGAACTCGCTAACACAGGGAGTGGTTGAGGCAAATAGCATAGATGCATTTAAGGGGAAGGTAGATAAGTACGTGAGGGAGAAAGGAATAGAAGGATATGTTGATGGGGTGAGATAAAGAAGGGTGGGAGGAGACTCGTGTAGAGCATAAACACCGGCATGGACCTGTTGAGCTGAATGACCTGCTTCTGTGCTGTAAATACTTTGTAAAACTTTGTAACAAGAATAGCTTGGGGAAAACAATCCCATTGAGCATTAATTATAAGAACACCAATTCTCAATCGCCCCCACCCACAAAAAGAAGAGAAAAAAAGAGAAACAAAAAGAAAAACATTGCTTGGCTCTGACCAGAAAGGTCTCCCTCTGAAGTCCATTCCAAAACCAAACTACTTCCTAAACGTCGACTCTATTTTCTCTCCACGGATGTTGCCTGGCCTGCTGAGTTTTTCCAGCATTTTCTGTTGTTTTTACTTCCTTTTCTTCTTTTGATGGTGGTCTGTCCAGGTATGTAGGGAGTTGTCTTTCTTTGGCTCCAGTGGTTTGCTCAGTCACTTCCTAAATTTGATTGACTTTTAGGAACAAGTTACTCAATCATTCTAAATTGATATTTCTAGCAACTCATTTTATTTCACAGATAAGCAGTTGCTGGTGATCTGAATCTCTGTTGCAGTAACAACAAGACTATTATTCTGCAAGCATGTGCCTTTGCTTTAAAGTCAGATGAATAGCCTCGGATACATATCTTTCGATCCATGTCTGTGCTTACCCTGATGATCCATAAAATTGTATCTATTACTGCTCTCTAAAAGAACAAGACTCTAGGACAGTACCAAAGTATATACATCAAGTCTGCATTGTTTGCACTACACCCCTAACATTTCTCCTCTTTCAGATGCTTCATTCTTCTCAGTCTTTCTGGGGTATGATAGCATAGAAACATAGAAGATAGGAGCAGGAGTAGGCCATTCGGCCCCTCGAGCCTGCTCCACCATTCAATGCGATCATGGCTGATCATCCAAATTCAATACCCTGTCCCTGCCTTCTCCCCATATCCCTTCATCCCTTTAGCCTTAAGAAATATATCCAACTCCTTCTTGAATATATTTAATGAATTGGCCTCAACTGCCTTCTGTGCTGGAGAATTCCACAGGTTCACCGCTCTCTGGGTGAAGAAATTCCTCCTCATCTCAGTCCTAAATGGCTTAACCCTTATCCTTAGACTGTGACCCCTGGTTCTGGACTCCCCGGCCATCGGGAACATCCTTCCTGCATCAAGTCTGTCTAGCCCTGTTAGAATTTTATAAGTTTCAATGAGTAGCAGTGTAGTATCTTCTATTCCAAGGTCATCTTCTATTTCCCTCTGAATCCCTTCTGCCCAATCCCCACTTTATTAAATACCTTGCTATGAAGTGGGCTTTATCATCTATTTTTTTTAAAAGTTGTTCCAGCTCCCAGGGATCTTAGTAGTAGGTCCATTCTGACAATTAATGCATTTTTGCCTGTGCAGTGACTCCACTTCAAAAGTAATTAATATATCGTGAAACACTTTAGGAAATCCTGATAATTTGGTAAGGTGCTATATAAATGCATGCTGTTGCTTTCTAACTTGTATAAACAGTATTAACTCGTCGATCTCTTGTGGCATTGCTCGCAGAAAATAACAAGGTAAGTGTTAGTAGACACTGTTGTCATCACACGTTGTGCATCAATTCCTGTATTTTACCAGTTACTAGAATTCTACATTGCCTGATTTCCTGCTCTACCCCCTAGCTCTTCCCTGACGAAAAAAAAAAGTTGAGTGACTTTGTCCAGGTGAGATATGGCAGGTGGAAAGATAAACCTCTGAGCCAGCAGAAACCCCCATGATGGCAAAGTAACCAACAACTTACTGTTGATGACTTTGTGATATTTACAGATATCAGGATGTTACTTTTAAATTGTTCTGTGGTTAGAGATGAGCCCTGGATAGAGGCCCATGCAATGGAGCATAGGTGTTGGGAGAGTGGGAAGGCTCTTGAGGTTGGTAGGTGTGGTGTATGTAACCTGTTCCACCTTAAGAGAACTACCTTGAGAGATGTACTACTTTCTCTTGGCTGCTGTATACTGTAATACCGGTGGTGACCACACCGGTATATAAATGTTGTGTAGGGATTTGCTGGGCAGTTCAGCCCTGACCTCCGAATAGTAAAGACGTGTGAAAAGTTATTCTTGTGGTCTGTGTCCAGTGATTTATAATAAGCATAACTGGGACACACAGACTTAACAGTGGCGACGAGTCTGATCTTACCCTGCGGCAGTATTACATCCAAGGCAGCTTCGTCCTCAGAACGGGCGTTGAGAAGAGGCATCCGCCCTCATCATCCTGCTGAGCACCATCGCACGGGAGGCATCGAGAACCCGGGTTAAAAAGAAAAAATTCTGACCACGAAGCCCTCCATCAGCGACAGGCAGTGATCATCCCTTCGACCACGGTGGTGGGTAAGCCGATCAGCGACACGAGCAGAAAGTCGGCCGCGTTGACTGTGGAGTGGGGGAGGGAAAACGGAGGAAAAAGGGCGGAGAACTCGACCACGGCCGGTGAAAAGGGCCGGGCTGCAATCGAGGCCGAGAGGCGCAGCGACTGGGGCAGCTTAAGGCACGAGAGCCGCGGAGAACTCAAACGCAGCCGGTGTAAAGGACCGGCCTGCATGCGGGGCTGAGAGGCGCAACAGCAGGGGAAGCATGAATGCCTACGGGAACCGCGGGGAGTAAAAGCAGCATCGGGGAATTGAGAACCGCTGGGGAGGCGAGAACGGCAGCAGCACGGCAATCGCCATTGCAGCCAGCGGGGGAAGAAGGCAAACGCGGGAATCCGCCATTGTAGTCGGCGGGGGAAGAAGACGAGCGCGGGAAAGACCGCCAAGCGCGGTAAGCCGCCATTTTAGTAGGCGGGGGAAGAAGACAAGCGCGGGAAGCCACCATTTTGAGAAAAAGAAAAATTAAAAAACTTGCAAGGATGCCCAAACATGGGAACATTAATACCCTTGATAGCGATATCGAAGATTGGACCACGTATGTAGAACGCATGGAAGTTTATTGTAAAGCAAATAAGGTACCAGATGATGAGAAAGCACTAACCTTATTAAGCTCAATGGGTGCGAAGACATACGGGCTACTGAAGCACCTTCTATCACCAGATAAACCGGCAGATCAGACTTTCGCGAATATTGTTACTGTCCTGAAAAATCATTTAAACCCCACGCCGCTGATGATAGCGGAATGATTTAAATTTTACAGAAGAATGCAGCTGAAAGACGAAAGCAACGCTGAATTTTTAATTGAACTGCGTAAGCTATCAAAGTACTGTCAGTTTGGAACAGGACTAGCAGATGCGCTGAGAGATAAATTTGTGTGTGGATTGTCAAAAGAAGGAACACAAAAGCGACTGCTTGAGGAGAATGATCTTACGCTTGATAAAGCTGTCACTATTGCAGCATCGCACGAAGCCGCAGCGAGAGGCACTGCGGAAATGCAGCTACGGTCACCGGAACTCAACACCAATCAACTGGTCTTGGGTACAGTAAAATGTTATCGTTGTGGAAAGACAACGCACGATCAGAACCAGTGCTGGTTCAAAAATCAGGAATGCAGAAAATGCGGCAGGCTTGGTCACATAGCTAAAGTATACTGGTCAGGAAAGAAGACCAGCAACAAAAAGTCACCGCAGGAAAAGTACAGAAAGGTACACAAGGTGACAGAGAACAGTTCGAATGAACAGAAGTCAAATTCAGACTCCAGCAGTAATGAACTGGGTAGTCTAAGAGTACACAATGTTGGTAATGAAGCAGACCTCCAAACAATCTGGGTCTCACTTCAGATAGCAGGAGTCCAAGTGAAGATGGAATTGGACACTGGATCGGCATTGACGGTCATGAATAAGCAAGATTACAAAAGGTTATTCCCACATATTCTCCTACGGGATACGGAGATTGTATTGAAAACATACACGGGGCAAAGAGTATACCCCATCGGGAAGATAGAGGTAAAGGTGGTCCACAAGGGCAAAGAAAGCCGAGGAATGGACTTATATGTGCTACCTGAGGGAGGTCCACCACTACTGGGACGGGAGTGGATTAGGAAAATAAATATGGACTGACATTCCTTAAAAGCACTAACGGTAGATTCCGGTAAAAAAGATGTCAAACCTAAACGATTGTCCAGAATATTGGATGATGCTAAAGAGGTGTTCCAACAGGGACTGGGAACACTGAGAGGAATTACGGCAAACATCAAGGTTGAAGAACATGCAAACCCGAAATTTTTCAAAGCATAACCTTATGCGATACGACCTGCTGTGGAAGCTGGTTCAGGAGTACTGTCTAAGGTAGACTGGAGTGAGTGGGCCACGCCCATTGTTCCCGTCATGAAGCGTTCATCGAGCAACAAGCCGGGGGAACCGGGGAAGGTTCGCATCTGTGGAGATTTCAAGATCACTGTTAATCCGGTGCTTCACACGGTGCAGTATCCGCTTCCGCGGATTGAGGATATCTTCGCTTCGTTGTCTGGCGGAAAACACTTCACCAAGATAGACCTGGCGCAGGTGTACTTACAGATGGAAGTTGAGGAAGAGTCACGCCAGTATCTCACGATCAACACGGTACCGGTATAATAGACTGGTTTTTGGAGTGGCATCGGCTCCAGCAATTTGGCAAAGGGCCATGGAGCAGGTATTACAGGGAATTCCAGGCACACAATGTTAACTGGACGATATTCTGATTACAGGAGATGATGACGAGGAACACCTTGCAAATTTGGAACTGGTGCTCACCAGATTGAAAGAATATGGACTTCGAGTTAATCGCCAGAAATGTGAGTTCTTTCAGAAGCGGATCTTGTACTGTGGTCACGTCATTGACCAGGAGGGGCTTCATAAGTCTCCTGACAAGATCGAAGCTGTTGTGAAGGCTCCCGCTCCGGATAATGTATCCCAGTTGAGGTCGTTCCTAGGGTTGATTAACTATTACCATAAGTTTCTGCCAAATTTATCCACGGTGCTGCACCCGCTGAACGCTCTTTTGCAGAAGGGAGTACCATGGAAGTGGAGCGAGGACTGTAAGAGGGCCTTTCGCAAAAGCAAGGCATTGATCACCTCAGAGGAAGTGTTGGCTCACTTCAACCCAACGCTGCCTATTCGTTTGACTTGTGATGCTTCTCCATATGGTATTGGGGCAGTACTCTCACACAAGTTGCCAAATGGCCTGGAGAGGCCAGTTGCGTTCGCATCCAGATCATTGACCTCCGCTGAGCGCAACTATGCTCAGATAGATAGGGAGGCTCTCAGCCTTGTGTGGGGAGTAAAGAAGTTTAATCATTACCTGCAGGGCCAAAGGTTTACGCTTCTGACAGACCACCAGCCATTGGTATCCATTTTTAACCCTAAGAAGGGTGTTTCGGTGATGACAGCACAGAGACTCCAGAGATGGTCCCTTTTCCTAGGGGCACATCAATATCAGATCGAATTCAAAGGTACAAAGCAGCATGGTAATGCTGATGGGCTGTCGCGCCTGCCACTACCTACAGAGGAGGAGGCACCGACGGTTGACCCTGTTGAGTTATTTCACTCGACCATCATCGAATGTTTACCAGTCACCAATGCAAGTATTGAAAGAGAAACCAGGAATGACCCGACACTGTCCCGGGTCTACGAATTGACAGTGAAGGGATGGCCAGCACATGGTGATCCACTGTTACCGGCATTCTCAGCAAGACGAGAACAGCTGTCCGTCTGTCAAGGAACATTGATGTATGGAACAAGGGTGATTATTCCTCCTAAGTTAAGAGAGAGAGTTCTAAAGGAACTGCATGAAGGTCATCTGGGGGGAGTCAAGATGAAAAGCCTTGCTAGGGCTTATGTGTGGTGGCCGGGTATCGACCAACAGATAGAGGATCTGACGAAAAGCTGCTCAGGGTGCCAAAAAGTGCAAAATGCACCTCCGATTGCACCGCTGCATCCATGGGAATGGCCTTCAACCCCATGGCAACGTGTACATATTGACTTTGCTGGTCCATTCATGGACTCCATGTTTTTAATTGCGGTGGACGCACATTCTAAATGGCTAGAAGTGATTAAGATGACTACCACTACCTCGGAAAAGACGATCGCGGTGCTAAGAACGATATTTGCAAGAAATGGATTGCCAGAACAAATATGTTCAGACAACGGACCGCAGTTCGTGTAAGAAGAATTCCAGAAATTCATGAAGAAGAATGGGGTGAAACATTATACCTCTGCCCCATATCATCCGGCTACAAACGGGTTGGCCGAGAGATTTGTACAAACGTTCAAAAAAAGCAATAAAGGCCATGAGCGAAGATCAGATTCCACTACAACACAAGGTGGACAAATTCCTACTGGCATATCGAAACGCCACTCATGCAGTGACAAACCAAAGTCCTGCCATGATGTTCTATAACAGGAGGTTGCGGTCCAGGTTGGACTTGTTAAAACCAAATGTGCGGAGGGAAGTTGAAAACAAACAGTTCCAGCATATAAATAACAAGACCACTCGGAGTTTCGAAATAGGACAACCAGTGTTAGCCCGGGACTATAAAAACAAGAAATGGCAATCTGGAACAATTTGGGCCAGACAAGGACCCCTGATGTACACGGTAGATATTGGTGAAAATGTAATACGGCGTCATGCTGACCAACTGGTAGAATCGAGAACAAGGGTTGAACCCAGGGTTACGGCAGAGACAACCGTGGAAGAAGTTAGTGAACCTGAAGCATCTACCTCAGAAGTGAATGTACCTGAGGATGATGTCCAATCCATAAGAGATCAACTAGATGAGTCACCCCAGCAACGAGAATCAGAGACCCCTGAAAGGCGTTATCCAACTCGAATCAGGAGGCCTCCTCAGAGACTGAATCTTTGAACTGTTTTGCATTAAGTTGTATATATATATATCTATATGTTATTATGTTATGTTAAATGGGGATATAACTGTTAAGCTAAAAAGGGAGGATTGTGGTGTATGTAACCTGTTCCACCTTAAGAGAACTACCTTGAGAGATGTACTACTTTCTCTTGGCTGCTGTATACTGTAATACCGGTGGTGACCACACCGGTATATAAACGTTGTGTAGGGATTTGCTGGGCAGTTCAGCCCTGACCTCCGAATAGTAAAGACCTGTTAAAAGTTATTCTTGTGGTCTGTGTCCAGTGATTTATAATAAGCATAACTGGGACACACAGACTTAATAGTAGGGAATGGAGTGGGGGGGAGGGGGGGCTGGGTGCTGTCAGCAGGGAGGCTGAGGACACTTGGGAGGTGATTTTGCCAATGGGGACGTGATGGAGGCGGGACTGCTGCTTGTTGGGTTTTAGTCCCGCCTCCATCGATGTCCAGCCAACCCACGCTATTTTCCCTTGATTGACCTTGTTAAGCCCGCCCACCTGGCTTAGCAGGCCAATTAAGGGGAAGCCGGTTACAGAGAACGTCAGCGTATGATGTTTCATCTGTCAAAACTTTTTGACAGATGGATTGTCATCGTTTGACAGCTTTGAGAAGCAGTCAAACACTGACATTCTCTGTTGTTTGGTGAGTTCTTGTACTCAAGACTCACCAAACCTCTTTCCTGAGCAGAAAGCAGACGGCTGTTGCATCGGAGAATGCAGCAGCCATCCTGTCATCTCTGCCGTGGAGATGCCGGAGCCTCCGGATCCCCAACGATTGAAGCCTGCAGGAAGAAACAAAGGTAAGTAAACTTTTTCTAACACTTTTCACTCTCACATATTTACCTGTCCACACTTGTGTGATGAAATAACTCTGTGTTCTGGATTGTCTGTTGTTGTACTTAGAACATAAAGAACATAAGAAGTAGGAGCAGGAGTAGGCCATACGACCCCTCGGGCCTGCTCCGCCATTCATGGCTGATCCGAATCTAGACTCACGTCCACTTCCCTGCCCTCTCCCCGTAACCCCTAATTCCCTTATCTGCTAGGAAACTGTCTATCTCCGATTTAAATTTATTTAATGTTGCAGCTTCCACAGCTCTCTGGGGTAGCAAATTCCATAGATTTACTACCCTCTGAGTGAAGAAGTTTCTCCTCATCTCAGTTTTGAAAGGGCAGCCCCTTATTCTAAGATTATGCCCCCTAGTTCTAGTCTCACCCATCAGTGGAAACATCCTCACCGCATCCACCCGATCAAGCCCCCTCACAATCTTATATGTTTCGATAAGATCACCTCTCATTCTTCTGAACTCCAATGAGTAGAGGCCCAACCTACTCAACCTTTCCTCATACGTCAACCCCCTCATCTCCAGAACCAACCGAGTGAACCTTCTCTGAACCGC
The DNA here is from genome assembly GCF_052327205.1 of Somniosus microcephalus. Lineage (NCBI taxonomy): Eukaryota > Metazoa > Chordata > Chondrichthyes > Squaliformes > Somniosidae > Somniosus > Somniosus microcephalus. The sequence goes on from NC_141010.1 coordinate 21,538,795, forward strand.
CTCGAGAGCAAGTATATCTTTTCTTAAATATGGAAACCAAAACTGCACGCAGTATTCCAGGTGTGGCCTCACCAATGCCTTGTATAACTGCAGCAAGACTTCCCTGTTTTTATACTCCACCCCCCTTGCAATAAAAGCCAAGATTCCATTGGCCTTCCTGATCACCTGCTGCAGCTGCATACTAACTTTTTGTGTTTCATGCACCAGGACCCCCAGATCCCTTTGTACTGTAGCACTTTGCAGTTTCTCTCTATTTAGATAATAACTTGCTCTTTGATTTTTTCTGCCAAAATGCATCACCTCACACTTTCCAATATTATATTTCATCTGCCAAATCTCTGCCCACTCACTTAGCCTGTCTATGTCCTTTTGCAGGTTTTTTATGTCCTCCTCACTCACTGCTTTCCCTCCCATCTTTGTGTCGTCGGCAAACTTGGATATGTTGCACTCGGTCCCTTCCTCCAAAGAGTTGGGGTCCCAGCACTGACCCCTGTGGAACACCGCTAGTTACTGATTGCCAGCCCGAGAATGAACCATTTATCCCAACTCTTTGTTTTCTGTTATATAGCCAATCTTCCACCCATGCCAGTATATTACCCCCAATCCCGTAATTTTTTTATCTTGATCAGTAATCTTTTGTGTGGAACCTTGTCAAATGCCTTTTGGAAGTCCAAATACACTACATCCACTGGTTCCCCTTTATCCACCCTGTATGTTACGTCCTCAAAGAATTCGAGCAAATTTGTCAAACATGACTTCCCCTTCATAAAACTATGCTGACTCTGTCCTATTAAATTATGTTTATCCAAATGCTCTGTTACTGTTTCCTTAATAATGGACTCCAACATTTTGCCAACCACAGATGTTAGGCTAACTGGTCTATAGTTTCCAGCTTTTTGTCTACTTCCCTTCTTAAATAAGGGTGTTACATTAGCAGTTTTCCAATCTGCCGGGACCTTTCCTGAGTCCAGGGAGTTTTGGAAAATAATCACCAATGCATCCACAATCCCTACCGTCACTTCTCTCAAGACCCTAGGATGTAGGCCATCAGGTCTGGGGGATTTATCCGCCTTAAGTCCCATTATTTTACCGAGAACCATCTCTTTAGTGATTTTAATCGTGTTTAGCTCCTCCCCCCCCCCCCATTGCCCCCTGTTTGTCCAGTGTTGGGATATTTTTAGTGTCCTCTACTGTAAAGACTGATACAAAATATTTGTTCAGCGTCTTTGCCATCTCCATGTTCCCCACCACTAGTTTCCCGATCTCATCCTCTAAGGGACCAACGTTCACTTTAGCCACCCTTTTTCTTTTTATATAGCTGCAGAAACTCTTGCTATCTGTTTTAATATTTTTTGCTAGTTTACTTTCATAAACTATCTTCCCTTTCTTAATTAATCTTTTAGTTATTGTTTGCTGGCTTTTAAATGCTTCCCAATCTTCTATCCTCCCACTAGATTTGGCTACTTTATATGCCCTTGTTTTCAGTCGGATACTATCCTTTGTTACTTTACTAAGCCATGGATGGCTGTCTTTTCTTTTACTCCCCTTTTTCCTCAGTGGAATATATTTATCTTGAAAGATGTGAAATATCTCCTTGAATGTAGACCACTGCTCTTGTACCGTCTTACACTTTAATCTTTTTTCCCAGTCCACTTTAGTCAATTCTACTCTCATACCTTCATAGTCTCCTTTATGTAAGCTCCGTACGCTGGTTTGAGATGCAACTCTCTCACCCTCAAACTGAATTTGGAATTCAACCATATTATGGTCACTCATTCCAAGGGGATCCTTTACTAGGACATTTTTTATTAATCCTGTCTCATTACACAGGACCAGATCTAAGATTGCCTGCCCCCTGGTTGGTTCAGTTACATACTGCTCAAGGAACCCGTCCCTAATACACTCTATGAACTCTTCCTCAAGGCTGCCATGCCCAATTTGATTAGTCCAGTCAGTATGAAAGTTAAAATCCCCCATGATTATAGCTGTTTCCTCATTACAAGCCCCAACTATTTCCTGATTTATACTCCGACCAACAGAGTTGCAACTGTTAGGAGGCCTATAGACTACACCCACTAGTGACTTTTTCCCCTTATTATTCCTTATCTCCACCCAAACTGTATCACTATCCTGATCCTTTGACCCAGTATCATTTCTGACTATTGCAGTGATTCCATCCTTGATTAACATAGCAACCCCACCTCCCTTTCCTTCCTGTCTGTCCTTCCTAACTGTCAAATACCCTTGTATGTTTAGTTCCCAGTCATGATCACCTTGCAGCCATGTTTCCGTAATGGCCACTAGATCATACCCATGTGTAGTTATTTGTACCGTCAACTCGTCTATTTTGTTACGAATGCTGTGTGCATTCAGATAAAGAACTTTCAACTATGTTTTCTGACAATTTATTCCTGCTTTTACCCCTTTTACTACTTTACCTTTATCATTATACATTCTGTCCCTTCCTGACACACTCTGGTTTTTAATTTCCCCACTGCTACCTTGCTCTATTGCCTTCTCCGCTGTCATTTTTATTTTTCGCTCTCTTAAAACCTCCCCCCCACTAATTAGTTTAAAGCCCTCTCTACAGCCCTAGTTATTCGATTCACCAGGATTCTAGTCCCAGCACTGGCCAAGTGAAGTCCGTCCCAATGGAACAGCTCTCTCCTGTCCCAGTACTGATGCCAGTGTCCCAAGAAGCAAAACCCATTTCTCCCACACCAGTCTTTGAGCCACGCATTTAACTCTCTAATTTAAATGTTAATGTTTGTAATGTTTGACAGGTGTAACCACTAATGTTCCTCCCTAGCTCCGCCTTTATGGATCCTCCTGATTGGTGTGAGTCTTATTTATAAGAGCTGGGTTTTACTCATAAGGGCTGGGTCGGTGATGAATGATGGTTGCCCTGTGTTAACTTGGTGCCATGATTCTTACTTAATAAAAGCCTTTAGTTTTAAGATTCAACCTCATGGATTCAGGCAGTTATTTGGCACATCAACTTGCACCCATCACTCACCTCCACAGCGCACTTTTTGACCCCTCTCACCCCCACAGACCCACTGCTCACCTCGCTGACCCTGGCGGGGTTTCCCGACATCAGAAAGCCCGCACTTTTGTTGGAAAAATGGGGATAATCCTCTTAACTGCCTGTTAACTATCTGTTAACAGGCAGTTAAGTGGCTGTAATCCCCCTCCCCCCTTGAGGAGACGGGTCCCTGCATGGGTCGGGTACCTGCCTCCTGGGAAGATGGCACGGAGGCGGGTTGGGGGCGGGATGGGTACCCGCTCCCAGACTCTGCCATTTTCCCAGCAGTCCCGCCTCCAAACCCACCTCCCCAAGGCTGGCAAAATCACCCCCTTGGAATGGGCAGAAAGTGGCTGGAGGCTGGGGAAAGAAAGTGGTCTCTATACTGGAAAGCTGGGCCCAGAATCAACCGAGCAGCAGGAGGCTGGATTCAGAATCATTCAGGGAGCAACAGAACCATGGAGACTTTCTTTCCTTTGTCCATGTTCTTGCATTTGATTGATCCGTGTTGATCATGTTCACACAGACCAATCAACTTGCTCAAAACCGACACTTAACATTTAAAAAAATAATATCTATGGATGCAACAATTCACGATAAAACTGGAGGAAAAAAACCCCTTAATTTTAACATCTTGCTTTAAATGACAGAATTCTCTGATCTAAGCGGTTTTTTGTTTCTTGGTGGCAAAGATCCAGATCAGCTTCTGAGTGCAGTGCCTGTACTATAATCAACAGCTTTAACATCAGCTGTCCTGTGGCCAAATTCAACACACTTCCTCCAACCCACAGAAATTCAGTTGATAAGCTGACAGAGCACACCACACACCGAGTGCTCTTTTAACCCTTTTCTGTTAGCTGTTAACCAAGAGAAATTTATCACATGCATTTCTAACATCACAAAGCCATCACCATATGGAACATGCTTTTTTTTCTCCTCAATGTTTGTGCTATAATTATACAGAATCGTACAATTGATGCAACAAGATATCGCTGCTCGATTTGGGCCTTGCTGTTTTGTTGACAATAAATCTCAAATGACAGGGATTGCAGGGGTTGAGACCGACATTTCCGGAAGCAGGAAGCGCTCAGGTAAGGCTGACTGTGTCGACTTCCTTATACAAAAGGTCACAACAGTCTTTAATGCACCTCCATTATTACTGAAGCTGCAAAGATCTCCTGTTGAGCAGGAATAAGGCCATCAACGTGTCTGATCCCATCAACCCATTCCTCTGTTGTGAAAAACTTGGCTTTTGTAGGCAAGGATAATGTTTATGCAGATAAGACCTAAAGAAAAATGTTGTATTATAAAATAAAAATTCCGTCCTCCGTAGAAATGCTACCTCGATTGCAATGAACGTCTTGATAGATTGAAATCATTTTGAACAGTGATGTTACTTTGTAAGTTAAATTGAAAATGAAGACCAAATTATTTTTGGTGCACTGGGTGAAAGAGAACGAGAGAGCGAGCCAACTTGGGGGTCTTTGAGTCCACTGTAATTTGTAGTGTTTTTGAACTATTTGAGAGATGTAAGGGTAGCTTTTCCTGTCACTGCCGCATTGCTGGACTGGAACAGTGCATCCAAAGTGGGTAATATTGACCTGTGAGTGTTCAGAGCGATAACAACAACTTGCATTTATATAGCACCTTTCACGTAGAAAAACGTCCCAAGGTCCTCCACAGAGGTGTAAGAACAAAACTGGATGCCAAGCCAAAGAAGGAGATATAAGGAGCGGTGACCAAAAGCTTGGTCAAAGAGATGGATTTTAGGGAAGGTCATGACAGAGAAGAGGGAGGTGGAGAGGCAGAGGGGCTTAAAGAAGGAAATTCCAGAGTGCGTGTCATTGACGACTGAAGGCACAGCTGCCAATGGTGGGGTGAAGGGAGGGAGGAGGGGCTCACAAGGGCCTGGAATCAGAGGAATGGGGAATTATAAGTACTGGAAATAGGGAGGGGCACGGATGGTTTTAAATACAAAGATAAGAATTTTTAATTTGAAACCTTGCGGGACTGGCAGCCAACTTAGGTCAGAGAGGACAAGGGTGATAGGTGAACGAGACTTGGTGCGAGGTAAGATACAGGCAGCAGAGTTTTGGATGAGTTGAAGTTTACAAAGAGTAGAGGGTGAGAGGCTGGTCAGGATCATTATGTGGCAATAAATTCATTCACTTTCTGCCCAGACAGGGATGCTGCAACTTGTGAAATGTAGCATCTTAATCTATCTGTCTGTCTGTCTGTCTGTCTGTCTGTCTGTTTATCTGTCTGTCTGTCTGTCTGTTTATCTGTCTGTCTGTCTATCTATCTATCTGTCTATCTATCTGTCTGTCTGTCTGTCTGTCTGTCTCTCTCCCCAACACAGCAAATAGTCACAGTAGTTGCACTTTAGTGCCTGAACAGTTCATACGTAAAGCCCTTTAAAATCATCAGGCAGTAACTGGGCCAACAGTGCTGATTGTAAAATCATTAATAATGGCACACAGGGCTGGAAGGTACAATTCACAGAGGCAGAGGTAGTAGCCCTTGGTGTGGAAGAGGCAGAGGAAGGAGGGGTGCAGTACTTGTCACTTCATCCATCAAATCCACACGGCAGCGGAAAGGTTTGGGAAGGGACAGTCCGGCAGTTTTACACAATCACAAATCGTTGCGGACTCTCTTTAATGATTTTGCCGCACTTTTGTGGAAGTGGAGCAGCTTTCTCGACCTCTGGAACAGTCGCCGCTTGAATTCAGGCGGATAGGTTCCCGGCTGAGATCTGTGCTCAAAGGGGAGCGGGGGCTCGGAGTTAAGGTTACAGCCCTGCAGCCCACTTCTCTGGCCCACACTCCCCTTGAGCGTAGCTCCCCGATGGGAACATGGGATCGGAGGAGTTTACCCTCCTGTGTCTCACGTTACAGACGTCTTCGAACAACCTAGCAGCCAGGAAGTTAACAGCTGCTGTCATTTTCACAGCTACAGAGGGAGCAGTTGGAGTCACTACTGACCCCTTTAGATAATCTTACACCATCAGACATACATCTGCTAAAACCTCTGCAGAAATCAGGAACCTCCATACTTACTGCTTTGTTAACAGGCCTTGCATTTTTGGTGTATGGACCCTGCCCCTTGGGTAAGGCCTCTTTGTCCTTGTTTATGTGTTACAGCTCCTTTTCATCCCTTTCTAAGATACACCCTTTTATAGGCACATAATCCAAGCTGTCAGCTCAATGCACCGCTGAGGAAGTTGTGCATACATAGTCAGAGGGGCCATCTTTTGGTTGAGATGTTAAAACGAAGTTCTGTCTGCCTATTCAAGTGGATGTAAAAGATCCCATCGCACTATTTGAAGGCAAGCAGGGACATTGTCGTCATGTCCTGGCCAACATTTATCCCTCAACCAACATCATTAAAACAGATTATCTGGCCATTGCTTGGATTTTGCTGTGCATAAATTGGCTGCCTACAAAACAACAGTGACTACACTTTAAAGTAATTAATTGGCTGTGAAGCGCTTTGGAATGTCCTGAGGATGTGAAAGGCGCTATATAAACGCAGGTGCTTTCTTTTCCTCCTCGGTTAGTAACTGGCTGCTGCGATGAGCACAGTCGTCATACTTCCTGTCATTCTGGGACTTTTTACACCACCGGTGATCGGAGTGACTCCACTTGAATCTTCCTCCCCTGATGGCCCAGTGAGTTTATCAGTGAGTTGCTGAGCCAGACAGAGTAGGAAGATCTCCAGTGTGGGCTGAGTTCGCCGCTTTCAATTTTGGTGGCAGTAGGGGTACACAATTGACGTTACTTCCTGGGTTTAGGAGGGGTAAAATGGCCAGGGTTACTGGTCCTACTCACCATCCAACAACCCTTGCTGAAAGTGTAAGATATACCGGCATTGGGGGGGTGCAGAACTGGGCTGGTCTGTGCGTTCTCAAATAGCTCAAACAGGCCGCCAACACTCACTGTCAAGGTATGGATTCTATTTTTCAAATACCAGCTGTGATTGATACGCTGCATTTCATGGTATCAAAGAGAATTTCATTGGACTCACTGATCGCTAAACGCCTTATTTAAACCTGTTGAGATTCTTGCAAGACAATACGACCCCTTTAATCTCTTTTGGCTTCAATAGGCTTGTGGCTCACTTTGGGAGAACTATGAGAAGGGGGTTCAGTGATCGTGTTTGTCCCCATTGAAGATGGTCCTGTCTCTCAGGATGTCAACACATCTGCACCCTCATGCCAGCCCCCTCCAACGTCTGCACAGATGCCCGTAAGTGGGAAATCTCAAGCTGCTCAAGCAGTAGTGGACGCGACACAGACTGCAGCAAGGCAATCCCCCTGCTTCCCAGGCACAATGCCTTCATTTTAAGGTAGTCCACCATTCAACCAATGTTTCACCCACAAAGGCAAGATGCATGGTAGCTCCTGGGAGATTGGCGCTCCCCTCCGCAGCCATTGCTCTTGACAGCTGTGTAGTATCCCAGGACACCAGCTGAGCAGAGGTATAATGTTGTGTTGGCACCCACCCGAGTAATCATTGGCATGTTGAGGCGGTGCTTCAGGTGGCTGGATAGATCTGGGGGCATCGTGCAATACAGCCTGACATGAGTTTTAAGGATTGTTGATGTACGCTGTGAGCGGCGCTGCAAAGAAGAATTAGGATTGAGAAGAAGGTTCCCCGATACATCAAGGAGATGACAAAGAGGAGCAGGAAGAAGGCATCATGACAGCCACCTGGGAAGTGAGCACGGACTTGCGTAATCTGGTGCTGATGGTTGCAAACAAGCTTCACATTGAGAAAGTGGAACTTTTTCCTATTCGTGCAGATAGTGACTGACGTAATAAAACTCACTACGCACTTGGTTCGAGTATAAAGCAAGGCTTTAATCAACTTGTTTTAAAACATGGCGGTCTAGTTGTACTTCACTAGTTCCTATCTTACAAAATGTCCCTGGACAAGCTGGGCCACGCCCGAGTATTTATACTCCTTGGACGGCGCCACCAGCTGGCCGTCCAGTGTTATTTCATGAGTTGTTTCTTCATGATGATGAGATTTATAACAGTGACATTGTGTAATGGAGTATGTAGAATCACTTCAGTACAATCTATAACCCCCGGGAGCTTCGGGTATCCTGTCACTATATAAAATTGCACAGCCTCTCATGCAGCTGTCCATTGCCCATGAGGAAGGAAGTGACATTGCTTGCTTGAGCAAACAGGGTATCGGTCACTTGATTGACACATCTAGAGCTAGCTGACTGGTATACGTTGGTGTCCCCAGTGAAAGTCTAACATGATTTCAAACCAAAAAGTTAAGGGCAGTTGTGACCTTGAGAGTTAATGACAATACCTGAGGAGGAACCTGGCTGCAGACCTGAATGGAGCATGCAACATCATTCAGTCACAGTGCCGTTTGCAAATCATGGTCCTTCCAGGCATATAAATGGAGATATGTGCCCCTCTCTGTAGGTCCTGGTATAAAGTTACTGGAAGGTAAGTGCAGAGCATCTCTGGCGCAGACTAACCTGCTTGGCATTCCTGTGTTCATCCTCCTGTTCTTCTTCCAAAAAAGCAGAGATATAGGGAAATTCCACCTTGCAGCTGGTGGTGAAAAAAAGGCAGTAGCGCAACAATTTCCACCAAGGTGCCTGAAAACCAAAATTACAACAGGAAATATTTTTTTAATAACAAGCAAAACCGTTGAGAAATAGCCTCACATTTGGCAATCTTCCTACTGGGCTCTTTATTCTTACATCAAGATACAGCTCGGAGCCTGGATGCCCAGGTTATATGGGTAAGTAATGGAAATAGCTCTAATCAGGTGGAAATGAGAGAGTATTACATGACACCCCGGGCGCGATCCTGCCAGCCCTGGGGAGGCGGGTTTGGAGGCGGGACTGCTGGGAAAATGGCAGAATCTGGGGGCGGGTACCCATCCCGCCCCCCAACCCACCTCCGTGCCAACTTCCCAGGTTAACAGGTAGTTAACAGGCAGATAAGAGAATTATCTCCATTTTGCCCACACAAGTGTGGGCTTCCCGAAGGCTGCAAACCCCGCCAGGGTCACTGAGGCTAGCAGTGGGTCTGCGGGGTTGGAGGGGTAAAAATGTGCTCTGTGAAGGTGAGTGATGGGTGCAAGTGTGGAGAGGTGAGTATGTGAGGTAAGTGCAAAGTGTTAGAAAAAGTTTACTTACCTTTGTTTCTTCCTGCAGGCTTCACCAGTTGGGGATGCGGAGAGTCTCGCACCTCACCGGCAGAGATGACAGAATGGCTGCTGCATTCTCCAATGCAACAACCATCTAATTTCTGCTAAAGAAAGAGGTTTGATGAGTCTTGAATATAAGAACTCATTAAACTACAGAGAATGTCAGTGTTTCATCTGTCAATAATTTTTGACAGATGAAACGTCATACGCTGACGTTCTCTGTAACCGGCTTTCCCTTAATTGTCCTGCTAAACCCGCTGGGTGGGCTTAACAAGGTCAATCAAGGGAAAATAGCGTGGGTTGGCCAGAAGTCAATGGAGGTGGGACTAAAACCTAACAAGTGGGAGTCCCGCCTCTAAATGCTCCCCATTGGCAAAATCCAGCCCATGTTTGCGCTACTTAGTTCCCCCAAGTGTAGGTCTCCTACAGCAAGCTGGAAGCCAAATGTAGAAAAAACTGCCAGACTCGCCAAGCCCAGCAGCCTAGAAACAAACCAGCTTCGTGGCAAGACCCATGCTTCGAGGACCTGGTGACACTAGCATGGGCCTGCCTCAATAGAAAGGCACTTCAAGAGTAGCATCTGTGACTTTTACACTGGATGGCTGGTTACAATGATTGGACTGGTGTATAAGTCGCAACCCTTCGATTTACTGAACATTAAAACCTGTTGAGGTGCAACTTATGCATTGCATTTCACAGTAATTGTGGGGTGTTTTCCACTTGGTGCTAATATAAACCCCAACTTAATGACCTGCAGAACAATGGCAACCCAGGTGATAAGCTGCATGTGGGCAGCGGGAATGGTATCCTCACAGCATCGTACCACCTCTGTCCAACTGCACCACTGAAATAATGATGGCTCCAAGGAAAGGGGACATATAACCCCATTGTAATAGAGCTTCCGTTTGACAACTACAACCACATATAAACTCTACACATTATAAAAATAGGTACATCCAAATTGTACAGTACAAGTGTATAATGTATGTGTATATCAGGGGTTGGGCCTCTCAATAGTTCCTAATCCGACTACTGTTACAATGGGCTGGATTTTCATTCAGAAGTCGGGTTGGAGGCGGGGCTACAACTTTCGGGGTTGTAGTCCCGCCTCCATCGAGATGCGGCCAATCCACGCGAGTTTAACTTGATTGACCTTGTTGAGCCCGCCCAGCGGGCTCAGCAGGCCAATTAAGGGCCACCCGGCAACAGATGACATCACAGACTGAAATTTCATCTGTCAAGACGTTTTGACAGATGAAATATCAGTGTTTCACAGCTGTTTGAAGCTGTCAAACACTGACAGTCTTACTTCTAACATGAGTCCTTCTCCACAGACTCAGTTAGAAATCTCTCCTGCACAGAAAGCTGCAGGCTGTCACTTTTGACAGATCGCAGCCATTCTGCTTTCTGTGCCAGTGAGATGAGGAACTCCCCGAACCTAAAGGAAGGAAGGCTGAAAAGGTAAGAAAAGTTCATTTACACTCCTTTAATCACTTTAGACACACCAAACACACTTACCTTTGCACTCATGCACACATCACTCACCTGAACACCGACATCTCGACCCCTCCAAGTCCTTCAACCCGACGGCCCGCCTCCTCTAACTTGGCGTGGTTTGGAGCCGTCGGGAATCCCACACTTCAAGCTTAAAAATAGGGATTAGGCTAAAAACTCCCTGTTAACTACCTGTTAATGGGCAGTTAATTGGCACTAATCCCTTCCCGCCTCAGGGAGGCGGGTCCCAGTGCGGGGCGGGTACCCGCCTCCTGGGAAACTGGCATGGAGGCGGGTTGGGGGCGGGATGGTGTCGGGTCCCCCGATTTCGGGAATTTAACCCCCCACACGCCTCCAATCCCGACTCCACGGCCCAATGACAATCGAGCCCATTAATATCTCTGATGGGTCTTTGTACGATGATTGCCTGCTCTGCTGCCTCCTGAATGAGGGGAGCCTGTTCGAGTACATCCAATAGGCTCCTGCTCCAGATGTGCTGACACCCCGAGAGACAGTGCCATCTTCCGTGCCCATTCCAACCATGCCCCTTCTACTTGGCACTACCTCATCGTGGGGGCTAATTGGTGTGACGGTGGATCTATTAGCACCAACAAGATCAGTGAAGCCCCTTCCTCCAGTTTTCCCCAACTGATCCACAAGCCTGTTGAAGCCAGAAGAGTTGCAGTCTTAAGGAATTCTGGGAGCCTTGTGTTCAGAGTTACAACGTATACCTGTTATCGTCAGCTATTTCCAGGCTCTCCGAGTTCCTCTTAGATCACTCAGGTTGTAAACGCTGGAACTACACATTGGGGGTTTGAATATCCATGGGCGTTCTCCTGCTCATCCACTGTAACTTCGGAGGAACAGCCAAGTAAACCCCAAACATATGGCGTAAAGTTACGCTGGATAAGTGGGAGAACCCTGGGGAAATTCACCCCAGTTGCTTTATCTGCATCTGAAAAGGACAAAGATGGGTCCATGTTTCAGATCGAGCCCCTTCATCAGAAGCTATGAAGGATTCCTCCCCAAAACATTAACCCACCTTCGCCTTTCAGCTGTTGACTGCTCTGCTGCATATCTCCAGATTTCCAGCTCTTGTAGATGTGTTGTCTCATATGGTCTTGTCTTACAAGCAATAGATGCCAGCTCACTGTTACTGATATGTTGTTATGATTCCTTATATAGTCACATTTTGTCATGTGAGGTTCGGTAACATAGTGGTTATGTTACTAGACTAGTAATCCAGAGGCCTGGACTAATGAGCTGAAGATGGGAGTTTAAATTCCACCGCGGCAGCTGAGGAATTTAAATTCAGTTAATTAAATAAATCTGGAATAAAAAGCTAGTGACCATGAAACTATGGGATTGTTGTAAAAAAAAACATCTGGTTCACTAATGTCCGTTAAGGAAAGAAATCTGCTGTCCTTACCTGGTCTGACTCCAGACCCACAGCAATGTGGTTGACTCTTAGCTGCTCCTCTGAAATGGCCCAGCAAGCCACTCAGTTAGAAGGTGGCTCACCACCACCTTCTCAAAGGCAATTAGAGATTGGCAATAAATAAATGGGCCAGTGATGCCCACATCCTGTGAATGAATAAGAACCACAGAGGTTTACAGCACCAATAGGGGCCATTTGGCCAATCATGTCTTTGCTACACCTCTGCTGGGGCAATCTGAAACTAATCTGACTGCACTGCCCTCTTCCTCTTAGACTCTGCTTCACACATTATTCACTTTTCCCTTAAACCGTGAAATGGGCTCTGCCTCAACTGTTCCCGCCGGCAAAGGGTTCCATGCTTCAACGCTGTACAAAGAAGTTTCTCCTAACCACCCTTCTCCCTCTTTTAGTGATGATTCAAATGTTCGCAAGACCTGCGTTTGTTTTAAGAAATCAACTTGAGGATTTTTTCTATTTAACATCCAGTTGAGTTCAATTTCTGCAGGTGACACATCTGATGACGCATGAGCAGTGCCACCTGCTACACATTCAAATATGAAAGCCTAATTTACAGAAAAGGGAACTGACTTTTCTATTAATGGTTTTTTGGTATCTGAATGTTTCGCTGGGAATACAGAGGCCAAATTTCATTGTTGGTTGAAAAACCATTAGTGGTGCAGGACTTTCTGCCACTTGTTCTTTTGACTGCCCATCTCCTCAGCATGGGTCGAGGAGGACCCAGTGTGCTGATAGTTCAATGCTCCATGCCGAAGGTCAGGATGTGTGCTTCTTACAGTTATCCTTGTCTGCAGATCCCTACAGGACCTCTATAACCTTTGCCAGCCCTACATCTCAGCCGCATTCTTCACTCCTCTCACTGTGAGCTACGATAGACCTCCTGGCTCTTCATTCCATCATCACTGGCCAAGTCTTCCACGTGTCATTCCCCTAAGCTCTGGAGTTCTCGTCCTAAAGCCCTCTGCCTTACTCCATCTCTCGCCAGCTTCAAAAGTCTCTTCAAAATCCTTCATTTTGACCCCACCTTAATCAGCTCTCTTAACTCTGTACCCCCTCCCCCCCCATAAAATGCCTTGAGACATTAGGTACAAAAAATAAATTAAATGCCCAATGGAATGCTGGTCTTTATCTCGAGGGCTGGAAAACCAAGGGGTGGAGGTTAGTTACAGCTGTACAAAGCTCTGGTGAGACCCCATCTGGAGAACTTGTTCCGTTCTGGGCTCCGCACCTCAGGAAGGATAGATTGGCCTTGGAGGGGGTGCAATGTAGATTCACCAGAATGATACCGGGCTAAAAGGGTTAAATTACGAGGGCAGATTGCATAGACTACGCTTGTATTCCCTTGAATATAGAAGGTTAAGAGCGACCTAATTGAGGTGTTTAAGATGATTCAAAAATTTGATAGGGTAGATAAAGAGAAACTATTTCCTCTGGTGTGGGAAATCCAGACAAGGGGGCATAATCTTAAAATTAGAGCCCGGCCATTCAGGGGTTATGTGAGGAAGCACTTCTTCACACAAAGGGGAGTGGAAATCTGGAACTCTCTCCCCCAAAAGGCTGTTGAGGTTAGGTCAATTGAAATATTTCAAAACTGAGATTGATAGGTTTTGTTAGGCAAGGCTATCAAGACTTACAGAACCAAGGCGGGTAGATGGAGTTAAGCTACCGATCAGCCAGGATCTAACTGAATGGCGGAACAGGCTTGAGGGGCTGAATGGCCTCCTCCTGTTCCTATGAGACATTTCACGATGTTAAAGGTAGAAGTCCAAGTTGCTGTTATTCGGTTCTGCAATCCCCTGAGTAACAAGCTCCTAGTTTCTACCTCACTGCGCCATGAAGGCGACAGTGCTTTTCGAGAGGGAATATCAGGTGACCAATCACCTTGAGCCATTACCATGCATGTCCCGATGTGTAGTTTGAGCAAGGTTGCCAGAGAGCTGCCTACAACAACAACGTGCATTTATATAGCACCTTTAGCATAGTAAAACACCCCAAGGTGCTTCACAGGAGTGTAATCAAACAAAAATTGACACCGAGCCAAAGAAGGAGGCAATAAGACAGACAGGTGACTAAAAACTTGATCAAAGGGGTAGGTTTTAAGGAGCGTCTTAAAGAAGGAGCGAGAGGGGGAGAGATTTAGGGAAGGAATTCCAGAGCTTAGGGCTTAGATGGCTGGTGGTACGGCCAGCAATGGTAGGGCAAAGGAAGCAGAGGATGCGCAAGAGGCCAGAGTTGGGGGAACACAGAGTTCTCGGAGGTTGGAGGAGGTCACAGCGATTGCCTACGCTGTCAGAGAAAGAGTGGACTGTATCACGGAGATCTAAAAAGGGGAGGGGGGAAAGCGAGGTCAATGGCTTTTCGGGGTTGACCTTTTGAAGTTTTAACACAAATTAGTGGTTTGGAAGGAGCAGGGTAAATGAAAGCTAAAGCATTAGAAGAGGTCAGCGAGATTATGATTTTTTTCCCCTATAGATTCCCCATCTCCATTTATTTTCCTCCACTTTCTTCACCAGGGATGCTGGAGTGTGAAACAATGACGATAACTTGCTGTTCCACATTCAGCCAAGAGGAGGCAGAAGTGTGAAGCAGTCCATTCCACCCCATGGTACAGTGCTCCACCCAGTGGATGAGATGAGAACTACTGGTATTTAAACTTTTTACAACAACAACAACTTGTATTTATATTGCGCCTTTAACGTAGCCAAACGTCCCAAGGCGCATCACAGGAGTGCTATAAGAATTTTTTTTACAACGAGCCACATAAGAAACGGGCAGATGACCAAAAGCTTGGTCAAAGAGATAGGTTTTAAGGAGCGTCTTAAAGGAGGAAAGAGAGGTAGAGAGGCGGACAGGTTTGGGCAGGGAATTCCAGAGTTTAGGGCCTAGGCAACAGAGGACACGGCCACCAATGGCTGAGTGATTATAATCAGGGATGCTCAAGAGGGCAGAATTAGAGGAGCGCAGATATCTCGGGGGGTTGTGGGGCTGAAGGAGATTACAGAGATAGGGAGGGGCGAGGCCATGGAGGGATTTGAAAACAAGGATGAGAATTTTAAATCGAGGCATTGCTTAACCGGGAGCCAATGGAGGTCAGCGAGCACAGGGGTGATGGGTGAACGGGACTTGGTGTGAGTTAGGACACGGGCAGCTGAGTTTTGGATGACCTCAAGTTTATGTAGGGTAGAATGCGGGAGGCCAGTCAGGAGTGCGTTGGAATAGTTAAGTCTAGAGGTAACAAAGGCCTGGATGAGGGTTTCAGCAGCTGATGAGCTAAGGCAAGGGCGGAGACGGACAATGATACAGAGGTGGAAATATGTGGTCTTAGTTATGCTGCAGATATGTGGTCGGAAGCTCATTTCAAAGTCAAAATATGGCACCAAGGTTGCGAACAGTGTGGTTCAGCCTCAGACAGATGCTAGGGAGAGGGATGGAGTCGGTGGCTAGGGAACGGAGTTTGTGGCGGGGACTGAAAACAATGGCTTCGGCCTTCCCAATATTTAATTCGAGAAAATTTCTGCTCATCCAATACACAACAGATTCCTACTGTTGCCAATTGGAGTTTACCAGCGAGCTAATATGCGAATAAGCATGAAAATGTAGAATGGTGGACAACAAGAAAGGAATGACGAAGAATTCATCTGATGAACTAACAGCAAGAGGGAGCTCAAGCATCATTCCAGAATGTCTGTTACTGTTTTATAATAGGAACTGTTCATTTTATGGAACCTTGCTTCCCTTGGCATTGTGGAGAAGTTTTGCCAGCAAGAGCCATGTTGATGTATCATTACATTGTTCATGCTGAAGAATTAATGATCAAAGTGGCGTGGGCAGGACTTTTCTTGGTGGAGATGTTTAGATTGGAACTTGCCAAGACCAAAACTACTTCAAAAGGTCTATTTTTCAAATAGGTATTTCATAAGGTTGAAATAGTAACATTATTACCTCCATTAATCTAACAATTCAAATAAAACATGAAAAGATGAATAACTCTAAAGCATGACGTGCTGGTTATGTGTCGCTCGTCTATCAGTAACTTTGCCACTGTTCACTGCAATGACCTGGTGAATGTTCAGAAGGTCAAGCCCAACTAGTGATCGAATTTGCGGAACTGACTAGTTCTCAAAAAGAAAGACTTGTATTTCTATAGCGCCTTTCACGACCACCGGACGTCCCAAAGCACTTTACAGCCAATGAAGTACTTTTTGACGTGTAGTCACTGTTGTAATGTAGGAAACGTGGCAGCCAATTAGCGCACAGCAAGCTCCCACAAACAGCAATGTGATAATCTGTTTTTAGTGATGTTGGTTGAGGGTTAAATATTGGCCAGGACACCGAGGATAACTCTCCTGCTCTTCTTCGAAATAGTGCCATGGGATCTTTTACGTCCACCTGAGAGAGCAGACGGGGCCTCAGTTTACCGTCTCATTCGAAAGACGGCACCTCCGACAGTGCAGCACTCCCTCAGTGCTGCATTGGAGTGTCAAGCCTAGATTTTTTAGCTCTGGAAGAAGCTCTGTTGTTTCTGTGTTCTATCAAGTGATCTAAGGCACCTTCTTTAGAAATAACAAGTGTATGATCAAAAAAAAATAGAAATTCCGGCTGGTGTTTGAGCACCCTGAACACAATTGCCCCTGCCGCCCCCCCCACTTACCCCATGTCACTGATTGATTGTGACATTGTGACTGTGGTTTGATTGAGAAACCATTTACATTGGGTCTTAGAGAAATGGCATGCTTGCTTTATATTAAAGTGGTAACAATGTGACTTCATTCAATGATAGTTTGTTTTCCTTGAAACATTTCACTGTGAAATCATTCCCAACTTCGAAGTGACAGGTTTGGGAAGATTCACCCCACCTCAGAGGGAGCTGCGAACATCTCCACCTGCATTAAAAATAGATCCTGTCTAAATCCAATTCGCAGCAAAGCCTCACGGTACATTTAACGACAGATTGTATATGTAGCGTACTTCATGTATTTTGCAAAACTTATACAGCTTCCACCCCACCAAGGAAATAAAGAGCCAGGAAAAGAGTAGGAAGGTAGTTAGAGGCAAGTGCCAAGTTAGAGGTACTGTCATGCAGCAATTCTGTGGCAATGTATTTGACGTGCCTCAATAACTTCAAGACTCGAAGTTAGCAGAATAAAACAAGGCTTTTATTAGCAAAGAAAAGATGCCGGTGGCTGCACCTAGCTTCACCTGGCGTGCTGCTGTTCTACTGCAGGACAAGCCTGGACTTGTCTTAAGTAGGGCCAGGTATGGGCGGAGCCGACACACAAAGGGGGCGGTGCCCTATACACAATACAAAGTACAAACACCGGAGCAGGCAATACAATATATACAGTTAACTACAGAGTCTGATGAATGACATATTTCATCACAGTGTTCCCATCCCTCCCCTTGCCCAGAGGTATGGAGTGACAACTGGTGGGAGGCTGATGGCGAGTGTTGTGGAGTCAGGCCATCACACACCCGCTCATTTTGGCTCCACAGAGGGCCGCTGAGGAATCCGGAGCAGAGTAGGCCCGGCACCTGCTCCACTGTTCCTCGACCAATTTCAGCGAGCTGACCTAAAATAGGCGGCAGTCCCCTCATTTGCACGTGTAAGGGGCCTATCGCCCGTTTTAGGTGGCCGCCCGTGATGCCTGCAAAGCTACCTTTACCAATACGGCGGAGCCCCTAACGCAGGCGCACAGCGGGGTGGGATGTTGCACCCCCCCCGAAATCGGTCCTTTTTGCCACCATCTTCCACTCAGAAAACAGGCTCAACGAGGGCCAATTTCTACCCCACAGCGTGAACGCACCTAAAAGAACTACTTACATTTAAAAAAAAAGAAACCCTCCTATTGCAATAAGTTAATCTTCAAATTTGTGAAGCCTGATCAGCTATTCCTTTAAAGCAGTTCAAACCACAACCAGTTTGCTATAAATATTTACTTCCATCTGTAGGACCCTCACTTGACTTATTTTTAAAATGATCCCATTTTAGAACAAGTTGCGGAATGTGTCTCGCAGTGTTTGTTTACAGTCTGCAGGAAGCTGTGTTCATACCACAAATAAACAGGCAAGAACCTACAAGCATTGCTGACAGATTTATAGAGTTGAATTGTGAAAGACTTTCTGTCACAGGGCAGAGATCGCTGGGACAGTGCTCAGCATCAGAAGTTGAACGTTTGTGAACCAAATTAAAAATGCTGGAAGTGAAGGTTCCAGAATAAACATAGTTGAAACAGTAATGTTTTTCCCAGCATGTTTTGCCAAATACCAGTGGTGAATGGTGAAATATTACTGCTGCAGAATTAAGCAGTGTCACTTGGAAGCAAAGGATCATTTGGTGTGTAAAAAAACTTTAAACTTAATTGGGAAACAAAAAGCAGCCGGGATTCTTGCTCCTGATTGCTGTCAGTGACTCCTGCTGGAGTGTGTGAGAGTGTGAGTGCGAGTGTGAGTGTGTGTGTGTGTGTGAGAGAGTGTGAGTGTGAGTGTGTGTGTGAGAGTGTGAGTGTAAGTGTGTGTGTGAGAGTGTGAGTGTGAGTGTGTGTGTGTGTGTGAGTGTGAGTGTGTGTGAGAGAGTGTGAGTGTGAGTGTGAGTGTGAGTGTGTGAGTGTGTGTGTGTGTGTGAGAGAGTGTGAGTGTGTGTGTGAGTGTGAGAGTGAGTGTGAGTGTGTGTGTGTGAGTGTGAGTGTGTGTGTGAGAGAGTGTGAGTGTGTGTGTGAGTGTGAGAGTGAGTGTGAGTGTGTGTGTGTGAGTGTGAGTGTGTGTGTGTGTGTGTGTGAGTGTGAGTGTGTTAGTTTGAGTGCGAATGTGTGTGTGTGTGTGTGTGAGTGTGTGTGAGTGTGTGTGATAATGTATATGTATGTGAGTGTATGAGAGTATGTGTGTGAGTGAGTGAGCAAGTGAGCGACTGTGTGTATGTGCGTGTGAATGTATGTGAGTGTGAATATATGTGTGTGAGTGTATGTATGGCCGGAATTTAGCCGGCACTCAGGGGAAAGGTTTGGAGGCGGGACATCTGAAAACCCGCTGTCAACCCACCTCCAATCAATCTTTCCAAGTGTTGGATCCCTGATTTGAACATGGACCTGACACCAAGCGGTGGGAAGAGGATTATAGCCACTTAACTGTTAAGCGGCTTTTTCCAATTTTGACAGGTCTACTGCGGGCTTCCCGACACCCGGACACCGTGTCAGGTAAGTGTGGCGTGTTGTGAGTCTGCTGTAATGTTTCTGCATTGATGACAGCTGCAGAAGTGGTGTGAAGGATCCAATGGTGCACTGGTGAGTTTCAGATGTAAGAAAATGTTGTGATATTAATTTTTTAATGCATTTAGACTTTTCTGGAGGTAACAAGTTTTGAATTGTATGTGTAGTCCCACCTCATTGGGAGAACCTCTCTCACCAGTGACAGATCGCTTCTGTAACCTCACCTGCAGCTGCCATCTGTTCTAGCCTAAGGAGGGAGTCACTGGAGAGCCTGGGTGCAAGAGTTCACCTTTATACAGTGATTGTCAGCGTTTGCAGCAACTCAATGCTATCAAACACTGAAAAATCAACGTCAAAAAAAATTGTGCGTGGTCCCTTTAAAAGAAACAGCAAATGACGCGTCATCGAATGACGTCATCTGACACCAGCTTCCTCTTAATTGGCCGGCAAGCCCGCAGGGCGGGCTTAACAAGGCCAATTGACGCAAAATTACGTCTGTGGGCCGGATGTAGTTGAGGGCGGGACTGGAACCCGGAAGGCAGCTGACCCGCACCCAAGCCGCCTCGAAGCAGAAAATCGTGGCCATTTTGTGTGTGTGGGCAAACCATGTTTTGCTGTGATGCCCCTCCCCTCCATGATCACGACTTCAGACATTCCCCACCTGGGCCCACAGTGACTGCTTGAATTGGGTACCAGAGAGCTGCTGGTGCCCGTAGATTTGTCCATTTCAAGACTGGTAGTGAAGTTCTTTACAAAGAAAAGGGGCGATACCCAGGGCATCGATGGGTGAAAGGGGAACTCAGCTGTCACAAAAGGCAAGCAAATAGTTATTTGTCAAGATATTTAATTGGCAACAATCTGGCCTGGTTATACATCAACTAGATCATTTCGCTGATTCGTCTGCCCATTAGGATTGAGCGTTTAACTGAAGGGAAATCCTGAATGATCTCAATTGGGTATACTGATGTGTGTGTATACTGGTGTGTGTGTATACCATGCCTGTTCTTTGTTCTCAGTGAGCACTGGCTCTTCACTTAAACTTAGCTCCCAAAGCGAGAATATCAATGTTAATTTGATCTTGTGAGAGACAACATCATTCATGTCTGAGGCCAGGACCCAGGAGCGAGGACGAGCCCAGCAGCGAGCTCAAGGCCCAGGAGTGGTGCAACGTGGACCAACAGTGGGGTCGGGGCCCAGGGAAGGTGTGGCACGGGCCAACAGCGAGGTCGGGAGGACCACAATGCATCCTACGAAACTCAGGCAGAGAGGACCTGCGGGAAGGAGGGAGGAGGACAGTAGGAGTATGTTTGTGTGTGTGCTAGGCCATTGTAGCAGAGCCTGGTCTCTAATCGTCTTGGATCCCCTTGCCATTGGACCAAGACCTTGCTCTGTCAAGCCCGTGTGGTAGCTGGTGTGCAATGGCCACCCCACGTTAAAAGAATTCACACACAGGCATCTTCCACCCTTTAAAATGAAGTTCGGGACCTGGAACATCAAGACCCTCATGGACAACCCCAACAGTGACAGACCGGAACGCTGTACTGCAATCGTTGCCTGGGAGCTCAGACGCTTCGACATTGACACCGCCGCCCTAAGTGAGACCTGGCGGGCAGGGGAAGGCCAGCTCAAGGAGCAAGGCGGTGGTTACACCTTCTTCTGGAAAGGCAAACCCGAAGAAGAACGCCGCCTCCATGGGGTAGGCTTCGCCATAAAAAATGAACTGGTCGGGCATCTCAGAGACTCCCCTAGTGGTATAAACGAGCGCCTCATGACTCTTCGACTCACCCTAGCCCGAAACCAGTGCGCTACGGTCATCAGTACGTACGCCCCAACACTGGAAGCCACAGACGAGACCAAAGAGGAATTCTACTCCAGCCTCGAACAATCCCTGTCCCGAGTCCCAACGGGCGACAAGCTGATCCTCCTTGGCGACTTCAATGCCAGAGTTGGAAAGGACACAGACCTCTGGAGAGGTGTGATCGGCAGAGAGGGGATAGGGAAAGCCAACTCCAATGGTACCGTCCTCCTGTCGAAATGCTTAGAACATGGCCTCGTCATAACCAACACCTTGTTCCATCAGAGAGACAAGTACAAGACTTCATGGCAGCGCCCTCGTTCCAAGCACTGGCATCTGCTGGATTACGTCATCATCCGAGCGAGGGACCGCAAGGACGCCCGCAACACCCGTGCCATGACAGGAGCTGATGACTGATGGACAGACCACCGCCTAATCCACTCTGTCATCTCCATCAATGTAGCCCCAAAACAGCGGTGGCAACAGAAACAATGCTTCAGGAAAATTAACGCTGGAGCACTCAAAGACCCCACTAAGAAAGCCCTATTCAGCCTGCACCTCACAAACAACCTGATGACTCCCAGTGATGCAAAGACACAGAGTGCCCACAGCGTCTGGCCTACATGCAAGGCCTCCATAATCAGCACCTGTGAAGAGACGCTCGGTCACTCAACCAGGAAACACCAAGACTGGTTTGACGAGAATGACCAGGAGATCCAGGAGCTAATAAGCCGCAAGCGCAAGGCATTTCTGATCTGGAAACAGCAACAGAACTCGAGAGCAAGAAAGCAGCTCTACAGAAGCCTGAAGGCTGAGGTCCAACAAAAAACTCGCGACCTTAAGAACAGATGGTGGGTGGAGAAAGCGCAGGAGATCCAGCAGCTAGCCAACAACCACGACGTGCGTGGATTCTTTAGCGCAGTCAAGACCATCTACGGCCCAAGCACCCAAGGCCCTTCCCCACTGCGAGCCAAGAACGGAGAGGTAATCATCAAGGACAGGGAAGCAGTCAGTGCCCACTGGAAGGAGCACTTTGAAGATCTCCTTAACCACGACTCTGTCTTCGACACGAGTGTCCTCAACTCCATCCCACAGCATGCTACCCGCCACCATCTCAGCACAACCCCAGCCCGGCATGAGGTTGAAAAGGCCATCCGACAACTGAAGAACAACAAGGCCTCAGGAGCAGATGGAATCCCCGCCGAGGCACTAAAGCATGGTGGAGAAGCACTACTGGCGCGAATTCATGAACTCATTTCTCTTATCTGGAAGGAGGAGAGCATGCCAGGGGATCTCAGAGACGCCGTAATTGTGACCATCTTCAAGAAAGGTGACAAGTCCGATTGCGGTAATTACAGAGGAGTTTCCCTGCTATCTGCCACAGGGAAAGTCATCGCAAGAATCCTCCTCAATTGTCTTCTCCCAGTGGCCGAAGAGCTCCTCCCAGACTCGCAATGCAGATTCCGCCCACTAAGGGGCACAATGGACATGATCTTCACCGCGCATCAACTACAAGAGAAATGCAGGGAACAGCACCAACCGCTGTACATGGCCTTCTTTGATCTCACAAAGGCCTTCGAGACTGTCAACCGTGAGGGATTATGGAGTGTCCTCCTCAAATTCGGCTGCCCTCAAAAGTTTGTCACTATCCTCCGCCTGCTTCACGACGACATGCAAGCCGTGATCCTGACCAACGGTTCCACCACAGACCCAATTCACGTACGAACCGGGGTCAAGCAAGGCTGTGTCATCGCAACAACGCTCTTCTCAATCTTCCTTTCTGCAATGCTCCATCTCACCCTCAGTAAGCTCCCCACTGGAGTGGAGCTAATTTACAGAACAAACGGGAAACTATTCAACCTCCGTCGCCTCCAGTCCCGATCCAAGGTCGTCCCATCCTCTGTCGTCGAATTACAGTATGCAGACGATGCTTACGCTTGCGCTCACTGAGGTCGAACTCCAAACCATTGTAAACACCTTCACCGAAGCATACGAGAGCATGGGCCTTACACTAAACATCCGTAAGACAAAGGTCCTCTACCAACCTGCCCCCGCCACACAGTGCTGCCCCCCGATTATCAAAATCCACGACAAGGCCTTGGACAACGTGGACCACTTTCCATACCTCGGGAGCCTACTGTCAACAAGGGCAGGCGTCGACGACGAAGTCCAACACCGCTTTCAGTGTGCCAGTGCAGCCTTCGGTCGCCTGAGGAAGAGAGTGTTTGAAGACCAGGACCTCAAACCCGGCACTAAGCTCATGGGCTACAGGGCAGCAGTGATACCTGCCCTGCTGTATGCCTCAGAGACATGGACCATGTACAGCAGGCACCTCAAAGCACTGGAGAGGTACCACCAACGCTGCCTCCGCAAGATCCTGCAAATCCATTGGCAGGATGGGCGCACCAACGTCAGTGTTCTTGCTCAGGCCAATATCCCCAGCATCGAAGCTCTGACCACGCTCAATCAGCTCTGATGGACGGGTCACATTGTCCGCATGCCCGATACGAGACTCCCAAAACAAGCGCTCTACTCGGAGCTCCGGCACGGCAAGAGAGCCCCAGGTGGGCAGAGGAAACGCTTCAAGGACACCCTCAAAGCCTCCTTGAAAAAGCGCAACATCCCCACTGACACCTGGGAATCCCTGGCCCAAGACCGCACAAAGTGGAGGAGAAGCATCCGGGAAGGCGCCGAACACCTTGAGTCTCTTCGCCGGGAGCAAGCGGAAGCCAAGCGCAAGCAGCACAAGGAGCGCACGTCAAGCTAAGCACCCCACCCATCCGCCCCTTCAACCACCGTCTGCCCCACCTGTGACAGAGACTGTAGGTCCTGCATTGGACTAATCAGCCACCTGCGAGCTCATTTTTAAGGTGGAAGCAAGTCATCCTCAGTTCCGAGGGACTGCCTAAGAAGAAGAAGTGTATACTGGTGTGTGTATACTGGTGTGTGTATACTGGTGTGTGTATACTGGTGTGGGTATACTGGTGTGTGTATACTGGTGTGGGTATAGTGGTGTGTGTATACTGGTGTGTGTATACTGGTGTGTGTATACTGGTGTGTGTATACTGGTGTGTGTATACTGGTGTGGGTATACTGGTGTGTGTATACTGGTGTGGGTATAGTGGTGTGTGTATACTGGTGTGGGTATACTGGTGTGTGTATACTGGTGTGGGTATACTGGTGTGGGTATACTGGTGTGGGTATACTGGTGTGTGTATACTGGTGTGGGTATACTGGTGTGGGTATACTGGTGTGGGTATACTGGTGTGTGTATACTGGTGTGGGTATACTGGTGTGTGTATACTGGTGTGTGTATACTGGTGTGTGTATACTGGTGTGTGTATACTGGTGTGTGTATACTGGTGTGGGTATACTGGTGTGTGTATACTGGTGTGGGTATAGTGGTGTGTGTATACTGGTGTGGGTATACTGGTGTGGGTATACTGGTGTGGGTATACTGGTGTGGGTATACTGGTGTGGATATACTGGTGTGGGTATACTGGTGTGGGTATACTGGTGTGGGTATACTGGTGTGGATATACTGGTGTGGGTATACTGGTGTGTGTATACTGGTGTGGGTATACTGGTGTGGATATACTGGTGTGTGTATACTGGTGTGGGTATACTGGTGTGTGTATACTGGTGTGGGTATACTGGTGTGGGTATACTGGTGTGTGTATACTGGTGTGGGTATACTGGTGTGGGTATACTGGTGTGTGTATACTGGTGTGGGTATACTGGTGTGGGTATACTGGTGTGTGTATACTGGTGTGGGTATACTGGTGTGGATATACTGGTGTGTGTATACTGATGTGGGTATACTGGTGTGTGTATACTGGTGTGGGTATACTGGTGTGGGTATACTGGTGTGGGTATACTGGTGTGTGTATACTGGTGTGGGTATACTGGTGTGTGTATACTGGTGTGGGTATAGTGGTGTGTGTATACTGGTGTGGGTATACTGGTGTGGGTATACTGGTGTGTGTATACTGGTGTGGGTATACTGGTGTGGGTATACTGGTGTGTGTATACTGGTGTGGGTATACTGGTGTGGATATACTGGTGTGTGTATACTGGTGTGGGTATACTGGTGTGGATATACTGGTGTGTGTATACTGGTGTGGGTATACTGGTGTGGATATACTGGTGTGTGTATACTGGTGTGTGTATACTGGTGTGGGTATACTGGTGTGTGTATACTGGTGTGTGTATACTGGTGTGTGTATACTGGTGTGGGTATACTGGTGTGGATATACTGGTGTGTGTATACTGGTGTGTGTATACTGGTGTGTGTATACTGGTGTGTGTATACTGGTGTGGGTATACTGGTGTGTGTATACTGGTGTGGGTATACTGGTGTGGATATACTGGTGTGTGTATACTGGTGTGTGTATACTGGTGTGTGTATACTGGTGTGTGTATACTGGTGTGTGTATACTGGTGTGTGTATACTGGTGTGTGTATACTGGTGTGTGTATACTGGTGTGTGTATACTGGTGTGGGTATACTGGTGTGGATATACTGGTGTGTGTATACTGGTGTGTGTATACTGGTGTGTGTATACTGGTGTGTGTATACTGGTGTGTGTATACTGGTGTGGGTATACTGGTGTGTGTATACTGGTGTGGGTATACTGGTGTGGATATACTGGTGTGTGTATACTGGTGTGGGTATACTGGTGTGTGTATACTGGTGTGGGTATACTGGTGTGTGTATACTGGTGTGTGTATACTGGTGTGGGTATACTGGTGTGGATATACTGGTGTGTGTATACTGGTGTGTGTATACTGGTGTGTGTATACTGGTGTGGGTATACTGGTGTGGGTATACTGGTGTGTGTATACTGGTGTGGGTATACTGGTGTGGATATACTGGTGTGTGTATACTGGTGTGGGTATACTGGTGTGGATATACTGGTGTGTGTATACTGGTGTGGGTATACTGGTGTGGATATACTGGTGTGTGTATACTGGTGTGTGTATACTGGTGTGTGTATACTGGTGTGGGTATACTGGTGTGTGTATACTGGTGTGGGTATACTGGTGTGGATATACTGGTGTGTGTATACTGGTGTGGGTATACTGGTGTGGATATACTGGTGTGTGTATACTGGTGTGGGTATACTGGTGTGTGTATACTGGTGTGGGTATACTGGTGTGTGTATACTGGTGTGTGTATACTGGTGTGGGTATACTGGTGTGGATATACTGGTGTGTGTATACTGGTGTGTGTATACTGGTGTGGGTATACTGGTGTGGGTATAGTGGTGTGGGTATACTGGTGTGTGTATACTGGTGTGTGTATACTGGTGTGTGTATACTGGTGTGTGTATACTGGTGTGGGTATACTGGTGTGTGTATACTGGTGTGGGTATACTGGTGTGTGTATACTGGTGTGGGTATACTGGTGTGTGTATACTGGTGTGGGTATACTGGTGTGTGTATACTGGTGTGTGTATACTGGTGTGTGTATACTGGTGTGGATATACTGGTGTGTGTATACTGGTGTGTGTATACTGGTGTGGGTATACTGGTGTGTGTATACTGGTGTGGATATACTGGTGTGTGTATACTGGTGTGTGTATACTGGTGTGGGTATACTGGTGTGTGTATACTGGTGTGGGTATACTGGTGTGTGTATACTGGTGTGGGTATACTGGTGTGGATATACTGGTGTGTGTATACTGGTGTGGGTATACTGGTGTGGGTATACTGGTGTGGATATACTGGTGTGTGTATACTGGTGTGTGTATACTGGTGTGTGTATACTGGTGTGGGTATACTGGTGTGTGTATACTGGTGTGTGTATACTGGTGTGGGTATACTGGTGTGTGTATACTGGTGTGGATATACTGGTGTGTGTATACTGGTGTGGGTATACTGGTGTGTGTATACTGGTGTGGATATACTGGTGTGTGTATACTGGTGTGGGTATACTGGTGTGTGTATACTGGTGTGGGTATACTGGTGTGTGTATACTGGTGTGGATATACTGGTGTGTGTATACTGGTGTGGGTATACTGGTGTGTGTATACTGGTGTGGGTATACTGGTGTGTGTATACTGGTGTGGGTATACTGGTGTGGATATACTGGTGTGTGTATACTGGTGTGGGTATACTGGTGTGGGTATACTGGTGTGGATATACTGGTGTGTGTATACTGGTGTGTGTATACTGGTGTGTGTATACTGGTGTGGGTATACTGGTGTGTGTATACTGGTGTGGGTATACTGGTGTGGATATACTGGTGTGTGTATACTGGTGTGGGTATACTGGTGTGTGTATACTGGTGTGGATATACTGGTGTGTGTATACTGGTGTGGGTATACTGGTGTGTGTATACTGGTGTGGATATACTGGTGTGTGTATACTGGTGTGTGTATACTGGTGTGTGTATACTGGTGTGGATATACTGGTGTGTGTATACTGGTGTGGGTATACTGGTGTGGATATACTGGTGTGTGTATACTGGTGTGTGTATACTGGTGTGTGTATACTGGTGTGGGTATACTGGTGTGGGTATACTGGTGTGGGTATACTGGTGTGGGTATACTGGTGTGTGTATACTGGTGTGTGTATACTGGTGTGTGTATACTGGCGTGGGTATACTGGTGTGGGTATACTGGTGTGGGTATACTGGTGTGGGTATACTGGTGTGGATATACTGGTGTGTGTATACTGGTGTGGATATACTGGTGTGTGTATACTGGTGTGGGTATACTGGTGTGGATATACTGGTGTGTGTATACTGGTGTGTGTATACTGGTGTGTGTATACTGGTGTGGGTATACTGGTGTGGATATACTGGTGTGGGTATAGTGGTGTGTGTATACTGGTCTGTGTATACTGGCGTGGGTATACTGGCGTGGGTATACTGGTCTGTGTATACTGGTGTGTGTATACTGGTGTGGGTATACTGGTGTGGATATACTGGTGTGGGTATAGTGGTGTGTGTATACTGGTCTGTGTATACTGGTGTGGGTATACTGGTGTGGGTATACTGGTGTGTGTATACTGGTGTGGGTATACTGGTGTGGGTATACTGGTGTGGGTATACTGGTGTGGATATACTGGTGTGGGTATACTGGTGTGTGTATACTGGTGTGGGTATACTGGTGTGGATATACTGGTGTGGGTATACTGGTGTGGGTATACTGGTGTGGGTATACTGGTGTGGGTATACTGGTGTGTGTATACTGGTGTGGGTATACTGGTGTGTGTATACTGGTGTGGGTATACTGGTGTGTGTATACTGGTGTGGGTATACTGGTGTGGGTATAGTGGTGTGGGTATACTGGTGTGGGTATACTGGTGTGTGTATACTGGTGTGTGTATACTGGTGTGTGTATACTGGTGTGGGTATACTGGTGTGGGTATACTGGTGTGTGTATACTGGTGTGTGTATACTGGTGTGGGTATACTGGTGTGGGTATACTGGTGTGGGTATACTGGTGTGTGTATACTGGTGTGGGTATACTGGTGTGGGTATACTGGTGTGTGTATACTGGTGTGTGTATACTGGTGTGGGTATACTGGTGTGGGTATACTGGTGTGTGTATACTGGTGTGGGTATACTGGTGTGGGTATACTGGTGTGGGTATACTGGTGTGGGTATACTGGTGTGTGTATACTGGTGTGTGTATACTGGTGTGGGTATACTGGTGTGGGTATACTGGTGTGGGTATACTGGTGTGGGTATACTGGTGTGGGTATACTGGTGTGGGTATACTGGTGTGGGTATACTGGTGTGGGTATAGTGGTGTGGGTATAGTGGTGTGGATATACTGGTGTGGGTATACTGGTGTGGGTATACTGGTGTGGGTATACTGGTGTGGGTATACTGGTGTGTGTATACTGGTGTGGGTATACTGGTGTGGGTATACTGGTGTGGGTATACTGGTGTGGGTATACTGGTGTGGGTATACTGGTGTGGGTATACTGGTGTGGGTATACTGGTGTGTGTATACTGGTGTGGGTATACTGGTGTGGGTATACTGGTGTGGGTATACTGGTGTGGGTATACTGGTGTGGGTATACTGGTGTGGGTATACTGGTGTGTGTATACTGGTGTGGGTATACTGGTGTGGGTATACTGGTGTGGGTATACTGGTGTGGGTATACTGGTGTGTGTATACTGGTGTGGGTATACTGGTGTGGGTATACTGGTGTGGGTATACTGGTGTGGGTATAGTGGTGTGGATATACTGGTGTGGGTATACTGGTGTGTGTATACTGGTGTGGGTATACTGGTGTGTGTATACTGGTGTGGGTATACTGGTGTGGGTATACTGGTGTGGGTATACTGGTGTGGGTATACTGGTGTGGGTATACTGGTGTGTGTATACTGGTGTGGGTATACTGGTGTGTGTATACTGGTGTGTGTATACTGGTGTGGGTATACTGGTGTGGGTATACTGGTGTGGGTATACTGGTGTGGGTATACTGGTGTGTGTATACTGGTGTGGGTATACTGGTGTGGGTATACTGGTGTGGGTATACTGGTGTGGGTATACTGGTGTGGGTATACTGGTGTGTGTATACTGGTGTGGGTATACTGGTGTGTGTATACTGGTGTGTGTATACTGGTGTGGGTATACTGGTGTGGGTATACTGGTGTGGGTATACTGGTGTGTGTATACTGGTGTGTATATACTGGTGTGGGTATAGTGGTGTGGGTATAGTGGTGTGGATATACTGGTGTGGGTATACTGGTGTGGGTATACTGGTGTGGGTATACTGGTGTGGGTATAGTGGTGTGGATATACTGGTGTGGGTATACTGGTGTGGGTATACTGGTGTGGGTATACTGGTGTGGGTATACTGGTGTGGGTATAGTGGTCTGTGTATACTGGTGTGGGTATACTGGTGTGGGTATACTGGTGTGGGTATAGTGGTCTGTGTATACTGGTGTGGGTATACTGGTGTGGATATACTGGTGTGGGTATACTGGTGTGGGTATACTGGTGTGGGTATACTGGTGTGGGTATACTGGTGTGGATATACTGGTGTGGGTATAGTGGTGTGTGTATACTGGTCTGTGTATACTGGTGTGTGTATACTGGTGTGGGTATACTGGTGTGGGTATACTGGTGTGGGTATACTGGTGTGGGTATACTGGTGTGGATATACTGGTGTGGGTATACTGGTGTGTGTATACTGGTTTGTGTATACTGGTGTGGGTATACTGGTGTGTGTATACTGGTGTGGGTATACTGGTGTGGGTATACTGGTGTGGGTATACTGGTGTGTGTATACTGGTCTGTGTATACTGGTGTGGGTATACTGGTGTGTGTATACTGGTGTGGGTATACTGGTGTGGGTATACTGGTGTGGGTATACTGGTGTGGGTATACTGGTGTGGATATACTGGTGTGGGTATACTGGTGTGGGTATACTGGTGTGGGTATACTGGTGTGTGTATACTGGTCTGTGTATACTGGTGTGTGTATACTGGTGTGGGTATACTGGTGTGTGTATACTGGTCTGTGTATACTGGTGTGGGTATACTGGTGTGTGTATACTATGCAAAAACAGATGTCACCCCAGTTGAATCGTTATTATCTATGTAGTGTTGCACACACTCAAAGACTCAGTGTATGTACACTATCATTTATCTTAAATTAAGTTTCTCCATGGCATAGGGATATAGATCACAACATTATTTCAGTTATTATTTTCATAGTTGCTAAATACATAAATACACAGGTATGTTACCCAGAGAGATGCTGTCAGAGTGAATGATTCCCTAGTTTTTTTGGGTCCATTTGTATTATTTTAAAACAGCCGTTTTCAAATATTTCTGTGTGAGGACTCCCCTACAAATACTGACACACTGAGGACCAGGGGCAATACTGACCCACTCTGAGACCCCCGGCCAATATTAACCCACTCCGAGACCCCCTGCAAATACAGTACGGAAACATTCCCAGGGACTCTGTCCTAACCTCTGAAAGACAGTCTGAGATACCCAAAATAAACAGCAACATCATCACAGAGAACATTTTTATTTGTATACAGCAAGAGAAATAATCTGCTACATTTTATTGCCATTCTGACAGACATCGTTTCACCTCAATATGAAATTGCTGGAGCTCCAAGATATTCAGTACTGAGGTGGACAGGTGGTTGTCACCAACAGAATTGTAATTCTCAGCATTGTATAGGTCTTGACTCTGTTCCACATGAAACACATCCTGAATAGGGGCGGTGTTTTGATGTTGTGTGTTCATACTCTCTCTTTCTGAGCAAAACGCAACCCAGTGAGGCACCTTATTTGTAATTGTACCAATTGAAAGTCAACCATCTTGGTGATTCATGGTGATAATAGGAAATGGAGCTCATCTGCCTCTTGTGATTCCCGATTTTAATCGCTCCACCATTGGCAGCTGTGCCTTCAGCTGCCTAGGTCCTAAGCTCTGGAATTCCCTCCCTAAACCTCTCCACCTCCCTCCTTTAAGATGCTCCTTAAAATCTATCTCTTTGTCCAAACTTTGGGTCATCTGTCCTAATATCTCTTCATGTCACTCGGAGTCAAATTTTAAGAACATAAGAAATAAGAGCAGGAATAGGCCATGCGGCCCCTCGAGCCTGCTCCGTCATTCAATAAGATCACGGCTGATCATCGACCTCAACTCCACTTTCCCGCCCGATCCCCATATCCCTTGATTCCCCTAGAGTCCAAAAATCTATCTCTCTCAGCCTTGAATATACTCAAAGACTCAGCATTCACAGCCCTCTGCGGCAGGGAATTCCAAAGATTCACAACCCTCTGAGTGAAGAAATTCCTCCTCATCTCAGTCTTAAATGGCCGACCCCTTATCCTGAGACTATACCCCCTCGTTCTAAACACTCCAGCCAGGGGAAACAATCTCAGCATTTTGTTTGATAATGTTCCCGGAAAGCGCCTTGGGACGTTTTACTACATTAAAAGCGCTATATAAATGCAAGTTGTTGCTGTTAAAAGTTAGGTGTGCAGAGTATATAATTCCCTCTGCTGGACATCTTGTTCGGTGAAAGTTGGAAAGAAAATTGACGTTTGATTCCTGTGCCGTTTGTATCAATTTTACCTTCTCCCCTTGTTCCTCCTTTCTTTGGCCAGTTCTAGTGTTTTGGTTGGGCCTGGGAAATGTGTAATTTTTCTGTATTTGTATCCCACAGCACGTAGGCGGTAAATATAAAACTCCAGAATATGCATCAGCTCAGGGTATACGTAATGAAAGGAAATTGCCAAGTCGGAGCAGCACTCCGGACCCTGGAGAAAGAAGGAAGCTATTATTAGTTCCCACCCAAAACATAGAAATGGCAACCTTCTCTCAAAGATTTTAGACTATGAACATCACTTCTATTATGTTACCACAGATGCAGTCTTTTTATCTCCAAAGTAGAATTTGAGAAATTTGTTGAACTATGAAATATTATTCTGAATTCCAGTCAAAAAGCCACCTTTTTGCGGGGGTGGGGGGCAGGGGAGGGTAGGGGTAGGAGGAAGAGGAGAAGGAATAAATGTACAGGAGAGACCCCCACCTTGTCATGTATGGGCATGAGCTGATAACCACTTTATTTTACTGTGCATTAATCAGTATTAAGGAGACGAGGTTCAGGTTTAAATATGTTCTGAGCACAACTTTTCCCTCAAAAACAAGCAAACCCGGCTCAAACACATAATTTCCCATGACCACAAACTGTGAAATTCTTGACTTACCTCAGTCTTCCCTGTCCCCAAACATTTTTTAGGCTTCACTGTAGGCCTCAGCCCTGGATTTCTTAATTTAAAAAGTGGCTGCAGGGCCTCCCCATGACAGTTAATAACGTCCTGAACGACAGAACATAGAGATCCAAAAGGTACATGTCCCCACCATCAACAATGGAATTATTTTTAATAACCTAACTGTACTTAAGCTGGTTGAAGAACAATTTTTTAAAATTCTTATGCGTCACAGTTATTGGCCATTAAACGGATGAGCGGGAGTGATGGAAGGATTCAGGTCCAAGTCCTCCTAGCCTAGTCCTTAGGTTTATGTATGTCTATCATTGTTTAATTGCCACTGTGCTCATGTGGCATTGGCTCTGTTCATATGTTCCAGTGGAAAAGAATCTTTACACAGTTGTTAATTACCCCCATGCGTCAGCGAATCCCAGCATGCATTAAAAAAAGATTTGCATTTATATAGCACCTCATCATAGCTCTCAGAGAAATCTTAAAGCTCTTCATGTACAATGAATTAATTTGAAGTGCAGATCCCACAAACACCTACGTGAGGAATAATTAATTGACCTGATTTTTTTCCAAATGGTGCTGGTGAAGCAACTCAGGATGGACAACAAATTATGCCTTGCCAACGTTGTCCTCATCCCGAGGGAGGAATGCCGGTCAGGATGCCAGAAGAATTCCCTGCTCTTTCAATGGAAATGAAAAGGGGGCGATATCTATAACGGGCGGCCGATCTGCAGCAAGTTGAGAATCTACCCCACTGAGTCCAAATGTCTGAGATCAGATAACTCCGTACGGACCAGGGATTGAACCTGGGACTTTCCTAGTCTGTATGGCTCCTGTGCTAATCTCAGCAGCCATTATACTATCAGAGAAAGAAAAGGTGGTACACCTTTCAACAGCAGTCACTGGAAACTTTTTGTTCCTTATGCCAACTGTCACACACCCTGGATGAGTTCAGCTAATTCAGCACAGCACAATCAATCAAACCGTGGACCTTTTGGTCTGAATGGGTCAGTTACAAACTGCGACAGTTGCCGTTTGTGCAAAAGTTTTTGATTATTGGTGAAATATCTGACTTGGCATCTTTTTTTATTCTGCAATTGGAGTAAAGTTTCAAAGAAACAAAATGATAAGAACTGCCAATGCTGCCCACTGCATCTGCTCAAGGGTCATGTGATGCTCTCGTTCCAGGGTCATAAAAATATTTTACAACTAGCCCAACGCTTACTCAAAAATCCATGCGTTTGGTACAATGACTAACATCTGTCCTGCTGACAGCTCCTCGCCTGCCATCTGCCACTAATTGAGTCCAGGAGGCAAAATATAAAACCCATGAGATTACAAGACACACAACAAACACCTGGTGACTTGTTGAACCAAAAACTGAAACTCTCCTACTGAACAAGGCTGACAGTGATAAGCTGTAAATGTGTTACTGGCTGTTACAGGTGGACTTGCAATAGGTAAGACAGTGTTTAGATCTGACAAAAATGTACTGGTAGATTTGTTTCAAATTAAATATTTCCATTAGCCCTGATTTACAATAAAACCCGCATGGAACTTTCTCATGGGCAAATTGTAGACACGTCACCCATCATGTTTTTTGGAAATGTGTTGAACTCCTAGAGAGAAAAATAGGTTTTGTTCCCATTTTAGAAACTAGGCATGGTGCTAGCCAAAACTTTTGTATGATATTAGTTTTGTTAGCTTTATTACAGGATAATAAACTTGATTTTTTGGGAAGTCATTTTGTATTTTTTTTTACATGAATCTTGTTCTTTTTGCTTACCAATCTCTCCCCTTCCCTCTTCTCTTCTCCTCTCTCCTCTCCCCTCCTCTGATCTTCCCTCCCCTCCCCTCCTCTCTTCTCCTCTCTCCTCTCCCCTCCTCTGATCTTCCCTCCTCTCCTCTCCTCTCCTCTCCCCTCCTCTGTGCCTGCTACCACCTCCTAATTGCATCGTTGATGCACTGCAGCAACTCGCCAAGGCTTCTTCGGCAGCACCTCCCAAACCCGCGACCTCTCCCGCCTAGAAGGACAAGGGCAGCAGGCGCAGGGGAACACCACCACCTCCAACATCTCCTCCAAGTCACTTGGAAGTATATCGCCGATCCTTCATCGTCGCTGGGTCAAAATCCTGGAACTCCCTCCCTAACAGCACTGTGTGAGTACCATCACCACACGGACTACAGTGTTCAAGAAGGCGGCTCACCACCACCTTCTCAAGGACAATTAGGGATGGGCAATAAATGCTGGCCTTGCCAGCGATGCCCAGATCCCATGAACAAATTAAAAAATAAAGTTGGATCTTGGAAGTTACCACGTGAGGAATCATGGACTTGAACTCATTCTTCCTGGCAACTTAAAGGATAATGGTCCTTAGAAGAGGGGAAAGGGGAAAACACTTTCAAAACAAACTATTCCCATCTCTTTGTGTCCTAAGTACAGGTTTCCATGAATCTCATACGAGTTATGAGATCGGCTGCATTACTCTGCTACATTACACCCTTGAGGTGATTGACATTTCAGACTGGCTGGAATTTGTGCTGATGCCACCAATGTGCTTAGTCAGTCATCACCTGTACTTGCAGAATGGGGATTAGTATTCATTTTGTTCCTGACTGTTGACCTAGTGGGCACATTAGTGCTCTAACCCAAAGCTAGCAGAGCGTGCACAGCAGCACAGGATTTAATGTTCCCTTCCGATCAGCATCCAGGAAATAAAATGGACACCAATCCCCATTTTCTTAGTGCAGGTGTTCATTGACCAAGCTTAACACAGATATCATTGGAGAGCATTGAGCATCGTCTCCATGTGGCCTGAAATATTGCTTCCCTTTCAGTGTGGCACAGAGCTCCTCCTCCAATCTACCTGACAGCAGGTGTGTAATTGAACTAGATGTTCAAACCCAAATTATCCAATCAAATATTCAGAATGAAAGTTCTAACCATTTGATTTGATAGTTCAGATCTGAAAGGGATGTTCTCTGCTCTCAAATCAAGGTGTTACAGGGTTGGATTGTTTTGCTAAATGCTAATTGCTAACATTAAGGCTGATTACAGCATTGGTTCTGGCTTTTTCATTGTCTGTAATGTTGCTTTTCCAATTCTTGTATAACATGCATTAGTGTGTGCTTTTTTCCCATAGAATAACCTGCAAATTCCAATGGACCCTTCATTATTTGCCATAATGGAGGGATGCCTTCCACTTCCTGGGAGGATAATTGAGACCATTCCTAGTCTGACACGGTAAGGATAATTTTTGAATGGGCAATCATGGGTCAGCCGTGGCTCAGTGGGCAGCACGCTCGCCCCTGAGTCAGAAGGTTGTGGGTTCTAAGTCCCACTCCAGAGACTTGAGCACAAAATGCAGGCTGGCACTCCAGTGCAGTGCTGAGGGAGTGCTGCACTGTCAGAGGTGCCATCTCTCAGATAAGACATTAAACTGAGGTCCCGTCTGCCCTCTCAGGTGGATGTAAAAGATCCACCAGCACTATTACGAAGAAGAGCAGGGGGAGTTCTCCCCGGTGTCCTGGCCCATATTTATCCCTCAACCAACTTCACTAAAACAGATTATCTGGTCATTAAGCCACTGCTGTTTGTGGTTGCTTGCTGTGCACAAATTGGCTGCTGTGTTTCTTGCATTAAAACAGTGACTACACTTCAAAAGTGATTGGCTGTAAAGCGTTTTGGGACGTCCTGCGGTTGTGAAACGTGCTATATAATTGCAAGTTTAAAAAAAAAATTATTTGCTGCAACACTTAAGGTATCAATTTCCTGCTGTGTTACTTTAAAGCGAGTGTTAATCCATTTATTTCAAACAGGCATGGAATGGTCACCACAGAAAATGTCCCCAGATGAATTTTGAAGCTTCTGATTGGTCTATTTAGATTAGGTAATCAGGCTCCCAGCATGTGCAGGTAAGACTCAGGTTCTTCTGTTTTAAAAATGGATACATTCTTCAAAAAAAATATCCTGACTCAACACTAAATATCAGAGCTGCACCACAGTAAATTATTCCAGGGACTGCACATCGAGATAACAATTACTCATCCTGCTGGAGCCTGAACTCAGAGTCTGTGATGAATCAATTCAAAACACTCAACTGCATTTTAGTTGCTTTCTACAAAACAAAGCTTCTCCCCAAAAACTCTTGTGGATAATTGAGAGGCACATACGAGTTGGAATCATAACCTCGCTCTGTGTCACCCCTCAATGCCTCCGAGCCTGTTTTCCTTTGATGTCACCAGCAGCCAATTTTAGCATGAAAAGGAGGACAGAAAAACTGAAGGAGAATTGTTTTCACAAGTGGATTCTTTTTGAAAGCAAGGCTGGCGAAGGCTGTACAGATATTGGAAGATTTCACTGTTACGAATTTATTTTATGAGCCAAACAGATAAACATATCTGTGCAAACATAGATATTATTGATGCCCACTTTGTTAGCATCTAAATATAGGACAGCACTGTTCAGGAGCAAAGTCCAATAACCATCATGCAGAGAAAGATTTTGTCCCCTCACTGTGTCATTGAGAAACTCATCCATTCTTTGTCTCTGACAGGTACAGCTGATAAACCCTCAGGCCTCCACTTACAACTGTACACTTTGTTCTTGTCCCAAAAACACTCCATAAACTACGTCTAGGCGCTGGAATCATCTGCTCGTGTCCAATCACAGTGCCAGCCAGTTTTAAGGCTTCTAATTGACTGTAATAATTCAAAAGTGTAACAATAACAGCAAATTAGTTGAAAATTATTCTTCACTCTCTCACTGCATTCTGCAGCTGCCCAAGGTTAGGCTCTCAATGTCACACAAATCTCATAGCTGGCTGCTTCCCACAGGGAACGTAGCATTTTCCATAAACAAGATAAAGCCAGCTGCCTTGATGGCTCAGAGGAAAGGCTGCCAGAAATTCCTGGGGGGTGGTACGAAGCTGGGGTGGAGCGGAACTTCCTGCCTGCCCACTGCCCACATCCCCGACCAGTTTAAAACCCTGGGGTTAGGCCAATTGAAATATTTTGGGTGGGCACCCATCCTGGTCTGGTGTAATTGGGCTGCCAGCAGGAAGGACGATTTTCGCTGCTGCACCTTGCCAAGCCAGCCGGACAAAGTAAAAAGCAGAGCTGGAAAGCCCACAATCCAAATTTGCCGCAGGGGCGAACCAACATAAAAAGTGTCCACTTCTGCCAGGATGGTTGGTGTATTCCTGCTAGTTCTGCCATTCCCCGTCACATCAGGACAGAAGGGGGTGCCTGTAAGATGTGCCCACTTTCAGCAGAATTTTGGAATGTCAAAAAAATCAAGACTGAAGGCTCAGCGGAACTGGGTTCCAACCAAAGTTCTGCCTGGATGCCTCCTCTGTTCCACCAATATGCCTCTCACCCCCAGCCCAGCCCCAGAAATTTCAGGCGTGGGGTATTTATCTCTGATCTATACAGGCCAAGAAGGCACTATATTCAATCTCAGGTTCGTACTCAGTTCGTTGATCTCACCCAGGACAGTGGCATGGGGTGTTACAAATGGCTGTCGAGTCTCTGGGTCAGGGAGGGGGAAATTCATTCCGGGCCCATGCTCCTGATTGTTGCATAGCGACTCCTACTGGACATCGGGGAGTACAGCTTGGGCTTGGCTGTGGTGTCCTCTATACTCCTGTGGCCTGATGTTTTGCCACATGAAGGGTGCTATATAAATGCAAGTTGCTGTTGATTACGTACAGAATATAATAAGTAACAAACTTACGTCTGTAGCTTTGTAGTTGGTGAATTTCCAGTACCAGAAGCCGTTCCCCTGACGACCTTTTATCAAATGACTCAGCAGTGAAAGAGGCAGAAATGTCTCTCTGAAGTGATTATCTCTGGAATCTCCAGGTGTAATTCCAAGTATTTCCATACATTTTCCCAGCGCCACATCCTCAACGTGGGAAGTATGATTGCAGGTCTCATCTCCAAAGGCTGCCACGTACCTTTTCAGTGCTTCTCTGCTCAAAACATACCCAGC
Organism: Somniosus microcephalus; assembly: GCF_052327205.1. Lineage (NCBI taxonomy): Eukaryota > Metazoa > Chordata > Chondrichthyes > Squaliformes > Somniosidae > Somniosus > Somniosus microcephalus. The sequence goes on from NC_141010.1 coordinate 21,577,653, forward strand.
TCCTCCGCTCATGTAGCCCTGTTTGAGAAACATTTTAAAGCGTCTGCCCATATACACAGGCTCATCGGGGTTGTACTTGGAAAGCAGCAATCTGAGATTGTCCATGACGACATAGGTGTCGTCATCGGCCTTCAGAAACCAGTCAGCCTCGTGGATGTGGTGTTTGTGCACATAGTGGAAGGCTTTAATGGTTTTCCAATACAGCTGCTTTCTGCCCTCTTTCGTTTCCAGCCCGATGGTGGGGAAATCCGGATTGCTTTCTGAGCTCATGAACAGCAGAATGCTGCAGCGCTTGCCCCAGGTGGCTTTGACCTGCTTAGCTTTCGTTTCCAGGTTTGTGGGCGTGGTCATCACCCAACAAAGGATGCGGACTTTCGTGTACAAATCATCCGTCGCAGAGTGATCACTCTCTGTCAATGATTAAAAAAAACAGATTACAACACCATCCAAACTGAAGACAAAGCTTCTGTGTTAGGTGTGAGTGCACTTCAAGCATAATAATGGTTGACATGAATCAGTCATTCATGAAAGAAAGACTTATGAAATAATACTGAGCAGCCTGCGGGTGGCGCTGTCCAGGGAGAGTATAAATACTCGGGCACGGGCCCAGCTTGCGCAGGACATTCTTAACAGGAACTAGTGAAGGACACAACTAGACCTCCATGTTGTAAAACAGTTGATTAAAGCTTTGTTTAACGCTTAGACCAAGTGCCTAGTAGTTTTCTTACATCAATGGTCATTATTTGAAGTGTACCGACTGTTATTATGTGGGAAAAACCAGATTGGATCCAGTTACACACATCAAATACCGACCAGCATAGAGCAGTGCCAGTGAGGATTTCTAGTATTTGTGATAATTATGCATTCCACTCAAAATGCACAGGTATATTGAGCTCATGACATCAGCAGCCTTTTAAATCATATATACACATCTTTCTTGAAACACTTTGCTCTCTCTTGCAGCCCTGAAGGAGCAGGCTCTTTGTGGGGTATATCTCCATGGATCCAGGCAGTGCAATGCTTAAATGGCCATTCTTCATTTGGAAGCCTAGACAATCAACGGCAGCAATCACAAGCATGAACTCTGGCCGATTGTTCCTCTTCCTAGTCTGAGGTCCGAAAGGCTAACTGCAGTATCGCTTTCGCTACCTTGGGTGTGACTAGCCAACTCAGCGCAGATCAGGGACTGAACCTGCGGCCTTCCTGATTCTGTATATCATCATACCACACCAAGTGGTCCCATGACTGACTCAGCCACCCAGGAAGTTCTTTATTTTAAATTTTAGTAGCACATATTCGCCAGTGCATTGTGATGTTGTGAATTTAAGCTCTGTGCAAATACATGTACCATCAGTCAGTTCTAGGATTATGAAAGATCTTTACTGTTGAGCTGCTTTATCCTGTGTTTCTGACTGAAATTGAGTGAGCTGACTGGGGCCCAATAGTATCTCAAGCTTGTCCGAATATGAAATACTTTGCACTGTATTGTGGAATGTGCCAGTGCAGCATTTAATGATTCCTCAATTGGAACCATGACAAAAAGCGCTTGGATTTTCCTTATAGGGAGTTGGCGATCTTGGCTGGCTCAGCGAGTGCCAGCCAAGGGAGGGAGTGAAGGAACCCAAGTGAACAGCCAGCCTCTTCTGGATTCAACCAGAAAAGGCACCTGCAGATCCTACAGTACCAAGGTTGGCGGGGCAGGCTCAAAGGGCCAAATGGCCTACTCCTGCTCCTATTTCTAATAGAAACATAGAAACATAGAAGATAGGAGCAGGAGTAGGCCATTCGGCCCTTCGAGCCTGCTCCGCCATTCAACAAGATCATGGCTGATCATCCAAACCCTAGCACCCGATCCCTACACCGACAGCCATCCCACCCAAGCCCTATCCCCGTAACCCCACGTATTTAATCCCCCCTAACACTAAGGGCCAATTTTTTTTTTTATCATGGCCAATCAACCTAACCCGCACATCAATGTTCACACTCTCCAAGTCGAGGAGGACTTTGTAAGTGTGAGAAGGGAAGCACAGGCTAGGCAAGAATGAAAAGGGATAAATAAATGCTCACAACGCAAAAAAAGGATTAAATAAAATTAGAACTGCAGCGGCTTTGCTAACTAGCGGAGTGAAAATGAATAGCTAAACCAACACCACTTATCAATTTCAGTCACAGGTAAACGGTTAGTTACTTACTTGAACTATAATTCATCATTCCTTTCACAAGGGAACTGTAATAATGGAAGTTGCGACGGTTGTGATTAGTCTGCATGTTACGTTGAATCTGTAATGTGGCCTTGCTAATAAAATAAGAACAGATGAAAATTCCGATCACAATCCCAGCAATAAAGTTGATAAAGGAGCTCACAGACCTTGAGACTGCCATCGTGTTCTGAGAAAGACAAAAACAAATCACCACATAATTTGAGAAAGACCATGAATTATGCTGCAGTAACCTTTACTAGCATATTTACTTCGCCTACTCATATTCAAGATAGATTTCAAAATGACCTGCTCAATGACACAACTGCAAATCCAAGTGTTTGCGTTTTAGACTAGAGAAGCTGGGGTTGTTCTCCTTGGAGCAGAGAAGGTCGAGAGGAGATCTGATAGTGGTGTACAAAATCATGAGGGGTGTAGACAGAGTAGATAGAGAGAAACTGTTCCCATTGGCGGAAGGGTCGGGAACCAGAGGACACAGATTTAAGGTGATTGGCAGAAGAACCAAAGGCGACATGAGGAAAAACTTTTTTACGCAGCGAGTGGTCAGGATCTGGAATGCACTGCCTGAGAGGGTGGTGGAGGCAGATTCAATCATGGCTTTCAAAAGGAAATTGGATAAGTACCTGAAGGAAAAAAAATTGCAGGGCTATGGGGAAAGGGCGGGGGAGTGGGACTAGCTGAAGTGCTCTTACAGAGAGCCGGCACGGGCTCGACGGGCTGAATAGCCTCCTTATGTGCTGTAACCATTCTATGATTCTATGATTCTAAATTCCATAATTCAATTTAAAAATCAAAGGGCAGTGGCTCATTATTGGGTGGGTGGAGAAAGGGAGAAATGAAGGAAAATTGAAAAATGACGTCCTGTACTTTCAACCAGGTTAAATCTAATTTCCCTTGAATATAAGTTCATGGTAATATTTATCTATGTCAAACTGTTACTTGTACAGTGCAGTGCAAAGTCAGCAGACCAATTAAGCTGAAGGTTCCACGTTGGAGTCTGGCTAGATGCACATGCATGTTTGCATACTCCAATTGCCTTTCAATGTTAGGACAGAGTCAATGACAGCACTAGATCACTGCTAATATTAGAGACATTCAAAATTAAGTGTAATGGACAACCAGGGACTTGATGTCACACTAGGCTAAGGCTACATTGTAACCAGTGCAAAGCCCAAGTGATACCACCTCTTGGAAATAGTTTTACACCTCTTGCCTTGAGTGTGATCAGGAGTCAGATTGCTGATTTAACTCCTTACGTTGTGCAATTAGGTTTGTGTTAATATGTATCAAAAACTGTTTTGTATTCACACAAGAGCAGTTGTAGTACTTGCCCGTTAGTGTGCTGCCCATCTGGGTTGGATCATTAGATGTCCTCCCCCCACACCAAGCAGAGAATAGTACCCCAGATCGTGCTTCGTGCATGACACTAGACAGTGAGTGTCAGAAGGCTAATTGGAGTTGGAGAGTATTAGAGCCAAGGCTGATCCTGTTCTCACCAGATGCCTACACATCTTCCAGCAGCGTGCACTGGATGGCAATCAGGAACGGATACCTTGTCTGGTTTTTTGCTGCTCCCCAATGTAGGTGCACTGAAGTCAGTTCTGGAGCTCCTACTGCTGCCTGGTTAGCTCATTCACAGACTGGGAATTGAGCAAAGTACCTTCTAGTCTATTAGGCTTAGTATTATTCTTTGATTATTATTAATATGTATATTCTCTTCAAGATTATGAAAGGGTTTGATAGGGTAGACGTAGAGAAGATGTTTCCACTTGCGGCCGAGACCAGAACTAGGGGCCATCAATATAAGGTAGCCACTAATAAATCCAATAGTGAATTCAGAAGAAACTTCTTTACCTAGAGAGTGGTTTACCTAGTTGAGGCGAGTAGCATTGATGCATTTAAGGGGAAGCTAGATAAACACATGAGGGAGAAAGGAATAGAAGGATATGTTGATGGGCTTAGATGAAGAAGGGTGGGAGGAGACTCATGTGGAACGTAAACACCACCACAGGCCTGTTGGGCTGAATGGCTTGCTTTTGTGCTGTAAATACTTTGTAACTTTATAATATGTTTTTTCCACCATGAGCTGCTGGGCAGCGATCATGAGGGAGTTTGCCAATGCCGCCCATTCATATACACACATACTTGTACCGATAGCTATCCAACATTGTCAGAACCTTATTCCGTCTTATGCTTTTTGTTCCCGTGGCACAGGAGGAGGTGTGTGGCCAATGTATACCAAATACCCCATCGAAAGCTGGTGTTTTGGAGACTAAAATGGTGCCCACTTGCCCTTTTCCTCTTTAACCTAAGCCCAGTACATTACTTGAGGGCTACTAAGCTCTGGAATTCCCTCCCTAAACCTCTCTGCCATTCTTTCCTCCTTTATGATGCTCTTAAAACCTACCTCTTCTGTCCTAATATCCCCTTATGTGGCTCGGTGTCAAACTTTGTTTGATAACGCTCCTGTGAAGCGTCTTGGGACGTTTTACTATGTTAAAGGTGCTATATAAATGCAAGCTGTTGTTGTTGGTGTTATCATATCACTTTTCTCGGGGAGGGGAGGGTAATGGTGGAGGTAAATCAAGCTCAATAATTATCCACGTGCAGCTTGCCAAACATCAGATTCTTATAATCTGTTCATTATCAAATCAATGCCATTTGTATTTGTGGCATCCATTTCTAATTATTTCAGATCATGTTAATGCCATTCAATTTATGTCTGACTTTAACCAGGTCACTGACCTTGTAAGACTCCTTGGGGGAAAAATTGAGTCACGCCCCCTTTTGGGGTGCTAACTTCGCTGGGGTGCTACTTTTAACGCCCCGAAAAAATTAGCACTCCTGCGGCCGAAATTCATCGACAGCGCCCCGAGAGAGAAGCAGGGCGCTACTGGAAGCGCCCCGCCTCCCTCTTGGGTGTGCGAGGGAATATTGTGGCGCTATGTGCGGCACATCGCGCCGCAGTATTGCAGGCCTTCCTCCCCTTCTTAAAGGGGAGGGACCTTGTGCAGGGCGACCCGGGGCCCACCTGGGCCACCAGGTTCAGCGTGCCGGCAAAAGAGCCTGGCGCTCAACAGTAGTGCCGGGCTCATGGAGCGCAGCCGGCACGCCGTGGTGGTGGGGAGGGGGGCAGTGCTCAGGAGGCCAGGGATGGCAACGGAGGCAGGTGTTGGCAGGCAGCCAGCAACAAAAATGGCCGCTCGGCACCTCGCCTTTAATTAGTGCTGCCCCGGCTGCAGGTAGGCCCCCGACACCGCCGGACATAGTGTCCTGCGGTAAGTCAGGGGGCACTACCGAAGATCGCGGCCGGGGCGTGAACGGGGCGCTGCGCATGGCGATGACGTCATCGCCGGCGGTGCAGCACCATGGGGCGCTAACAGTTACCGCCGGCGCTAATCTCCCACTGAATTTCGCGGGAGGCATTGGCGGCACCGCGCCCGCCCGGGCGCTAGTTGCTTTGCGCCCCGTTAGCGCCCTCTTAGGGTGCTAACGGGAGGCGCAAAGCAACCAAATTTCCCCCCACCCTCGTTTCCTGTTCTTTCCAATCCCTCTGTCTTTCAAAAAGCAAAATACTGCGGATGCTGGAATTCCGAAATAAAAACAGAAAATGCTGGAAATACTCATCATCCGTGGAGAGAGAAACAGAGTTAATGTTTCAGGTCATCAACCTGAAACGTTAAATCTGTTTCTCTCCCCTCTGCCTTCCTGGATTGCAATGGACAAATCTCTTTTTCTCGCTTGATTACCTGGTTATCGTCGAACAGCTTCTAGTTTTCTTATTCCTTGACCAGCTTCTCGTTATTTCAGTGCTCTTTCTTTTTTTTTTAATTCATTTTTTTATGGGATGTGGGCGTCGCTGGCAATGCCAGCATTTATTGCCCATCCCTAATTGCCCTTGAGAAGGTGATGGTGAGCTGCTCTTCATTTGTTTTTGGGTGAGAAAATGAGTGTGATAATGAGAAAGGTCCCTGTTGATTGGAAAAGAGTGAAAAGTGTTCTGCTCTCCACCTCTTACCTTTTTTTCCATTATTATTCCCTTGCTAATGACCCCTTTCTGCCTTCTTGCTGAAAGTACCTTGAATCACTAGGCGAAGACATATATTCATAAATGATTAACTTACAAATTGTACCAGAGCATTCACAATCTCAAACACTATTTTGGGAAGCACATTTGTGATAACCTTTCGACGTGAGCAGCCATTACTCGGTTTGCTAAAAAAGTAAACAACCTACATGTAGGAAACTGGGTGGCACAATGAGTTGGAGCATTATCATCTCACTGCTCGGGCCTGACTTTAATTCTTTGTTCCTGCTTTAAAATTCTAGTTACATGAATCACGTGCCGTTCAGAGGGGTTTATGCACTACATATCTCACTGTAAACTCCCATAGGTTTTGTAAATAAAAAGGAAATACTTGCATTTATTTAGCGCCTTTCCTGACCTCAAGACGTCCCAAAGTGTTTTACAGCCAATGAAGTACATTTTTGAAGCGTGGTCACTGTTGTAAAAAAAAGAAAGGCTTGCATTTTTATAACACCTTTCACCGGACGTCCCAAAGCACTTTACAGCCAATGAAAATGAGCACAAACATGTGAGGTCCGACTGAGGTTTGAACTCTGAGCACTAACCATTACACCGTCATTGAAACATGTAAAGTTTCACTGAGACTTACACTCATATCGATGGATTTAGAGTCCAGAGTGTTACAAATGTTGTTAACCCATGTAAGGTCCCATCAAGATTTTGAACACAGATCACTGGAGCTAACCATTACACCATGGGACCATATGGAAACACCACAGCCAATTTGCACAAAGTCCCAGAAACAACAATTTGATAATGGCCAGATAATCTGTTTTTAGTTGTTGGCTGATGGATAATTATTGGCAGGGACATTGGGGAGAACCCTCCTGTGCTCTTCTTTGAAATAAGCGTGGTCACACCGTCCGCATGCCCGATACGAGACTCCCAAGACAAGAGCTCTGCTCGGAGCTCCGACACGGCAAGAGAGCCCCAGGTGGGCAGAGGAAATGCTTCAAGGACAGCCTCAAAGCCTCCTTGAAAAAGTGTAACATCCCCACTGACACCTGGGAATCCCTGGCCCAAGACCGCACAAAGTGGAGGAGGAGCATCCGGGAAGGTGCCGAACACCTCGAGTCTCTTCGCCGGGAGCAAGCGGAAGCCAAGCGCAAGCAGCGCAAGGAGCGCACATCAAGCCAAGCACCCCAACCACCCGCCCCTTCAACCACCGTCTGCCCCACCTGTGAAAGAGTCTGTAGGTCCCGCATTGGACTCATCGGTCACCTGAGAACTCATTTTCAATGTGGAAGCAAGTCATCCTCGGTTCCGAGGGACTGTCTAAGAAGAAGAGTTGAAATAAGTCCACCTGAGAGGGCAGACGGGACCTCGGTTGAGCGTCTTATCCGAAAGACAGCACCTCCAACAGTGCAGCACTCCCTCAGTACTGCACTGGAGTGTCAGCCTAGATTTTGTGCATATTTGAAAGCGAGTGGGACAGTACCCGAGGAGAGAGAATGTTGTTGTGAAATGTTCTGGAATGCCTGAGGAAGTGAAAGGTGTTATTTGAATGCAAGTGATTTCTTTCCCTTTCAGGTGTTGCTTGGCCTGCTGTGAATTTTCGATTTCCAAAATTCAGTCTTTCTGTTTATCAATTGCAACAAGCATTTTTGCAGTGGATAAAATACCATATAAACCAAGGCAGTTGACCAGGAACTACGTGGGAGGTGGGTTCCCTCTTTATTTCTTCATTGGATGAAGTAGGGTACATTCATCTCCATTGAAGAGCAACCTATTAAAATCATTTTAGCTCCAGGCATGAATTCTCTCTTCTCCCCTCCCTCCAAATTAATTCCCTTGTGCTTTAGTAAATGGGATTTCCTTCAGCTGCCCAACACCCCACTGATCACTTCCCTTTCACCTGCCCTGCCCCATTAACAACCAAAAGACCAAGAACAAAAGCGCCTGAAAAGCCCTATTGTTAAAACGTGAGTATTCATTGAAGTGTCATTTTATGTAACGGCTGAAACTCTTCCCACAGAACAAACTGCCAGTCAGTGTATTTCCAAATTATGACATAGAGGGGGATTGGCAGACATGGGTCAGAATAAATAGAAATAGTGATCGAAAAGATCCAAACAACAGCAGTGTGTACCATCTACAAAATGCTCTGCAGCAACTCGCCAAGGCTTCTTCGGCAGCACCTCCCAAACCCGCGACCTCTACCACCTAGAAGGACAAGGACAGCAGGAGCATGGGAACACCACCACCTCCAAGTCACACACACCATCCTGACTTAGAGGTATATCGCTGATCCTTCATCGTCGCTGGGTCAAAATCCTGGAACTCCCTCCGTAACAGCACCGTGGGAGTACCTTCACCACACGGACTGCAGCGGTTCAAGAAGTGGGCTCACCACCACCTTCTCAAAGGGCAATTAGGGGTGGGCAATAAATGCTGGCCTTGCCAAGGACGCCCACATCTCAGGAACAAATATTTAAAAATGCTGTTAGCGTTAACAGTGAAAAGTGAGCTAGATAAAGGAACACCTTACAGTGGGTCAGGCCAGATATGGTACATCATATTATTTCCTTTCAAATTGTCTTATAAAGCCACATGGCCAGTTTTTTTTCAATAAATGCAAACTTATTCTCTTGTGACGCTAACTTATTTCCTAAATTAATGTGAAAGGTGCCCAGTCAGTGGGCAAGTGGACATTCCCCGGACCGCAGTCCCCGGGACCGCTTGCCCGAGTCCGGTGCTTCCTCTCCCGAGTTTAATTCACGATCTCCGGCCACAATTGCACACATTTCCCTCCCCCACTCTCTGCCCGCTTTACTCGAGTGACGGCTGAATGTTTACACGTTCGCCCCTCCGTTTACACACCTGGTCCGCGGGCAACTTTCAACTTGTCCAAACTCCCCAAGACAGTCACTTCTAACATCTCAGCATCCAGCGACTGAAAATCTGGGCCCACCCACAATTTATTTCTTTAATCACATCCGCACGGCACTCAGTACTTGAGTCACGTACTCCTTATCTTTTTATTATGTTCATATAATAACCAGGGGTGAGCTAGCTCCTGGGGAGTAGCACAGGGGCAGTCAGGACCATCCAGTCTTCAGTTGAAGCGGGATTAGAGGACTAAGTGGACCAGGGCAGATAGACATGATTCAGTTCCCATTTTAAAATTATATATTCTCGCCTTTTTAAAATATAATTTTATAGCAAAATGTTTATAACTAGTTATGGTCATATGTTTGTAATCACTTTGAGAAATAGAGTTGGTTGGAGCATCTGGGTTCTCAGTTATAGACTTGTGGTGCTGGGAAATGGAAAACCGAGGCAACACCATCACTGTGGGAAGGTGTAATTACAGCTTGACAGTGGTCACAGGAATTTAGAATGGACATTTTTGATAGGAAGAATAAGGAGGCAGAATACTCCTTGTAAAATAAGTGTCTAAATGGGGTAAAACAAAAGAAAAACTTGCATTTATATAGTGCCTTTCATGACCACCGGAAGTCCCAAAGCGCTTTACAGCCAATGAAGTACTTCTTGAAGTGTAGTCACTGTTGGAATGTAGGAAACACGACAGCCAATTTATGCACAGCAAGCTCCCACAAACAGCAATGTGATAATGACCAAATAATCTGTTTTAGTGATGTTGATTGAGGGATAAATATTGGCCAGGACACCGGGGATAACTCCCCTGCTCTTCTTCGAAGTAGTGCCATGGGATTTTTTACATCCACCTAACATCTCATCCGAAAGACGGCACCTCCGACAGAGCAGCACTCCCTCAGCACTGCACTGGAGCGTCAGCCTAGATTATGTGCTCAATGCCTCGGGAGTAGGGCTCAAACCCACAACCTTCTGACATGGAGGCAAGGATGCTACCAACTGAGCCACAGCTGACAGGGGCAGAGGGATCGAAGGTACAGATACACAATGTCATAAATCGCAACTTCTACAAGAAGTACTACTGAACGGCCAGCTGAGGGCGCCGCCCGAGGAGTATAAATACTCGGGCGTGGACCCAGCTTGGCCAGAGACAGTCTGGAAACAGGAAGCTAGTGACTACTAACTAGACCTCCATGTTTTGTTACAAGTCGATTAAAGCCTTGCTTTATGTACAACCAAGTGCGCAGTGAGTCTTTATTACGTTACACAAATCACTAAAAGTAGCAACACAGGTTAATAACGTCATAAAAAAGCAAATAAAGCACTAGGGTTCATTTCTAAAGGGGTAGAATTGAAAAGCAGAAAAATTATGTTTAACTTATATAGATCCTTGGTCAGACTACACTTGGAGCACTGTGAACAGTTCTGGTCTCCATATTATAAAACAGACATAGAGGCACTGTGGAAGGTGCAAAAAGGATTTACCGTACTAGGATAGTACCAGAACTGAGAGGTTATACCTATCAGGAAAGAAAGAACAGACAGTGGGGTGACCTGTTAGAGGTCTTTAAGATTATGAAAGGGTTAGGTGTAGAAAAGATGTTTCCACTTGTGGGCGAGACCAGAACTAGTCGTAAATATAAGAAAGCTACTGATAAATCCAATTGGGACTTCAGGAGAAACTTCTTTACCCAGAGAGTGGTTAGAATGTGGAACTCGCTACCACAGGGAGTAGTTGAGATGACTAGCATAGATGCATTTAGGGGTAAGCTCGATAAACACATGAGGGAGAAAGGAATAGAAGGGTATGTTGATGGGGTTAGATGAAGATAGGTGGGAGGAAACGTGTGTGGGCCAGTTGGGCTGAATGGCCTGTTTCGGTGTTGTAAATACTATGTAACTATGAATTCTCAACATGCCCTTCTGCTAAGTGAAATTCTGTAGGAGGAGCATAAATTTGTGAAATGTATCTGAGAGTTTTTTAAATCTTTTTTATGTTTTGCAGAAAGTGTCTGTTGTACACAGGACTTTTTATATATTACTAATAAATTGCCATTGATGTTGCCTTCATTTAATTGATGGATTTTTTAAATACAAGATGGTGATGGAGTTGAGACAGATTTCAAAAACTCACTCTGAAGAGTGACTTAGTGACCAGAGCCTGCAACGGCATCATGATAGTTGACAGCAAAATTGAATAGGAACAAAGGAACAGGGGTAGGCCATTCAGCCCCTTGAGCCTGTTCCGCCAGCCAACGAGATTATGGCTGACCTGTATCCTAGCTCCATCCTCCCGCCTAGGCTCTATGGGGGGAAAAATTCAGTTGTTTGCGCCTCCCGTTAGCACCTTAAGAGGGTGCTAATGGGGCGCAAAGCAACGAGCGCCCGGGCACGGCGATGTTTGCACCGCTCGCAAAATTAACTAGACATTTTGCGGCGGCGCTAAACACTACTGCCACGATCTCCTGTGCCGGCAGATTGTGACGTCAGTCAAGTGCGCATTAGCTCCCCGGACCGGATATTGAGTGGCGCCCCCTGCCTTACCGCCTGCCGCTAGCAACGACAGGTTGAGGGGAGCGTTTTGCAGTCAGAAAGGGACTGGGGGAGCGCTATTTAAAGGTGACCGCTTCCTGCCTTTTTTTGTCGGTGACATTTTTGCACCACGCATTCTGAGAGAGAGAGAGACTTCTGGAGAGATTCAACGCTGTGTGAAGGAGTTTTGAGTACTGAGCAGCACTTTGCAGGTTTATTTTGATTTGCCCTTCCTTGCTTCGCCAGTGCACTGAGGTAGCGCCTCGCTCCTCGGCCTTTGCGCCTTAAGACAGGTGTGAAGTGCCTGATTTAGCGCTCCAATCACCTCCGGGCGATAAAATCCAAGTTTTCTGTCGGAGAAAATAATTAGCGCCAGGCACTAAGCTTTGCGCACGGCCGATAATGGCGCCCCAAACGGGGCGATTCTGAATTTTCCCCCCTATATCCCTTAATACCCTCAGTTGGCAAAAATCTATCGATCTCAGATTTAAAGTTATTCATTGAGCTAGCATCTACTGAACCCTTTGTGTGAAGTAGTATTTCCTAGCTTCTCCCTGGAATGGTCTGGCTCTGATACCCCACCAGTGGAAGGGGTTTCTCTCTACCCCATCAATCCCTTTCAAAATCCTAAAAATCTCAATCAAATCACCTCATAACCTTGGATATTCCAAGGTACTGCATAACTGTAGCAAAACTTCCTCCCCTTTATATTCTAACCTTCTAGATATAAAGACTAACATTCTATTAGCTGTTTTGATTATTTTTCGTACCTGACCACTGCATTTTAGTGATCTGTGTACATGGACCCCTAAATCTCTTTGGACCTCCACTGTTCCGAACCTTTCACCATTTAAAAAATACTCGGATCCTTTTTTGGCCCAAAATGGATGACCTCACACTTACCTGCAATGAAATCCATTGACCTACTCACTTAATCTATCAATGTCTCTTTGTAATTTTATGCTCCTGTCTACACTACTTACTCTGCCACCAATTCTTGTGTCATCGGCAAACTTGGATATATAGCTCTCTATTGTGTTATCTAAGTCATTAATAAATATAGTGAATAGTTGAGGCCCCAACACAGATTCTTATGGGACACCACTAGTCACTTCCTTCCAATTATCCCTACTCTCTGTCTTCTACTGCCTAACCAAACTCCCAATAATTTGTCTTCAATTCCATGAGTTTTAATTTTAGCTAACAGTCTCTTCTGTGCAACCTTATCTAATGCTTTCTGGAAGTCCATATAAACTACATCTACAGACTACTACTTTAGTTACTTCCTCAAAAAATACTATTAGGTTAATTAGGTTAATGACCTACCATTTACAAATCCATGTTGGTTCTCTCTGATCAACTCAAATTTCTCTAAGTGCTCAGTCACTCAGACCTTAATTATAGATTCCAATAACTTCCCCACAGAAGATGTTAGACCAACAGATCTATATTTTCCTGGTTTCTCTCCCTCACCTATTTTTTAAATTCATTCAAGGGGCATCGCTGGAAAGGCCAGCATTTATTGCCCATCCCTAGTTGCCCTCGAGAAGGTGGTGGTGAGTCGCCTTCTTGAAATGCTGCAGTCCGTGTGGTGAAGGTACTCCCACAGTGCTGTTAGGGAGGGTGTTCCAGGATTTTGACCCAGCAACAATGAAGGAATGGCGATATACTTCTAAATCAGGATGGTGTGTAACTTGGAGGGGAACTTGGAGGTGGTGGTGTTCCCATGCGCCTGCTGCCCTTGTCCTTCTAGGTGGTAGAGGTTGCGGGTTTGGGAGGTGCTGCCGAAGAAGCCTTGGTGAGTTGCTGCAGTGCATCTTGTAGATGGTACACGCTGCAGCCACGGAATGCTGGTGGTGGAGGGAATGAATGTTTAAGGTGGTGGATGGGGTGCCAATCAAGCGTGCTGCTTTGTCTTGGTTGGTGTCGAGCTTCTTGAGTGTTGTTGGAGCTGTCATCCAGGCAAGTGGAGAGTATTCCATCACACTCCTGACTTGTGTCTTGTAGATGGTGGAAAGGCTTTGGGGAGTCAGGAGGTGAGACACTCGCCGCAGAATATCCAGCCTCTGACCAGCTCTTGTTGCCACATTATTTATGTGGCTGGTCTCGTTAAGTTTCTGGTCAATGGTGACCCTCAGGATGTTGATGGTGGGGGATTCGGCAAAGGTACTGCTGTTGAATGTCAAGGGACGGTGGTTAGGCTCTCGCTTGTTTGAGATAGTCATTGCCTGGCACTTGTGTGGCATGAATGTTATCTGCCACTTATCAGCCCAAGCCTGAACGTCGTCCACATCTTGCTGCATGCGGGCATGGACAGCTTCATTATCTGAGGAGTTGCGAATGGCACTGAACACTGTGTAATCATCAGCGAACATCCCCATTTTTGACCTTATGATGGAGGGAAGGTCATGGATGAAGCAGCTGAAGATGGTTGGGCCTAGGACACTGCCCTGAGAAACTCCTGCAATTATGTCCTGGGGCTGTGATAATTGACCACCAACCACAACCATCTTCCTTTGTGCTAGGTATGACTCCAGCCAGTGAAGAGTCCCCCCCCCCCACCCGATTCCCATTGACTTCAATTTTACTAGAGCTCCTTGATGCCACACTCGGTCAAATGCTGCCTTGATGTCAAGGGCAGTCACTCTCACCTCACCTCTGGAATTCAGCTCTTTCATCCACGTTTGTACCAAGGCTGTAATGAGGTCTGGAGCTGAGTGGTCCTGGTGGAACCCAAACTGGGCATCAATGAGCAGGTTATTGGCGAGTAAGTGCTACTTGATAGCACTGTCGGTGACCCCTTCCATCACTTTGCTGATGATTGAAAGTAGACTGATGGGATGGTAATTGGCCGGATTGGGTTTGTCCTGCTTTTTGTGGACAGGACAAACCTGGGCAGTTTTCCACATTGTCGGATAGATGCCAGTGTTGTAGCTATGAAAGCATTCTGGCTATTGAGATAAGGCAGTTGTTGACCCTGAATAAATAACCTTATTGAAATAGGTGAATGGCTCAGACAAGCTGACATTTTGGGAACAAAACAATGGTTCACCCTGGATAAGGTGTTCTAATTTTAACCTCGTAAAGATGACATAAAGTTAGGAACACCTGCCGTCACACCATTTATATATGGTCAACCCAGAACACCTGGAGATGAGACAAGATTCTGGCTGATGTGGCAGTAAGAGTTGCAGAGGTCGGCAGAAAAATGACTAGGGATAATTAACTTGCAGCAGCAGAAAACCTTAAAGGAAATACCACTGGAAAAGGGTATAAATATTGAACTCTCAAATGTGATAGGAGACTCGCTTTAATCGGGCAAAGCGATTCTCGGCTTCAGAGGTGGCTCTATAGTCTCCAACTCTTCATACCTCGGGGATCAAAGGTATTTGATATTGGTGGATATCCTGTATAAGAAACCTTTAAGAACAGTAATACTGTAGCAAAGTTAAAATTTAAAAGTAAGATTCTCTGTTAAAAAGATAGTATGTTTTCTCTTTTTAGAATGGTTAAAGTTGCGATTGACTGATTCACCAACTGTAAATTGCATGTCAGTTCTTTAATAAATCTATATTTTTAGAATTGTCTCACAAGTCTCCTGTATCAAAAACTCACAAACTCAATCTCTGTACACTTTTTGGTGAGGAGTTGCAGAATTCTGAGGGAGTTTTCCGGACCCTCATAATATCCGGGACATTACAGTCTATCTAAACTTATTAAAAGCGCTATCTGGAGGACGGTAACATTCTCAGGTTGTTCCTTTCCTTTAGGGAGAGATAGTCCGGACCTTTAGGCCCAATTAAGCGTCTTTAGGATTCGGCTACCTCAAACTTTAGTTGAAAGTGAACGTCTGAGAAATACGCCTGATCCGGGGTAGCCCTAAAGGGGCTAGGACTAGTAATTATCCCTTCAGCAGGACTGCAGAGCTTTGATCTGATCCGTTGATTGTGGGATCGCTTAGCTCTGCCTATAGCAGCTCCTTGTTTTTTTAGCATGCATGTAGTCCTGTGTTACAGCTTCCCCAGGTACACCTGGTGCTGCTCCTGGCATGTTCTTCTACATTCCTTATTGAACCAGGGTTGGTCCCCTGGCTTGATGGTTTACACAGAAATTTACAATGGTAAACGTTAACATCAAGTGTGACCAAAAATAATGACAACAGGAAATAAGGTTTGCGAACAAGAATTGCACATCCAATGCAAGATCTTTAATAATATTTTATGTAAACCAATTGTCGGGTTCATAATCATTTTGATATTGACTGCATTTTCCTTCATTGCATGCTTGTTGAATGTACTAATTGAACAGATTTAAAATCATGTAAAATGTGAATTAGAAACCATTCTTTGATTTATTGCCCACATTCAGTGGATGGCTTTGTTTTTTTAATACAAGATGGTGATGGAGTTCGGATTTAATTCTAATAAAGCAGGTATAAGTACTAGGTCGTTTATCAAATCCAAATTACACAGGTTTAAACAAACCCAAAACTGGACACTGTATTAGACTGGATTTATTTGCAAGCTTTGAGAATTGTAAATCCAACCTAATATTGCCTTCAGTTTTGTGTGAAATGATGGGGGTGTGTGGGGGGGGGGGGATCTTTCACCTCAGCCCACCGCCACCTTCTCATAGGCAACTAAGGATGGGCGATAAATGCTGGCCTTGCTAACAATGCCGCTATCCCAAGAATATGGTTTTTTTTTTTAAAACAGCAAATTTACTTTGTGTGGCACTCATGTGTAGGGAACCAAAAAGTGTTCCTCTAAGGCTGCTGTAAAAGTACCTTTGGTGTGCTTGGTAGTCTTCTGAGTTACAATGCCAATTTTGCATTGATGTGCATTCAAAACCACTTTGTAGCGAAGCAGAATCAGCAGTAAAAATCCAGCCATAGACTGGAGTTATATTGCACTCACTGGGAATCAGACAAGTGTGAGATGGTCTGCAGGAGGGCTTTAGTGTGGTCTGTGGTCTCTGGAGGTAACTGACACTTTTCTACCGATGAGCAAAACTGCTTTCCAGCAATGTGGAAGTGGCAGCATAGCTGCACCCTTAAGTTCAATGTATCTTTAGTGATTTATGCTAGTATGACTTGGTGCTGGTTTAAACAAAGTTCAACTTCAGCTTGGGTTTTATGCCAATACCATGTTTCTCATGCAAGAGTCCTCTGCAGGGAGGATGTCAGGTTACTTGCTACCAAACATCTACCAATGCAGTCTTGGCGCTGCCTGTTAGGAAATGCACAAAAGCAACCAGGGTGATCTGTCCCCCAATTTTCTTTCCCTTCCTCCAAGGCAATGTGTTGGAACATCTCTCCTGTGTGTAGAATCATGGATACGAACCACGTCTTAGCACTGAATGGTGTGTTATAAAATAAAAGACTGGCATTTTCATAGCGCATTTCACAACCTCAGGATGTCCAAAGTGCTTTACAGCCAATGAAGTACTTTTGAAGTGTAGTCACTGTTGTAATATAGGAATCATGGCAGCCAATTTGCGCACAGAAAGCTCCCACAAACAGCAATGAGATAATGACCAGATCATCTGTTTTTAGTGATGTTGGTTGTAAATGAAATGAACTGAGCTAAAATTTGGATTTACACTTCTTAACTAATTTTTCATGTCAGCTTCTTTTTAGTTAAACCATGTATGTCCAGGTTCAAAAAAGTTAGGCTGCATTTATCTAAATAGACCAGCAGGTGGCATCCAAAGTCCAATTTGTTTCTCAATCTGAACTTAGATTTTGAAATTTTTCAGCAATTTATTATTCCTGGGAGGAATTTTTATACTCCCTTTGGAAACTGTAAGTAAATGTATGAAAAACTATAGAAAGGATCAAGCCAAGGAGATAACAAAGTTCAAAAGATAATGCTGCTTTGAAAATATTCCCTCTTCCCATGATAGTCGGTTATTTTGGTCTAGTCTCCAAGATTTGAAGATAGATACAGATGCGGAAAGCCTTTCTACCCACGGTAGTTTATCATCCAACTCTTAAATAATTGCTGCATTTTCGCTTCTACTCCCCTAAAACACCTTTAACGTAGTAAATCATCCCAAGGTGCTTCACAGGAGCGTTATCAAACAAAATTTGACACCGAGCCACATAAGGAAATATTAGGGCAGATGACCAAAAATTTGGACAAAGAGGAAGGTTTTAAGGAGCATCTTTTAAAGGAGAGCTAGAGAGGCGGAGAGGTTTAGGGAGGGAATTCCTGAGCTCGAGGCCCAGACAACTGAAAGCACAGCTGCCAATGGTGCAGCGATTACATTCAGGGATGCGCAAGAAAGACAGACTTGCATTTATATAGCACCTTTCACGACCACCGGACGTCTCAAAGCGCTTTACAGCCAATGAAATACTTTTTGCAGTGTAGTCACTGTTGGAATGTTGGAAACGCAGCAGCCAATTTGCGCACAGCAAGCTCCCACAAACAGCAATGTGATAATGACCAGATAATCAGTTTTTGTTATGTTGTTTGAGGGATAAAATATTGGCCTGGACACCGGGGAGAACACCCCTGCTCTTCTTCGAAATAGTGCCATGGGATCTTTTACGTTCACCTGAGAGAGCAGACGGGGCCTCGGTTTAATGTCTCATTCGAAAGACGGCACCTCTGACAGTGCAGCGTCCCCTCAGCCGCAGGAAAATCAACGCTGGAGCACTCAAAGACCATGCTAAGAAAGCCCTATTCAGCCTGCGCCTCACAAACAACCTGACGACTCCCAGTGATGCAGAGACACAGAGTGTCCACAGCGCCTGGTCTGCACTCAAGGCCTCTAAAGAGACGCTCGGTCACTCGACCAGAAAACACCAAGACTGGTTCGACAAGAATGACCAGGAGATCCAGGAGCTAATAAGCCGCAAGCGCAAGGCATTCCTGATCTGGAAACAGCAACACAACTCAAGAGCAAGAAAGCAGCTCTAGAGACGCCTGAAGGCCGAGGCCCAACAAAAAACTCGCGACTTAAAGAACAGATGGTGGGTGGAGAAAGCGCAGGAGATCCAGCAGCTAGTCGACAACCACGAGGTGCGTGGATTCTTTAGCGCAGTCAAGACCATCTACGGCCCAAGCAAGTCATCCTCGGTTCCGAGGGACTGCCTTAGAGAAATAGCTCCCTCAGCAAGAGGCCAGAATTGGAGCAGCGCAGAGAATGGAACTGCAGTCAATGGAACTCAGTATCAGGCTCTGCATATAACAGGCGGCCAATCCGATACCATCCACTTTGTGCCAGCGCCCGAGATGAATTTCTAGGCCACTGGGTTTAAACAGGGAGAATTTGATTGCTATCTGCTCTGCTGGTATACAAACTGAAAAGATGACCTGCAGTGTAATCCTTGAAACAAATGCTGAGGTTTGTTATGTTAAGGTGAACACAATTACGGCAGCGAGGCTGTAATTCTGAACTGAACTGTTATGTCACATCAAGTTGACAGCTTATCTCCAGCTGTTGTAAGTCTGAAACGAAATCATTGCATTATTTGTGATGATAATCTGATAGCCATATTTGTTTAATGCATAGTTGGAAAAATAATCATTAATCTACAACTGTGTTCAGCTACAATTTTCTCTAGCTGTTAAAGGTGGAATATTTTCTTAATTAATATTACTTGAGCTGCTTAAATGTAGGAGGACTCAAAGAAAGCTAAATATGGCACCCTATATTAAACCCTTGACATACAATGCTAAATTTCAACAGACTCCCTGTTAGTTGTGGCCATCGTGATGTTGGGCTTGTCCAGCAAGTCCTAGGACCCATCCATTTTTAATTCATTAAAAAAATCTATCATTTAGGGCTCCTGTGGCAGCGTGTCTTGTGTGTGTATGAAATGGGATGAGCAATACACAAACATTGTGTACAGTGAGGATGTCCACTTCAAAGGGAAGTAACCTGATAAATGCCCCCCTCTATGCTGTAAAAGTCTATAAACTGAGGGATGGCTGTAAATGGAGTTAGAAGAAATTGGATTCGCAATCGCAAATAACGAGATGGATTGCAAGCTCATTCAGATAAACAACAGCTGAGCAATGGTCAGCCAAACAGATGCTAAAGGCTAAAGGGATCAAGGGATATGGGGAGAAGGCAGGGACAGGGTACTGAATTTGGATGATCAGCCATGATCTCATTGAATGGCGGAGCAGGCTCGAGGGGCCGAATGGCCAACTCCTGCTCCTATCTTCTATGTTTCTATCATATTTAAAATGAATGGCTGTGACTCTGAATAAGTGGCTCATGTTGAATCCAAACTCTGCCCTGGTCTATAATGTTCTAAAATCTAAATATACATCCATATTTAAACGGGCCAATCTTTTTGATCGGAGTAAATCCAACTCAACTCGGGTCGTGAAACCGGAACTAAATGCGAAAGGCGCCAAGGAAAGCTTGTCCGCCCGGAATACCAGGCGGGTCGGCTTCCGGTCGTGTGTGCGCGCTACAACCGGAAGTGGCGGAAAACAACAACGGCCAACGACACGAGCGGCGAGCGAGTTATTCCGAGAGTCGCGGCCGGTCGCGGTCAGAGAGCGAGAAGCGGCTTCCCGAGGAGGAGAATGCCGCGCAGGAAGGTGAGCGTCGCGCAAGCCGCGGCTCCGGTACTACCTTACCCCCGCGCCGCCGGGCTCCGCGCTCTCCCGGCGGCATGATCGCTGTTATTCCCCCCCTCCTTTCTCCTCCTCCTTGATTTATATTTCGCCCGCCCAAACTATGCGCCCAGGGAAAAGCCCGAGATTTTTTTTTAGCGTGCTGGCTGCGGCGTCGCCGAACCCGTCCCTGCGGCCTCTTCACCCTCCCAGCCCGCGGAAAGTACGCGAAGCCGCTGCTTGGCCTCGCGCTGGGCCTGCCGATGTTCCACTCGCCGCCAGTCCCGCCCCCCTCTCGCGCTCCGATTGGCTCGACGGCTGTCACTCCAATCGCAGACCGCGCTGGCCCGCCTCTACCCTCGCGCTCTGATTGGCTCGATGGCTGTCACTCAGATCTGAACCCGCGCTGGCCAGTCCCCCTCGCGCTCTGATTGGCTCGACGGCTGTCACTCCAATCTGAGCCGGCGCTGACCCGTCCCCCCTCGCGCTCCGATTGGCTCGATGGCTGTCACTCCGATCTGAGCCCGCGCTGGCCCGCCTCTTCTCCCCCTCGCGCTCCGATTGGCTCGACGGCTCGACGCCCGCCGATCCCGCGCTGCCCCGCCACCTGATTGGCTGGCGGGGATTTTTATGGCAGCGGTTGGTGCAGCTACTGCTGAGCGGTGGGGGCTGGGCCGGGCCAAGCGGCGCAGAAAACAACTGGCAATTCGGTTGCCTGGGGCCTTTCATTTCTGTTGACTGTGAGCAATAGTAAGCGAATGGCATTGCCATATTAATGCAAGGTGTTGTTGCATGCAACCAACATAAGCTCATGTAAAGAGAAGTTTACACCAAGGCTGCCGGGGATTGGGGCCATGTGTTCCAGTAATAACTTAAAATCCAAAAGTAGGAACCAGCTTGCACCAGATTTAAACAGTTTGAGTTTTTATTTGAAATACATAATCTGATGCATTAAACTGAGCCACCCTTTAGATCCAAATGGGTCTCGTAACCTTTTCTGTGACCATGACCTGGTGAGGGTTACACCTACTTTGCAGTTGGACTGGGAAGTTCTATGCAGTTGCAGACAGACAGGCAGTCAGTGCACATGTCTATGCACAGAGCAAGTTATTTTATTCCTGTCCTTTCAGGGTTGCTTTAAACTACTGTTTCTTTTACTTTTGCGTACCCACTTTAGGGTTCATGGAAGTGGCCCTGTGTACATTTTTAAACCTCGTTCTGACCGACATGTTATGCAATTAAACATGGCAACAATGTAGTAAATTTCTGCATTGCTCATCCACCCAGTTTCATTTGAAATAAAAACAAAGACCACTGGAAACACTACGCAAGTCGGGCAGCATCCGCGAAGCGCTGAGGAAGGGTTCTTGTCTGTTTTCTCCACCGATGTTGCTTGACTTGCTCAGTGTTTCTAGCATTTTCTGTGTTTTTCCGATTTCTAGTATCTACAGTATTTTGCTTTTTGTTAATTATTTTGAGTCTTGCCCTTGATGTGCCTTCCTTTGACCCATGCTGTATAGGTTCTTCAATTGTACTGAAAGGTAGATTTCTAACTCAACTTATGGAACTGCCATTTAAAGATGTGTAGCATGTATTCATGCTGTGGTCAGGAAGATTATTGGCATTGCAGTCACACATTTTGTCATGAGTTGTGTTGCTCACCATTCTTATAAAGAGTTCCTCTGTTTGACAAGTGAGGGCTGAAAACAGTGCTTGTCGGTTGTCTAATGAAAACTAGACAGTCGTTTTTGGGGTTAAAACGGCTCTGAGATGACTTTGGAACTGTCAGGCATCTCTAGCAGATTCAGTAATCTGATGGACAATGTAGAGAACAAATAAACCTGTGGCTTCCTCTCTAGCTTGGTTTGAAAACTCTTAAGCAAGGCGATTTGTTTCTGTATTTGTCAGGCAGTTGACTAAACGAAACAATCTGATGTGCTAATAGGCTATTTGTGGTACATCTTAACGTTTGTGCTAATTTTGTGCGGATAAAGAATAAGTAACCTGTCCCCATTCCTAAAATCAGGCTCCCAACCTGCACACAGCACTGAAACCACTCTAGTCAAAGTCACCTATTCCATCATCTGTTAACTGCAACCACAGCTCATTGTCCCTTCTCCTCCCCCTTGACCTCTCTGCTGCCATGACACTGTTGACCACGCCATCCCAAACGATGTCTTCTCTATACAATTCATCCCATAAGCTAAATACAGATAAGGAAGGCCATTCGATCCATCTTATTCTTCTGATGAGAAAGACACTGCTTCCCTCAGTGCAGCATCTCCCCACTTTTCAAACTGGAAATCCATTCCATGCATTGGCCATTCCTTCTCTGCAAAACTTCTTATCTTCAATCCCAACTTTGTCTTTTACCAGTTTGAACCTGCCTCTCCTTGTCCTACCCTCACAATTTAGTTTGAAGCAATATGTCAAATTTAGCTATTTGAAACTTTCCTATCTTGGAAATCTCTGTAACATCATCTTAGTCTCCTCCTTTTCAATGACAACAACTTGTAGTTATATAGTGCCTTTAATACAGAAAATCATCTCAAGGCGCTTCACAGAAGCATAATCAGATGAAAATGTACACCCAGACAAAGAAGGAACTGTTAGCAAGGGTGACAAAAAGCATGGTCTAAGAGGTGGATTTTAAGCCAGGTCTTAAAGGAAGGGAGGGTGGTGGAGAGACGGATGGGTTTAGGGAGGGAATTCCAGAGCATGGGGCCTAGATGGGTGAAAGCATGGCTGCTAGTGGTGGGGTGGATGCACAAAAGGCCAGAGTCAGAGAAACTGATTTTGGAGGGAGATGTAGGACGTTGCAGAAATAGGGAAGGGCAAGGCTATGAAGGGATTAAACATGAGAATTTTAAATTTAAGGTGTTGGGGGGACCAGTGTTGGTCAGCAAGGACCGGGGTAATGTGTGAGCAGGACTTGGTGTGGGACAGGGTATGGGTAGCAGAGTTGTGGACGAGCTAAAGCTTTCGGAGGGTGGAGGATGGAAGACCGGCTGGGAGAGCATTAGAATAATCGAGTCTGGAGGTGTCAAAGACTGAAAAGGTCAAGTTGCTCCAGACTTTACTCGTAGTTCAGGTCTTTGATCAGCCTTGAACATCTGCCTTGTGCTTTGGTGACCAGAACCCAACACAAAACTCGAGGTGTGGTCTGACTAGTGCAATCTACAGTTTGAGCATGACTTCCTTTGACTTGTAGTCTGTTGTTTTGATTTCTTGATTGCTGCTTTGAAGTAATTGGACATGTTGACCAAGAATTTCTGCTTTGGGTGCATTCGGCGATCCGGGAGCACATTGCGCTCAAAATTGCGCTAGTTTTCCGAAGTTTCATTTGCTCAAGTTTCCTCTCAAGCTCATTTGCATATCGCCGAATGTAAAAGTTTCCACGAACCAGAGCAATCGGGCAGAATTTTAGAACATAATTAAAAAAAATAATTGCATTAAAAATATTCCTTGATATATTTGAGTGGTAAATTGGTGCAGTTTGATTACTACAGCTGAAAATAGGTTTATCACAAAAATAAGCATTTTTAATCAATGTGTCTAGTCCACCACCTGTGAGTAACTCGATTTTAAATAACTGAAAATGACCTAAAAAATTATACAGAAACATTTACCAATTACATTGGTGTACAGTAATCAGTTTCTTAGTAAATTAAAGTATTTTAAAACGTGCCTAATAGTGCCCATGTGCCCCAAAAAAGCTTAATTTTAAAAGCCTCCTCGAAGGCCCACAAACGGGCGCAATTAGCGGAAACTCGCAACGGTGATTAATCCAATCTGGAGGTGTAGCCAGATTTATGGGCAGGGTCAGCTTCTCGTGGACTGTTTTATAAACTAACGCAAAAGATCACGGAAAACTTGTTTTGCACAGAACGTAATTTAAGCTTGAAATTCCTCGTTCTTTCGCGCTGGTTGGCCGATTTCAGACAAATTGCGCTGAAAAAACCAGCGCAACCTAGCGGAGACTCCAGACCATTGTGTCTATGAAGACTGATAGATCTCATTCAATTTTATCTTTAGCTTTTTTAAACCATTCATGGACTACATATGTCGGTAATTTTTCATTCCTAGTCGTCTTGTTTTATGCTTGTTCATATTAAATTTCATCTGCCTTATTTCGTCCAACTCATTTTATATTTCCTGAGCTGCCTCCTCAGAATTAACTGCCCTTTATAGTTTGGTTTCATCTAAATATCTGACCAAATTGCACTGAGTGTCTGAATCCAAGTTACAGGAAACTCTTTGGTATCCGGCACCGACGGGACCGGCGTGTTGCCGGTTGATCAAAAATTCCGGATGACGGAGAGGGTTATCTACCGAGGCTAGTTTTAACAAAGAAACATTTAAAAAAATCAAGAAATGTGCAGTATACAGTAATTGGGTACTCACCTACAGAATGTTGTGTTAAATGGATGGTGGAAGATGCTTGATTAAGTACAGTACTGCCAGTTGAGTGTAATGCAATGCAATGACTACCAGCAGCGTGGGAGACACACAGTACCCCTGTAAAATGGCAGATCAGAAGAGACTACCGGCAGCGCGGGGGAGTCAGACTCCTGTTACAGGGGTATTGAGGTGTTCCGACTTCCGACAGCGCCAAAAAGCCGAGTAGTGGCAGTTTGGAGAACTACCCCCGCTGACTAACTCGGCCACCGCGGGAGACTCTGACTCAGCAACATTTCAGGTTATTGAGGTGTTGTTTTCGGAGTATGAATTTTGCCGGTTAATAGAGAATTCTGGATATTTAGGTGCCGTTTAAACGAGAGTTTCCTGTATATTAATATAAACTGGAAAGGGCCCTTGAGTATATCATTTAATTGTAGTATAATTGGTGGTATTGATTTAATTTAAGTTAATTAAAGGGTAAGTCATGGCAGCAAAGCTCGGCCCCGTGGCATGCTCCTCCTGCACTATGTGGGAAATCAGGGACACTTCCTGTGTCCCTGACGACCATGTGTGCGGGAAGTGTATCCAGCTGCAGCTACTGGCAGACCGCATTGCGGCGCTGGAGCTGCGAATGGATATATACTGGAGCATTCGCGATGCTGAGGACGTCGTGGATATCACATTTAATCAGTTGGTCACACCGCAGGTAAAGGCTGCACAGGCAGGAAGGGAATGGGTGACTGCCAGGCAGAGTAGTAGGTGCAGACAGGTAGTGCAGGGGTCCCCTGTGGCCATCCCCCTCTTAAACAGATATACCGCTTTGGATATTGTTGGGGAGGATGGCTTATCGGGGGAAGGCAGCAGCAACCAACTTCCTGGCACCATGGGTGGTCCTGCTGCACGGGACGAGAGGAAAAAGAGCGGGAGAGCGAAAGTGATGGGGGATTCTATTGTAAGGGGAATAGATAGGTGTTTCTGCGGCCGCAAACGAGACTCCAGGATGGTATGTTGCCTCCCTGGTGCAAGGGTCAAGGATGTCTCGGAGCGGCTGCAGGGCATTCTGGAGGGGGAGGGTGAACAGCCAGTTGTCGTGGTATATATAGGTATCAGCGATATAGGTAAAAACCAGGGTGAGGTCCTAAAAGCTGAATATAGGGAGTTAGGAGGTAAATTAAAAAATAGGACCTCAAAGGTAGTAATCTCAGGATTGCTACCAGTGCCACATGCTAGTCAGAGTAGAAATAGAAGGATATTTCAGCTGAATACGTGGCTAGAAGAATGATGCAAGGGGGAGGGATTCAAATTCCTGGGACATTGGAACCGGTTCTGGGGGAGGTGGGACCAGTACAAACCGGACGGTCTGCACCTGGGCAGGACCGGGACCGATGTCCTAGGGGAAGTGTTTGCTAGTGCTGTTGGGGAGGGTTTAAACTAAAATGGCAGGGGGTTGGGAACGTGTGCAGGGAGTCAGAGGAAAGGGAAGCAAGGATAGAAGCAAAAGACAGGAAGGAGAAAAGCAAAAGTGGAAGTCAGCGAAATCAAGGGTGTAAATCAAACATGGCCGCAGTAAACAATAATTCTAAAAGGTCTAAGACTGTTAAAAAATACAAGCCTGAAGGCTTTGTGTCTTAATGCGAGGAGCATTCATAATAAGGTGGATGAATTAGCTGCGCAAATAGATGTAAATGGATATGATATAATTGGGATTACGGAGACATGGCTCCAGGGTGACCAAGGCTGGGAATTCAACATCCAGGGGTATTCAATATTCAGGAAGGACAGGCAAAAAGGAAAAGGCGGTGGGGTAGCATTGCTGGTTAAAGAGGAGATTAACACAATAGTAAGGAAGGATATTAGCTCTGATGATGTGGAATCTGTATGGGTAGAGCTGAGAAATACCAAGGGGCAGAAAATGTTAGTGGGAGTTGCACACAGACCCCCAAACAGTAATGCTGAGGTTGGGGATAGCATTAAATGGGAAATTAGAGATGCGTGCAATAAGGACACAGCAGTTATCATGGGTGACTTTAATCTACATATAGATTAGTCTAACCAAATTAGTAACAATACTGTGGAAGAGGAATTCCTAGTGTGTATACGGGATGGTTTCCTGGACCAATATGTCGAGGAACCAACTAGCGATCAGGCCATCTTAGACTGGGTATTATGTAATGAGAAAGGATTAATTAGCAATCTTGTGCGAGGCCCCTTGGGGAGGAGCGATCATAATATGATAGAATTCTTCATTTAAGATGGAGAGTGAAGTAGTTGATTCAGAGATTTGGGTACTGAATTTAAATAAAGGAAACTACGATGGTATGAGGTGCGAGTTGGCTTGGATGGATTTGGGAATGTTACTTAAAGGGTCGATGGTGAATAGGCAATGGCAAACATTTAAAGATCGTATGGATGAACTACAGAATTTGTTCATCCCTGTTTGGCATCAAAATAAAACAAAAAAGGTGACTCAACCGTGGCTAACAAGGGAAATTAGGGATAGCATAAGATGCAAGGAGAGGACATATAAATTGGCCAGAAAAAGCAGCAAACCTGAGGATTGGGAGCAGTTTAGGATTCAGCAAAGGAGGACAAAGGGATTAATTAAGAGGGGGAAAATAAAGTATGAGAGTAAGCTTTCAGGGAACATAAAAACTGACTAAAAGCTTCCATGGATATGTGAAGAGAAAAAGACTGGTGAAGTCAAGCGTAGGTCCCTTGCAGTCAGAATCAGGGGAATTTATAATGGGGAACAAAGACATGGCAGACCAATTAAATGCATACTTTGGTTCTGTCTTCACAAAGGAGGACACTAAACTCCCAGAGATGTCAGGGAACATAGGGTCTAATGAGAGGGAGGAATTGAATGAAGTCAGTATTTGTAGGGAAATGGTGTTCGGGAAATTGACGGGATTGAAGGCCGATACATCCTAGGGTACTTAAGGAAGTGGCCCTAGAAATAGTAGATGCATTGCTGGTCACCTTCCAACATTCAATAGACTCTGGAACAGTTCCCATGGATTGGAGGGTAGCTAATGTTACCCCACTATTTAAAAAAGGTGGTAGAGAAAAAACGGGGAATTATAGACTGGTAAGTCTGACATCGGTAGTGGGGAAAATTCTAGAGTCCATTATAAAAGATACAATAGCAGAGCACTTGGAAAACAGTGACAGGATTGGACAAAGTCAGCATGGATTTATAAAAGGTAAATCATGCTTGACTAATCTACTGGAATTTTTTGAGGATGTAACTGGTAGAATAGATAAGGGAGAACCAGCGGATGTGGTGTATTTGGACTTTCAGAAGGCTTTCGATGAGGTCCCGCATAAGAGACTAGCGTGCAAAGTTAAAGCACATGGGATTGGGGGTAAGGTACTGACTTGGATAGAAAACTGGTTGGCAGGCAAGAAGCAAAGAGTTGGAATAAACTGGTCTTTTCCGAGTGGAAGGCAGTGACTAGTGGGGTACCGCAGGGATCGGTGCTAGGACCCCAGCTATTCACAATATATATTAATGATCTAGACGAGGGAACTAGATGTAATATCTCCAAGTTTGCAGACGACGCAAAGCTGGGTGGACGTGTATGCTGTGACGAGGATGCAGAGAAACTCCAGTACGATTTGGACAGGTTAGGCGATTGGGCAGATGCAGTATAATGTGGATAAATGCGAGGTTATCCACTTTGGTGGCAAAAACAGGAAGGCAGATTATTTTCTGAACGGCAATAGATTGGGAAAAGGGGAAGTGCAGCGAGACCTGGGTGTCCTTGTGCACCAGTCGCTGTAGGTAAGCATGCAGGTGTAGCAGGCGGTTAAGAAGGCAAATGGTATGCTGGCCTTCATAGCAAGAGGATTCGAGTACAGGAGCAAGGATGTCTTGCTGCAGTTGTACAGGGCCTTGGTGAGACCACACCTTGAGTATTGTGTGCAGTTTTGGTCGCCTTATCTGAGGAAGGATGTTCTTGCCATGAAGGGAGTGCAGCGAAGATTCACCAGACTGATACCTGGGATGGCAGGAATGACGTATGAAGAGAGATTGGGTCGATTAGGCTTATATTCGCTAGAGTTTAGAAGAATGAGAGGGGATCTCATTGAAACTTATAAAATTCTAACAGGACTAGACAGACTAAATGCAGGAAGGCTGTTCCCGATGGCCGGGGAGTCCAGAACCAGGGGTCACAGTCTAAGGATAAGGGGTAAGCCATTTAGGACAGAGATGAGGAATTTCTTCACCCAGAGAGTGGTGAACCTGTGGAATTCTCTAACACAGAAGACAGTTGAGGCCAATTCATTAAATATATTCAAGAAGGAGTTAGATATATTTCTTCTGGCTAAGGGGATCAAGGGATATGGGAAGAAAGCAAGGACAGGGTACTGAATTTGGATGATCAGCCATGATTGCATTGAATGGCGGAGCAGGCTCGAGGGGCCGACTGGCCTACTCCTATCTTCTATGTAGCAGTGCCGGGGCTGATCCCTGGGACACTCCACAGTACTCGCCCCGACTCCGTCAACCCTGACATAATTCCTCTAACAAATAACTGCTGTTTTCTTCCCTTCAGCCAATTTCTCATTAATTCCGAAGATTCACCCTAAATCCCTACAGCTTTGAGCTTAACCACTAGCCCATCATGTGGATCTTTGTTGCATACTTTTTTGTCGCCTTGACACACCAAGTCATGAGGTTTTTCAGTTTATTTGAGATGTTACTTCCTCAATAAAAGTCAAGGAAGTTGGTCAAGTAGGAGCTTCACATTCTGAATCCAAACTGACTGATGTTTACTTGGTTATTATTATAATATCAATAATGTTCAGGTTTGCTCTTGTTGGCTAATTCCATAATTTTTGCATGATATTGAAGTGAGGCTCATGGATCAGTCGTGGCCTATATCTACGTTGTTATTCTTTTTGAAAATGGGCACCATACTAGCCTGTTCATACTCCTGCAATGTTCATCAACTCCCCCCTCATCACTGTCAGTGCCTCACACATCTATTTTGTTTCTCAGTAGTCTCTGGCATTTTGCATTTAGCCTTTTTATCCCGTTCAAGGACGTCCATCTCATTTATATCGATGCCATTAATTCTACATGGGCTACTTGAGGGTGAGTTGCTCGTGTCTTCCCTTGAGAATGCTGGAGGAAGTAATCATTCAGAGTATTAGTTACCTGCAGTCATACTTCGCTCCATGTTTCTCTTTACTCCTTTGACCTCCCTTTTGAACATATATTTGCAAGTTTCTATATTCATCTGAGATAGCCCCTTCGTCATTCTCCCTGCGTGATTTGTCGAGACTATTTTCCCTGCTTGTTTTGTTTCTTACTTTTTTTTGGTCAACCATTTGTGGTCACGCTCGTTAATCTAGCCTTGCTGATCCTAGATATGTTTCCTGCATGCTCTGGATTATGTCTTTAAACAGTTCCAGGAAGGGAGAACATCAACATGCTGCTTGACCCGAGCACAGCTTCCTTTCTCACTTCTGCTCAGCTCCTTGCGACACTTTCTTTCACGTCTGCGACATCACCCACATTCGCCCCACATCTCTCATTCTGCCACTGAAATCCTGATCCGTGCTTTTATCAGCGTGTGGCTGGAATTTTCCAATGTTCTCTTTGTTGGCCTCCTCCACTTCTATCATTCACAAAGCAATCGCCCAGAATTCTGCAAGCTTTATCTTCAGCCTGCCTCCCCATTAGCCCTCTCCTTGACAAACTCCACTGGCTTCCTGTGTCCCAGAGGACCAACTTTAAGGTGCTCGTGCTTGCCTTCAAATCCCTCCATGAGCTTGCCTCTTGCTCTCCTCTAGCTGCACATTCTCTGGTCCTCCAACACTGGCCTAATTTTAATTCCAGGGTCCATGTGCTCCACCGTCGGCAGCCAGCCTTTCAACCAATCATCCACTGCTACCTGAAACTTTAAACTTCAGCATTTCCGCATTGCCACTTTCCTTCCCATTTTTAAAACTGTTCTCTTGAAGCAGGTATTTTGCCTTCTGCTGACGCTTCTCTTTTTACTCCCCGCCCCCCCACCTCGCAGTGGAAAGCACTGTGAAACATCTCTGTTTGTATATAATGAGTGCTACAGAAATGTAAGTTGTATTCTACAGTAAGCTGTCAGATCACAAAACACGGGGGAGAAATTGTGACCTTTATGCAACTGGATTAAATTTGCACTTTACGCGAAGAAATTAAGTGTATTGCGAAAGAAGTGAATTGGTTGTGTCCCATTTATGCTACTTTGGTGCTTGCAGTGCAGACACAGCAAGCTGTCTCTGAATGATACGATTGCATAGATGACTTTCAAATAAAAGGAAAACTTTTGTTACATGTAGCATCTGCATTACCATGGTAACAGTTGTGTTGCTGGGATACTGATTCTGGTTTCATAGCACCTGTACGTTTGTTTATACAAGGAAGATTGTGCATAAAATAGAGATCCAGGCATATGTTTCGCATTACAGTACCATTATTCTAGCACAATAGCAAAATACTGCCCCGGATGCTGGAAATCTGAAATAACAACAGAAAATGCTGGAAACACTCAGCAGGTCAGGCAGCATCGGTGGAGAGAGAAACAAAGTTAACGTTTCAGGTCTGTGACCATTCGTCAGAACTAGAAAGCGTTAGAGATGTAACAGATTTTAAGCAGAAGCAGCTGCAGAGGCAGGGAGAGGGGAGGAAAGAGCAAAAGGGATGGTCTGTGATAGGCTGGACGGCAGGAGAGATCAAATGTTGCCAATGGGGATGGCAGAATCATCAACAGCTGCTGCCTGAAAAGATAGGGGCCGAGGTTATGGTCTGAAATAGTTGAACTCGATGTTGAGTCCAGAAGGCTGTAAAGTGCCTAATCGAAAGATTCCAGCAGCGACCACACGGCATTAGATTACATTCTGACGTTAAAGTTACTAGTCCATATTCTGCAACAGCGAGAACATTTTATATCCATCATTTTGTTATATTGGCATGGAATCTGAATATACTTGCTGTGACGTGCCATTCACACTGAAGCACATAGTTTCTGCAAATAGTGATAATCTATAGTCTATTGAATTTTAGATTATTAAGAAAAATACTAGCCTATAAATCTTAAGACTGAGACTCCCACTTTTCTAAAGTATTCGTAACTGTTGCAGTTTTAGTTTTTATAGAACTTTTTCTCACTCAGCTGTTGTACAACAGTTCTCCAAAGTGAACCTTGTTTCCCACAATCTGGAGGCTGTGTTTTTATGCAGTCTGCCCTTACAGAACTGTAAGACCCCATGTGGTAACTTGACTTGTAGTAATCTGTTTAGTGTAATAGTTATCATCCACAGTCTTGTTCTATGCTGTTAATCTTTTTGGAAATTGTGCACATTAGACAGATCAGAATTTACAGTCTCAAACAACTATTGTATTTACAAATAAAATAAAGACATGAAGTACACATTTGGCAAATGCAAGAACATGTAATAATGAGAAAACCATCCTTTGTAAGAAGTCTCCATAAATAGACAGCAGGTCTCAATGGTAAATTCCACCTGCTTTCCCCTCATGCCATCTTGGGTATCCCTGCATTAATTTGAATTGGAAATGTGATGCAATGTAGTCTCCACATTTAAATTCTATGTCCGTCCATATGGCAAAACCCTGAGGAAAATAAAATTCAAATCGCTTCCAGTTTTAAAGCTGTTTGCATTGGAGTAACCAAATGAGCCTTTGAGGAAAGCATAGTGTTTTTGATAAACGATGGCAACTATTCTGACAGAGGAGAAACATGCTTTGGGATGTGGGAAGGACAACACAAAGATATAATGAGAAGGACGATAGCAAAATACTGCAGATGCTGGAAATCTGAAATAACAACAGAAAATGCTGGAAAAACTCAGCAGGCCAGGCAACATCCGTGGAGAGAAATTAGAGTCGACGTTTCGGGTCAAAACTCTTTATCAAGACTAAAGAGGCACAGGGAATGAAATAGATTAAGAGGCCAGGCTGGGAGAGAACAAAAGAGAAGAGACATTAAAAGGTATTCAAAACGAGCCGAGATAGTGATAGGACTAGTGGATTCGATTAGGTGTGAAATGCGCATAATGAGAAGGATTGGCTTCCTGTATTAATCAAGCCTGTTGCAATAATAAAGTTGTAATGTGTGTCAAGTTCAGCACCTTTGGTGTTGTAATGGGTTCCACTTGGAAAAAGAGGTGGAATGCCAAAGACAAGGTGATGGGATTGTATAGGGAGACCTGAATGTAAGAGTGACAATTCACAGACACGTGCAGGCGCTAGTAGAAGGTAAGAGTATAGTTATGAATACCTTGCATGTCCACAAACACCTTTTCCACCTTGCTTGGTGTCTACAATATGAAAGAAATCACACAACACCAGGTTATAGTCCAACAGCTTTATTTGAAATCACAAGCTTTCGGAGCGCTGCTCCTTCTTCAGGTGAAGTGGAGAAATGCATAAAGACACAGCTTATATAGTCAGAGAATCATGTCAGATGTTTACAGGTAAACTTGAGCATGCTGTATTACTTTGTAGTAGTGTTCAGAAGTTGCAATTGTATTTACAAAATGTTTTAGGCAGGGTATGTTAATGCTAAAATAACAGAAAATGCTAAATAGCCATTGTTGTAGTTGAACTGCTAGAAACCTGTCACATTTTGAAAAAGAAAGTGAAGGAATGCTGTTTCTAATTTAAATTGGCAGAGAATATTTCAGTTGCAGTTTGCTTCCAGTTAAAGTGACAGATTATATGGGACAGACGGTAGTATTGTGTCCTTTGCTGTACCTGACCCGAGTAGAGTAGGGTGGTGTCTTGTTTGATTGGAGATGTGGAACCCTAATATAATGTAAGAAAGTCTTTGTAAAGCTTTAAAGTCAGTCAATCGTTGTACTGTAGCTCTTGCTACAATGCACTTTTTGTTTCTTGATAATTTTGGGCGGTTATCTGTAAGCAAGTTTTTTTGCTGGAAATTTTAAAATGAGTTTTTCTGTTGTATCTGCTTTTATTTGTGTATGTGTAATTTCAAAGTTACAACAATTTCAAGGTTATGAGCACCCTTCCAATCGCAGTTCCCAATAACTAATGTTCTTCTGTCACAGATTTGGGGATGTGTTGCAAGCCATTCTAATTTATGGAAATTTCATTGATGTACTTTCTGAAGTTAGTCGAAATGAAGTCAGTGTTTTACGCAATGCCATTGCTACTACAGGGCTAGTGCCAGCACAAGACCCCTTGGAGTGTGAGCTGCTACAATTACTGACTTCACTCGCAAATATTTGCAACTGCCCTTTGTTCAGAAATTATACAGGACATTTTTGTTGAACATAACATAAGAATTGGGAGCAGGAGCAGGCCATCCAGCCCCTTGAGCCTGCTCAGTCAGTCATTCAATAAGATCATGGCTGATCTTCGATCTCAACTCCGCTTTCCCGCCCTATCCCATATCCCTTGATTCCCCTAGAGTCCAAAAATCTATTGATCTCAGCCTTGAATATACTCAACGATTCAGCATCCACAGCCCTTTGAGGTATAGAATTCCAAAGATTCACAACCCTTGGAGTGAAGATAGATATTTAAATGTAATTTCACAATTAAATTCTAATAACTTTATTAATTATATCTACACTGACTAATTAAGGATGTCTGTTACACTACGTCACAGTCAAAGGTCATGACACAATTTTCTCATTGGTTTAAATTAATTGAGAGGAGGTTGGTAGGTGATATTTACCATTTGACAGGTACTCAGGACCAGTATTAAGTATTATTCATTTAGGTTCAAATGATGTGATAAAGCACAAATAATATCCAAAGCACAAAAGTAATCAATCGTGGAACACTGTCAGTTAAACCTTTTGTGTTTTAGATGTGTACCGTTCCTGTTTTTCATGTTTGGGAATTTGTAACTTAATTGACAGTGCTCATGTTTAGTTTTAGCATATGACATTGCATTGTGGTACAAGAAGGGAGGGAGTTTTAAGGTCATATTAAAAGCAGCCAACAGGAAGAGAGTGTCATACTGGAAAATAACACATGGCTGGGTTGATATATTTCTCTACATATTACTAAACTTTCCCACAACAGCAGACTATACTGAGCAAGATGCAGCTCTGTGTGTTTGATACATTGCAGTTTTTCCACTCAGCTCCTGGAAAGAATCAAATCAGGTCTATAACAGGATAAAGCTAAGAATTTAGCACCACCTTTCGATTTATAGAGTGTTTGACTCTTTCTTTTACATCAGTTATGCTACTTAACTGACTTCAACTATTTCTGTAGTTGCAAGAACTTCAATGCCCTACCCTGACTGCATTGTGGAATCTCAACTGTATTTTGTGGCAGAGGTTCCACATGTGTATGGATTTCCTGAAACTTGCTGTATTTTAGCATAAATACAGGTCATTATCATTGTTTAAATAATTATTCAACTCCTCTGAGGGGGGCGGGGGCACAATGGGAAATATGACTGATGGCTGATTAGTGCATGAAGGGGAATAGAAATGAAAAAATTTGTGTTTGCGCAAAGCCCCTGCACCACAACTCCCTTTTGCTCAGCAGCTGTTTTTCATTCTCATGGCGTTACTCCACATCATGAAGGTTATCTGTCTTTTTTATCAGGGTTGGGTTGTCTATTCCTTCTGCCATAAAAGAAAGATGGTAGCCCATGTGGACGAGCAGTTTCTTGACCTGTACATGTAGGCGTTGCTCATCATTTGCAATAGACCTGGACAGTATATATGGGTATATATTTCTGTCGGCTTACTTTTTTGTTCCATTGTGCATGGTGTACATCACCTTTCAATTAGTGTCAAAACTGCAGTCCATCCTCGTTGAGCTCCTATTGCTCAACTGGCCCACCGTAATAATCAGCCAGCTGGCTCCTGATAGTAAAATATTTTTGTGGTAATTGAGATTTTATAAAGAGTTCTGTCATATATTTTGAAAATTGGTGACTAGTACTTAATGTAAATGTCTTCACTCCTGGTCAGCCCCAGCATACTTAATGTAAATGTCTTCACTCCTGGTCAGCCCCAGCATACTTAATGTAAATGTCTTCACTCCTGGTCAGCCCCAGCATGAGCAGGTCTTGCTGTCTTCAACAGCTGTGCAAGTGCTGGCATTCTATGTAAAACGCTGTTTTCTAAGCATAATTAACATTTATACTGTGATTGTTAGCTCCGTGTTATCAGTTATAAATTAAGAAATTGTGCACAACTTCATATAACTAACATGTCAAATGAAGGGGCAGAGAAACATACCTTTACTGTATGTTTAGATGTCAAGTTACATTGTCTCCAACTAGACAATTAAATGGAAAAGATT
This sequence comes from Somniosus microcephalus, assembly GCF_052327205.1. Taxonomy (NCBI): domain Eukaryota; kingdom Metazoa; phylum Chordata; class Chondrichthyes; order Squaliformes; family Somniosidae; genus Somniosus; species Somniosus microcephalus. Next base: position 21,613,611 of record NC_141010.1, read on the forward strand.
TTTCTAAGTTTAGAATGCACCGCATAAGGGGATGAGTCTGACTGTTAACGTTAGCAGGGAACGATTGGGAGCGAGCATTCCACGAATTAAAGCCACATACCATTTTTGAAAACAGCTACTGTAGTCAGTTGTAGGTACTCAGTGTTCCGTGGAAAGAATTATAAGGGGCTGACAGAGAGACTCAACTAGATTCCGGAAGAAGAGTACATACGAACAGTGGTGGACAGGAAAAGACTCTCCGGTCCATCCAGTCTGTTCCACAAAATATATACATTCCCCACCCTGAAACCATGTGATCTTCTGGGAGAGGCGTGAAACCAGATCAAGACCCTGGCCAATCTGGGGGGGGGAAATTGGGGAAATTCCTCTCCGACCCTCTTAGGTGATCAAAACTAGTCCAGGAGATCACTCTGGCTCTGATAATGCTGTGCAGTGCCTACCTTTTGTATGAGGTGATCTCTGCCCCAGTCAGAAACCGGTCCAGCTCTCGCTTGAAGGAATTCAATGTTGCCATTCACCACACAAGCCAGAAGCCTGTTCCAGAGGCCCACTATTCTCTGGGAAAAGAACCACCTCCTGACATCTAACCTAGATCGTGACTTATACAAGTTAAAATTGTGACCCCTGATCCTCCCTAAGCTAATTAGTTGCAACAAACTGTCCACTTGAACACAATCATCTTATAAACTGCAGTCAAATGACCCCTAAGTCTCCGCTTCTCATTTATATGTTCATGCAGAAGATAGGAACCAAAGAATGAATGGGGCATGTTTTCACTGTTGCAGTCATAACCCTGCCGATTGTGTTTCCTCAGGAAGCATCCTAACAAGGTGAAGTGGAAGCCGAGTGAGTAAATGGACAGTGATCGAAGGAGGCAGGTATGGACGCTGTGTGTATCTGTATGTTTGGGAAAAGAGGAAGCCGGGTGATTAATCCTTTAATAATGCAGTAGTAAGGGAATGGAATTTCATATTGTAAAAAAATCAACCAACGACAGGACTGTTAGTAAACTTACTTTTGATAATGATTGTTTATTCTTAATTTGTCAAGGTAAAATAAAAACAAAAATTCAGACAGAGAATGTACTTTTGTTTAGGATTGTGCCACTCAGTTGACTGAATATTAGAATAAATGTCTCCGAACTGGTAATTAAATTATGCAAATTCTCAGTTGAAGTGTATTCGTTGTTTTACAAAATGTATGTTTTCAATTCCTGCATGTGCACCAAATCACATTGGCCCAAAAATTGCGGTACACCACGGACCTGTGAAAAGAATACGCGCTTACCTGACGGCGGCCCTCCGACATAAACTTGATCTCTGATGCTGGAGGACTGCCTAATGGCCCGTGGATCCCAGGGACGCAGCCGATGCAGAAGCGTACCTGGGATCATGTGGACCTGGTATAGGAAGGGAGGGAGTTTTAAGGTCCTATTAAAAGCAGCCAATGGGAAGATCGTGTCATACTGGAAAATAACACATGACTGGGTTGAAATATATCACAAAACAGATTGTCTTTCATTCATTTAAATTCCTACATGACTTCATTACTACAGCTTTTAAAATACATACAGATTAAGCTTTTATCGTGGGAATTCAATTCATTACTCATAATTCCCACTTCTAAATAAATACTGTGCACAAAGTTATGAAATGTAAACGTTATTTTAAAAAAACTTGCAGCTTTAACATCCATTATGATTGCTTCTCAAATGTTCCCGGATTTCACTTATTTAAAAAGAAAGCATTTTTTTCATTTTGGGTATCCCATACGCTGTGGAAACGGGCCCTGCGCCTGTTTCCACCAGCCGTAACATTTCCGTAAGTAATTGCTGGGCAGTTAGCCCAACTCTGTGCCAGCAATTTGGTTTTTGGTGGTGGTGCGGATGGCCTGTCAACGCGTACGTTGACAGACCGCAAGTTTGGGATTTTGCGCGTGCACAAGCGAATGCGGAAATCCCAAACTTGTGGTGGATTTCAAAGCTGGTACGCCGTCATACCCACCGCAAAACCAGTGCATTCCTGGTTTAATATCTGGGGGTTGAGTACATCTTATGCATTTATTTTCATAGAATCTTACAGTATAGAGGGAGGCCATTCAGCCCATCGTACCTGTACCAGCTCTTTGAAAGAGCTATCCAATTAGTCCCACTCCCCTGCTCTTTCCTGGAGCTCTGCAGTTTTTTTCCTTTTCAAGTATTTATCCAGTTCCCTTTTGAAAGTCACTATTGAATTTGCTTCTAAATCCCTTTCAGGCAGTGCATTCCAGATCATCATAACTTGCTGCATAAAAAAATTGCCAAATATTTTAAATCTGTGCCCTCTGGTTATCGATCCTCCTGTCAGTGGAAAACATTTCTCCTTATCTACTCCCATCAAAACCTTTCATAATCTTGAACGCCTTCTATTAAATCTCCCCTTAACCTTCTCTGCTGTAAGGGGAGCATTCCAGCTTTTCTAGTCTCTCCACATCACTGAAGTCCCTTGTCCCTGGAACCACTCCAGTAAATCTCCTCTGCATCCTCCCCAAGGCCTTGACATCCTTCCTAAAGTGTGGTGCCCAGAATTGGCCACAATACTCCAGCTGAGGCCTAGCCAGTGATTCATAAAAGTTTGAATGTAGCTTCTTTGTTTTTGTACTCTACGCCTCTGTTTATAAAGCCCAGGATCCCATATGCTTTTTTAACAGCCACCTCAATTTGCCCTGCCACCTTCAAAGATTTGTCTTTGTGAGCCCCCAGGTCTCACTGTTCCTGTACCCCCTTTTAAATTGTACAATTTAGTTTATATTTCCTTTCCTCATTCTTCCTTCCAAAATGCATTACTTAACACTTCTCTGCATTAAATTTCAAATGCCATGTGTCTGTCCATTTCACCAGTCTATGTCCTGAAGTCCGCTACTATCCTCCTCACTGTTTACTACACTTGGAAGTTTTGTGTCACCTGGAAACTTGAAATTTTGCCTCTATACCCAAATCTAGGTCATTAATATAAATTAGAAAGAGCTGTGGTCCCAGTACGGACCCCTGGGGGACACTACTGTGTATTTCTCTCCAGTCTGATAAACAACTGTTCACCACTACTCTCTGCTTTCTGTCTCTTAGCCAGTTGCGTATCCATGCAGCCACTGCCCCTTTAATCCCATGGGCTTCGATATTTCTTACAAATCTGTTATGCGGCACTTCATCGAACGCCTTTTTAAAGTCCAAATACGCAGCATCAACTGCACTACCTTCAGCAACCCTCTCCGCTATTTCATAGAAGAAGTCAATCAAGTTTGTCAGACACAATTTGCCTTCAGCAAATCCGCGTTGGCTATCATTTATTAACTCGTTCTTCCAAGTGACAATTAATTTTGTCCCAGATTGTGGTCTCTAGAAGTTTCCCCACCACAGACAGGCTGACTGGCCTATAGTTACCGGGTTTATCCCTGTCCCTTTCTTTGGACAGGGGTTTAACATTTGCAACCTTCCAATCCTCTGGCACCACTCCCATATCCAAGGAGGAGCGAAAGCTTGTGGCCAAAGCCTCCGCTTTTCCACCTTCCCCGAGGAACCTAGGATGCATCCTAATCTGGACCAGTACTTTGAGCACTGCCAACCTTTTAAGTGCTTCCTCTTTATCTATTTTTATCCTATCCAATTTCTCGATGTAATTTTTGTTGCTGTGTTCCCAGCCACCCTCTGTACAAAAGGATCGAAATAAAATTCCTTCTATTTTTGTTTAATTCTGACCAATTAAGACAGCTTTGATTTGTTTAGCAGGATGTTGTATTTTAGCATAAAGTTACATAATTGTGCCATCAACATTAGAAAAATGCTAGTTGAGATTTTTAGTTGCAAGTTGTATACCAGAGACGCTGCCTTGTATCAAAAACATAAACATGGTTAAAAGCAGTAAGCTGCACCCATTAGAGAGAGAGAGAGAGAGAGCGCAAGAGAAGGGTTGGGAATATTGGGCAGAATACATACAGATGTGAGATCCTGATTCCCCATGTGAGTCTCCTGCTCATGTAGGAAAGTTGCTCGGTCTGTATAATAATGAAAATAGGTGCTGCAGCTTGTATTTTGTAGACCAGGAAGTGGAAGAGATGCAAGCATAGTGGATAGGTTGGTTTATCTGGAGTGGATAGAGATTGTTATGACGAGCTAAAATTTCTAGACTGCTTATGTAGAGGAATATAGCCACTGTTTGGCAGTGTGCCAGTCATGATGTGAGTTTGATGCTTCGAAAGTTAAATACAGCTTCTGTTGAGTGTGGGAATAGTAATTTTGGGGGATGATGGAGCACTATGTTGGAAGGCTATCACGAGGATTTTGCTAGACTGCAGTGGTAGTCAATTCTGTTCAGTGTCTACTGAAGCAGTGCTTAACCACAGAATCCTTCCCATTTATTTATTTCCTTCCCCACTTTTATTTTCCCCACATTTTCTTTTGCTCTGTCTGTTTGAATGTCTTTCTCATTTGATTTACTTGCATTTTATGAATGGTCCATCTACTCTTTTACCCTTTTGATTACTCTTCCAGTTTTATTTAATCTTCTCTCCTACTTTCTGTTTGTGCAATCACTTTTCTTAGGAATATAGGAACAGGAGTCAGCCATTCAGCTCCTCGAGCCTGTTCAGCCATTCAGTGAGATCCTGGCTAATCTGTATCTTAACTCCATTCACCTGCCTTGGCTCCATATCCTTTTACACCCTTGTTTAGCAAAGATCTATCACTCTCAGATTTTTAAATGATTAATTGAGTGAGCACCTACTGCTTCTTGTGGGAGAGAGTTCCACACTTCTCCCACCCTTAGCGTGAAGAAGTGTTTCCCAACGGCTCTCCTGGACGGCCTGGCCCTGATTTTAAGGTTATGTCCCCTTGTCCGAGACTCCCCCACCAGCGGAAAAAGTTTCTCTATCCTATCAATTCCTTTCAAAATCCTAAAAACCTCAATCAACTCACCCTTTAACCTTCTATATTCCAGTGAATACAAGCCTAGTTTATGTAATCTCTCCTCATAATCTAACCCTTGGAGCCCTGTGAATATTCTGCTAAATCTGCGCTGCACTCCTTCCAAGGCCAATACAGGAAACTTTGTGCTATCCGGCACCCATGGGACCGAGCTGCTGCCGTTGCCTAAAAAGTGCCGTACTCTCCAGAGTTGATGTTGAGAGATAAGGAGATTCTTATCTCCGTATTTGACAACAAACACTGTTGCTTAGCAACAGCTTCTAAACACTCGGGTGTGGCCCTAAAGCTCTGTAGCTGAAGCTGTTGCTATAGCTACAGACCTTGCACAGCTTGACTGTTCAAACAAAGCAAAAAAAAACAAACAAACAAAAAGAATAAAAAACGGCTGCTGATTTTTGCCGGTGGCTCCAGATTGCCGGATAGCACAAAGTTTCCTGTATATCCTTTCAAAGGTGCAGTGCCCAGAACTACACAGTACGCTGGATGTGGTCTAACCAGGGCTTTGTACAGCTGTAGCAAAACTTTCTCCCCTTTATATTCCAGCCCTCTAGTTATATAGGCTAACATTCCATTTGCCTTTTTTATTATTTTTTTGTACCTTAGTGACTACATTTTAGTGATCTGTGTACATGGACCCCATAATCTTTTTGAGCCTCCACTGTTCCTAGCTTTTCACCATTTAAAAAATACTTGGATCTATCCTTTTTTTCCAAAATGGATCGTTCACACTTACCTGCGTTGAAATGCATCTGCCACAGTTTTGCCCACTCGTTTAATCTCTCAATGTCTCTTTTTAATTTTATGCTCCCATCTGCACGTTTGTTTTAGTATTCTCACCATTTCATTATCCCTCTCTCCTGCTAACTCTACATTGTAGTCGACACGTTCAACTTCATGCTAATAGAGGCAGGGCTTATCCATGCTGCTCGAATAAAAGTGAAACAGCTTTACAAATTCACTCTTTTATTGACTGATAATGGCATTGAGAAAGTGTCAGATAATGGTATTGAGTGTAACCACTTCAAAGCATAGTGCAGTGAGTGGCATCTTCAGCTGGGAAGCAGTGTGTAGGGGTGGCTGTAGCATTGCGTGTATTGGAAAATGTGGGATTTTGCTTTGAGCATCAGACCAATATATTTAGGGACAATTCTTCTCATAATATAAGATTGGCAGTTTGCTGAGTAGGTTTTTTTTCACGTTCGTAAACCTGTCATCCTACACTCAGGTGAAAAGAACTTCATCCTCTTGGCATATTTTGTTGGCTGCCTTGAATGGCATGCTTGATTTATAACGGAATAAGAACAAGACAAGGCAGATTTAAAATATTGCAGCTTATCTGTGTATCTTGGTGTGGCATTGCAACATGGTGCGGTGAAACAAAAGGTTAAGATTAGCATGCATCATCAATTTAACCAACATTGTAAGAAGCATATTTTATTTTTGCAATATGCATATGCGTCCCGTATTCCTTAAAATCCCATTTTCCTGCTCCCCGCTAAAGGACCCATATTTTGTGCACAGCTGAGCTGATAAACAACCTTCCCTGGGCCATTGCTTGTCTGAACCAGTCATAAGTTTATGTGAGAATTACATGGATGCAGTTGCCCGTGGATGCTCGCTCTGTCCTTTAGTGAATTGCACCACCACCATTATGCCTTGGATGATAAAGGGGAAACTTCAATAGGGAATGGAGGGGTGAGAATGTACGTTATCCACTGTACATTGCACAATTAGCTGCTGGATTTTCAACTTAAAAAAAAAAAAGCTTCACTTGCTCATTATCTTTTCTTCTTGTGTATCACAGTGTACAGAAACTCCATGCCCCTCTATTGGGGAACCCATGACAAAATAATACAATACTTCATTACAGTTATCAAAATTAAACTGATTAGTATTTCTGACATGACAAAAATAATCACTTAATTTGGATAAATTTATCAAGTTGATTTTGTTTACTTTATTCTACAAAATGCATTGGGAGTAACTGATCCAGTGAGATTATCCTTTTGTTTTCCCTCATCTTGCAGTGTGTTCTATTTATTCCTCCCCTCCCTGTTGGACTATAACCTGGTGTTGTGTGACTTCTTACATTTGTCCCTCTAAACTGGCAGCTCTTACCTTGTCCCTTGCAAATAACTTTACTCTATTTCTTCATCAGTTGCCTGATTTATGTTACCTCTAGGTAATCCCTGTTGATTAATAGTAAAAAGTAACGTGAGTTTTTTTGGGGTCAGTGGGGACATTGAACCTACTTGATATTTTATGCAGCTCGACTGAATATTTCAGTGCCAAGACTTTGTCATCGACATTTCAGTTTCCCTTCTAAAGTCTAACCTGCCATACGTGTTCAAATGCCATGTACTCACACAGTTGTTAGAAAACTATTGATTAAAACATTTGTTTTGGAAGGAAAGTTTAAGAAACTGGAATCTTTTGATCATCTGGAATTTGTTTTTTGTATCAGAAAATGTTCTGAGCTGAGTTGTCGTCTTGATCACACCTTTTTTGAGTATTTGGTCCATTATGAGCACTTCCACAAAGTAAATGTTTAGGAAATGAACCAAATCTGAAGGATAATTTTGGTGATCCAAAAAGTCACTTAAATTTATGTTCCTGTATTCACTTGTGTATTAACTAGTTTAAATATACATTCACTATCCCTCCCCCACTATTTAATGGATAATCCATTGGGAAAAGTCCAATTTGTGTGGAGTATCAGTCCCAAAATTACCTTTTATAAAGTCTCTTTATTCTACTCCTATCATTTTAATTAAAGTAATATTCTGGGTTTACTTTTTCCATTTTCTTAACAATCTCATATATCTGTACATGATTTACCTCCTTAGACACCTTCTTACTAGGCTGAAAAGCCCACCTTTCATCAATTTTTATCATATCCCTAACACCAGCGATCAACTTTGTGGCTCTTCTCTGCCTCTAAAGCTTGAATGTCTCCCTTGTTTCTTGGCAACCAGAACTGGATGCAGTATTAAGTGTGTGATCTGACCAGTGCATTGTAAATTTTGATCACCTTTTATTTATATTCTACTGTTTTGGCTACTAGTTCAACATTCTATTGGCTTTGTTGATTGCTGCTCTGCATTGATTGGATATATTTAGTGTCAAGTCTACCAAGACTCCTCGGACTCTTTCAGCATGTATGTAATCTGGGAATGTTACAAAGGGAGAAACCTTTATTTTTTTCATGTCAATTTTCTCCCTTTCATTTCTTTCTTGAACTATCCACCTTGCTGGGCTTTGGTTCTGCTGGCACTGGCTGCTTCTTGGTACCTTACCCAATCTGTCATTATTCACACGCATGCTTTAATGTTGTAAGCAGGCTATTTAACCACAGGTGATGGATGATCATGTCCTCGCACAATATCCATATGTATGGACTTTCAGCAGCAGTCGCTGGATAGGGATCAGGAGCAGGAGGTTTTGGCTAATTTTTCTCCCTTCCCCCTTCCTAACCCAGTGACCCTTGGGACCAAAATGCCCCTACTGCTGCCTGCTTGACGGTAGCTAACTCAGCGCAGCGATCGCACAGGGGACCTGTGTGGCTCAGCTGGTCGCTGGGAAAACCTGCTGAGCCATTGGGGGAGCAAGGGAGACATCTTCAACTTTACTGGTATTTCTCAGTTGGATCATATTGCCAGGTTTGGTATTTTATAATTGTTGGTTTGAGACAGCCTAGAAGTGGACATTTTGTGGTACAGCATGAGCTTTTCCCAGTCAACTGTACCATTCATGACCTCGCAGTAAAGGATTTCTACACATAATGGCCCAAGTTTTCCAAGCTGACTGTAACCCATTAAAATGAATGGTTCCTATTGGGGCTATGATTGGCAAACCTAGGCCAATGTCTCCTGTGTAACCCCATACTGTTAGCCCTGAAGCTGGGGGGTGGTTAGGAGTTAGATATATTTCTTAAGGCTAAGGGGATCAAGGGATATGGGGAGAAAGCAGGGACAGGGTACTGAATTTGGATGATCAGCCATGATCGCATTGAATGGCGGAGCAGGCTCGAGGGGCCGAATGGCCTACTCCTATCTTCGATGTTTCTATGTGGTGATGCACACTGGTAAGAGTATAGGCATCTCTAATAATTAAGATTGTAACAACAATTCAGGAAAATAGATTTCCTATTTAATCATATAGTTGGTCTATTAAAAAACTCATGAGAAAATGATTGCAGGACTTAATGGCTGATTTGTGCCAGCAGATGACAAACAATGCCAACAGGATTCAGTAATCATTTGTTGCGCAGTCCTGGCTTGGTAATATAACCACATTTTGTGGTGGTATTGTGGAGACATAATTTTTGAAATCTATATAAAAACAAGAGACATGGGAGCAAGTGTTACATAAGTAGGGTAGGTTGCATGCAGTTTCCAGCACCGACAACATTTCTTATATTTATGCAGGCCGTTACTACAACAAATTATGTTTATATAGTGACTTTCACGTAGAAAAACATCCAGAGGTGCTTCAAAGAAGCGTAATCAGGCAAAGCCCGATTTGACGCTACGGAAGGAAATATTAAGAGGGGTGACTAAAAGTTTGGACAGAGGTGGGTTTTAAAGAGGGTCAGAGGAAAAGAGGGAGGTGGAGGCGGAGAGGACTAGAGAGGAAATTCCAGAGCATTGGACCGAGTTGGCTGAAGCTGCAGTCACCACTAGTGGGGTGAAGAGAGTGGGCGAAGCACAAGAGGCCAGAGTTGGAGGAACATAGAGTTCTTGGAAAGTTGTAGGTCTGAAGGCTATTCGAGGTAGGGGGCAACAGTGCGATGAAGGGATGAGAATGTTAAATTTGAGGCATGTTGGGACCGGGAGCCAATGTATGACGGCGAGCACCGAGACAATGGGTGAGGGGCATCTGGTGGGGAATCGGGTATGTGCTGTAGTGTTTTGGATGAACACAAATTTATGGAGGGTGGAGGCTGGAAGGCTGGCCAACAGCATTGGAATAGTCGAGTCTGGAGTTGAAGGGATGGATGAGAGTTTCAGCAGTAGATGGGCTGATGTAGGGGTGGAGGCAGGCATGTTACAGTTGGAAGTAGGTGCTCATTGTGATGGAGGGGATATAGGGTCAGAATCTCAGATTGGGGCCAAATAGGACACCAAATTCGCGAACAGTCTGGTTTAACCTGAAACTGGCCATAGAGGGGATGGAATCAGTGGCTAGGGTATGGAGTTTGTGGCTTGGACCGAAGATGCTGATTTTGGTCTTTCTAATGTTTAACAAATGGAAATTGTGGCTAATCCAAGACTGGATGTCGGACAAGCCGTCTGACACCAGAGGCAGTGGAGAGGTCAAGAGAAGTCGTAGAGCTGGATGTCGTCCGTGTATGTGTGGAAGCTGACTCCATGTCTGTGGATGATGCCGCCAAGGGGTAGCATGTAGATGAGGAAGAGGAGGTGGCCAAGGATAGATCTTTGGGGGACTTCAAAGATAATGATCCTGAGTTGGAAAGAGAAGCCATTGCTGGACATGCTACAAATGGATAGATAAGAATAGAACCAAGCGAGGGCAGTCCTACTGAGCTAGTCAAGGGGGGAGAATTGTTGGGAGGAAGGTGGTGTAGTCGACCGTGTCAAAGGCTGCAGAGAGGTCGAGAAAGCTGAGGAGGGTTAGTTACTGATGGGGATGTTTTTGTCATTGTCAGATGAAGGATGTCAACTATTGAGAAACAGAACATTGTTCTATTTTTGGTACCCAGTATAAGCTTCAGGGACTCTTGGGTCAGGTGTAGCATTGGCTAAATGTATAGTAAAGCTAATTTTGCTCTTCTCCAACAACTTGTATTTGCACCAGTAGAGCATTCCCTACTTTACTCCTGTGAACTTTTCTCTTTCACACTGTTGTTTGGGCTCTTTGAGTGGAGTTGCCAATTTGTCTCAAATTATGGGCAGTTCTGTGCTGTGTACGAGTTCCCATGAGGAACTAAGTTGAAACTAGCCAAATTAATTTCATGTAGGGCTCTTAATGTGAGCAGAGAAGGAAACTTTATCCCGTTGCTTTAAGCTGGATTGCACCTTGGGCCAACATAGCTGAAAGAATTGTACACGAACTTACTTGCACCAAGTCCTCGGCTAAGTAGAATATGAAGTGATCCTGTCAACCCTCTCCCCTTCCAACAGATAACTTACTCTTGAGGATAGAAGTGCTTTAAGATTGTAACTTGTTTTTTAGTAGTTGATCTCTTGTGTGTTCTGTTTCAGCGTCAGGCAGGCAGCAGCTCTGAGGGCACAGAAGATTCTGACTTTTCTGCCGATCTGGACCATACAGATAGCTCTGAAAGTGATGGACAGCCACGGAGATCTACCAGATTAACCAGGTCTTCATTACGCAACAGCCAGAGCTCTCAAGGTAAAGGGGAATTATGAACAGTTACAAGATATAAGGAGGAAAATTAAGTAAAATTTAATTGCTGCTGGTAAAAAAGCATCATACTGGCAGTTTCTTGTTCAGAGTAAAAAAAAAAAAAGTGATGCAGCAGTTAATACAATAAAATGTCCGTTGTAAGGTGACGCTAAGGACCGTTTAAGTTTTCCCAATGACTGAGTTCAATCAGTGAGTAGCTAAGCCATATATACCAAAAAGGTCCCAGATTTGATTTTTTGCCTGTGCTGAGTTAGCTGATTTCAGTTGGGTTAGCGGCAGGGGTGATACAATTGGTCGCAGCACCCCTAATAAGGGAAATGATGACAGATGAGGACAGGATTGTGATGCCCTCTGCAGTTCACAAGTCTGTTGACACTCACTGAGCAGTTTGCTTTATGAATAAGGGCCGTTTGGTGTTTAAGGTACTAGAGAGTGCCCGTTACCCATGGAACTGTACCCTATTCAAGGAGAAGATGGAGAGGAAATATTTGCTGAAAGAAAGAAAATAATTTTAAAATGTCCTTAATTTAGCTGCACTTAATTGTTGGCATAAATTGTAACAGGCACTTTGTGTAAATTGGTGCTGTAATAAAACTGTCATCCTCGTCCAGTTATCCTCGGTTCCGAGGGACTGCCTAAGAAGAAGAAGGAATAAAACTGTAGTTTACAATATTCATACATAGTAGTGCAAATTCTACATGCAGGGAAACAGTTATTTTTAATCTGCATGCCTCCATAGCAGATTTGTACTGATCACTCGAAACAGTGGCATGGTGTAATTTATTTGGCGTATGATGAGTACTGTTTCCAAAATAAACTGGATTCTGCTCTTGAATTTTTTTGGAAGTATATCGGCCAGGCACTTAGAACAAGCTTCCCACACAGTTACATACAAAATTAAAGGGAGATTTAACTAGCCATTCCTTTCATGATCATTTGTTGGATATTGCTGGTGCAGAATTGTTGCTATGTTTGTCTACATAACAAGTTAATGAACATCTGAATAATTTTTTTTTTATTCGTTCATGGGATGTGGACATGGCTGGCAAGGCCAGCATTTATTGCCCATCTCTAATCGGTGGTGAGCCGTCGCCTTGAACTGCTGCAGTCTGTGTGGTGAAGGTACTCTCATAGTGCTTTTAGGGAGAAAGTTTCAGGATTTTGACCCAGCGACAATGAAGTAACTTCGATATATTTCCAAGTGAGGATGGTGTATGTCTTGGAGGTGATGGTGGTCTCGTGCACCTGCTGCCCTTGTCCTTTTAGGTGGTAGAGGTTGTGTGTTTGGGAGGTGCTATCGAAGAAGTCTTGGCAAGTTGCTGCAGTGTCGATAGTACACACTGCAGCCACAGTGTGCCAGTGGTGGAGGGAGTGAATGTTTTAAGTGGTGGATGGAGTGCCAATCAAGCAGGTTGCTTTGTCCTGGATGGTGTTAAGCTTCTTGAGTGCTCATCCAGGCAAGTGGAGGGTATTCCATCACCATTGTGCCTTGTAGATGGTGGAAAGGCTTTGAGGAGTCAGGAGCAATGTTCCCGTTAAGTTGCGCAGCTGCGCAGCGCTCTGGAAGTTCCATGTAGGCTGCTTGCCGGCTTTCCAGTGGAAAAAGCATGCGTGCATGGAGATTTGAATGGACCGCGCAGCCTGTTAAAGAGGCCACGCACCCCCAAGAAATTACAGGGAACATTGGTCAAGAGGTGAGACACCTGCTGCGGAATACCCAGCCTTTGACCTGCTCTTGTAGCCACAGTATTTACGTGGCTGGTCCAGTTTAGTTTCTGGTCAGTGGTGACCCCCAGGATGTTAATAGGGACTCGGCGATGGGAATGCCGGGAACGGTAGCATAGTGGTAATGTCACTGGGCTAGTAATCCAGAGGCCTGGACTAATGATCCAGAGACACGAGTTCAAATCCCACCATGGCAGCTGGGGAATGTAAATTCAGTTAATTAAATAAATCTGGAATAATTACTAGTATCAGTAATGGTGACCATGAAACTATCGGATTGTCGTAATGTAAGGGTTTGGGGGCTTCTTTAAACTGGTTTAAAGTAATTTTCCTGGTCTTGCAGCCTTTGCCTGCACATCAGACCAATTCCAATAAAACCAATTTTAAAACCGCGGTTTCGAATCGCTACCCCACCTTCCAGTTCTGACTGCAGGGCTTATAATTATTGATATTAAAACAGACATGTAGTTTGGATGAGAGAAAAAAAATCAAGTTTTATTAACTAAAAGAAACTATAATCAAAATATCAAACTATCCCACACGAACACAGTAAAATTGTAAAACTATATAACAGGGGGTTGCAGACGGTGAAAACGAGGGATACAATGGCTACAATGTTATTTAAACAATCTTAGCAATTCCCTTAAATCACCATCCCCCAAACTCCTTAACTAGGTTGCTTTGCTGAGGAGTCAGAACACCCTGCTCACCTTTGGTCCAGTGAAGTAACAGAGAGAGAGCTGGCTTCTCAGCCGCTATCTTTATACCTGGTGTGGCCCCTGCCATTCTGCCTTGCAAGGGCTGTGTGCAAAATTCCCCACCCAAAAGGGTCCAATACACAAGAGAAAGCTGTGATTGGCTAACTCAAAGTGGTTAGACTGGGTTAATGTGTCTTCCGGAGCTCCCTGGGCTGAAACAAAAGGGAGATACAACTGCTCTATTGTCCAGTGCTGGGTGATTTAAAACCCATTCAAATGTTAAACGTTTCCCATTCAAGATACAAAAGTCTCTTCTGCAGTTTAGATGTATCCACTCGATATACAAACAAATGCTAATAGCATTCAATTGCTTTGTAAACAAAGCATTGTCCTTTGTCTTCGGCCATGTGGTGACAGCCATTTTTATCCCATGAAATTTAAAAGCACATCGCCCAGGGATTCTTTAATCAAAAAAAAAATGAATCTTCAGAACTGTAAATTATTGCGAATTCTTACAGTAAAACCCCATCTGGTTCACTAATGTCCTTTTTAGGGAAGGAAATCTGCCGTCCTTACCCGGTCTGGCCTATATGTGACTCCAGACCCACAGCAATGTGGTGGACTCTTAACTGCCCTCTGAAACGGCCTCGCGAGCCACTCAATTGTAACAAACCGCTAAGAAACGCACCACACGGACTACAGCGGTTCAAGAATGCGGCTCACCACCTTCTCGAGGGCAATTAGGGATGGGCAATAAATGCTGGCCTTGTCAGCGGCGCCCACATTCCATAATCGAACTTTAAAAAAATATAATGGGGCTGTGGTTCGACGCTCTCTTGTTGGAGATGGTCATTGCTTGGCACTTGTGTGGCGCAAACGTTACTTGTCACTTATCAGCCACTTGTCACTGTCGTCCAGGTCTTGCTGCATGCAAGTAATTCATAATGTGAAGCGATATTTAATTGTGTGAAGTATTTCAGAGATGAAAATATTATGACAATCAGAATGAAGCAAGTCATTCTTAACAAGTCATTCTATTGAACTTAGTAAAGAAATACGAGGGGGGAATAGTGATGGAGCTGATGTTTGCTGCCTTTTTCATACAAAGAAATCTTACAATATGTTGTTTCTGTGCAATTCCACAATTGGCTTACCGAAGTGCGACTACCGGTTTAGCTGCATGTTGAAGATTTTCCAATATCCTTGGGCATAAGCCCAGGTTAACAGTGATGGATTTTTTTGAGCAGGGCAGGAAAAATAAATCTGTGAATGCTGACTTACCCATGAAGAGCCTTTTGTTATCTTTGGGACCAGCAGGTAGAGGGTTTTCAAAGCTGAAAGGTAAAAACCTGGTTCATTCTACCTGAGGCCTTGCTGTCTTAGTAGTAGTCTGGGTACCAACTGGCACTGCACCTTTCATGGTTGGGAAAAGGTCAAGCTAAAAACAAATGCCTTGGTGTTGAATGCCCATCAGTTGTAATAAAGGCAGGAGTAGCAGGTTGCACAGTTGTTGAAACTGCATATAATGTCATTTTAAATAACTTATGTATAAAAACAAAAAGCAAAAGGTGTAACTGTGGTAAACCACTTTTATCGTTCACTATCGTTACACTCTATGGTTATCACTGTTTATATCGTTACACTATGGTTATCACTGTTTACACTGTTGTATCTCTACACAAGGTCACCTCTTGTCACGCTGTTATACCTGGGCTGACCACAGCTGACTCCGCCCATGGCTCCGCCTGCTTGCCCAGGTATAAAGGTGGTCGACTGGCTGGTATTCCTCCTTGTTGGACCCGATCACCCACGAGGGTGGGCTCTGTTATTTAGCCAATAAAAACCTATAGTTACTATCTTAACTCGTCGCTTTTCGTTGGATGAATTGATAGGTATATCAGTAACTTCAAAGGATAGGATTGTCTAAATGATCACCAGAGGTTGTTCACATATGCTGTGCAGGTAACCTGGAGTTCACGGTAGTGCATGGTTTGGCAGTTGTTTGCTGAATTAAATAGAAAGACCTAAACTCTTCTTGAGTGTCCTGATCTGCATATGCTGACCTATGTAACCTCTTGTACTTTGAAACTACTTTTCAAATTGGCAGAAGTAATTTTAATTCCAAGTTGCTCCAGCAGTCTGTTAAGCTCTGCCTGCAGCCTGTTTCAGTGTAAAATTGCTTATTAATTATAAATACCAGTTAGAATTTTGCAAAATGTTTATTTTTTAAAACCATGAAACTGCAAGCTTGGCACCAAAATAACCTGCTTCATTATTAATTGAATTTGTAAGAGCTAGCTGTATTTTGTGTCTCTGTCTAAAATGTTGTAGATCTGATTTTTATCTCCACAAACCTTATCCAGATTCTAGTCCAGTACGCCAGATACCATCGTATGCCTCAGATGAACCTGCCTACGCTACAAGAAGGGTGACACGTAGCCAGCAGCAGACAACCCCAGTCACACCTAAGAAATACCCACTGCGACAGACTCGCTCCTCTGGATCAGAAACAGAGCATGCAGTTGAATTTTCAGACAAAGGTAAGATCAGGGATGCATGTTCAACTGACCATGTAATGTGTTGATTTATATTCAGTACTCATGAGTTGAAGAAAAATCTTGTATTAACCTGTCAGTATAAACCAGTGACCATTTAGTAAAATATTTTAAAATTTAATTTTACACAGAGTTCCTCTGTTTTTGTAACAAAAAAATGCATCAAATAGCAAACCGTCTATCTTTTCAGATTCTGTTTCATAATTTCTGTTGCGTTAGGTGCTGGTACTTCAGATTTATTTTTAATAACAACAACTTGTAATTTATATAGCGCCTTTAACGTAGTAAAATGTCCCAGGAGTATTGTAAGACAAAAAAAAATTGTATAATGTATATTACAAAATAATGTAACGTAACCCTCCTTCAAATATTCTTTTCTCCTGTTCTAATTTTTCAGCCTTCCTCTTTCTCTTGGTTCTTCTTTCTCCTTTTGTGCACCTTTTACTCTTGGGAGGTCGTCATGTACGACAAAGCATCACAGCCCCAGTAACTTCACCAGGCCAAGCAGCTAACTAATCCTGCATAACAGTCATAAAAGGGATCTTGTTGCTAAAGCAACATTGATGAACTTCTTTTGGTTATTTGTTAATAAGAATGCAAATGATGATGTTCCATTGTGACTGTTACCTCTTTTTACTTGATGGGGAAGAGGAATATAAAGGGGCTTGTGTTTTACTCGAGCCCAGTAAATAATTATTGGATTTGTCAGGATGTGAAGGAAAAAGTTTTTTTTTTTGTTTAGATTGCTTGTCATAGAAGTAATTTTTGAATCACTATGGTGTAAATGATATATTTGGTCAAAATAGTTAGTCCATTAGCCCATTGTATCTGGAGCACTTCGTTCCTAGATAATCTGTTTATACTACAGGTGGATCGAAAGACTCGGATGTTCTCTCAGCCCAGGCTCATTATACAAGGCTGTCTTGCTACTTTTAATCAAGCCAATACAGGCAGAGTGGGATGTGCTGTGCTGTAATTTTGATGGGAAAATATTCCAACAATTCTGCTACCACCAAATTCAGATGTAACTTTAAAAAAAAATACTTGGTGTATCTGCCAACTGAGAATTTATATTAAGATTCACTATGCTCGTAAAGGAAATGTTTAAAATTCTTCTGTGCTTTCAGTGAAGCTTGTTTGTATGGCTTATTGTTCTGCTGACAGCATGCATTTACCTTGTGCTTTTGTTGCACACAAAAGGAGGCTTACAGTGCCATGGTAACCATATTTGTCTGAATCATCTCATTTGCTCCATATCGTGCATACTTGAAAATGTTATGTTAGTAATGTAGTTGTCCTGATTGCCAAGCATCATTTAAACAATTGGTGCAACCAGGCTTTTGAAATTCCTCTACTTTGTTTACTTGCTTTGGCAATGCAGTCTGGCAGAGGTGCAAAAGTAAATTGTGCCTGCTTCAGGCATGCTTGAAAAATCACAACAGTGGTCAGTTGGATATCTATTTCCTAAGGGTAGATAAGACAGTTCAGTAAATCTTGTCGAACAGTTTTGCTTATGATCAAAAGCATGGGTAAGCTGCTGACATTAAGGCTAAAAGAAAAAGAGTTGAATGAATGATCATGGGATTTAAAATTGGGAGCACCAAGGGGAAAGAAATATCAAGAGATAAAGACAAAAGTCTATACTATATTGAAAAGTGTATATATTTAATTTTACTGAATAAAGGACTGTGGTTCTTTCAGCATTGCCAATAATTGTAGTTTTGTAAATGATGTATTTTTTACACAATTTTAATGCTCACGATTCACATGGATCGGAGTGAAATACCTTTGTGGCAGAATTTGAATCCAGCAGAAAACTGTCCGTGATTCAGCAGTAAATTGATAATGTCACTTAGAGAGGCTGCAAGGTTACTTGAAATGCAAATGTTACATAAATGCCAGTAGAGAATGCTTTCTGATTTAGGATCTGTAGACTATTTTCTACAGAAACAATTTGGAAAAAGGGTTACGTTAAATGTTTTCAAGTAGTGTAGTTGTGCAAGTTAAAAAGGGATAATAAAGATGCTAGTGAGCTAGCTTTGATGTTGTTTCCTTATAGTAAATAATAAACAATTCATTCGATTGTCTGGGTAATCGATAAACACCTTGCACCATTGTGTTGAGCAGTCGCTGGCCCTGGGTGCTCAGCAAGAGGTCTGGCAGGTCTTCCCTTCCTGCTGTGAATGGCAAAGATAAAATACACAGATGTAGGCAGCGAAGCAGAGGGTTTTTGAAATGGTATGGAAAAGGCAGCCAGTCAACACACAAACTGTGAAACGGTTGAAGTGCAGGATAGAATGGTCAGAAATGATCAAGTAAGATGACTGTCTGGTGTGGGGAAGTGTAGCGTGTTCTTTATTTTGTTTTACATGAAGGCAAATTGTACCATTTGAATTAAGCGAGTCATAATAACTGCCCTTGTATATGCACTTCACTGTTAAATAAAGTAGCTTATCAATTTGCATCAGGCCTAATCTACTGTTGCCATCCTCCGCTTCCCACTCTTTCTGATCCCTTGCCAATCCTGCCTCTTTTAAATCGCTGAATCCCCCACTATCAACATCCTGGGGATTACCATTGATCAGAAACTGAACTGGACCAGCCATATAAATACTGTGGCTACAAGAGCAGGCCAGAGGCTGGGAATTCTGCGGCGAGTGTCTCACCTCCTGACTCCCCAAAGCCTTTCCACCGTCTACAAGGCACAAGTCAGGAGTGTGATGGAATACTCTCCACTTGCCTGGATGAGTGCAGCTCCAACAACACTCAAGAAGCTCAACACCATTCAGGATAAAGCAGCCCGCTTGATTGGCACTCCATCCACCACCTTCAACATTCACTCCCTCCACCACCGGCGCACTGTGGCTGCAGTGTGTACCATCTACAAGATGCACTGCAGCAACTCGCCAAAGCTCCTTCAACAGCACCTTCCAAACCCGCGACCTCTACCACTTAGAAGGACAAGGGCAGCAGATGCATGGGAACATCACCACCTACAAGTTCCCCCTCCAAGCCACACACCATCCTGACTTGGACCTTTATCGCCGTTCCTTCACTGTCGCTGGGCCAAAATCCTGGAACTCCCTTCCTAACAGCATTGTGGGTGTACCTACACCATATGGACTGCAGCGGTTCAAGAAGGCGGCTCACCACCATCTTCTCAAGGGCAATTAGGGATGGGCACTAAATGCAGGCCTAGCCAGCGACGCCCACATCCCATCAATGAATTAAAAAAAAAAAATAACTTCTGTGATTCCTTCTTTGCGCCTTTCTCGTCTGAGAACCACTGACCTTTTTGGCTCACTGCTCTCGAAAAATACTAAGAAATCTTCCTCCATTGCTCCATTTTGTTGACCATTGTGACCGATAACGAATTCAGTACGGTCTCTGGTCCTCATGGTTTCCCTGACATCATTCTTAAGATGTATGTCTCTGAACTTACTCCTGTCCTGTGCAGTATCTTGAATCTGTCTTACTCCCAGTCTACCTTTCCTTCTTGAAAATTTGCTCATGCTGACCTGTGCAAAAGAAAGCCCTTGCCCTCCAACTACCCTTAACACAGTAATTTCTAAAGTTATGGAAACGGCTGTTAACTCTCATATTATCCATCACCCTGAAAGTTTTGACCTAATCTATGATTGCTATATTGGTTTTGGCATAGTCAGTCATTCCATTGGTGATCTTGTTGACTATGTTACACACCTCTGGAATTTTGAATATTTTGATGAATCATCCAGCATTGGCTTGATTATCCTCCAAACCTTATCATGTAGCCCCCACCAAAGCTCTGTTCATGGTTGATTATTTTCCCCTCAAGTTGCTCAATCTCTGCTGTGGATCATGCTTCATTTACTAACTCTTTTTCCATTAACTAATGAGTTCCTCATTGCTCCTACTCTTGCTTCTTAATATCAATGATCTCTTCCACACATCATCCTATCCACCTTATGAAGACAAATCCACTATAAATTCAGCAACTTTCTTCAAATTGTATGTCATTATTACACTCAACCTCCAGTCTTCTTGCAGTATGAATGAGTACTTCTTGATCACTTTTTTATAAACGACAACAAAAATCGTATGCTACTTCTTCAAAAACATAGTTTTTTATGTCGCTCACAAGTTTAGCTAACACCTGCCAACTCTTAGATGGTTTCGTCTCACCAAACACTTGTGTTCTCTTCAATTCTTGATTCTACTAAACTGTAGTCTTCTTCAAAAATTGAATAATATTTCCTTAACTAGGACTTTTCACATTCCTGCATAGACTACAAGCAAAACCTTACTGCCTAAGATTTATATCTATTTTGCCTTCAAACTCTTTTCGTTGCAACTTTTCTTCTCTTTCTCTCTCTCTTGTCATTACTGTTCTGGTTAGTGGTCCTCTGAATGTTCCTCTTGTGTTCCTTCTAAACTGCAAAGCTGCTGTCCTGCACATTTTTTCTCCTTCCTGTTATGAAATCAATACTTATCTCCTGCTCTCACTTTTTCCAAGGATATCAAACCATGGAACTGCTTACCTCCCTTAGTATTGCCCTTTAGGCTTTTAAAACCCAAGTTTAATATTACCTATTCACTGTTTTTATTTTGTTTTTCCTTTATTCTTTTCAACCTTGGTGATGTCCTAAACTATGGAGCCATGGCATTTCAACTTGGTGTCTTTTTTTCCAAAAATAAATTTTGTATATTGATTATTAGCCCTGTCATTTATATATATAAAAAAAAAAAAAAAAATACAAGCTGCCTACTACAGGAATTCTTCAAAAATGTATGTTTTTCAGATCCTGGCGACAAACTGAAGGAGGTTGTATTGGGCACATGTGCTAAACATTTAAGGCTATTATTATTAATTTGTGCTTCCTACACTGTCTACTTCCAGATACCAAAACTGCTGTCGACCATGATGAATCTCCCCCACGTACCCCTACAGGCAATGCTCCATCCTCTGAGTCTGACATTGACATTTCCAGTCCAAATGCATCGCATGATGAGAGCATAGCAAAAGATGCTTCAATGAAAGACTCTGGAAGTGACCTTTCACACAGGCCCAAGCGCCGACGTTTTCATGAGAGTTATAATTTCAATATGAAGTGTCCTACTCCGGGCTGCAATTCTTTAGGTAAGACATGCTGCTATGTTTGCTGAGCATTTAAAGAATATTGTCGATTCTTTAGACTGCCATCTTTCAGGAAAACCTTAGAAAACAAACAACTGGGTTACAGATGTTTAGTCAATCGACAAAGCATTAGGTGGTACAGTTTTGTTATGTTTATCTTTCTCTGCTCCAATTTTAACATTTATTTTCAACTTTTCTTTGGATTTCCCTGAGCAAAGCACCGTTTGCTAGCTAAGACAGCAGGCATGTTACCTGCCTATGAACCTTTGTTGCTGCTGTTCTTGGTATAGGTGAACAATAATAGTCCAAAGTGACCCTCACCTGCCCTTAGGGAGCAGGGTTGTGAAATCTCGGCACTCACTCTGATCTGTGTTTCCCACCCCCCCAGAATGGTACACTAGAGATTTATGCCTCTCCTTTCCCCCAACTCTCCCAGATGGCACTAGTATGAAGTATGCTCATGTGCCATGTGTGAATAGTTAAAGCATACCACTGCTTGAGCCAGAATAAAGCTACCAACTGTGTAAACCCTAGCTTCTGGAAAGCATGCGTTACCGCTTAAGTATAAATGTTTCCATTTTGAATCCAGCCATTTTTTTGACCTTATTATGAGGGAGGCAATTTAGGGTTCACTTTTATAATTCGTTTTCTGTTGTGCAGAAATAGATTGAAAATGCTCAGTCATTTCATAGAAGACCTTTCTAGCCAGAAGACTGGAGACCTGGGGTTCAGAGGTGATAGGAGAATGTGATTAATTCGCTGTGTCTCCTGCTTCCCCAGTTGTAAGATTATTACATGTTAATACTGTATCATGCTTGGCTGCAACAGTGAGTGTTGTTTGTGCCTGATGGGATAAGCATTCCTTTTACCTGGTGCCAAAATAAGTCCGTACATACAGAGGTCGTTAAAATGTAAATGTAAGGAAGGTGTTGTCAGTAAACATTGGTTTCCATTAGTGTGTGTTTTTTTTAGCCCCTCACTAATTTTCTTCGCTTAAGAAGGCATTAACTGCTTGGTGGGTATGTTACCATGGATGTCTTCTGGTACCTTGGCTAAGTACCTTTTTACGTGTGAGTCTTGATTGTGTGTATGCTTAACTTGATTCTGCCTCATCTGATATCTGCATATGCACACTTCCAGCATGTACATCTAAATAGTAATCAGGAGCGGAAGCCCTGTCCATTTTTTTCGCCCTTCCTTGCCCAACCCATGGGCACTGAGGCCTATTGTTCCACTCCTGCCACCCTGGCAGAAGTAGCTAACTCAGCACAGACTAATCGCATAACTGGGGCTTTCCTAGTCTGTTAGCCTCAGTCATTAAATGCACAAGGTAATATCACTGTTGGAATAGTGGACAAAGGATTTTCATCCAAACATATTAAGTGTTTGTACACTAATATTTGCATAGCGTAATTTCAAGGCCACATATGTTATTGCAGAGTTCCTTTTTGTCATGATCAGCTTGGGGAGAAAATAAAATGAATTGCTACATTTAATTATAACATGTTGTTTATAGCCCACTTTTCTCTTCCCTGCTTCCCCACCCCTTCCTAATCAAATCCCATTCCCCAATCTTGAGGGGACTCTGAGGAGCTGCTCGAAGATCTCTGGCAACAAGTGAGTGTGTGAATGGCCGTGGTTGATTTGTCTTTCAGCTTATTTTTTTCTTCTCTGTCCACTTAAGAAGAAGCTCTTCATATTAGTGGGCCACGATAAGGAACTCGGTGTGCAAGAGTTTAGCTTTATGCAGTAAAAGTACATTGTTCTTTATTTGTAAATGCAGGTCAATGTAGAAAGCATGAAGTTACATATTGTGGTGCCATTTTTTTGACGTTGAGATTGAGATAGGAATGAAAAGCATGTTTGGGATGGATACAACTCTTTAACAAACATTTCCTGGTTTCCTTTCTACTTGAGTGTTCTGTAGCCAGAGAATCTATACTGCTGTCTGTACTGACACCTAGTGGATATTTAGCTAAATTGAGAGTATATTTTTTGTGGTTTCCATTAGATGTTGGTTTGTGTAAAACTGTTGATATTTGCAATGAAGGTATATTTTTGGAACAAGCCAGCACAAAAAATAATGCCCTCTGATATACAGTCCCTAGGGGAGAACTGAATATTTTAATTTCCCCAAAATTTGCATTCTGGGATTTGAAATAGTTCTACAGTATAAGAAAGAACTTGCATTGATGTAGCATTTTTCACATCCTTAGGACATCACAAAGCGCTTCGCAACCAAATAATTACTTTTGAAATGTCTTCACTGTTGTAATGTAGGCAAATGTCGCAGCCAATTTGCCTGCAGCAATGTCCCACCAACAACAGTGAAATACATGACCAGTTATTTAGTTTTGCTGATATTGGTTGAGAGATAGCTGTTGGCGAAGACACCAGGAGAACTCCCCTGCTTTTCCAGTATGGTCATAGGATCTTTTACACTCACCTGAACAGGTAGCTGGGACCTTGGTTTAACACCTTTTTCAAAAGATGGCACCGTCAACTGTGCAGTGTTTCCACACGGAAGTATCAGAGTAGATTATGTGCTCAAGTCTTCTGGTGGGGCTCTAACCTATTACCTTCTGACTTGGGTGAGAGCGCTACTGCTGAAACCAGCTAAATTTAGACTACCATAAATAAAGGGAAAAGACAACATTCTGTCCCTTTTCCTTTGGGTGCGGAAGAGAAAAAGTCACATCTGATGTAATTATTTAAAACTGAGAAAGATTGTTCATGATTATCTAAATACTGTATCTGGTGCTGCATTGTTGCAGTTCAAAGTTAATGCACTGGTTTTGGTCTTGAAAGATTCTCTAATGTTGCAGTCCCTCTGGGCCTGAGCCTGCAAATAGTTCTTTATGCACAGTACCCAAGCCAGTCTAGCTTTAAAGGGTGGCTGTGTGGATTAGGGTCAGCTGAATGCTTGATGTGAATCTTATTCAAGGAGTTGGAACTTCTTATTTCAGATACCTGTTGACTACACTTGCTCTCATGAATTGTCATGCTGTACAGTAACAATATGTGTGCGGTATGTCCTCAATGGAGGAACAGAAACAAAATCATTTCTCAGTTATTTTCAAAATCTGAATACTTGTACACTTTTTCATTTGAAGATGAGCCTAAGATCTGAATGTTTGGGTAAAATCTGTTGAAATGTATTTTGAGATGTATTCTTGTTTTTGTGACTATCTTATTTCTCATCTGGTTAAACATAGGCCATTTGACTGGAAAACACGAAAGGCACTTCTCCATATCTGGCTGCCCATTGTACCATAATCTGTCTGCAGATGAATGTAAGGTAATGTAGACTCTACATTATATTGTGAAACATAGCCAGACAATAATTCTGCTTAAACATTACACTTAACCCCCTACTTTATTTTGGTAGGCGGAGGTAGGGGGTCTTGGGTCAATTCATTACTGTAACCTCCTTGCCCATCATTTAACATTAAAAAGACACAAAACGCTTTTTTGTCGTCCTGCTGTTGGTTCTGAGATTACCTTATGATTACACGTAACCTGATTTGGTGGCTAACACAAATTAAAAAAAATGATGGGGTTTAAACACATTCCAGTAAAGTCTAGTTTCAAGATGAAAACAATACTTATAAATGACTCTGCTCCTGTGAGTCACGTGACCTACACTGAGAGACTGTACTGCGGCAGTTGCATTTCTTGCAAAATTGACTTCTTATTCTGCATGTTCTGAAAACGCTTCAGATCGCAGTTCAGGCGATGGTCCTCATTTCGGTCATAGTTATTGCACTTGGCTCTGCAAAAATATTTAAAATTTTAAAGAGCCTCTAGTCATTGTAATGCCCATGCATTGTGGCTCAGTGATTTGCGAGTTCATGCTTGCAATTTTGCCAAACTACCTGTGTTCTAGTAACTTAACAGTGATAAAGAAACAGTGATGTGTCTGTGCCCTCGGCAGTTGATGATCTAGAAGTGTGTGCTGGAATTATCTTGCTGCTGCTGTGGACTTTACATGAAGAACATAAACTGTTCAGTCTATTTATAGTGCTGCTTTTAAATCAATGGTAGAAACTTAATGGAAAACACACTAGCACTTTTGGAATCCACCTCCCCGGAGCTGTGAGAACCAGCACCAACACCATACAGAGTTTGGATTCTTAAGTGGGAGAGCCAGCAATGTGCTAGGAGTACATTTGGAGAAACATAGCAAGAGTTTGTGAATTTCAGTGGCTTGGGCCCTGGAACAGGAAGCCAATCAAGTTAATGGAATATCAGTGATTTTGCATTTGCTGCTGAAGACTCTTCCTGGTAGTTCAACCTTTCCAGTTCTTTCCCTAGTATGGTGGTGGTGGTGGGGCGGGGGAGAAGAATGAAGATGTCTGTTACAGATCAACATGTAGATCTGTGTTCACAGAGAAGCATCATAGCCCTGCTTCTGTGATGTGTATGTTTGCATCCAGCAGAGTCTGAATAGGCTATATTTAAAAAAAAAAGTAAGTTTTGTTGAGCTCCAGTAAATACTGGAGAAATGGGATCTAAATCTTCTTTAAGTTTGCTAATGTTAAGTCTTAATCAGACTGTTTGATAAAATATTTAGAAACTGGTTACTTAACCTTCTGCCCAACTTGTCAGTGCAATACTTATCTCATGGTTCCTGGAGTTTGCAGAGTTTAACGACTCTAATTCTGGTGTTGGTGGTCCTTCACAGGTTAGAGCTCAGCAACGTGAAAGGCAGATTGATGACCGAGCATTATCGCAGAGACAAGATGAAAACAACAGACATGCAACCAGGCATCAGGCAAGTTTTCATTATCATCACTAGTCAGAAATATGAAGAAAGAATTGCATTTGTATTGTGCTTTTCACGTCCTCCTGTGTTTCACAGACAATTAATTATATTTGAAGGTCGCTGCTGTTATGTAGGTAAATATGGCAGCCAATTTACTCACAGCATGGTTTCACAAACAGCTATGAGATAAATAACCAGTTAATCTTAATGTTACTGAATGAGTAATTCAGAGTCCTGGACTAATAATTCAGAGAACGTGAGTTCAAATCCCAAATCGAGCCTTTGAATTCAGCAAAAAAATCTGTAAATTAAAAGCTGGTTATCCGTAAAAGTGACTATGAAGCTGTTGGAATATCATAAAAATCCAACTGGTTCACTAATGTTCTTCACTAACGAAACCTGCTGTCCTTAGTTAGTCTACCCTATATGCAACTCTAGGAGGAGGGTAGGGAGATGAAGGGGAAGAGAGAAGAAGAGGAGGTGGAGGTGAGTGAGTGAGTGGTGAGAAGGGAGTGGAAAAGGGGGAGGATAGAGAAGGAAGGAGAGCTCGGGGGATAGGAAAAGGATGGGTGAGGAAGGATAGGTCGAAGATTGGAGACAGAGAACGGGAGAGGGACAAGGGCGTGAGAGGAAGGGTTGCATAGGTGAAGAGGATGGATGGGGGAGGACCTGGAAAAGGAAGAGCAGATGGAGAGAGGAAGGGAGGGGTAAAAAGAGGAAGCAGGGAGGTAAGGGCGAAGGGGAGGGTGCCAATGATGGAAAAATTCAGTCAACGGGGAGAGGGTGTTGAGATAAGTAAAACGAGGGGGATGGGGCAGGTGCTGATGAACGGGAAGTCCGGTTAACACGGGGAGCTGGATTGAAGTATGGCTAAGCCAGTCAATGCGCGGGGGGGGGGGAGGGGGGGGAAATACAGCTAATGGGGGAGATTGGTGTTGATTGGGGTAATTGAGAGTGGGGTGGTGGGTTCTGCTAAGATGATATGCATCTTAATGGGGGTACTTCCAACAAGGCGTGTAGGTGAATTGCAGCCAGCTGGTCTGTAAATGGGCAACTAAACCTATGGGGGAAATTAAGCTGGGTTGAGATTGAACTGTGAATTAGAAAGGCAGCCACCTTGTGGAGAGGATTGCGGGGGGGGGGAGGTGATATGCGTGGGAGTGGTTGGTAATTGTCGATGGGACTTGCAGCCAGTGGGGTGGGGGGGGGGGGGTGCTGTCGAGCGGGAAGTGTATCAAGCGGGTGGGAGTAGAAGTTGAATGAAAAGGTGGCCTATTAAAGAGGTAGTGTTCTGTTAGCAGGCGATGATCGTGGATTGCCGCAAATGTGGAAGGAAAGATTGGAAAATAAAGATAATGCTGTGGTTACACGGTAATTCTTTTCCTGGCAATTTCTGAGTACAATCGCTGATTTCAAAAGAAAAGTGGAACGATGGACACTACGCCACTCCTGTATGTGAGGGATCCACATCATACAAAAATTAAAAACTGGCTGCACAGCTATGTTTCCGTACAGCTTGGGATTTACATTAGTTATCTGGGTAAGGGAATATGGTTTACTCATGGGTACTGACCTGTTATCAATTTGCAGACTATTTAAAACAGGCCACCATTGGGATGATAGGGATCTTTTCAGTGAACTGGAGAGCGGGGCAGTAAAGGAAATAAACTTTTAAATGGTCCTACATTTGAAAAGTTTGTAGGAACACAGGCAACGTCAGGTTGGTGTCATTTTTGATAAATAGGACTAAAAGTTGCTTCCAGATTGAATGAGTGGGAGAGTTAAAGCTAGTTAGAGTGGAGCTGTCACAGTAATGTAACGTTAACCTCACAGCACCATCTACAAGAGCAATGCTTTTAGAATGTTGCATTCACCTAATGTTTTTAATATATAATAGATTTAATCAAATAGAACCAAAAATCTTAATTATTTGACTCAACATTTTAAATCTAAAGGCGGGTTGGAGGGGGCTCAGATCTTCAGCTGTCAGGTCAATATATAGGGAGTAAAAAACAGCAAATGCTGGAAATACAAGGGAGATCGACCATCATTTAAGAAAGAAAAACTTTGTAGCCTATTGTCTGAGGGGGGAATGAGGGAATAACTAACAAAAGAAAATTAAAATTAAATGGCTGTATGGGAATAGAAGGAAAGTGTATAACTAAGTTCAGAAGGAAAGTATAGAAAAATCAGCATTCATTTGGGGTTAAAAATTACATTGGTTTGGGTTAGGATTGGAAGAAAATATTTCTTTTGGATCATCAAACTGGCCTTCCGTCCTTATATTTGTATTATTAGTTGCTATAATTCTTGCTGCCTGCCAGTAGAGGGTGCAGCAATAAACTGAAAACTTGAGCAGTTGGTATATATGCTTGCTGACTGCTTACAGTTGCAGCAGTGCAGGGATTTGCTCTTGAGGATAATTGTTTTAAATAAGTTTTCTAGCTGCAGCATTTGACAAAATGTCAGCCTTGGCTCAGTTGAGAGCACTCTCGCTTCTGAATCAGAAGGTCGTGGGTTCAAGTCCCACTCCAGAGACCTGACTGCATATTACAGGCTGACGCTTCAGTGAAGTACAGGAAACTTTGTGCTATCCGGCACTGACGGGACCGAGCTGTTGCCATTCCCTCAAAACTGCCGGACAAACCAGCGTTAATGTTGAAGCATACGGAGCAGCTCCGTATCTGGCAACAAACACTGTTGCTTAGCAACAGCTTCTAAACAGTCAGCCGTACCTTGGAAGCATCTCTGTAGCTTAGCAACAGCTTCAGAGAGACTTTGCAGAGCCTGACTGTTGGAAAAAAAAAGCCACGAGAAGAAAAAAAACCTAACAAAACGGCTCCTGATTTTTGCCGGTGGCTCGAGCTTGCCGGACATTTAGCCTCCGGATAACACAAAGTTTCCTGTACTGAGGGACTGCTGCGTTGGAGGTGCGGTCTTTTGAGTGAGACGTTAAACTGAGGCCCTCTCTGTTCTCTCGGGTGGACGTAATCCCATGACACTATTCAAAGAGGAGCAGGGAAATTCTTATTCCTATATAAAACATGTTTTATATCTAATTTTCAGTTGTCATTAGCAAGGATTCATTTTTGGATTCACTTTAGTTTGAATGAAACTAAACAGTTTTTGTTCACTTATCCATAGGATTTGTTCTTAAATGATCTAGGTTACAAGATTGGACTGGGAGCAGCTACTTATAGGAAAATCCGCATCAAAACAGTGGGAGACTTTCAGAAGGGAAATAGAGAGAGTACAACACCAACATGTTCCTGTAAAGGTCAAGGGTGGGACCAACAAGCAAAGGGAACCTTGGATGACAAGGGATATACAAAAATGCATTAGAAATAAAAGGGGGGCTTTTGGCAGTTACAAAAGACTAAAGACGGAAGAAGCCCTAGAGGAGTATAAAAAATGCAGGGGCATACTTAAAAAAGAAATTAGGAGGGCGAGGAGGGGCCATGAAATAACACTGGCGAGCAAAATAAAGGAAAATCCTAAGATGTTTTATAAGTATATTAAGGGCAAGAGGATAACCAGGGAAAGGGTAGGGCCCATTAGGGACCAAAGTGGCAATCTGTGTGTAGAGCCAGATGATGTAGGC
Organism: Somniosus microcephalus; assembly: GCF_052327205.1. Classification (NCBI taxonomy): domain Eukaryota; kingdom Metazoa; phylum Chordata; class Chondrichthyes; order Squaliformes; family Somniosidae; genus Somniosus; species Somniosus microcephalus. The sequence goes on from NC_141010.1 coordinate 21,643,415, forward strand.
GGGGTTTTAAATGAATTTTTTGCATCTGTGTTCACTATGGAGAAAGACGATGCAGACATAGAAATCGGGCAAGGGGGCTGTGACATACTTGAACATATTAGCATCGAGAGGGAGGAGGTGCTAGCGGTTTTAGCAGGCCAAAAAGTGGATAAATCCCCAGGCCCAGACGAGATGTATCCCAGGCTGCTGTGGGAGGCAAAGGAGGAGATTGCAGGGGCTCTGACACAAATTTTCAGAACCTCTCTGGCCACAGGGGATGTACCAGAGGACTGGAGAACAGCTAACGTAGTACCATTATTCAAGAAGGGTAGCAGGGATAAACCAGGGAATTACAGGCCAGTGAGCCTAACATCTCTGGTAGGGAAATTATTGGAAAAAATTCTGAGGGACAAAATTAGTCTCCACTTGGAGAGGCAAGGATTAATCGGGGATAGTCAGCATGGCTTTGTTAAGGGTAAATCATGTCTGACAAATCTGATTGAATTTTTCGAGGGGGTGACTAGGGGGGTGGATGAGGGAAATGCTGTGGATGTGGTTTACATGGACTTCAGTAAAGCTTTTGACAAAGTCCCGCATAGGAGACTGGTCAAGAAGGTAAGAGCCCATGGGATCCAGGGTGCCTTGGCGCGTTGGATCCTAAACTGGCTGAGTGGCAGGAGGCAGAGGGTGATGGTCGAAGGTTGCTTTTGTGACTGGAAGCCTGTGTCCAGTGGGGTACCTCAGGGATCGGTGCTGGGTCCCTTGTTGTTTGTGATCTACATAAATGATTTGGATGAGAATGTAAAAGGTTTGATCAGTAAGTTCGCAGATGACACGAAAATTGGTGGGGTGGTAAATTGTGAGGAGGAAAGCCTCAGGCTACAGGACGATATAAACGGGTTGGTCAGATGGGCGGAAAAGTGGCAAATGGAATTTAACCCTGAAAAGTGCGAGGTGATGCATTTTGGACGGACAAATAAGGCAAGGGAATACACAATGAGTGGTAGGACCCTAGGAAGTACAGAGGGTCAGAGGGACCTTGGTGTACATGTACATAGATCCCTGAAGGCAGCGGAACAGGTAGATAAGGTGGTTAAAAAGGCATATGGGATACTTGCCTTCATTAGCCGAGGCATAGAATATAAGAGCAGGGAGGTTATGATGGAACTGTACAAAACGCTGGTGAGGCCACAGCTGGAGTACTGTGTGCAGTTCTGGTCGCCTCACTATAGGAAGGATGTGATTGCTTTGGAGAGGGTGCAGAGAAGATTCACCAGGATGTTACCTGGGATGGAGCGCCTCAGCTATGAAGAGAGGCTGGACAGGCTGGGGTTGTTCTCCTTGGAGCAAAGAAGGCTGAGGGGGGACCTGATTGAGGTGTACAAAATGATGAGGGGCATAGATAGGGTAGACAAAGAGGAACTTTTCCCCTTAGTAGGGGGGTCAATAACAAGGGGGCATAGATTCAGGGTAAGGGGCAGGAGATTTAGAGGGGATTTGAGGAGGAACTTTTTCACCCAGAGGGTGGTTGGAATGTGGAACTCAATGCCTGAAAGGGTGGTAGAGGCAGGAACCCTCACAACATTCAAGAAGCATTTGGATGAGCACTTGAAATGCCATTGCATACAAGGCTATGGACCAAATGCTGGAAAATGGGATTAGACTGGACAGGGATGGATGGGCGGCGCAGACACGATGGGCCGAAGGGCCTCTTTCTGTGCTGTAAAACTCTATGACTCTATGACAAGCGTGTGCTGGTTTACACATCACAGATCTAGATAGTTCAACACAGCTGTTTTGGGGGGGGGGAAACAGTTTCTTTTCATGACATAGGTAAAGAAAATTTGCAAAAGACAAAGTTGTGATAAAGTGGACCATAGTGTCAAGAAAGGGGAAACATTGAATTTTGATTAAAAGATATAGTTGAACAAAAACTAGCATACAGTATCATTAAGGAACTAAAAACAGCCAGTTGTTAACTATGGATTTAAAGCCTTATTAAAAGTAATTGCCATCACTTTGTAGGACGTAAAAGGACATGAAACTATGTTCATATCAACAGTTCAAGTTGAATGGCTGCACTTTGTCCTTTCGCTGAGTTTTCTTTTGAGTTACTTGTATGGCAAGGCACAGCAGGATTATAAAAAAAAAAGTGTTAATGTTGACATTGTGTTACGTGACTGAGCATTGCAGTTGCCAATGTGTTAGAGGATGTATTTTTATTTATAATTAGATTTTCTATTTATTCCTCAGCATTAATAAGGTTCATCGATTTGTTAAGTATATAATACATTCAGTAGTACTTGGGTGTACACTTAATCATACAGTACCTAAAATCACACCTGATGATTGTGGGATTCAGCATGTTACAGTTCTGAGCTGTTAAACCTATGAATCCTAATTTTTGTTACAATTTGCCACTTTCTGTATCTTTCTCTTACCCCCATCTACCTGACAATGAACACAGTTACCCATAATATAGTTACATCAAAAGGTAAAAACAACTTCATATAAGGAGAAACTAATCAGAACCTGTACCTTTATCAATACTCTGTTAATAAACTGATTTCCTCACTATCGAGCTTTTTTCATTGAACAAAAAGGATCAGCATAACTCCCTATTTGTTATCTTATGTACATTCCTTTCCTGTTGCATTTAATTGAAGATTCACCCAATGAAACTACCAGTTATAAATCTGTCTTCAATTCTATATCATGCAGCACTGGTCTGATTCTAAACTCTAAAATGATAATGCGTGAATCATACTTCTGAATTTAATAAACAAAAAGCTAACATTACTACAATATAAAGATAAATTAATAGCAATATTACATTAGCATACTTTAAGTCAGTTTAATTAACCCATACCATACAAATGTACTATCTTTAATTCTATAATATAAAATTTTAATCTGTAACTACTGTAAATAATGAGTACCATAGATTTTTATTTTTATTTTCTGCAATTTTAGACTCGTATGGATAAGTACAACACTCAAACTTACCTCTTCTTTAGGCTCCAACAGAAAAACAGTTGAGATATAAGGAAAAGGTGACGGAACTTCGGAAGAAAAGGAATTCGGGACTGACCAAAGAGCAAAAAGAAAAATATATGGTAAGATTATTGAGGTTGTCAGTGCTCGCCATTATTACTGTGTAAAACTGACAGCAACTTCTGGTGTCCGCAAATGCATAGTTGAAGGCAGAAATGCGGAGGTTGCTGTAAGTAATATCCTGTCTCTCCACAGGGTGCACTGTTGCAGTCTTGGCAGATGGAATCATTTAGAAATCACTGATTACACATTATTCTTGCTGTATGGAGCAATGATAAAGTTAAACATTGTTCAGTCAGGAGTAACTGAGCTTTTAACTGTGTACTAAGTCATATTTACTGCTGAACAATCTCTCTGGTCCTGAAAAACTAATTTTACAAGTATGGGTTCTCATTCCCTCAGAAGAACATTTTAAAAATTGAAGATTTTTAATAAACTAAAAAATAAAAATTTTCAAGTTTTTGTTCTGATATTTACGTTTCTCCCTTAACCCCATGTGTACGTCCCGATCTTTATTTCGCTTTCTGTACAATGATTTAAATATAATTTATATTCCCTGCTTTTTTACTTCCTGCTTTGCTGCCTGTGAGAATTCTTCAATCTGATTGGCTGATCTGCCTGCCTGTTGCTGAATGCCACAGATCCCCTGTAGAAGGTGCTAAATTGAAACTCACTATGCTCTAGAGCCCACTACATCTTTGTGGGCAGCTTTTTCGAGGTCAGCAGCGAGCGCCATTCCTTCGCCGCTGACTGCAAAATCCGGGCCATTTTATACTACACATACTATAAAGGCAGTTTAAAAAAAAAATGAAGCTATGATTCAGAAGAAGGTTTGCTGGGATCAGGGGGCGGGTGGGCAGGACTGTCTGAAACTTCTTAAAGGGACAAAGCCTTTAGGTGATTTGCTTTTGCCTCCAGTGCATTGACAATATTCTATTTGCATGTGGCTGTTGAGCTTTGGAAGAATGAGGAAGACATTCATGTTGGAGCAGTGGGGTGTGCTATCCTAAAGTTGATGTTAAGGCACATTGTTGGTGCAGCTTTACTCTACAGCTGGCTGTACTTTGACTGGAGTGGGAGTGCCTGATGCTGACCTGTTCCTATTTCAAATATTAAAATAGTCCATGCCCAACAAGCACTGGCATTCCTCACTGAGCACACCCTACATACACCTGCCATGAAAAGCAAATCCTCAACATGCCTATACACGTGATATAAATAGCTATTTGCTGGTGAGTCTGATTGACTGAACCTGCATCACATCTGCAAGTCTCGAGTACAAATCTGAATACTAATACAGAGAAGTTATACTGAGGCTTTACAGTGTACTGGAAGAACAGGTTTAATGGACTGAATGACCGCTTCCTGTTCCTATGCTCGGGATACTTGGAATACTACGTACTGTTTTGGCCAACACGCTACAAAAATTATGTACTTGCATTTTTTTTCTTGTGAATTGTTTCCATTTTTTTTCTACCCTCCTCTCTTCTGAAGACGTTGACTCCATGCTGGGGTATGATTCTATAGACGCCGATTACCCTCCAGTAGCTCATTCAGTGACCACTATTCATTTGTGTGCTTTGAGTGAGTGAGTGTCACGAGGCTATTGGATGAGGAGACAGCCAAACCTGATCCTGTCCTCGGCTGACAATTCACTTAGAGAAGGATTGTTGGATAGCGACCAGGACAGGAGCCCTGGCTGCTGTTTTTGTTGTCCATTTTTGACTTTTCTGCATTACATTCTTAAGTGTATTAAAAGAGACTAACTACAGTTAGGCTTCTTTGTTGGCTTGTTGAAACAAATATGTGCAGGAAGCCTTCAGTTTGCAAATTTGAAATTTTTAAAAGGTGTTCACTCTAATGAACCACTGGTTAAAATAATCTTTTAACACTGAACCAAGAACTTGAGAGATTTTTCATTGTTTGGTGGTTTTAGTAAAACCGACTCCTTATATTGCATTTTAGATAAATGCAGAACTATTTAAACTCGTATGCCACTGAGCTCAAGTTAAATGAGGGGTTGCTCTATTTTGTTCTTTACAGATACTGAAATGGAAGAGAAGATTTACTGTTAGTGACCTATTATAGGAATAAGGAAATAATCCTCCTTCCAATGTGTAATGGTGAAGCATTGATTTGACAATTCGGGTTGAATTCTAAATATTTTTAATAATGATTAACTGGTTTCCACAACCTCAAGGTAATGTCTGAAAGCAAATTCCTTGTGCCCCAGGTGACAGTTTAGAGTCTTGCTTGCCTGCTGGCTTTTTATTCCTTTTTCATAAAGCAGTACTGTGTCTATAGATTTTATACAGTCTGCACTCCTGATATAAACTCTTTAATTTGACTCATTCCCTAATAAGTCAGGATGTTACATTATGGCGTGGGTCTCGGTTTATAAACAATCCCATGTCATCACAATAGCTTAAAAATTCTTCCCTTGATTTTGATCAAACGTCACGATTGTCTTCTGTTCCATTGTACATTGAATTCCTTTTAAAAGTAGATCGGTCTGCTCACTGTGTCCTTTGTCCCATTTACATGTCTGAGAAGTAACGTTTCAGCATATGCAAACATTTTCACAAAACTTGCCACTTTTCTCCTCCATCCTCTGGGTTCTCTTTTTTTAAAAGACAAATATATACCAGAAATAGTGCATCAACCTTACCTCTAAATAAACCAGAACCCTATACCTTTCATTTCAACAACTTAATGATTTATCGGATGAACCAACACAAATTTATGCCGCCATAAACCGCGATTTGTAGCATGCAGTAAGTTGAAGATTTAATTGGACTTCAACTAAAGTTACAAATTAAAGCCTTATATTTGCCATTCATTTGTTTAACAAATATACTGCATTTATTCTGTTTGTGCAAGGTCAGTCAGCATCCTAAACATGCCGGTAAATTTGTTACTGCAAAATTTTTGTATGTATGAACTTTTGTCACACGGATGGTCTTTTAATTATTTTGAGCAAATATATCTGTCGAAACGGGAGAACATTTGTGAGTACAAAGACATACCATAGGAACATAGGAAAAGGGGTAGGCCATTCAGCCCCTTGAGCCTGTTCTGCCATTCAATTAGATTATGGCTGATCTGTATCTTAACTCCATTTACCTGCCTTGGTTCCATATCCCTTAATACTCTTGGCTAACAAAAATCTATTATCCAGATTTCTGGTTCTCGTTTATGTGGAAAAAATTAATGTAACATTACTAGTGGAACGTATTTTTTATTGACTATTTATGGGTGTGTCAAGGAGGCTTTGTTGAAACTTTTGTCAAGTTTCAGTATTGGACTATTATTCTGCTTAATTCTAAGTGTGTACCTGATTTGTTTTAATGACCGTTAATTATGCCTGTGTAATATTTGTGTGGTTCTTAAACCCACAGGAACACCGACAGATACACGGAAATACAAGAGAGCCGCTCTTGGACAATCTTACATCTGATTTTGACTTAGAATTATTCCGCAAAGCTCAAGCGCGAGCCTCAGAGGATCTGGTATGATGTGATGCCAGTTTATAATGTGCTTTATCCATGGCTCTATTGGAGTAGAAGGATTTCATAGATTTAAAAATGCTGTTCAATAATATGCATTTGGATCGTAGCAATTTTGTAATAGAGGGTATATCTTTGTATAGTAGCTATCTAGTGTTTGGATTTTGTAGTCTACTTGTCATGCTTAAAATTATTAAAACATTTTAAAGTTTAAAATTTGATTTAAGCCATTTCAGATTCTTCAGAGTTAAACTTTAATGGCTTTTTGAAGATTGAAGAGAGAAGTTGCTGAAAAACAATAGAATTGTTGCCTCTGGTGATCATCTGAGATGGGAAAATTAGTAGCAGAACAGTTAAGAGTAACAATATTCTTCTGGATTTTTTTCCCTGTTCATTTCTGTTGATTTGAAAAAATGTATTTTAGTTTAAATGATAAATGCCAGTATTACTGAGGAAAACAACTTATAAGAACTACTGAGTTTAAACTCAGAGAGGGAGTAATTTCAACAATTACATTGCCTGCAATTGCTGAAATGGTCTTGAAGATTGAGTGCCCACTAGTGTTAATTTAGTTTCCTCATGCTGTTGGGCTTGGTAACTAACTTTGACCTCTGATGATGTCATCAGCACTTACTGCTTAAGCAGAAACATCACAGACAAACAGATGTTAACATTAATTTTAATTCTTTAAGATTTAGGGCGTGGGTGCCACAATGGGTGTCCTTTCACCTTTGGGACCTTAGAACATAAGACGCAGGAGTAGGCCATACGGCCCTTCGAGCCTGCTCCGCCATTCAATAAGATCATGGCTGATCTTCGACCTCAATTCCACTTTCCTGCCTGATCCCCATATCCCTTGATTCCTCTAGAGTTCAAAAATCTATCGATCTCAGCTTTGAATATACTCGCGACCTTGATTTAAATTCAGCCATGACTGACTGAAATTATCCTGTGTTGTCTGCAAGGACATCCTGTAAAATGAGTTTAAACAGTTTCATCCCAGTTCCTGGTAACCACAGGTGACCATAATTTGACACAGGTTGGTATTAAATTAGTAATGTTCAGGATCCAAGAGGTTAAGTGATGTGGATACCACAAAACGCACAATGCTGCAGTATGAGGTTTAGGACCAGGCCACATATAAAAGCCTTTACCCTGTAACTCTTAATGCTTGATACTGAGACTGGGTGGCAGCGTTGATGAAAAATTCATGAACAAAATGCAAATTTAAACAGTAATTTTTCTTTGTTTCCAGAACCGAATAATAGCATTGGTTCCAGTAATATAATTTGTTACTCTGTAACTGGTTGGTTTTTTCTTTTGAAAGAGAAAATTTTCTCTTGTGGAGAGTTATGGATGTAAACCTGTTTCCTTCTATTCTCTGATGAAGCATATTGATAACGTATACTGCTGTATAACCTGTAAATATAATTGGCACTAGTTTTTGTTCCTATTCAGATAAAATGTGGACTAATATTGCCTGGTCATGGCAGCTACAGTTTGGGCAGGACTCGAGGACTGATTTACAGCTTCAATTTTCTTTCTTTACTGTAGGAAAAGTTACGGTTACAGGGCCAAATTACAGAAGGCAGTAACATGATTAAGACCATAGTGTTCGGTCGATACGAGCTGGATACCTGGTACCATTCTCCATACCCTGAAGAGTATGCTCGACTAGGGAGGCTGTACATGTGTGAGTTCTGTCTCAAATACATGAAAAGTCAGACCATCCTTCGCAGGCATATGGTAAGTAGTCAGAAAAAGCAAGCAAGATAATTGAATTAGCTCAGATTTAATTCTAGATCCTTGAAGCGATTGATAATGAAGCAGTGTAGTCTGCTTTGTAGGAGATACGTTGGTGATTTAAAATTTTGCAGCAGTTACACGAAATACGTGGGAATAAAATCTGAATGGAATCTGGAATGAAACAACCCATTTCTATTAGCAATTCAAAAATTACTTATTGCCCTCTTAAAAATATAATTGGCTTTTCTTTTTGTAAAATATTTTCGTAGTTTCAGAATAAATTGATTTTCACATGCAAATAAAGGTGACGGTTGATTTATGTAGTACGGCGGTTAAGTATTTTCTGTGACATCCTGTGTGCATGTTGGTTAGTTTCTGATTCAAACTGAGCCGAATCTCCTAAGGAATATAGTGGCAGCTGTTCAGATTGAGGTGCTCAACTGAACAGTATTAAATTACTGACCTGAGACTTAGATTGGGTCTTCCTTTTGGGCTGAAAGCAGCAGTGTTTTTGTTGATCTCTGTCTGATGCAAATCTGTTGCTTTGTTTCTAATGCCTCGATTGTTAATTGTTTGCAGTACCCTGTTCTAACAACAGACAGACTAGCCTCCTATGGCATTCCCAGCCACATGAGGAATGTAGATGCTATTCCAACCAGATAATCTAAACCTGCAGTAAGAAAAATTAGTGACGAACCACATCTCGTAATTCGACTTTCTTATTTAATTTATGAAAAATTCCAGTCCCCTATTTAATCATTATGGCTCATAAATTAATATTATTGGTTGAATAGAGTTAATCAGAGCATAAGTACAATATTGTTCTGGTTGTATGTTTAAAGACTTTGCCACCTATATCTGTAATTCTGACTGCTTAAAACTGCTTTTCAATTTAGTACAGAAATTATTTATTTATGATTTACAGTTGGCTAAGTATGAAAAAAGGCTGAAATGAAAGATTTAGCATTGATTTAAAAATTAATAGAGGAGGTTGTGGGACACATAGACAGTTGTAGACTTTTAATATATATTAAAAATGTGTGAATATTCAATTTTTTCCCCAAATTGTCCAAGTGTATATAGTGTGTAATTATTCTAGAGAGAATGTTATTTTATGATTGATTGCTAATAGAAATTAGTTGGAAAAATATCTTAAGCTAATAACTTAAAGTTAGAAAAGGGTATTATTTACAGATGCAATTATTTTTGAAAATTTGTTGTGTTGGTCATACGTCACAACCTGCTCAGAATCTCTGTTGCTGCTCTGGTATGGCCTATCATTGAGTATTGCCTATTAATGCCCTAAATGTTTCTAGACTATTACCTATCAATTTAGACAACAGTCAAAGGAGTGTTACACCCAGTTCTTCAAATGTGCTTGTCAGCATACATTGTGTTTTTTGCAAACATTTGTGATTGTATAAATACGGGATAGTATATAGCTAGAAAGGTAGTAATCATTAAAGGGCTCCAGATGATGCAATATATTTATATCCATTTGAAAATATTGTCAGCATCTTGCCATGAGATTTTACTACCTGTACTTGCAAATGCATTCATCTGATGTTCTATGCAATATATACATAAGTACTTGCAATTTTATGTAAACTGATGGTGAAATTGGGGATAGTTATTTAATAGTGAACACTTGGCTGATTTGTATTGTATTATGTAAATCTTTATTTCATTATGTCTGGGAAAGTTATGTACCTTGTATATCAAAATTTCACCGTACCAAATTTGAAATTAAGTTTCAGAGCTCCAATATACAGAATTTCAAGTTAGTATTCTATTAGACAGAAGGTGTTAAAATATAAAATGAATACAATTCTCAATATGAAAAATAGAAATTTTAGATTTATTCTGTGTGTAACCCCAATTGTTCTTTAATTTTTCCTTCTAGGCAAAATGTGTATGGAAGCATCCCCCAGGAGATGAAATCTATAGAAAAGGAAATATCTCAGTGTTTGAGGTGGATGGCAAGAAAAATAAGGTGCTTCTTTTAAATAAAATTATAGTCATATGGGCGTACTTCTGCTGATTGTTACATTTTGCACTTTAGTGTTCTGAATAGGTTGAAAGCTCCTTGCAAATGCCGCACTAAATGTTTATAATCCAGTTTGTCTCTGTAGTTGTGTTTATAACAAATATTTTATCGTTCTTGCTTTTCAAATGCTTAATTATTTTACAGCATCCAAGTAATAGTTTCAAAAACTATTAAAAATGAAAATATATTTCTTCTACGCTTGGATACTGCTTTTTCACTACCTATGCACATTTCACTGAGATTCCAGAGTATATTTTTATTCTTGATAGTAATGAGAGAATATATCAGGATTAACTGATACCACATGTGTGGTGTGAGACTTCGAGAGAGATTTTGAAGGGCCATAAACAGTGAGAGTGAAGATCAATTGTTTCTGGAACCATCCAAACTTGGGTTATATTCCAGCCATTGCAAACACTATTTATTCTCTTTATATAATGCTACAGTTTTACATTTAAGCATTAGTACATATCAAGTGGCTCAGTTGATAGCATTTCTCCTCTGGGTCAGAAGATTGTGGTGCCAAGCCTTGCACCAAGACTTGAGCAATGCAATACTGAGGGAACACTGTGTTGTGAAACTTACTGTCCTTCAGTTGTGACGTTGAACTAAGCCCCGCCTGTCTGTTCTGGTGACTCAAGTGGACATTAAAAAATCTCATAGCACTAGTCTTAGCAAAATTTCCTCCTTCAATCGCCACCGCAAAAAATAAATTAACTAATCTTTGATCTCATTGCTGTTTGTGGAATCTTACTGTGCACAAAATGGCCACCATCCTTGACTGTATAAGCAGCCACTACGTTTTAAAGTAATTTATTGTATGCAAAGCACTCAGAAATGATAAGGTGCTATTTTAATCATTTTTCTTCCTTTCCATCTAACCTTTCCTTTCTTTCTTTCCCTTCCTTTCTTCCTTCCTGGCAGCAAGCTATCCCTAAGAGCAGATGTGCCTATACTGGATGCCAGCTGATGTTAGCAGTGAGAGAACTAGCATTAATGGACAATCTCTAAATTATATGGGTGTCCTTCTTTAATCTAAAATCAGGCCCTCTGTAGATTGTCTTAAACAAGCACACATGGCAAACCATGCTCTTCATTATTGAGGAAACAAGTCTCAGCTTAGTTATGTTCGCACCTCTCAGTTGTCATGGTTTTTAACATCCAATGAAAAAGAAAATCACATTTTGCATCTGCCCCATCAACTCGAGTGGGATGCAAATAATGTGCCCCTTGAAATCTATGGGAATTCCCCAGAAGCCAGACAATGGTTTTCAATGCAGCCACAGAACAAGAGAATCCGTTCACAGGACCACCCCGGGGCAAAGCCGATGAAGTCTTTTTTTATTCGACTTTACTCTGACTGTCCTAGAAATCATTTGAACTAAAGACAGAAATTCCAGTTTCCATCCTATATGTAATACTTGGGGAAAATAGCATTTCAACTCTTTTTTCACCGAGCTTCCCCACGTTTGAGTGCTTTTGAATTTTGTCCTATTCCTTCAATGTTCCAGACAAAAGCTAAATAGTCACCTGGTCCTTCTTAGCTACAAAGTTGTGGTAGAGGATTTCTTGCCAGTGAATGTCACAATTCAGGACTTTGCAAGAAAGACGGCCATATTGCTGCAGTTGAGCTTAACGTTCGTTCTTGCAGGAGAAACGGGTATGAGTTTTCCTTCATCTGGACTTGGCAAAGAAGGATAATGGTCTTTTTGTCCTTGCTAGACCACTGAACCTATTTCCTGCCATCCAGTGATGGGGTCAGGAGATTTCCTTTCCCACCTATGGCTCAGTGGGCAAAGACCATGCCCAACATGGAAGATTCCAGGTTTGATCTGTTCAGAGTTAGCTGATGGCAGGAGGGGGGGGGGGGGGGGGCGCTATACTTGACCTCAGTTCCTCTGACTAAGGAGGAGAAAACCAGCCCAATTTCCGGCATTTGATTGATCTCCAGTGACCTCTTATGTGTGCCCCCAATCAGTGGAATATGCTGAGCATACTTCCAATCTTGGCTCACCTGAAGAAAGGCCACTTGGGTATGATACTAAAGCCCTGCTAGTGCCCATAGTCTCGGCGTGCTGTTTGGGAAAAGAGATGAAAATTAGACTGCAAAGAATGTTTAACCCTGTCTCGGTGAAGAAAGTTCTAGTTTCTCATCTGGCAGGTGTTTCTTTTAAATGGAATGTCTTCATGATTTTTTCTTTTTGTTCTAGATCTACTGCCAGAACCTATGCCTCCTGGCTAAGCTATTTTTGGACCACAAGACGTTATATTATGATGTAGAACCTTTCTTGTTTTATGTGATGACAGAAGCTGATAACACAGGGTGTCATCTTGTTGGATATTTCTCCAAGGTAAAGGATGTGGAAGTTTTTTTGATGCCTTAATTTTTACCCTCATCTCAATTTGAATGTATTTACAGAAACGTTTACAATGCGTATGATGTCGTTGAAGACTTGGGCTACAAATGACTGTTGACGAAATAGTGGACAAATAATAGTCTTGAATTTGCTGGTGAAATAACAGTGAGTTTAACATGCATGCTGTTATTAATGTGTAAATCGTCCTGCAATTTGTGGCGAGAAAGAGATACGCAGGACGTGTGAATCGCCACAAATTGCTGGATGATTTGCGCCACTCCGGCAGTAGCCTCGTGGGAACGGCAGCTCGCAGTCAACCTCCCCGTGAGTGTCAAGAAATTGCTGCAATTGTGCTGTTGAAACAAATTAAACTTGCCGCAGAAAGTTAGGGCTGGTACTTAAGGGCTCTTTTAATGACCAGGTTTATGGTCTTACACTGCCACTCACCCTCTCTGGCCCAGAAAGGGAACAATTGAAACTGGAGTTTCATTCCTGCATGTAATAAACTGTTCTTAAAGAATTTTTAATTGTAAAATTTAAAATGTTACTTTTTGTTTTCCTTTCTATCGCTTTTTTCTCTCAATCCAATCTTTCTTCCCCCCCCCCTCTATTTCTCTTTCTGAACCTGATGAGACTCTAATTCACTCTCTTTCCTTTTCCGTTGTTTCTCTGTTTCTTTCTCAGTCCTTAAATCTCATTGGTTCAGGAGATTCCCCAATGTCCCTGATTCCCGGTTATGACCTCGAACTTCCAGCAATTTGCGGTGCAAAATTTTTTCAAGCTGAAGGGTGAGGGAAAATGTCATAACGAACTGGGCATGTCACGAGATGCTCAGTTCCAGCAAATTTTGGGCCAATATGTTTGTATAACCTTCCATTGTGTACTCTTTGAATGGAGGCATTAAACTTTTCTTGCCAGTCTTTTATTTACACTTTGGTTATGGACCTAACTATTTTTGGTTTTGCTCTCAAGTGGTTGAATTTTGTACTGGAGAACATCCTGAATGAGCTCATTTTATATCAGACACTGGGGCATCAGCAAGTATCCAGCTTATGTAAATACATAGAAGACATGTGCTGGGTAGTGATTTACATGAGAAAATTAAACTGCTACGACTGTTGTGCCTAAAAACTCATTTTGTTTCTCCATTGTGACTTCGTCCAGATTTCATAATAAATAATGAAAAAATAGATTGTGTAATTTGGCAGACCAGAGTTCCAAATACAATAGGTTTATTTACCAAGGGAATGTCTAAAGAAACATTTTGCAATACTCAATTACTTTTTAAAGTTTTGCAACTTTAGCATAGAATTCATAAGCACTTGATGCAACTGTCAAACCCTCACAGGAAGATTGAACTGGAGGTCTTGCAGTGAATTTAATTTGTTTATAATACATTAGCCTTCCTAACCTCATTCAGAGATGAGCTGCTGTTGATTTTTTTGTGTTTAACAACACAAGAGGATCTGTTTGGCTATATACACAGCATCTCAGATTTATGCAGAGTATATCTAACCCAGGGGGCCTTGTGTAAATTGAGTACACATTACACATGAACAGATTCTGCACAGTTATTCAAGCCATCTGGGAAATAATAGCAGGGAAGTTATTATGCTTCAAGCCACTCGGCTTTGTTTGCTAAAGGATCCCAGAAGCATTAGCTTTATCCTGTCATCACTAGCAACAAAAATATTGATTTATTGCACCTTTGAAATCTCAGAAGAAATCTTGCAACCACTTAAGAAGGGGCGAAAATCCACTGGGCTCATCAGAGTTTATCCCTCAAGTATCCTAATTAAACAATTATGACAAACATGCATTTTGAATGTCCCTAATGTTTTTGTCTTACTGCCTGGCAGATTATTCCAAACAAATCTGGGTCCTCGAAGGTTAGCCAGTAACCAGCATTTGAACAGATCTGAAGACTTAAATTCATTCTCGGGATGTGGGCGTCACTGGCAATGACGGCATTATTGCCCATCCCTAGTTGCCCCTTCTTGAACCACTGCAGTCTTGTTACTTTTTGTAGCTGTTTGATACAGCTGAGTTGAGTGTCTTGCTACAGGCACTTCAGAGGGCATTTGAGAGTCATCCACATTGTGGGATTGGAGTCACTATATAGGCCAGACTGGGTAAATACGGCAGTTTCCCTTCCTAAAGAACATTAGTGAGCCAGTTGGATACTTACAACAATCCAATAGCTTCATGATCACTTATTTACTGATGCCAACTTTTATTTCCAGATTTAAAAAATACTGAATTCAGTTTTTAAACTGCCATGGTGGGATTTGAACTTGCGTTCTCTGGATTATTAGTGCAGAAACATAACCAATACTCCAGCATACCTATTTGTAGTGTAGAAACCCAATGGACCACCATGACCCATTCCATTGCACAATACCAAGTGCAGATCTTAGTTGTTGTGGTTCCACTTGACACCCGGTTAGATAAATGAAATATACTGAAGAGTTTAGATGATGACGCAAGAATATTTCTTGTTCACTCTTACTGTGATACTGCTGTTGGAAGCATAGACTCCTGAGAAAGGAAACCAAAGGGAGCTGTAGCACTTGGGTGATGCTGATGCCCAAATGAAGAAGAGAAGCTGGATTTGTTTGTAAGATTGGAACTGGTTTTGAAAAACAGAAGAAGGGTGATGTCAAGTATTTGCACTCATTGGTACACCACCTGACAGTCCCACAGTTTGAGCAGCACAATACCAGAGGCTGGGCACATTGTATTGAGTGGCTCACCTCAGAACTTCTTCACCATCTACAAGGCTCAAGTCAGGAGTGTGATGAATACTCATCACTCACCAGGATGGCAGTAGCTGCAACAATACTCAAGAAGCTCAACACTGTCTGGGACAGAGCAGTTCGTTTGACCGGCATCCTTGTCACTGAATTCAATATCCACCTACTCCACCATTGGCGCACTATGGTTGCAGCACTTACTATCTACAGGATGCATTCAAGCAACTCACCATAAATACTTTAACAGCACCTCTTAGCCCGAAGACCTCTACCATTGAGAACAAGAACAGTCAATTCAAGGGGATACCATCAGCTTTAAGATCCTCTGCAAGTCACACTCTGTTACCATCTTAACTTGGACATATGTCGTCATCCCTTCAAAATGGGTCAACATCATGGATTGTTGTGATTCATGTAGAAAGCCCACCATCACCTTAGGACAATGAGGGATGGGCAATAAATGAACCTTGTCAGCGTTGGCAAAATCCTTCCTCCCCATCCCCGGAGAAAAAATTATAACAAGAGGCTTCTATCCCGCTAAATTCACTGGGGCTGGCAGGGTTTTCTTACTGACTGACATTGTCAACTCCAGGATTATCCTGGAATGCAAAGATAAACCCCAAAGTCCTTGAACGTGTTGTCGCCTTCCAAATCCATGCACATCTTTCCCGCAGCTCCATGTTTGAAACTCTAATCAGATTCCCCTGCTGCAGCACTAATCAAAGTCAATAATAACATCCTCTGTGGTCAGTGTTCCCATTAAGCGGTGCGGCTGTAAAGCGCTCTAGGGGTCCCGCGCAGTCGGTGAGCCTGCTTTTAAATTGGAAAAAAATGCGCTTGCGTGGAATTTTGAATGGGCCGCGCAGCCTGTTAAAGGGACAGCGTGGCCCTCAAAAAAAAAAAAAAAAAAAAAAAAAAAAAATATACAGGGAACATTGACCATGGTGACTATTCCTCCTCATCCTTCTCAGTCTTTCTGCAGCCTTTGACACGGTTGACCACACCATCCTCCTCCACCACCTCTCCTCTGTTGTCCAGCTGAGTGGGACTGCCCTCGACTGGTTCCACTCTTAGTTACCTAGTTGTACCCAGATAATCTCCTGCAATGGCTTCTCTTCCCCCTTTGGCCCCCTGCTAGTTCTCATCGACATGCTGCCCCTCGGCGACATCACCCGAAGACTTGATGTCAGGTTCCACATGTACCCTGACAACACCTAGCTCTATCTCACTACCACCTCTGTCGACCCCTTCACTGCCTCTGTGTTGTCGGGCTGCTTGTCCGATAAGCCGCAATATCCTCCAATTCAAGGGTGAGAAGACCAAAGCCATTATCTTCGGCCCCACCACAAAATCTGTTGCCTTCCCACCGATTCCACCCCCCTCCCAGGCTGCTATCTGAGGCTATACCAGGCTGTAATCTTGGTGTCCTATTTGATCCTGAGCTGAGCTTCTGACGCCATCAGTCAGCTTCTGACTCCATCACAAAGACCACCTACTTCCACCTCCGTAACATTGCTCATCTCTGCACCAACCTCCGCTTATCTCATCCATGCAATTGATGCCTCAGTACAGGTGCCAGGTCTGTTGCATGGGAATCTTGTTCCTTTAATTAGTATCACGTTGCTGGCTGATTGGTCCCCAATTGTTCTTGCGCTGGATGTGATAACTAGAAACAGCATTAGTTAGTTGATAGAGGTAAAGCCTTTTTAATGTAATTATCTAAAACCCTCATCCATGGTTTGGTTGCCTCCAGAATCAATGATTCTAAAGATCTCCTGCCTGGCCTCCCATCTTCCACCCTCCATAGACTTGAGCTCATCCAAAACTCTGCTGCCCGTATCTTAACCCACACCAAGTCCCGTCCACCCATCACCCCTGTGCTCGCTGACCTACATTTGCTCCTGCTCCACCAGTGCCTTGATTTTAAAATTCTTGTTCGCATGTTCCAATCCTTATTTCTACAAACTTCCTCCAACCCTCCAAGAACTCTGTGTTTCTCCAACTTTGGCCTTGTGCACCCCCCCCCCCCCCCCCCACTCTCCCACCATTGGGGGCCATGTCTTAAGCCATATAGGCCCTTATCTCTGGAATTCCCTCCCGAAACCACTCCACCCCTCTTATCCTCGGTGCCAATTTTTGTCTAATTACATTCCTGTGAAGCACTGGGGTGTTTTTGTATGTTAAAGGCACTATGTAAATGCAAGTTGTTGTTGTTGTGGTAAAGCCTGCTCACAGATCTTTCAGGGATCAATCCCTACTCCTAGATGAGGACCTTCCCCAGCCCATACTGCAGCATTAAGCTGCAATTGATGCCTCAGTACAGGTGCCAGGTCTGTTGCATGGGAATCTTGTTCCTTTAATTAGTATCACGTTGCTGGCTGATTGGTCCCCAATTGTTCTTGCGCTGGATGTGATAACTAGAAACAGCATTAGTTAGTTGATAGAGGTAAAGCCTTTTTAATGTAATTATCTAGCAAGAATGAAGATAGTTATAGAAATAATACATTCCCAGAAAAGGCAAGGGCCTCAATCACGGTGCTAGGCTGTTAAAGAAAGTCTTACAATGACCATGAGACGTTGATGCAAGGGAACAGTGTCAACATAAGGTTTCATCATTGAATCCGGCGAGGCTTTCATATTCATTGTTTTTGTTAGAGGGTTGAGGATGGAGGAATACTGGTTTGCACATACTTAAGTAAACAGTGTCTTATATATAACAAGTCTTTGATCTTCTCTATTTCAGGAGAAGAATTCATTCCTCAACTATAATGTGTCATGCATTTTGACAATGCCACAGTATATGAGACAAGGGTTTGGAAAAATGCTCATTGACTTCAGTAAGTATTGAAGGGTAATGGCAGTGACTATTTGGGTTTTTGCTGTCAGACGTTGAACTGTCTAAATGTGGTTTTGCTCTATGAGGCCCCATTTATAGATGCTTGCTTTATTGCAGAAGCTGACTATAAATCGGCAATTTATTTTGATTCTGTGACAGAATTGAGCACATCCCCCTCTGGAGTAGGGTGTTATGTTGGCATTGAAAGAATAAATTAGTGATGCTTTCTTTTCTTCCTCTCTGTTTATGTACATATGTGTTTAACATATACATGTACGTATAACTTTATATATGACATATACATAAGACACACTCCAGAGACATGAGCACATAATCTAGACTGCCACTTCAGTGCAGTACATGAGGGAGTGTTGCACTGTCGGCGATGCCGTGTTTCAGATACGACGTTAAACCGAGGCCCCGTCTGCCCCCTCAGGTGGTTGTAAAAGATCCATGATACTATTTCAAATAAGAACAGAAGAGTTCTCCCCAGTGTTCAGGCCAATCTTAATCCCTCAACCAACATCACGAAAACAGATTATCTGGTCATTATCACTTTGCTGTACGCAAATTCGCTGCCACGTTTCCTACATTATAACAGTGACTACACTTCAAAAGTAGTTCATTGGCTGTAAAATGCTTTGGGACATCCTGAAGTCGTGAAAGGCGCTATATAAATGCAAGTCTTTCTTTATATACAAATTTTGCCAACAGTAGAAACTGAGCAATTGCTGACGTCGTTGTGGATCCCATATTTTTGCGCTGAATTCAGCGCATCAAATGCTTAATTGCCTTCTGAGTATATTTCGAGTGTACTATAAGCCAACCTATTGTGTTTGTAACGTATTACAGGTAGACTACCCTTTATCCGAACTTCCGAAAACCGAAACCCTCTAAAAAACCGAAGGTTTTTTTGGTCAGCGTAAGTCGTGCGCATGACATGACCAGAGTGGCGCACGACTTACGCTGAGCAGAGGGTCAGCGTAAGTTGTGCGCACGACCCCCTGCCGACCCCCCCCGCGGAACCACCTGACTCTCTTCCAAAGGCTCGAAAGCAACGAGAGCTCTGAGCCCGCGGCGGTGCCGGCCCCTGTTCCGACCGAGCACGACGACCTGTTGGTGGAAATGCGGAACTTCATTGCATTCCAGGCTAGCAGTGACGGACAAGCCACGACTGCGGACCCCCCCCCCCCCCCGCGGACGCCGACACCCCCGCCGACCCACCTTCCGAAATCCGAAATTTTCCGAAAACCGAAACACGGCTGGTCCTGAGGTTTTCGGATAAAGGATAGTCTACCTGTACTAGTTTTGTAGCTCTGGAGAACTTAAGTTAGGTAAGTTAATTCTTCAGCACAGTGTAATAACCACTGTTTGATCATCGTTTGTGTAATTTTATTTGAAAGAGCAAATTTAAAGTTTTGTGCCAAGTCTGAAAATCACTTTTTAATGTTCATAAACAACTTGGATTTAGAAATTTATTGCAAGTTAGTCAAATGCACAGATAATAAATGAAGGAGAAGGTTGATTCTGATGAAGGACCTAGACAGAATTTACAAGTGGGCGGAGTTATGGCAGTTAAGTGCAAATTGTTACACTTTCGATGAAGAAAAATGAGAAACTTCATGAACAGTGTCAAACTGGCTAGGGAAAGAAGGTGAAAGAAATCAGAGTGATGATAGACTCAACTCATGGGTCTAGTCATTGGGGAGCAGTAAGTAACAAAGCGGGGATAGGGTGGGATATGTGTTGGTGTAGGGGTTACGGGGATCGGGTGGGATATGTGTCGGTGCAGGCTCGATGGGCCGAAATGGCCTCTATCTGCACTGTGGGGTTTCTGTGATCCTGTGAAAGCAGCCAGAATGCCAAGCTATACAGCCAGATTAGTGAAGTCTGAGGCCATCTTGCTGAAGCTGGATAGCACTCTGGTCAGACTGCACCTTGAATACAGCATTCAATTCTAGTCACTGCAACACAAACTCTGGACTCATTCAAGAAGCATCTGATTACTGTGATGGTTTCTATGGAAAACCATGGAAGGATGAGCTACACGGGCCAAATGGCCTCCTTCATCTGTGCTGATCTTTATGAACACTACTTTATCCTTATTTCATGACGCTGAGCATTATTGCTGTAATTCTCTGGACCCCTGCACCACTCCTGAAAAATGTTATTTCAGAAATTGCTGTATAAAACTGAAAGTATTCTTTCCTTTGAATATTCCTTTTACTAGTTTGTGCCAATATCCCCACGTCCAACAATCATTGTAACTTGAAATATATTGTACATTTTTCTCCAGTCCCCTGCAACTTTCCAAAGAAAGTGCCTTGGCTCAAGGTTGACATTGATGGACGGTAATCACGAATACTCGGTTACCGTTAACAACATACTGAAGTGGTTAATGTGCTTTTGTATGTTGAGAATTAGAAATATGGCCATATATGGTAAACTTAAGTGTCTCCTACTGGTTACTTCAAACTTTTTATCATAGAGAAGTCACAAGACACTAACAACTTTACAGATTAATTCAGTCAGTTTACATTATCTTATGGGATACTTCATACATTTCTGTTTGTATAAGTGTATTGACTGCTGGTTAGGTGATAAATGCTTTGTGGTGTGGTATATGAGCGTATTGCAGAGGATTATTAGTTGAAGCTTTGTAGAAGGGGAAAGCGCCAGGTATGCTGGACTATATTGCTTTTCCTCCCAACTGTTGCAGGATTTTGTGGTCACCTTTGATTTTCTGGCTGAGCTGCCTGGCCCTTGGTGATGATTATGTCAGTTACATCTCTCGCAAACGGATCTAGATTGTCTGATGTTTCCTCTCTTGGCAGAGGCTATGCATCAACTCTTTGGATTGACAGAAAACCCACAAATGCTTTATTCACATGTTTGTTGTGGAAGTAATTTGTGTTTTGGCATAGCATAAGGATGCACACCACCTTGCTGCCAATGGTGGGCCATTTCAAACATACTGATCTTTCAAATGCAAGTTGGCAGATAATCATTACTGTGCCATAAGTATGAATTTGAAAAGCACTGCACGTTTCACAAAATGAATTCACTTTTGTAACATGATTTTTTTTTTTCTTGGAAAAGGCTATTTGCTGTCCAAAGTAGAAGAAAAGGTTGGTTCCCCAGAACGTCCCCTGTCTGACCTGGGGCTCATCAGCTATCGCAGCTATTGGAAGGAAGTGCTACTACGTTATTTGCACAACTTCCAGGGCAAGGAAATTTCTATTAAAGGTGAAAATGGATTGACATTCAGATTTTAATAATTTGTGTAACGTTTCCAGTCTGGATCCTCTGTTTTTGGTTTGAGGTATTTTGCAGCCATTTAAATTTTTATTGTTTCCTTTGATTGTTTATTGCTAACAGAAACAGACCAGTTTCATTCAGAGCACTTAAAACTTTCCATTAATTATGCAAAATGTACTGTGCAAGATATCTCCTGGCTGTGTTGTGGTCTGTTCTTGCTGAGGCTGATAAAATAAAATGGGTTGCTGGCTATCTAATGTATTGACTGACACCACCCCCCCCCCGCCGCCACTGCACCATCTCAGCCCAGCTCTGCAGCTAATTGTAGTTCCCCAGCTGCAATCAGCTAACTCAGCACACACCCAGGAATCAAATATGGTTCACTGACTAGGTGCCTTTACATAGAAGATAGGAGCAGGAGTAGGCCATTCGGCCCCTCGAGCCTGCTCCGCCATTTAATGAGATCATGGCTGATCATCCAAATTCAGTAGCCTGTCCCTGCTTTCTCCCCATATCCCTTGATCCCTTTAGCCTTAAGAAATATATCTAACTCCTTCTTGAATATATTTAATGAATTGGCCTCAACTGCCTTCTGTGGTAGAGAATTCCACAGGTTCACCACTCTCTGGGTGAAGAAATTCCTCCTCATCTCAGTCCTAAATGGCTTACCCCTTATCCTTAGACTATGACCCCTGGTTCTGGACTCCCCCGCCATCGGGAACATCCTTCCTGCATCTAGTCTGTCTAGTCCTGTTAGAATTTTATACGTTTCAATGAGATCCCCTCTCATTCTTCTAAACTCCAGCGAGTATAAACCCAATCGACCCAATCTCTCCTCATACGTCATTCCTGCCATCCCAGGTATCAGTCTGGTGAATCTTCGCTGCGCTCCCTCCATGGCAAGAGCATCCTTCCTCAGATAAGGCGATCAAAAGGCATTCGGGGAATCCTAGCGATCTGTGTGCAGACAGTACAGTGGTGGCACAGAATGCTGATACTGCAATGCACTGTGCCAACAAGTGAGAGCATACACATTTTTTCCTGTTTTCTTCACCTGCTGACTTCTTGATGTTCGTTTTGCTGTTCAGAGTGAGCGGGGAACAGGACGAGGAAGAATAGCTGGAAAGTTGTCCCCCTGTAATGTTTCAAACTTTCTTGCAGGCAGCTGAAGAGTGGTATTGAGAGGCCTTCAGAGCAGATCTTCTACTATGCCTCTTGGCCAGGGATTGAAATGTGGTATCGAGAGACTTAAAGAGAGGGTGAACATAAAAACCCATTAAAATGGATGGTGAAATAGAGGGGGGAAAATAAGGTGGGGCATATAAGCACATAAAATGTGTGGATACAATTAACCAGCTTCAAAAGTTGTATTTCTGTAACTCTCTTGGTTGCTGAGTATTTTGTTATTTTTCTTGGAGCAGTTAGGGTGGTGCTGAGAGCTGAAAAATCAGTCCCATCATAGTGGCATCAGTAGAAGTTCCAATAGAGAGGCCAACTATCAGAGGGCAGAAGCTGTAAATTTTCTTCCTTAAAGGAGGAAAAGGAAAATATCTCTATGAATACTTGATAATGATGTTGTAGAACCTTTCTTGCAGTAAACTTCTATCACGTTACCCACAGGCAGTGTCTAGCATGCTTTGGCCTTGTCACCTTCGTAACATATAAAGCCAGTAGTCATGTGGGCTATTTAAAACAGACGCCCTGGCGAAATGATCATCGTGTGATTGTAGTAAAAGTTAGTTACGCATCTTTATATACAATGCTGTTTACTTTGGAAACTAAGCACCTTTTAGTTTGCCTCTTATGGATAATAGCTTGCAATTCAAATATTCACCAGACATTTAGGAAAACACTTCTATTTATCAGTTACGTTTTAATGCTGTAGCAGCCATTTTTCAAAGATAGGAAGCTGTGTGATGCACATCTGGGAATCATTCATTGCAGTCGGTGTTCAGTATTCCAATTTATATCAAATCCTGAAAAACAAAGCCAATGTTCAGTTACAGGAATTTCTCAAAAGATTGATTTATGAAATTATGGATGGTAAACAATAACACTTTTTTCACCTGCATTTTTTAACATTTGACCACATTTATTATAGGATCTGCTGAATCTCCAATATGCTGGAGGAAATTTAAGTTATATATTTCCTGTTCAGATGGAAAGTCTAAAATGTGAATGCACCATTTTTCATGTAGTTTGTTATGCATATGATGAGGTTAGACTTTTCACTACAAATTATTCAAACAATGTCAGTGAAGAGAACTTGTGTAAAATAGGACTGCATTCTCTGCAACATGGATACAAGTTTGAGAACACTAGTATTTTTTGAAGATTTAATCTACTCTTAATGATCATATATTCAGGGTACATTCACACTGCAAGTTTAGCTAAACTGGCAGTGTAATTACTGAGTCTGGGCCCAATCTGATTCCGGTGCAAAGCAGAGTGAAACTCTTTGGAAGGGGTGGTGTCAGATGTCGTTGGAGTAGTATTTTCTTTCAGGACACAACACTGAAATGTTCCCAATCTGCACTGTTTCTTTGTGATCCAGAAGCTTTATACATGGACATTTGTTACTCACAGTAACTATTTTTATAAAACAGTGAGGGTTTACAAAGTACCAAACAAATATTCTTGTTTTTGCAGAAATAAGTCAAGAGACTGCAGTTAATCCTGTGGACATTGTCAGCACTCTTCAGGCATTACAGATGCTGAAATACTGGAAGGGAAAACACTTGGTTTTAAAACGACAGGTATTTACATTTGGTAACATAAGAACATAAGAAATAGGAGCAGGAGTAGGCCAATCGGCCCCTCGAGCCTGCTCCACCATTCAATAAGATCATGGCTGATCTGATCCTAACCTCAAATCTTCTATCACTCTCCATCCACCTGAACCCATGTGATCTCCCGGGCGAGGCGAAAAACCAGATAAAAGACCCAATGGCCAATTTGGGAGAAAAAAATCTGGGAAATTCCTCTCCGACCCATCTAGGCGATCGAAATTCTTCCAGGAGATCACTCTGTCCCTATATTTTCTACAGTACTTACCTTCTGTAAAGGCGATCTCTACCCCAGCCAGGAACAGGAATAAAACCATCTCCTGAAATCTAACACAGAATTAGAACACAGTAGGAGCAGAACCAGGCTACACGGCCCCTGGGCCCACTCCACTTCCCACAGGGCCATGACCATTCCGAACCTAGACTCATGTCCAATTTCCTGCCCGCTCCCCGTAACCCTTAATTCCCTTTACTTCTAGGAAACTATTTCTGTTTTAAATTTATTTAATGATGTAGCTTCCACAGCTTTCTGGGGCAGCAAATTCCACAAACCTACCACCCTCTGAGTGAAGAAGTTTCTCCTCATCTCAGTTTTGAAAGAGCAGCCCCTTCTAAGATTATGCCCCCTAGTTCTAGTTTCACCCATCATTGGGAACATCCCCACCGCATCCACCCGATCAAGCCCCTTCACAATCTTATATGTTTCAATAAGATCGCCTCTCATTCTTCTGAACTCCAATGAGTAGAGTCCCAATCTACTCAACCTCTCCTCATATGACCACCCCCTCATCCCCGGGATTAACCGAGTGAACCTTCTTTGGACTGACTCGAGAGCAAGTATGTCTTTTCTTAAGTATGGACACCAAAACTGTATGCAGTATTCCAGGTGCGGTCTCACCAATACCTTGTACAACTGCAGCAATACCTCCCTGTTTTTGTATTCTATCCCCCTAGCAATAAAAGCCAACATTCCATTGGCCTTCTTGATCACCTGCTGCACCTGCATACTAACTTTTTGAGTTTCGTGCACCAGGACCCCCAGATCCCTTTGTACGACAGTACTTTCCAGTTTCTTGCCATTAAGATAATAACTTGCTCTATGATTTTTCCTGCCAAAGTGCATAACCTCACACTTTCCAGTATTGTATTCCATCTGCCAAATCTCTGCCCACTTACTTAGCCTGTCTATGTCCCTTTGCAGGTTTTTTATGTCCTCCTCACTCACTACTTTCCCTCCCATCTTTGTATCATCTGCAAACTTTGATATGTTACACTCGGTCCCCTCCTCCAAATCGTTAATATAGATTGTAAAGAGTTGGGGACCCAGCACTGACCCCTGCGGAACACCACTAGTTACTAATTGCCAGTCTGAGAATGAACCATTTATCCCAACTCTCTGCTTTTGTGGTAAACCACTGTTTGTATTCCTGTTTGTCCTGTTTGTATTCCACTGTGTACATGCCTCGGCTGACTCCTCCCACAGGTCCTAGTATAAAGGTGACTGCTCCCCAGCCCTTAGTATCATGGACCGGTCGACCACGCGAGGCAGACCTCCATTCTGTTGTTAATAAAAGCCTTTGGTTACTCTTCTAACTCTCAGTCTTTTATGAGTAATTGATAGCGCATCAGCTTTCTGTTAGAGAGCCAATCCTCCACCCACGCCAGAATATTACCCCCAATCCCGTGATTTTTTATCTTGAGCAATAATCTTTTGTGTGGCACCTTGTCAAATGCCTTTTGGAAGTCTAAATACACTACGTCCACTGGTTCCCCTTTATCCACCCTGTATGTTACTTAAAGAACTCGAGCAAATTTGTCAAACATGACTTCCCCTTCATGAAACCATGCTGAGTTTGTCCTATTAAATTATGTTTATCCAAATGTCCCGTTACTGTCTCCTTAATAATGGACTCTAGCATTTTACCAACCACAGATGTTAGGCTAACGGGTCTATAGTTTCCAGCCTTCTGCCTACTACCCTTTTTAAATAAGGGTGTTACATTAGCAGTTTTCCAATCTGCCAGGACCTTTGCTGAGTCCAGGGAGTTTTGGAAAATTATTACCAATGCATCCACAATCCCTACCGCCACTTCCTTCAAGACCCTAGGATGTAAGCCATCAGGTCCAGGGGATTTATCCGCCTTGAGTCCCATTATTTTACCAAGTACCACTTCCTTAGTGATTTTAATCGTATTTAGCTCCCCTCTTCTCTTCCCCCCCCCCCCCCCCCCCCCCCCAGAGCCCCCTGTTTGTCCAGTGTTGGGATATTCTTAGTGTCCTCTACCGTAAAGACTGATACAAAATATTTGTTCAGCGTTTTTGCCATCTCCATGTTTCCCACCATTAATTTCCCGGTCTCATCCTCTAAGGGACCAACATTTACTTTAGCCACCTTGTTTCTTTTTATATAACTATAGAAACTTTTGCTATCTGTTTTTATATTTTTTGCTAATTTACTTTCATAATACTTTCATAGTGGTTAGCACTGTTGCCTCACAGCGCCAGGGACCCGGGTTCAAATCCGGCCTCGGGTGACTGTCTGTGTGGAGTTTGCACATTCTCCCCGTGTTTGCGCGGGTTTCCTCAGGGTGCTCCGGTTTCCTCCCACAGTCCAAAGATGTGCGGGTTAGGTTGATTGGCCATGATAAAAATTGACCCTTAGCGTTGGGGGGGGATTAAATACGCGGGGTTACAGGGATAGGGCTTGGGTGGGATGGCTGTCGGTGTAGGGACCGGGTGCAAGGGTTTGGATGATCAGCCGTGATCTCGTTGAATGGTGGAGCAGGCTCGAAGGGCCGAATGGCCTACTCCTGCTCCTATCTTCTATCTTCTATGATTCCCTTTCTTAATCAATCTTTTAGTTATTTTTTGCTGTCTTTTAAAGACTTCCCAATCTTCTATCCTCCCACTAGATTTGGCTACCTTATATGCCCTTGTTTTTAGTCGGATACTATCCTTAATTACTTTACTTGGCCACGGATGGCTCTCTCTTTTACACCCTTTTCCCCTCAGTGGAATATATATTTTTTGGAAGTTGTAAAATAACTCCTTAAATGTACACCACTGATCATGTACCGTCTTATCCTTTAATCTATTTTCCCAATCCACTCTACTCAATTCCGCTCTCATACCTTCATAGTCTCCTTTATTCAAGCTCAGGGCGCTTGTTTGAGATCCAACCTTCTCACCCTCTAATTGAATATGGAATTCAACCATGTTATGGTCACTCATTCCAAGGGGATCCTTTACTAGGACATTTTTAATTAATCCTGTCTCATTACACAGGACCAAATCTAAGGTTGCTTGCCCCCTGGTCGGTTCAGTTACATACTGCTCAAGAAACCCATCCCTAATACACTCAATGAACTCATCCTCAAGGCTGCTCTGCCCAATTTTGATTTGTCCAGTTAATATGATAGTTAAAATCCCCCATAATTATAGCTGTTCCCTTATTACAAGCCTCAACTATTTCCTGATTAATACTCCGTCCAACAGAGTTGCAACTGTTCAGAGGCCTATAGACTACGCCCACTCGTGTTTTTTTCCCCTTATTATTCCTTATCTCCACCCAAACTGTTTCACTATCCTGCTCCTTTGACCCAATATCATTTCTCTGTATTACAGTGATTCCTTTATTAACATAGCCACCCCACCTCCCCTTCCTTCCTGCCTGTCCTTCCTGATTGTTAAATACCCTGGTATGTTTAATTCCCAGTCATGGTCACCCTGCAGCCATGTTTCTGTAATGGCCACAAGATCATACCCATATGTAGTTATTTGTGCCGTTAACTCATTCGTTTTGTTACGAATGCTACGTGCATTCAGATAAAGAACTTTCAAATATGTTTTGTGACACTTAGTTCCTGTTTTTTCCCCTTTTACTACTTTACCTTTTACTCCATACCTTCTGTCCCTTCCTGACATGTTCTGTTTTTTAATTCCCCCACTGCTACCTAAGTCTATGACCTTCTCCGTTGTCATTTCTATTATTTGCTCTCTAGAAACCTCCCCCCCACTAATTAGTTTAAAACCCTCTCTACAGCCCTAGTTATATGATTCGCCAGGACTCTAGTCCCAGCACTGGCCAAGTGGAGTCCGTCCCAACAGAACAGCTCCCTCCTGTCCCAGTACTGGTGCCAGTGTCCCAAGAAGCCAAACCCATTTCTCCCACACCAGGCTTTGAGCCACGCATTTAACTCTTTAATTTTATTTATCCTAGCCAAATTCGCTCGTGGCTCAGGTAATAACCCAGAGATTATTACCCTTGAGGTTCTGTTTTTTAATTTGACCCCTAGCTGCTCATACTCCTTTAACAGAACCTTCTTCCTTGTCCTATCTACGTCGTTTGTACCAACATGGACCACGACAACTGGATCCTCCCCCTCCCACTCCAAGTTTCTTTCCAGCCCAGAAGGGATGTCCTTAACCCTGGCACCGGGCAGGCAACACAGCCTTCGGGACTCCCGCTCTTGACTGCAGAGAACCCTATCTATCCCCCTAATGATGCTATCCCCTACAACATTTCTTTTTACTCCCTCCACTTGAATGGCCCCCTGTACCACGGTGCTGTGGCCAGGTTGCTCATCCTCCCCGCAGTCCCCGCTCCCGCCCTCACAGGGAGTAAGAACCTCGATCCTGCTTGACAAGAGCAAGGGCTGCGGCTCCTTCAACACTACCTCCTGGATCCCTGTACCTGCCTCACTCATAGTTACACCGTCCTGTCCCTGACCACGGACTACATCTGCATTAATTAATTTCATAGGTGTGACCACCTCCTGAAACATAGAGTCCAGGAACTTCTCCCCCTCCCTGATGTGTCGCAGTGTCTGAAGCGCGGTCTCAAGCTCTTTAACATGGAATGGTATACAAGATAAATGACCAGGTTGTCTGTTTTGATGGTGTTGCTTGAGTGATAAATGTTGGCCAGGACACCAAGAGAACTCCCCTGCTCTTCAAATAATGCCCTGAGATCTTTTACATCTACTTGATTAGACAGATGGGACCCAAGTTTAATCATCCAAAAAATGGCACCTCTGACATCGCACCACTTCCTCAGTACTGCATTAAAGTATCAACCTATATTTATATGATCAAGACTCTGAAGTGGGGCTTGAACTCTCAGCCTTCTGACTCAGAAGCCAGCCTGACACAAATTTAGCAAAAAAATGTACACTACATAGAAAAGGATTTTGCGTGCATCTGAAATTCTCCTTAAAATACTCGGAGAGAAGTTATTAAATACGGAATTTTTCTTTCTTGCACCTGGAGCAGTTTTGTATTTTTCAGATTCCTTTGAGAGATGAATTTTGGATTGAGATAACTGTACAGTACTCTTTTACATAAATATTGATTCAGTGCATTAGTAATTTATAATTTGGCACATTCTTAAATTGTAATGTTTCTTTGACAAATTGCTAGTTATAGTTTGATATCAATAAAACATGCTGGATATATTAATTGCTACGTTTATTGTCAGCTTTCACGCAACGACTTTTCCTATTTCACTTTAGGATCTAATAGATGAGTGGCTGGCCAAAGAAGCAAAACGAACGAATGGGAACAAAACCATAGACTCCAGCTGTTTGAAATGGACACCACCGAAAGGAACTTAGTTGGCCATTGTTTCTGTTTCAGCAAAGGCACCACCTTGCAACAGCTAGTGAACACAAAGCAGAAGATCCAATAGTGAATCTTTAGCCTTACATTGTATTCCTTACCTCTGTTTGTCCTGCAGAGGGCACAGTAAAGCGCACAACCCCAGCAAATATAGTATTGTGCTTTTATCCCATTTGTTGTTTGTGGTAGCATTTCCAACAAAGCAGCTTGACACATGTTGTTAGGAGAGACAATTGGGCTTGAAATTTATAGTTGTACGATCTGAAACATTCACAAATTACCAACTACGTTGTCTGTTTTTTGTTTGTTTAAAGGTTGGTGGACAGTTTTTTTTCTTTAATGTTCAACTTGTTCTTAGAAAATGCTGAAGGGCAAAAGATTTTTCTATATCAAAGATGAACGAGTATAGAGGCAGAAGCCCAGTTTGGATTTTTAAGAAAGAATTTACTGGTTAAGTCATGTTAAGTTTTTAAAAGACTATTTTAGGTAGGAATGTCCCTAACTTGCCTTCTGTCCTAACCATTGTACGCTTTGCTACTGTTACAGTCCTTAAGCAGTCTTCGAACATAATGGCTTTTATGAGTGGGTATCCTTTTATGAATGGTTGGAAAACAGGAGGGGAAGCTAAAGCCACAGTGTTCAACCCTTTCATCAGCCTGATGAGCTACTGTTAGTCATATCAGTATGACGAACACCATCAGCTAATATATTGTAAATGCCATTCGAATTTATATAGAGGCTACTTGTTGAAGAATTGTTAAATACCGTTTATTTTTCAGGAGATGGATGGTAAAATAGAAGGTCTTGTTCATGACGGGAAATGTAAGGAGTATTTCCTGACTTCCCCCCCCCCCCCCCCGCAATTTATCTTGCTGTATCACCATATTAAAAACACAACTTAAGGCTTAATTTTGTGTTTGAAACTCTAAAACACTGAAGGTAATTCAACTGTTTTGTGAAGCCATTAGGAAACTGATGTGATATCAAAGTAGTTATCTTGACATAAGATGATACTTAATGGGAGGTAATGAAATATGAAAACTTGACCATTGTAAATAAAAATCTGTGGGATATACAGTATACTATTGTCCTGATTTATTAGATCAAACCTATTGTGTTTAATACGCACTCCATCCTCCCGCCCACCTCCCCCCCAATTCTTTAATAGGGGATGTATATTATACGCAAATCTAAAATGTTTCTAAGTAGTAAAAACAAATCTCGGCCCAAATGGGGGGGGATGCATATTATATACAAGGGAGCTTTATATTGGAAAATTTATGATACAGACAAAACAGGTTTTTGCTGGTGAAGGTGTTGAATGGTTCCTGAGATTTCTATAAAACTGGCCCATTTTACTCTTCTAAAGATATAAACTTGTGAGTTGAGCTGTACTTGGTATTGTAGTATGCACAGTTGTCACGTGGTGTCTTAACACTCTTTTAAAGTTATGTCACTGGCAGCTAAACTTAGCACTAAACAAAAAGCTTGGCATCTTTGTAAATGGAGCCTTGTTTGGTCTGAGTAGAAGGGTACCTGTTTTACCCTTTAGAATTGAACTGGGGTGCACAATTTGTCAGCCTGACGTTGCTGTGCCAAAGTTAGAATTGAGGAACATTGCTTAATTACTTGTCGTACCAAATGTGATGTAATGCCTTCTGTACCTGCTTATGAATAAAGCATGTTGTACAGTGTGAATTCAGTAGTTGTCATTAATGATTTTTTAATATCCCAGTTGATGTAATATGAAAAGACCCTCTAAATTCCAAGGACATAATATTTTAGATGAGATTTCTGATTTTGTTGGTTTTCACCAGATTGAGCCACATATACAATACCTGCATGAGTGGCTTATTTCTCCCCTGGGCTGTTCTTGGAACTAAAACAGCTTACATTTCTATACTGCTCCTCACGTAGAGGAAACGTCTTGAGTGCTTAACAGGGCAGAAGGAAATGGACACTGACCAGGACAAAAAAAGGGGGAAAAATTACAGGGACAGATGTGAATTTTTCTGAGGTTTTGGAAGGGAGTAAAGTAACATGGCACAGCGGTTCAGAGAACGAATACCAGAGGACAGTGGCCTAAAGAAATTGAAGGAACAGCCTTTGATAATGGAGCAGATTGAGCAGAGCACAAGTGGCAGTCCGATGCCCCGAGGAGCAGAGATGTGTGCATGGGGATATTCGGCACAGGATCTCTTGGGCAGAGTGGAGCAGCTTGTTAGCTTCTTTAAATAGTTATCCATAGAGATGCAAACGGTGGTTGAATTGTTCACTGGTTTTTCTTTCAGTAAGCTCTTACCTTACTGTTTTTTACTGTGCGTTGTGGAAGTTTGTTTAAAATACAAGTTGGGTTCAGCATTGTAGTGGATCACAAACCCCTTCAGTTATTGAAACTATTGTGATTTTAGATAAGTTAATAAGATTCAATTATGTTAATTTATACCTATAGTCTGAATTGCTATTTGTGGTGTTTCTGTAAGAGGTGGCATTCTTGGAGACTTGGAGATCATTTTCTACGACGTGGAGCCAAGAAGCCACATCTGTGTTTTTCTGAAGGTCAGCTGAGATATTTTATCGAGCTTGAACAGGTTTGTTGAGACTTTACGTTTGTGGACAGTGGTTTAGAATCCGGACAGTTTGCCAGTGTATGATTTTTCTGTCAGCTGGGTCAATGGGTGAAGTGGCATGGCCCTAAATGGAGCAACAGATTCAAAGCAAAAAAAAAAAATAACTACGAATCCTGCAGGCAGAAAGGGAATGAGGTTCATTTGGATTAATGAAAAAACATGTAAAACATCAAATGTGATCAAGGACAGACAGATCTAGAACAAAGCATAGCTGTAGATGCAAAATATAACAGTAAAAATAAATCAGTATAATAACAGTAAGAGGGCAGTCAAAGCAGAGGTGAGAGCCGTAAAAATGCTGATGGGCTTGAAACATGACAAACACAAGCTGGTAAAAGTACTGAAGAACTATTTCCACCAAGTACAGTATTCACAAGGGAAAACCTGAGCAACATGGCATTTTCAGAGTTATCCCAGGCAAAATCAATGGATATAACTGAAATGGGAATTCAAGACTGGCTAAAAGGGTTCAAAAACAATAAATCTCATGGGTTAGATGCTAGTTATCCCAGAATGCCCAAGGAGAATTCTGAGGTATTGACTATCATTAATCGGGAGTCACTGGATAATGGGAAGCTACCAGTAAGTTAGGAACTGGCCAATGTGGTACCAATATTAGAGTGACGAATCATACTTGAGCAATACAGACCCATTAGTCTTGCATAAATCTTGTGTAAAATAAAGGAATTGATTATCAGCTGTAAATTTAATTATTTGTATAATAACTTGATTAACAGCAGTGAATGTGGATTCAGAAGGGGAAGATCCTCACCTTGACTTTTTTGAATAAGTGATATCTGAGGTGGACTGTAGCAAGCCCTACAATGTATACCTCAGACTTCCAGAAGGCATTTGACAAAGTTACACATGAAAGGCTATTAGTTAAGCTTAAACTGGGGATTCGGGGTAAATCTTGGATAATTGAATGGTTAATGGTCACCCATTAGAGGAGTTAAGTTGGGATGGAGGTAAGTACTGAGTGGGGTGGCCCAGGGCTCAGTATTGAAACTATTGTTTCTCATTTAGATTTATGATTTGAATTTTAAAAAAACAAGAAAATAGGTCAAATCTGTAGATGATACTAAACTAGGTGAGACACTAAAATTGTAGGAGGCAGCTCAGAAATTGTAGAATAAGCTGGACAAAATATGTAATTATAAATGTAAATTACTGCACATAGCAAAAGTGGTCAACACATGTACTCCATGAATGGTGTTGAAATAGCTACGGGCGACGTTGAAAAAAACCTAGGAGTCCAAGTAGACTTGACATCAAAATATCCAACTAATCCAGAGGCGCAATTATTAAATAGAATGTTGAACTTTATAGATAAAACAGTAGATTACAAGCCAGAAGAAGTCATGATCAAATTGTACAGTGCTTAGGCCATGCCTCCAGTATAGTTCTGCTCAGTGAGACACAAGCCCTGGTGTTAGTATGAAGAGTCACAAGACTGACCCCCAGTCTTGGAGATCTGAGGCTGAAGAAACTAGAGGTGAGAAATTCGTGGCCTTAGCGCCGCTCCGTAGCGCCATTAAATGACGCTAAAATGGTGGCTGTCGCTATTTTGGCAGCTGCTGGCGGTTCCTGAGTGGCTGCCATTTTCATGCTTGCCTTTGCGCTGCTGGTAACTGGCAGTGCCATCCCGAACAAAATGGCGCCGTTGTGAATTAATTCGGCGTGCAAAGCTGACTTTATATCACAAGTGCGAAATTTGACCTTGGCGCTGAATTCAGCACTGGGACCTAAGCATGCTAGGTTAACCTGACGTGTAAGCAGGCGGACAGTGGCGATGTCCGCACCTCTTAAAGGGACACACACATCGTTCAGGTAAGTTTGGATTTAAGGTTTTGGACTTTTTTATTTTATTGAAGTGGCTTGCTGCAATAGATGTGAAAAGTTTTTTTTTTACTGTAGGGAGTGCTGCTGGACGCCTGCAAGGGCTCGGATGGTAAATGAAGGCCTTTGAGAACATCCGTGGAGAGCAGAGTTTGCATCTGAGGTCGAGATGCTGCCTGACCAGCTGAGTATTTCCAGCATCTTATGCTGTCATTTCACATTTACAGCATCTGTTTGCAGAGGGAGGAGGAAGATGCAGACAGAAAGATGCATCCCAGACAGCCCCTTTGTGGCCGGGATAGAATCATCCACCTGCGGTCCCAGTGACCACAACCCCAATTCCCCTTTCAACGTTAGCCCCACACCTTACCTTCCATCTGTTACTGACCATCGCAGTGTCCTCTTGGTCACGATGCTGAAATAAAAGCCACCACAAAGCAAACATTCCAATCCAACTGTATACATCTATCCATCCAATGTGACATCAAGAAATCAACTCATCACCTGTATGCATTCTCTTAGTGTCTTGTGTGTGCCTTTGCCTATCCTACTGATGTCACGCTGTGCTACCCCAGTGGCTGCAGCATAGCTGGTGAATGGCTGCTGACTTTCAGTGGGGGACACTGCAAATGGCCTTGCTGGTTGACCTTGAGGAGCTGGTGGCTGGGAGTGTCAAGTCAATCATCATCTTGTTCTTCACTCTCCTCCCTCCCTCTTGGTCACACACTGCCTGGGTAGGCTGCATTTCTTGGGTGTGAGAAATGAGGGCACAAGGGTGGAGTTGTGATGGGAGTACGGGAAAGCATAAGGTGCATGCCAGAAGGAGGATAACGTATGAGGATACCAGCATCTTGTATCCTTTCAGCCCTGCCACTGTCAAGAATGGACTGCTCCATTTCCTCCAAGGGGGTGAGGTGAGGCCAGGAATGGCTGCAAAGATAAATCCCGGATTTTATTCTCTACTGCTAGCCATCTTTTTAAACCCCTCTTCCCTGTCTCCTCCACCCTCACCTCCGACAACAAATGTGAGGAGCTCATGGACTTCTTTGTCTCTAAGATTGAGAACATCCGTTCAGCTGCCTCTGCCACTTCCCTTTTTTCTCCTAACCTACCGGGCCAAACTTCCTCTATTGTTCCCCCCTGCCCTAGACCTGAACTCACATCTTCAGTTTCTCTTCGATCCCTCTCTGCGCTCATCTTGTCAATGAGACCCACCTCCTGCTCCCTCAACCCTATTGCCACCAAACTGCTGACCACCCAACTTCCTTTTCTGGCTCCCATGTTAGCTGACATTGTTCACGGTTCTCTCTCCTCGGGTACTGCCCCCTCTCCCTCAAATCTGCCATCATCACCCCTCTCCTCAAAAATGCAACCCTTGACCCCCTCCATCCTTGCAAACTAGCACCCCATCTCCAACCTCCCTTCTCCAAAGTCCTTGAACATGTCACCTCCCAAATCTATGCCCATCTTTCCCGCAATTCCATGTTTGAATCCCTCCAATCAGGTTTCCGCCCTTGCCACAGTACCGAAACGGCTCTCATCAAAGTCATAAATGACCTCCTTTGTGACTGTGACAAAGGTAAACTATCCCTCCTCGTCCTTCTCAACTTGTCTGCAGCCTTTGACACGGTTGACCACTCCATTCTTCTCCAACGCGCCTCCACCGTCGTCCAGCTGGGTGGGACAGCACTCGCCTGGTTCCATTCTTATTTATCTAATCGTAGCCAGAGAATTGCCTGCAATGGCTTCTCTTCCCGCTTGTGCATTCTAAACCCCCAAGCATCTATCCTTGGCCCCCTCCTATTTCTCATCTACACGCTGTCCTTTGGCGACATCATCCAAAAACACAGCGTCAGTTTCCACATGTATGATGCCGACGCTCAGCTCCACCTCACCACCACTTCTCTCCACCCCTCCATTGTCTCTAAATTGTCAGACTGCTTGTCCAGCATTCAGTTTTGGATGAGCAGGAACTTTTTCCAATTAAACCTTGGGAAGACCGAAGCCATTGTTTTTGGTCCCTGCCAAAAACTCCGTTCCCTAGCCACTGACTCCATCCCTTTCCCTAACATCGGTCTGAGGCTGAACCACACTGTTCACGACCTTGGTGTCATATTTGACCCTGAAATGAGCTTCCGACCACACATCCACAGCATAACGAAAGACTGCCTATTTCCACCTCCATAACATTGTCCGTCTCCGCCCCTTCTTCAGCTCATCCGCTGCTGAAACCCTCATTCATGCCTTTGTTAACTCTAGACTTGGCAATTCCAACGCATTCCTGGCTGGCCTCCCATGTTCTACCCTACGTAAACTTGAGGTCACCCAAAACTTGTCTGTCCATGTCTTAACTCGCACCAAGTCCCGTTCATCCCTGTGCTCGTTGACCTACATTGGCACCCGGCTAAGCAATGCCACGATTTCAAAATTCTCATCCTAGTTTTCAAATCCCTCCATGGCCTCGCCCCTCCCTATCTCTGTAATCTTCTCCAGCTCCACAACACCACCACCCCCCCCCCCCCCCCCCCCCCGAGATATCTGCGCCTGCGCTTCTCTAATTCTGCCCTCTTGAGCATATATAATTATAATCCCTGATTATAATTGCCCAACCATTGGTGGCTGTGCTTTCTGTTGCCCAGGTCCTAAGCTCTGGAATTCCTTTCCTAAACACCTCTGCCTCGCTACCCCTCTCTCCTCCTTTAAGGCGCTCCTTAAAACCTACCTCTTTGACCAAGCTTTTGGTCATATGCCCTAATTTCTCCTTATATGGCTCGGTCAAATTTTTGTCTTATAATACTCCTGTGAAGTGCCTTGGGACGTTTTACTATGCTAAAGGTGCTATATAAATACAAGTTGTTGTACGAATGGGAGATGTACCTTGTGATTGGTGCAGATTGTTGGTAGGTGGGTTTGGGGGTGGGGGTCGTGCATTGAGCAGTGTGTGAGGCTAGTGGTGCAGTTGGTAGATGGTTTTTGAAGATGCATTCACTGACCTTGACCAGTGGTCTGAGATCATGAAGCTGCTTTGGACCCAGGTGGTGGTGGTGGTGGTGGGGGGGGGGCACGACACTGCTGGCAGTGATGACAGCTTCGGTGATGTACTTCCTCATCATTCTTTCTGGAGGACCTCCTGGCCCCTGTGGGTAGAGGGCCTATCTTGCAGTGTTGATCCCCTGCATAAGGCTGGAGTGCTGCATGTGAGACCCCGGCTGCCCCTTCCCTGGCTTGCTGAGCCACTTGTGTTAGTGCTGAGGCATTGTTCCCATTTTTTGAGGTTAGGAATGGAATTCAGTTTTAAGAGCTAAATATTCACATTTGGGTCTTTTTAATGTTAAATATTTTTTCTAAGGCAGAAAGGGCTGAAAACTGCATTGTTTCACTTCATTCTAATTTGTATTGCTTCAGTGTGCATGGCCCCTTTAATTCTCAGACATCTTCATTGCTCACAATTCCTTGCGAGCTCCACAGCCTCGCTGCAACGCCGCATCTGCGCATCCTTGGGAGAGAAGTGGTGGTGAGGTAGAGCTGTGTGTCGTCAGCATAAATGTGGAAACTGACGCTGTGTTTTCGGATGATGTCGCTAAGGGGCAGCGAATAAATGAGAAGTAGGAGGGGGCCAAGGATAGATCCTTGGGGGCTATCAGAGGTAACAATGCGTGAGCGGGAAGAGAAGCCGTTGCAGGTGACTTTCTGGCTACAATTAGATAAGAATGGATCCAGGTGAGTGCAGTCCCACCCAGCTGGACGACGATGGAGAGGCGTTGGAGGAGGATGGAGTGGTCAACCGTGTCAAGGGCTGCAGACAGGTCGAGAAGGGCGAGGAGAGATAGTTTACCTTTGTCACAGTCACAAAGGATGTCATTTGTGACTTTGATGAGAGCCGTTTCGGTACTGTGGCAGGGGCAGATTGGAGGGATTCAAACATGGAGTTGCGGGAAAGATGGGCACGGATTTGTGGGGCGACGACACGTTCAAGGATTTTGGAGAGAATAGGGAGGTTGGAGATGGGGCGGTAGTTTGCAAGGACGGAGGAGTCGAGGGTTGTTTTTTTGAGGAGAGGGGTGATGACGGCAGATTTGAAGGAGAGGGGACAGTACCTGAGGAGAGCGAACCGTTAACAATGTCAGCTAAATTAAGCTGAAAGTAGGACATCGCCACAGGTTCAAACTAATAAACGGTAAATTCAGGACTGATATCTGGAAGTTTCTCTTCATGCAAAGAGTGATTAAAACATGAATGGACTCCTGGATTTAGTGGAGATGAAAACCCTGGAATCATTTAAGAACCAATTGGATGTTCTAATGGACTTTAATGTCATTCTGGATGGATGAGCTAGGGTGTGCCAAATAACCTTCTCCATCTGTGATTATCCTGTGATCTTGATTGCTATCAAGCTAGAACGCTCCCTCTGCTAAACTGATCTGAGACCTTTAGTGGTTACGAAAGTTGTGCAAAAGGCTCCAGTCCTCCCATTAAGTTTGGCATCTTAAAAGGTTGCAGATCTTAAAATGTGCAGAATGGGAGACATGAAACAAGCCACAGCTACATTAAATAAATACATCATTTCAGAGTACTGAATGATGTTAAATCATTATATTGTCCTTTCATTTGTGTAATCTACCAAACAAAGGAGCTCATAAACTGCATTGACATTTTTTAGGGCTCTGTGAAATGAGATTGAAGTGTCAGACCAGTTTTTCAGTTGACCTGAAACAGCCAAAACGAACCTTAAATTGAGCACTTACTGTCATGATTCAGAAATCTTAACATGACTGAAACATTAGTTATTTGATGTTGAGAGACCAAAACGGCAGTGCAGAAGATGGAAGTGACTCAGTGCGTGTTCTTCTGAGGACACAGTTGAGACGGTGAATTGGTATTCAGAATTCTTCAATACTTTCCTCCTTGACTATTTCTGATTCTTTCCTGATGCATTACTGCTGTTGCCTGACTCGAGCGTCCTGTAAGCCAGTGCTGTTTTATCAAGTGCTTCTCTCTATAATGTAGTGGATTTTCCCAAATCTCTCTTCTGCTCCTCCCTAAGCTTCGGTTGCAGAGAAAGGATAACAATCTAAAAGGGTTGCTTCGGTTATGTTTGAAGGTTCCTATTGCTAGATTAAAACTGGCTGAGCTGCAGAGTTGTCTGGGATCCTTCAGCACGGTGGCATAGTGGTTAGCACTGTTGCCTCACAGCGCCAGGGACCCGGGTTCGAATCCGGCCTCGGGTGACTGTCTGTGTGGAGTTTGCACATTCTCCCCGTGTTTGCGTGGGTTTCCTCCGGGTGCTCCGGTTTCCTCCCACAGTCCAAAGATGTGCGGGTTAGGTTGATTGGCTATGATAAATTGACCCTTAGTGTTAGGGGGATTAAATACGTGGGGTTACGGGGATAGGGTGGGATATGTGTCGGTGCAGGCTCGATGGGCCGAAATGGCCTCTATCTGCACTGTGGGGTTTCTGTGATTTCTGTGAATAGCTTTTGAGTAAATTACTAGGCACCAGCAGAGAGGCATCATAAGCAAGTAGTTTATAAGTGGCTGTTTCACAGGAATTTACACATTTAAAATAATTATAGTTCAGCTTTTTCTTTACCGTAAGCTTGTGAAGATCAAATCGATAGCTCTTGTGGTGAATTATTGATCTCAACTGGGCTGCTTGTGAGGGCCGAGAAGCAGAGTTGACACAGAAAACACTCGACACCTGGCACCAAAGAAGTTGTTGGAAGTTTAGGGTCTTGCCTTAGATATTCTTTCAGGTACAGCGATGTTAAATAAATGAGGGGGGGGGGAACCCCTACAGAAATACTGTGATGTTTTGCTCTTTGATATAATAGAAAGTTATGAGTGCCAGTCTGCAGCCTTTCCAGTAACAAAGGGCCTGCTCACTTCAGCTCCTTTCCAAACAATCAATTTTAAAATAGTCGCAGTGCCAGTGAGTTAACAGAGATGGAAACTTTCAGTAACATTGAGAAAAATAATTGAAATACATTATTTCTGGAGTATCAACTGCAGTGTTCTTTAGTTCAGCAAATTTATGTCATTTACAAAATAAAATAGGTTAGGTTACTGTGGTAAATGCATAGTGCAATATCCTAAATAATTGGAGTTTTTATAAGGAGAAATCCGATCAATAAAACAGCTTTAAAAAGACTTAGAATTTTTGTCGACTTGCACTCCTGTGAAGTGCCTTGGGGCATTTTACTACATTAAATTACTATATAAATGGGCCTGTTGTTGCTAAAAAGACGTATTAATTTTTTTTAAATACCGATTGAAAAGGCCCAGAACATTAAATAGCTAATGTTTCAGTCATTTTAATGATGCCGTATAGGGGTTGGCTAATATGATGGTGGGTGACTGATGCACTGAATTGCATCAGGTGCCTGCTACCTGTGTTCAAGTGCATTGGCCTGAGGTTTACAACACATCTGAGGGTCCCAGCACACCCCAATGCAGGCAGCGAGTGCAAAGGGGCTGTGTACTTGGCTCTGTAGACACCCAAATCTCACTTAAATTAGGCGACTCCCCGGTAGGGGAAGTGGAACACTTGAGCAGTGATCCTGGTGCACATTGCTCCTTTGGAACAGGCCTCGAAGGGGAGGCTGCAATAGAAAAATATCAAAAAGTTCCTTTGCACCACCCATCTCCCTCACCTCACTGGAAAAATCAGCTGGTGCACAATTGACTGCTGTTGCTTGATAGTACATCAATGCACCATGTTGGAGTACCAGGAACATATATAAATGAGCTGACCGCACGTGAAGGCCAGATCCTTTGTGCACACGGTGCCAACAACACTGAGCAGTAGCTGCATTATCTTACCCCTTAGATTTAAAAACTTGTTACCAGAGTAATTTTCTTGCCTGATGTTATCTAGTTCATTGGTACATTATATCTGAATGTGTTAATGGCTTTAACACAGCCTGATTTAGTTCCACCCCTTTGTTTTGGGTCTTCCCTTCCACCCCCCTTCCTTTTTTTTTTCTCTCTCCCACATGGCAGCTCTGTCTCATCCTGCCAGTACACTTCACATCTAATCTCAGCCGTCTTTTGTCTCCACTTGTCCTATTACTATCTCGCCTGGTTTTGAATACCTCTTAATGTCTCTTTTATTTCTTTTGTTCGATCGCAGCCCTGCCTTCGATCTATTTTATTTCCTTTCCAGTTTTGAAAAAGGGTTTCGACCCGAAACGTCAACTCTAATTTCTCTCCACGGATGTTGCCTGGCCGCCTGAGTTTTTCAAGCATTTTCTGTTGTTATTTCTGATTTAGTTAACGTTCTGAAGGAGCTGAATTCTCAGTTGAAGAGTCTAAGGGGGCAAAATTTGGTTGCTTTGTGCCTCCCATTAGCGCCTGGGGCCTCCACAAAAAAATGGCCGCCCGGCACTACCCCTTTCAATATTGCTGCCCCGGCCGCAAACTTGGGTCACGCCCCCTGACGTACCGCCTGACGCTATGTCCAACAGGGTCAGGGCGGTGTAATTGCGGCCAGGGCGGCAATATTTAAAGGGGAGGGGCCGGGCAGACATTTTTTTGTGGGCCGCCTGCCAGCACCTGGTCCCTCTGCCCTCCTCCCGCGGGGTGCTGGCCGCGATCCGTCAGCCCGGCACTCCTCTTGAGTGCCAGGTTCTTTTGCTGGCACCCCTCTCCCTGGCAGCCCAGCAGTGCCCCGGTGCACGCGGCACAAGGCAGGTCCCCTGATTAAAGGGGAGGGAGGCCTGCCTGCAGTACTGCGGCGCTACTGCACGTAGCGCTGCGATATTGAACTGGAACGCCCCAAGAGGGAGGGGAACGCTTCCAGTAGCGCCCCTCCTCCTGCTTGGGGCACTACCATTCAATTTTGGGCGCGGGGGCGCTAAAAGCAGCGCCCGGTGATGTTAGCGCCCCAAATGGGGCGCGAGCCAATTTTTTCCCCTAAGGCTTTATAATGCCCAAGTTGTGAAAAGCTTTCAACAACTTAACATACTTTAGCACCACTTTCTCATAGGTAGTTTAATAGGTATAGCTTTTGAATAAATCTTAGAGATTGAGGGGAGTATCTGTGACTTCCTAGAGTTGTGTGGGACAGCAGTTCTATTCTGGCTCATAGTATGATTTAAAAGTACACAGCCTTTTGCTTTCAGTGGAGCCAATCTCCATTTAAAAAGATAACATATTTTGTGACAGCACTTCGTTTTCAATATGTAATGAGGTAGTATACTGAACTAAAGGTACTCTCGCGGTCTTTCCAACAACAATAACTTGTATTTATACAGCGCCTTTAAACATCCTAGACCTAAAGCATTGCACAGAGGCACTGTCAAAAAATGGATGCTGAGCCAAAGAAGGAGATCTTGGGAGGGGTGACCAAAAGCTTGGTTGAAGAGGTGTGTTGAGGAGAGTCTTAAAGGAGGAGAGGGAGGTGGAGAAGCAGAGGGGTTTATGGAGGGAATCCCAGAGCATGAGGCCTGGGCAGGTGAAGGCATAGTCACCATAGGGAGAGTGAGATGCACAAGGTGGTGGTGGGGGTGGGATGAGGTGATTGTAGGGCTGCAGGAGGTTACTGAGCCAGGGATGGGCAAGGCCATAAAGCAATTTAAGCATGAAGATGAACATTTTAAATTTGAGGCGTTGAAGGATCGAGAGCCTATGAAGGAATAAGCCATATAACCTATTCAGAAAAATACACCATTCTATGAAAGAGTTCTGGTCTTGTTAGAGCATAGCGGAGTGGGTCTGGAAATCTAGAAACCTAACTGAAAAAGCTGTGAAAGGATTTTGGCTATAGAGGTGGGATGGTTGTTGGCACTGAATCAATAACCTTATTGAAACAGAAGGTTAAAGGCTCCTGACAGGCTGACCTTTGGGAACAAGACAATGGTTCACCCTGTACAAGGTGTTCTAATTTACACTTCGTAAAGAAGCACAAACATCTGCCTTCGTAAAAATGACATCAAGTAAAACGCACTTGCTGTTGCGCCTTTTTTTGTGGTAGACTTAGAACACCTAGAGAAGAGACATAATTCTGTAATGCTACCAGCTGAGGTGACTGTAAGAATTGCAGGGGTCAGCAGAAAAATGACTAGAGATAATTAGCTTACATCAGCAGAAGA
This sequence comes from Somniosus microcephalus, assembly GCF_052327205.1. NCBI lineage: Eukaryota > Metazoa > Chordata > Chondrichthyes > Squaliformes > Somniosidae > Somniosus > Somniosus microcephalus. The sequence goes on from NC_141010.1 coordinate 21,686,911, forward strand.
CCTTGGGGGAGGTGCCACTGGAAAAGGGTATAGATATTGAACTCTCAAATGGGATAGTAGACTCGCTGTAAAGGGGCAAAGCGATTCTCGGCTTCAGAGGCGGCTCTGTAAGTCTTCAACTCTTTGTACCTCGGGGATCAAAGGTACTGTATTTGATTTTGGTGGATATCCTACAGAAAACTAAGAACTGTAAAACTGTAGCAAAGTTAAGATTTGAGAATAAGGTTATCTGATAATAGAATTATAAGCGTCCTCTTTTTGGAACTGTTAATGTTGCGATTGACTCACCAACTGTAAATTACATGTCAGTTCTTTAATAAATCTATATATTTTTAGAATTGTGTCTCAATACTTCTGTATCAAACTCGCGAACTCAATTTCTGTACACTCTTTGGTGAGGAGTTGCAGAATTCTGAGGGAGTTTTCCGGACCCTCATAATAGCCGGAACGTTACAGTCTAGCTAAACTTATTAAAAGTGCTATCTGGAGGACGGTAATATTTTCAGGTTGTTCCTTTCCTTTAGGGAGACCTTTAGACCCAATTAAGCATCTTTAGGATTCGGCTACCTCAAACTTTAGTTGAAAGTGAACGTCTGAGGAATACACCTGATCCGGGGTAGCCCTAAAGGGGCTAGGACTAGTAATTATCCCTTCAAGCCAAGGTAGGTCAGTGAATCCATGTCCTTTAATCAATGTAAAGAGGGTTTCTTTGGAACTCAAACAATATTGCCTGCTCCAGAGAGCTGAAATGAACAGGTGATAGTGAAAAAGGCATTGAGTTCACCTGGATTGCAGGAAATCCATTATTAGCTGCAAAATGATAGTAGAGTAAAGATTGATTTCAATGCTCAAATGATTCATAAGAACATAAGAAATAGGAGCAGGAGTCGGCCACTTGGCCCCTCGAGCCTGCTCCACCATTCAATAAGGTCATGGCTGATCTTGGGCTCAAAGCCACTTCCCCGCCCGCTCCCCATAACACTTCACTCCCTTATCTTGCAAAAATCTGTTTATCTCCACCATAAATGCATTTAATGACCCAGCCTCCACGGCTCTCTGGGGCAGAAAATTCCACAGATTTACAACCCTCTGAGAGAAGAAATTCCTCCTCATCTCAGTTCTAAAAGGGCGACCCTTTATTCTGAAACTATGGCACCGAGTTCTAGATTTCCCCATGAGGGGAAACATCCTCTCTGCATTTATCTTGTCATGTCCCCCTCAGTATCATATGTTTCAATAAGATCACCTCTCATTCTTCTAAATTCCAATGAGTATAGGCTCAACCTTTCTTCATAAATCAGCCTCCTCATCTCTGGAATTAACCTGGTGAATCAAAGCATATCAGAGAGGTTCAGTCGCATTTAAAAAAAAAAGACATTCATTAAGTTGTGTCCCAAAGCAGAAACAACTTCCCAAATGTCTGGTAAATCTAAAATATATTTTCCTTTTGAATTTCCCATTATCGTAAAGGAAGTTTGAAAGCACTGACTATATAAATTTGAGCTTAATCAGCATGTCAGTATCAGTGTGTGGATTTATGGGTTAGAAACTGGACTGAAATAACGATATTCGAATTGTTGTACATAGGTTTAAGATGTTCTTTGAACTTTTAAATTTGCACTATGGGTAGGTAGAGATTTTTAATCACCATTCTCACAGATGATGTCCTTGCACCTATGCATAATGTCCTTGTGCAATATTCTACAACAGTTTGGCCTAGAAATTGGGTATAGCCCCGCTTGAGGCGTTAGAACTGGCGATGCGCAAAGTTTATAGCCAGACGAAACTTATCGCCGCCTGGTGCGATATTGGGTTGCATCGCCCCCAAAGGGGATTGAGGCACTAAATCAGCCGTTGCACGGTGCTCTTAAGGCGCAAAAGGTCAGGCGCTACTCAATATCGACACGGACGGGTGCAGCGCAGGTGAACTCAATTACGGGAAAGCACGAGACCTACAGGCGCCGGCCGGCTCTTAAAGGGGCGGGTCAGTCAGACTGAGCTTAAACACTCAACGCCCTGTAGGCCTCAGATTTGGCGCTCGCCCTTGTCTGACGTTAGAAACTTGTGCATTATGGAGAAGGTTAGGCAGAGAGCAGAGCGCTTCAGCACTGAGGCTCTGGACCACTTGGTGGCTGCAGTTGAACACCGTCGAGGGGTCCTGTATCCGGATAATGGCAAGAGGCCAAATCAGAAGGCTTATCGACGATCTTGGAGGGAGGTTGCTGTGAGGGTGAATTCCAGCAGCATGGCGACCAGGACCCCTGTTCAGTGCAGGAAGAAATTCAACGACCTCACACGGATCGTTAGGGTGAGTGATGGTTTACCAAACTTGTGCTTCCCTCCATCTGCAGCTGACTTCGGGCACCCTGCTGCAATGATGCGCCAATGGCCATCTGTCAATATGCACCCATGGCCCTTTCTGGCCACACACATGGACAGATGTCTCAAGGCCTCATGTAAGGGCCCTTGCACCATGGGGGGCATGCGATGAGGTCTCAAGGCCTCATGTAACAGAACCTCCCCTTTCCCCTGCAGTCCAAGATGGCACAGATTAGAAAGGAGCAGCGTCGAACCGGTGGCGGACCTGCACAAGTGGTCACTCTCACGGATCTGGAGGAGAGAGTACACCAGATACTTGGAGGACGTCTGTCTGGTCCAGCGACCACTGCATCTGCCGACCCAATTACCAACAGCGAGGGTAAGACTCTCACCTTTTCCACCTGTTGCCTTCCACTTGGTCCCCCCGCCAGCATGCATCCTCAGTGTGCAGCCATGTCAGAGCCTTGCTGCAATCTGGCATGCCTTTCAGCAAACCTGTCCTTTTGCTAAAGCCACTCTTCCACCTCCCACTTTCAGATGAAGCAGCACCAACTCGGGCTCAACGCGTTGAAGCTGCCAGTGCCACCGGAGGCGAGGACCAGGAGGAATCCGGACCAGCCGTTGCAGAATCCGGGGAGCGGAGACATCTGCAGACTGGGGATAGTAGTCCCCTGGAGGGGAGGGGGGTGGCTCTGAGGATGAACCAGTTGCCGGACCAAGCGGCATGGAGCAACGCAGGGGGGATAGGCAAGTTCGGCCACCGTCTCGCAGGGCAAGGCAGGTCGTCATGACTGCTGCACAAAGTGCAGATGAGGTCCGTCGCCCTCCAAACAAGCTCCCATTCCGATGCCAGTTGGTCAAAAGGCTTTTAGGTGTAGTGGTGCAAGTGCTTCGGACAGGGTTGAAGGTACCAAGTACTGTAAAGCTCAAATCCCAGAACTCCGCTCCACATTAGTTCGCCAACTCTCTCTAGCAGCGAGCGCAATGAGCAGGCCAAGTGGCAGAAGATTCTGCAGTAGAGCTGTCTGCTTTAAATAGCGCCCCCCTACTCCGAGAAGGGCCTGTTAGCCCTCCCTCGAACTGTCACTAATAGCGCTGAGTGCTAAGGCTCCGGGCGCCACCCAATATGCGCTCAGGCGCTCCTAAAAGGCGTTGCACACTGAAATGACGTCATGAGCTGCTTGCGCTCGCGGGCGCGCGCAAACACTTAGCGCAGGCGCTAAATGTATAGTCAATATCTGAGTTGGCGCTATCTTCATAGCGTCCGCCCCAACATAGTGCTTCGCCCCAATTCTAGGTCTCTTTAGGCGCTCAGCACCGGCGCTACCAACCCAATTTCTAGGCCTTTATGTTTTAACCATATCCTTAGTTACTGGAACAGTAAGCAACCAGTTCATTTAGTTACATTAACAATGATGCTGACCTTCACTTAATTCAAAGAAATAGGAGGGCTTATTACATAAAACCAACAATTAATGTTCATTGTGAATCAAAAGTGGCTATTTGATATCATTTACATTCACAGATCTGAACTATACTGATGAGGTTTTTTTTAAATTCGTATTTTATGGAATGTGGGTGTCGCTGGCAAGGCCAGCATTTATTGCCCATCCCTAATTGCCCTTGAGAAGGTGGTGGTGAACCACCTCCTTGAACCGCTGCAGCCTGTGTGGTGAAGGTACTCCCACAGTACTGTTAGGGAGGGAGTTCCAGGATTTTGACCCAGCGACGATGAAGGATCGGCGATATATTTCTAAGTCAGGATGGTGTGTGACTTGGAGGGGAATTTGGAGGTGGTGGTGTTCCCATGCGTCTGCTACCCTTGTCCTTCTAGGTGGAAGAGGTCGCGGGTTTGGGAGGTGCTGCCGAAGAAGCCTTGACGAGTTGCTGCAGTCTTGTAGATGGTACACACTGCAGACACGATACGCCGGTGGTGGAGGGAGTGGCTGTTTAAGGTGGTGGAGACATACAGCAACTGCAGCAGTTGCCGTCATAATAAACACTGTTAAATTGAACTAAAGTAGTGCTTTTGTATTCTGACATAGCAAAGACTGCTAGAACGAATGTTATTGCAGTAAGAACTGCACACAAAAGCAACAACGGGAAATAAATATTGACATCAGGAGGAAAACAAAGACTGAGGTATGAAATAATCTGTGTAAAGTGTTCATTTAATGTTTTACCACCTGTGCCCAATATTTACTTTATAATTTCCATTCACATTATAATTTCCCATTTAAAACACAGTTCTTTCCTACATTTTTGTCCTTTATGTTTGGCCAGTTGCGTAACCAGCCAACATCTGTTCTGTATGTGCAGAATTCCCAGTACTCTAGAACCACAGCCTCCGAGCTAAAGCACAGATCTTCAAGGCCGATGCGTAATGCAGGTCCTGCCAGTGACTGGCCTTGTTGCTAATGCGAGGCAGTACCGATGCCCCAGAATTTGCAGTCGGGATGACGACGAACTGGTAGCAATCACCGTCATTCCGCCTTTGAAACTGACCGCAACGTCAGGATTTGGCGCACGTGCAGGCGCGTGTGGAAATCCTGGAGTTGCGTTCTGTCGTTGACAGCTCCGACACAGGCTGCTCTGTGCGGGCCCACCCCCCCCAAAAAAACAGCCGGCAATCTGTGTAATCAGCCAAATCATTGAAACTGACGAAAACTTCGGCTCTTCCGCGGTACAGTAATTACTCTGTTAAATTCCCCGCTAAAAGTTAGACCCAAAGCGATTAGATGCAACTGGGGTTTTAACAGCGTATTGACTGCTAAACAAAGGTTAAGATCCTGAAAAACTGATTTAAATTTTGTACAGTGTCAAATTTGTCCATTTTAATAAAAAAAAATTTTAAGGAACTTTATAAACAATTTTTAATTTTATTTTTAAAGCTTTTTCACCTTTATTTCAGGTTTGCCTTTTCTCCATCCGAGAGCCCCAACCTTTGTTTTGCTCACTTCAACATTTTTAAAAAGTTAGAATATTAAGAACTTCCTTGTTTGCTCTCTGAGAATTCTGCATTTTGATTGGCTGCTTAGACAGCCTGTTGGTGTCACAGCAGCTCGCACTTGGGGATCCCCACTAACCTGCGTTAATTTGAATTGAATGACGGAAAACCCAAACTTCTCGACACTGAGATAGCGAGATCCTTGTGCGGAGCTTATTTTGGGGCCAGCGGCGAACACCTTCGCTTCACTTCGCCGCTGACCGCAAATTCCGAGCCACTGTCTTCAAATGTAGTTTTAAAAATGACCTTTTCAGGATACAAGCTCAAATGTTACATTTTTGGATTGGGGTTTGAGTGATGGTAATTCTGCTGCATAGAAAGTTTCACTGGAGTAAAATGAAATTTAAAAATAAATTGTGTTCCTAGATGATATCAGTGTTGCCTTGAAAGCATAGCAATGTTATGGATTAATTTGGATCTGCACACTTGGACCATGTGTCACAAAAATTTCACAGTACACAGGAATGTTAGTAATGTACCAATGACCTTGAGACTGTCAAAAATAATAATTGAACGCAATAAACATTAGGGTGGATTTTAACCATGAGTGGGTTTCGGATGAGTGGGGTCGGAGCAAGTGTGAAATGCACCTGTAGTCATAAATTTCAGGCCCGGGGTTGTTTTTAACTACCGGGCCTGATCTACATGCCACCGATCAGCTGCCCTCCTGGTGCAGGCAAAGAGCAGCAACTGGCTGGTAGGTGGGAGAGGAAGTTCGGGTGGCCCAGAAGTCACCACCTGGCGCTAGATTTATTGGAGGGAGGTCAGAGAAGGGCTACAAGTCTGATTCCTGAACTTAGAGCATGCAACTCTCCTGACAAGATCGGACTTGATTGAGGTCGTTAACATTTTCGGGGGCATGGAGTAATTGGATCTAGGAAAGCTTTTGTGTTGCATGCAAGATTCTAGGATAGAGGACACAGTTTACAGTTATGAGTGTCAAAAGAAAATAGGAAACTTTTCTCCTTAAGGGTCATTTACCAATTTCATTTGGGACAAGAGATTGTTGACCCATCATTTTACCTGCTTCATCGTCAACTAGAATTGGACCATTGATTTCATTGCATAAATGCTTGCAGAGGCCTAACATAATAAGCCAAAATTTGCAGTGGGTAATAACAGGGAACTAACAACATTCGCCGTTATTACTCTTTTGAAACTGACTGCAACTTCAGGATGTAGCGCATGCGCATCTAAACGCGGAAATCCTGAAGTTGCATTCAGTCATTCACTGCTCCATCACTGGCTGTGCTGTGGGCATCACACCACCCCCCCCCCCCCCCCATAGCTGGCAATCAGTGAAACTGACCAAAACTTGTCTTTTCCGCGGTAATATCGTTGCTAAATACCCCATTAAATGTTAAGCCTTTTTGGATTAGGTGTAACTGGGGTTTTAACAGCGTATCGACTGCTAAACAAACATTATGGGCCAGAAAAACGAATTTTAATTTTGCGGATTGTCAAATTTCTCCATTATGATAAAAATGACAATTTTTAAGAAACTTCTCAAAAGAATTTTTTACATTTTTTTAAAGTTTGTTCACGATATTTCAGGTTCTACCTTTTCCCCATTTCAGGGTCCCAATCTTTGTTTCGCTCTCTGTAACATTTTTAAAAAGTCCGGATAAAAGCAGCTTCTCATTTCCTGGTTCCCTGTCTGTGAGAATTCTGCAATGTGATTGGCTGCTTAGACCGCTTGTTGACATTACAGCAGCATCACACCAGGGAATTCCCACTACAGAGCGCTGCAATCAATTCAGCGTCAAAAAAGGCAAACTTCTTGCCACAGAGATCACGAGATCACGAAATTCTTCGAGGCCAGCGGCGAACGCTTTTGCTTCGCCGCTGACCGCAAATTCCGAGCCTCTATGTTAAACAAACAGAACAGGTTCGGGGCAACTTTTTTTCTGTTTAGCAAAAAAAAGTAAACCAGTGGCGAAACAAAGGATAGCCAAGCAAACAGCTGAGTGCATTTTACAATGTCACCATCTCGTGGCAAAGAGGACAGATTAAGGGACGGTCCTCCCATTCTACAGCTGCTTCCTGGGCGCATCTCAATCAAATCCTGATTGATAAACTTTGCATGGCTGCCAGGATAATGTTTTTGGCAGGGTTGCCCGGTTGACTGGTGTAAACCATTGTTCAGGGGCTTCCCTCATTCTGAATTGTTCTACTTTCGATGATCCCCCCAGTGTGTGGAAATTGTGAAATGGAGGAGAAAAATAGATTACCTAGCTTGGTAGGATGTGTGACAGATCAGAGATCCATCCAGTTTCAGATCTTAAGAATCACCATATTGTGGCGGAGCCACTAAGGGACTCCGATCAAATGTATATAATTCCCTTTAACAATATGTTAACTACAGCCTGAGTCTGTATCTTTGTATATACTGTTTGCATGTACAGAGCGCGGTCCCTTTAAGAGCACGGGCAAACATGACGACGTCATGCCGTTCATCACATGATCCCCCATCGGCGGGAAAAACGTGATGATGTCATAACGCCAGCCACGGGACCGTCCAAGCAGTCCTCGTGGAGCTTCCGAACTGACTAGACCTGTATTCGTAGTTTTCTTGCATCTGTTTGTTAAACTCAATTAGTTTCACATTAAACATCGTTTGTTCGATCGCCTGAGTCGACCTCAGTCTCTTGATAGGAACTAGACATTCCTACAATATTATGTATTTTCATGAGAATTTGTGGTAATGTAATAATTGATTCTGTGCCAGCTGGCAGGAGGGCGGGGGTTACAGTAAGTCTACACCCCGGCCAGTATGTAGATGTTACTTCAAAGAGAATTGTCTGTCTTTTATGGGGGTTTCTCAACAAGTATTGCAGATGACACACACTACCGGCATTGATCAATTCAGCAGGTGGTAAAGACTCGTGCATTCTGGCAATGTTATTTTCTTCCACAAGTACTAAAAATTGAATCAGGAAACCGTCTTTGTGCCCTGGTCATTGTCTGAGGCTGAATCAGACCATTGGCAACTTTGGCGTCTTATTTGACTCTTAACAGCGCCCGTCGCAGCCCCGCCTCAGCTCATCTGTTGCTGAAACCCTCATCCATACCTTTGTTGCCACTAGACTTGACTATTCCAAAGCTCTCCTGACCGGCCTCCCATTTGCCATCCTTCATAAACTTGAGCTCATCCAAAACTCTGCTGCCCGTATCCTAACTAGCACCGAGTCCCGTTCACCCATCACCCCTGTGCTCGCTGACCTACATTGGCTCCCAGTTCGGCCGCACCTCCATTTTAAAGTGCTCATCCTTGTTTTTCAAATTCCTCCATGGCCTCACCCCTCCCTATCTTTGTAACCTCCTCCAGCCCTACAAACCTCCGAGATCTCTGCGCTCCTCCAAGTGTGGCCTCTTGAGCATCCCTGATTTTAATCGCTCCACCATTGGCGGCTGTGCCTTCAGCTGCCGAGGCCCTAAGCTCTGGAATTCCCTCCCTAAACCTCTCCACCTTGCTACCTCTATCTCCTCTTGCAGCGGGTAGTCAAAACTGCCCAACGCATTACCGGCACCCGGCTACCGACCATAGAGAACATCTACCAGAAACGCTGTTTACGGAGGTCACTGACCATCAAAGACCCTACCCACCCCAGCCACAGTTTGTTCGCCCCCCTGCCATCTGGGAGACGCTACAGATGCATTTGCACCCGAACGACCAGATTTAGGAACAGCTTCTTTCCCAGGGCTGTCATCCTACTGAACTCCACAAATAAACTCTAAAGCCTGCACATCTGCCAATGCACTTTATTATGTTTATGTTTATGTATTACAAGCCAAATGAATGTTGAATGTTAAATGTCTTAATCAAAATGTACACTCTCGGGAGCTGCAAGCCTACATTTCGTTGTACTGCACTTGTGCACTAACAATGACAATAAAGTTGATTATTATTATTATTATTATTTAAGACGCTCCTTAAAACCTACCTCTATCCTCTCCTAACATTTCCTTAGGTGCTCGGTGTCAAATATTGTTCGATAACGCTTCTGTGAAGCGCCTTGGGATGTTTTACTGCGTTAAAGGCACTATATAAATGCAAGTTGTTGTTCCTGAACTTAGAAGTTGTTGTTGAATCCTACTTGATTGACAGTTTTACCTTATGGCAAAGATAGTTTTTTTTTTAAGCATTCCTTTGTCACAGCTCAGACTTCAAAGGGAAGAGAAATATATGACCCAGGCTCGCAGTTAAAATTATTAATTGTTTACCTGCCTTCTTGTGCCATTGTATGTTGGGGCACTTCATGATGTTCAGTTTGATTGCAAAGCTTTTGCTCACAGCTGTGTGATCCAAGTTACAAAGATTACTGTGGTTTTGGGACTTTTATTGCTTTGAGGAAGTTTTAAGTTGCGGGTGAGAAACCAAGTATTCTTTTCCTATATTAACCTGCTTTGTTTTCGTCCTGATTCTATTAATTTTACTTCTTAATAATGGTGTGGAGATGCCGGTGTTGGACTGGGGTGAACAAATGTAAGAAGTCACACAACACCAGGTTATAGTCCAACAGCTTTATTTGAAATCATAAGCTTTCGGAGCGCTGCTCCTTCGTCAGGTGAAGTCTTGACGAAGGAGCAGCGCTCCGAAAGCTTGTGATTTCAAATAAAGCTGTTGGACTATAACCTGGTGTTGTGTGACTTCTTACACTTCTTAATAAACCAGACTCCTTCCTCCCAAATTGTAACTCTCTGGTAATAAACTTGCTTTGTAAGTTTTCAGCTTCAGTTCCCTGGTGTGTTGATATGCTAAAGCACAGTGGGATTCCATCCTATTTTTAGTACATATCTTAATAGTAAAAAGTGTTCCTTGTTTACCTTGTGGCCTGCTAACCCAGAATACTTTACACATATGGGTCATGTCGCACTTCACAGGGAGTGAGAGCTTGCCTATGAAAGTGCACTTCTGTATTGGGTACGAGGAAAGAGTACCTATAGCAAGCTTGAATCGTAACACAGTCTCATTCATTCTTTGAAGAGGCACTCTCCACATACCACAAACCCACCCATCCACCCCGGCAGGCCCTGCTTTTGTTAAATCTTCTAGAGTTAGGGAAATAGCAACTACAGTAGTTAGTTGCTGCCCGCCTAGCTCAAAATGATTGGACATACAGACTTGATCAAAAACCAAAGCAGCAATGGTGCACTTGGCTTTTTGACCTTTTTTTAAAAAAAAGTACCAAGCACCTATCACCCAGAAATCAGTCAGTTGAGGGTCAGATTTCTACACTATATGGATGCTTCTATTTGAAGAATGAAGAAGAGATTCCCAAAGTAGATCATCTTTTTAGCTACAGCACACCCTTGATTATAAAGGATTCATCACCGAACAGAGTGTTGCAATTTGGGGAGGAGTGAGTGAAGGAATCTGTTTTATACTACAGTCCAGCATATAATTAGACCCAGGACTAGTGAAATTTTCATTCCCTCAAAAAAGTAGTGTAATATTACTTAGTAATATCATCTTAGAGCAGAAGGGGTAGCTTATTGATTTTATACTTATGATGGATCCAATAAACCATTATCACTCAACATAACCATATTCTTTGAAGCCATGGGAAAATCACATTACATCGAGCAGAGCATTGATTGCAGGTCTGCCCTTGTATTCACTCAACCCAGCTCAACATATTGGCACTCCCTAAAGTTCATGCAGGAGTTAATAAAAACAGAGCCTATGTGGCAAATAACAAACCCTGTGCGTGTGGCGATTGTCCACTATCGCAGTTCTTTTCAGGTTGAAGCATTGTTTTGTTCTACTGAACGTACCAAGTTCTTTGCTTGATGCTGATGGACGAGGTGATTAACATCTTTTGAGCTTTATGCTGATGGCAAAGGACTCATTATTGACGATACCTCTACAGGTGCCACAAAGCAGAGAAGAGCTCTACCTCTACACCTAGCAGGACCAGATGTCCAGGATATCTCTTCGACTCTACCGGACACAGGAGAGCCAGGAGACTACATGGCTGCGGTTAGTGCTTTGAATCACTACTTCGTGCCCCAGGTCAACGCAGCATTTGCTCGACAGACTTTTCATAAGTTGTCCCAGAAGACAGGTGAGACTGTGCAACAATTTGCTACTCGCTTGCGGCAGGCTGCTAAAGACTGTGCTTTTGGGGGGGATGCGGATAATCAAATAAGAGACGCTATCCTGAGTAGGTGCACGTCAGCCTATGTGCGGAGGAAATTGCTAGAGGAAGGGCAAGGTCTAATGCTCGCCCGCACGTTACAATTGGCCTCACAATGTGAAAACGTTGAGGAGCAGATGTCGGCCATGTCATGTACAGAGAAGGCGGAGACAGATACTGTTCATCGTGTTACACAGAGAAGAGGGTATTATGCGAAAAGCTCGACAGGGAAACCAAAGGAAAATGGCGATAGGAACGAAAGGAAATGTTACAGATGTGGACCCACAGACCACATGGGCAGAGATCCGAAATGCCCAGCACGCGGACAAACATGTCATAAGTGCAAGGGAAAGGATCATTTCTCCAAAGCACAAAGGGTACAAAGAAACACAGTGTGAACAATATAGAGGAACAAAATGACTTTGCATTTGCTGTTACTGGAAATAACAGGACAGAGAGACTTACCTTTTGTGTGGGGGGAGTAAACCTGAGAATGTTAATTGATTCGGGTGCAACTAGTAATGTGATCGATGAGAATACATGGGAAGGATTAAAGTCAGAACACATTAAGTGTCAGTCACATATCCCTAAGACAGAGAGAAAGTTATTCTCTTATGCTTCTAGCCGACCACTGTCAGTTAAAGGCATATTCACATGTGGGATTACAATAGGTAAGATAACTGAGCAGGCGGAGTTCATTGTGGTTAAAGGCCATGGAGAGCCGTTGCTAGGAAGGGAGACAGCCATGAAACTGGGAGTTTTAAAAATAGGCACAGATGTCTCAGCTGTGGTAGATGTAAGACAGCTACTAGAACAGCGGTATCCAAAGGTGTTCCAGGGAGTAGGAAGGCTGAACACAAAACAGATCAGTTTGTATATCGACCCACAAGTGAAGCCTGTGGCCCAGCCACTCAGGCGTATACCATTCAACTTAAGGGGGGCAGTAGAGGCCAAAATAAAACAATTGAGGGACATGGACATTATTGAACCTGTAACTGGTCCCACCCCATGGGTAAATCCTGTGGTTATTGTACCAAAAGCAGATAAGGATGTAAGGTTATGCCTAGACATGAGACGAGCAAACCAGGCAATAGTGAGGGAACGATATCCAATCCCCACCGTTGATGAGATACTCCAAGGTATGAACGGCTCAACGGTGTTTAGTAAGCTAGACCTGAAATGGGGTTATCACCAGCTAGAACTGACCCCTGAGTCATGAGAAATCACAACGTTTGCAGTACATAACGGAGTATACAGGTACAAGAGGCTGATATTCGGTGTATCTTCAGATAGTGAGCAATATCAGCACGAGATAGCTAGTGCCTTAGCTGGAATAGAGGGTGTTGAAAACATCTCAGACGACATTATCGTGCATGCACACGACCAGAAAACGCACGACAGTTGCCTGCACACTGTCATAACCAGACTAATGGAAAGTGGACTGACACTAAACTCAGAGAAGTGCCAATTCAACATGGACCGATTGATTTTCATGGGAATCCTGTTGTCTGAAAAGGGCATCGGACCAACAGCAGAGAGAGTGCGAGCGGTGGCAGAAGCTCGGGAACCAGAGAATGCTACAGAGGTGAAGAGTTTCTTGGGACTCGTTGGGTACAGTAGCAGATTCATCCCGCAGTTTGCAACGCTATCAGAGCCACTGCGACGCCTGACGAGAAAAGACACACCATTTCAATTTGGATCACAACAGAGACAGTCATTCAGTGCACTCAAGGAAGAGTTGGCCAGAACCGGCACTTTAGCATATTTTGATAAGGACCCACCAACCAAGGTGATAGCAGATGCCAGTCCTGTAGGTTTAGGCGCAGTAGTAGTTCAGGACCAACAGGGACAAGAGATGTCAATATGCTATGTAAGTCGTAGTTTAACAAACTGAGAGAGGAAATACTCTCAAACAGAGAGAGAGGCCTTAGCTCTTGTATGGGCTTGTGAGAGGCTGCATCCATATGTGTATGGCTGAAAATTTAACTTGGTAACTGACCATAAGCCATTACAAGTGATATACAGCCCACACTCTAAACCCTGTGCCCGTATAGAGAGATGGGTACTTAGATTACAGCTGTACGATTTTAAGGTGATACACATTCCAGGCAAGCAAAACATTGCAGACCCACTGTCACGATTGCTGGGGGAGACAGCAAAACAGGAGAGACATTCTCATGGCTCAGATGAATACGTGAGATTTGTAGCTGTGAGTGCGACACCAAAAGCACTCACTACTAGAGAGGTGGAGGAAGCCTCTGCTACCGACCCAGAGCTGATTGAGGTACGGAAGGCAATC